>NC_080585.1:77385155-78009947 GCF_029962835.1 Magnolia sinica
ATATTTGAAAGAAATGAGGTGTGGCAGCTAGTTCCCAGACCACTTGAAACAAATATCATCAGAACCAAATGGATATTTAAGAACAAGTCCGATGAATTAGGGAATGTAGTAAGGAATAAGGCAAGACTCATGGCACAAGGCTACTCACAAATTGAAGGCATTGATTTTGATTAAACATTTTCCCCCATAGCTCGTCTTGAGTCCATTAGAATTCTCATGTCCATTGCATGTGCTTTAAAATTTAAATTGTTTCAAATGGGCATAAAAAGTGCCTTTCTCAATGGTATACTTGAGGAAGAAGTATACGCAGATCAACCAAAATGATTTCTAGATCCCAAGTATCCTCAACACGTATACCGATTGATCAAAGCTCTTTATGGTCTAAAATAAGCACCCCAAGCTTGGTATGAGTGTTTGACACAATTTTTATTAGATCACCAGTTTTGTAGGGGGAGTGTCGATAAAACACTATTTACATAAAAAAAATTGGAAATACCTTACTCATTGCCCAAATTTATATGGATGATATAGTTTTTGGATCCACTTGTGAAGATGCTGCTTATGAATTCGCTAAATTGATGAAATCTAAATTTGAGATGAGCATAGTTGGTGAGCTAAATTTCTTTCTAGGGCTACAAGTGAAACAATTACAAAATGGAATATTTGTATGCCAGTCCAAATATGCAAAAGACTTAGTAAAAAGATTTGGACTTGAATCTTGTCACACTCACCATACTCCCATGAGCACCACACTCAAATTATCCAAAGATGTAAACAGGAAAAGTGTGGATCAACACCTGTACCGCAGTATGATAGGAAACTTACTCTACCTTACCACGAGTCGGCCGGACATTGCATTTAGTGTCGATGTATGCGCTAGATTTTAGGCTGATCCTAAAGAATCACACTTGACCGCGATAAAAAGAATTATAAAATTTATGGCTGGGACTACTGATTTCGGCTTATAGTACCCATTTGACACTTCTACCATCATTGTTAGGTATTCAGATGCCAATTGGGCCGAAAATATTGATGATCGCAAGTCAACCAGCAGAGGTTGTTTTTATATTGGAAGTTGTCTTGTATCATGGCATAGAAAAAAGCAAAACTCAATCTCATTGTCTACTGTTGAAGCCAAATACATTGCAGCCAGTAGTTGTTACACACAGTTTCTGTGGATGAAGCAATTATTGTTGGATTATGGGATTAAGCAATCTACAATGACACTATTTTGTGACAATACTAGTGCCATTAATATTTCAAAAAATCCAGTCCAACACTCTAGAACAAAGCATATTGACATCCGACATCACTTCATTCGTGAACTTGTCGAAGAAAACATCATCATGTTAGAACATGTGCCTACTGAGTAACAACTAGCCGATATATTAACAAAACCATTAGATGCCAACAGATTTGGGGATCTTAAAAAATCTGTTGGAGTATGTGCGATTTAAAATTCCATAGTGGCCCACTGGTACTAATTGTCATATTTGAGGAAGTATAGCCTCAGTATTCTTTTTGGATATATCCGTATATTCAATTTTAATGTTTGTTCTTTTAGTGTTGTTATATATTATGGTATCTTTTGGATGTTCAAAATACTTACTTCAGATATATTATACTTGTACATGGTTTGGAAATACTTTGTAATTTCTTTCAAATTTAAGGGTCTTCGGTCCAACTGACAATCTCTTCGATCCCACCAAAATCGCGCAACATCGAATATTTAAACCGACTCTCAAATCAAATCGTTTTGCCCTAATTTTTTGTCTATTTTCCCCAAACGTCGGCTGGAGGGTGTCCTACAAAAACTCAACCATTTTCAAGGTATTCCTTTGGTATTTTTCTCCTTCTCCTAGTATCCATTGCTAGTTTGTCTTTCTTTTTACTCGATCCATATCATTTACTCAGTCCATATCATTTTTGCTCCTATCCTCTCAAATGGAGAACCCGGATTATACTCCTAAAGAAGGTCGTACAAAGAAGAAACATGATAGAGGAGAATCCTCAGGTACAAAGTCCAAACTATGTGCCCCGAAATGAGGTCGAACCATCTGCCAAAATCCTCGATCCTCAGGGAAGCCTAAAGTCTCCCAAGAAATCCCCTCTCCTCCTCCAAGTCCTATAGCTGCTAGATTTGCTACTAGAAAAATTATTTGTGAAAGGAATATCGATTCTTCATGTCTTAAAGACTGCAATGTCTATGATATTCTTCATTGTTGTGGTTGGGACCCAATTTTGTCTCTTGGAGGAGAAGTCAATGTTAATCTTGTTAAGTCCTTCTTGTCACATTGCACTCAACCCGAGGATCATGACACTCTTGCCTTTGCAGTAAAATACCAAGGAAAAGTTTTCAATGTCACTTCGGCTAGGATTGCTTCCCTAATTTAAGCACCTATATGCTTAGAACAATCCACTGAACTAGATATGACAGCGGCTGTCAAACGAATTGTTTGGACTCAATTTCTTTATAATGGTCGAAATGTCGAATGGAGCAAAGGCAGTTCTTCGGGTGACAGAGATGTCCAATGACAATCATATTCTTCACCTCATCTTCGTCTCCAATGTGTATCCCTGCTCGAGCAATTACACTGAACTCACCTCATTCATAGTTGAGATACTTTATAAATTTAGATCGAGAGTGCCCATGTGTCTTCCAACTATGATCTTTCATCAAATTGTCTCTACTTTTGAGTCAAATACCTTTAGAATACCATTTAGATGGTTACTTTGTCGGTTAGCCAACCAGTTCGGCCTTAAGGGAGGCAATGGCGAAATACTCACCGCTCTAAGATTCACAGCCAATAGCCTTAAGAAGATGAAACTTTCCTCAAAGCATGGATTGGGAGAACAAGTTAAAGATGAAGAACCTAGGGAAGATGCTCTTGACCCAGCTGAAGTCGTTGCTGCTCCACAATCCCCACCTCCTGCTCTTATAGCTTCCTCAGATGACATTCTATTCACCATTAGAGAGCAGTAGGTGCAAATTATTAAGCAACAGTCCCGACTGGAGAGAATGGTTCAGACCATGGGAGAGGCAATTTACTCTCTCCAGAGGACTGTACGGCAGATTACGGCTCACCTGTCTTGTAGTCAGGATGATTCTGTGGCAACTAGACCAACTGGCTCTTCTTAGTCTCCTACTATCTGTTGATATAATTTCGCTATTACTCTTTGAATTTTTATTTTTATTTTCAGCAGCCGCAACACTTTTTGAAATTGGGCGATGTTGTTCTTGATATAATTATACCCAACTCAGTGTTTTCGAGTTAAACTGACATTTTAACCTAACATTTTGTTGACTGCTCAGGCTTTAATCTAATGATACTCTTATTATGGTTTCTTATGCCCCTAAGGGCTTGACATATTTTTAGATGATGATAATACTACCCAAGCTTGGGGTAGTTATTTTGATTAAAATTTTGAAGTTTCATGATGATATCTTTTATGTCATTTATTATGCCTCGACGATATCTTTCCTTTGACATGAGTTTTTCATATAATGCTTACATATTTTATGATTCTATATTTTAAAATTATGTGATTTGTCTATTCTTCCTCTAAACTAAGTTGAATCATCAGTTTTATTGGCTAGTTTCTCTACTTAACCCTTTGCTAATGACTGACAAAAAGGGGGAGAAAAAACCAACCGACCAAAACAATCCATTATCTTCTGTAGGGACAAAAAAAATTTCTTACAGGATGATCATGGAAGAAATTCAGGTGGAGCATTACTGTGTTACATGTTTAAAATATTTAGAGTTTTAAATTTCTAATTGGATATGTAACCTTTATTATTTTGGTATGTCATTGGTATGGTCCATGACATTATCTTAGGTTAGTTTGTTTTTGTCACGTAATTGACAAAGGGGGAGATTGTTAGTGCACTCCTCTTACACACTTGTTTGTCAATCATGTGAATCATTATGTCAAGTAAGTCCGATGAGCCCTTGGAAAATGAAGATTGAAGACACAACTGGAACAGAAGAACTAAGCAACATTTAAAGGCTAGAAAGGTGTTTTTATCCTCAAAAACAAATTATACCCCTTAGATGATCTTGACCCAATTTAGAAATCATCAGTTAGATCATCCCTTTAAGCCATAAAAAGTCTAAAAATCTTATCTCTTTTTATCTGGCTTTAGTAGTTTCAAAGTTGTTGAAAGAATTGCAGGACAAGAACTAAAACAGAAAAAACTGTCTCAACTTTGGTTGGAGTAGGTGCCATCGAATGGCATCTTCGGTCCCACCAAAGAAACCTTCGGTGCCACCGAAAGTGACCAAAATGGTCCAGCAACATCGGGTGTTAATTCGGTCCCACCAACTGCAACCAAAGAACAACCATCGGTGCCACCGAAAGTGATCAAAAACTTCTAGCAACTTTAGGACTTAATTTGGTACCAACGAGAGTTAATTCGGTCCCACCGATGATAGTTCGGTGCGACTGAAGGATCCCTCGATAGGACCGAAATATAGCCGTTATAGATCCGTTGGGACTTTTTCTCTATAAAAGGAGCATTCAGAACTTCATGAAAATTATGGATTAAGGCATCGTAGAGTCCCTAGTGCATCCTAAGCTTACCCTAGCCATCCTAGACTCTATCCATATGAGATTCATGTTCTTTTCATTGTGATTCATCATCTCAATGAATATTCAAAGCTTGTATTAATGAAGAACATGATCTCAAGCCTTCGCTAGAGTATTGAGATCAAACCTATTGGTATATTCTTAGTCTCAATCATAGTATAGTGCATCCATCAGTTGAATCCCTTAGGAAATCCACTTGTCATCAAGTGATAAGAGATTCAACCTAGTCCCATTACCTTATTTACCCAAAAAGGAACATCATAAGCAAGGAAACCGATCGTGAAGTTGAAACATCAGATCAACCACAGCATTGAGATCGAGGGAGCATCGGGGAGCTGATTGAAGCTCAACAAAGTAGAGATCAAGCAACCTACAAGCTACATCAAGAAGGGGTCATCCACTTATAAAGTAAGTATAAGAGTCCAAAGAGTCTGAAACCTATTTCTTGTGTAGGATGTGGTTTCAGAGTTTGTTCGCAAACTCACTAAGACCTTCATAGGCCTCCGACAAGAGAATACGTCAAGTCATTGTGTAGGACTGGTTAGCCTTGTGTAGGGTAAGGTTGCCTTTCATAGGCTCCTTATTATGTCCTTGTGTAGGACTTGTTATGTCTTTGTTTAGGACTTTCTATCTTGTGTAGGTTTCTAAGGTTGCCTTATGCAGGCTCCTTGTTATGTCCTTGTGTAGGACTTATTGCCTTGCGTAGGCATTTAAGGTTATCTTGTGTAGGCTCCTTAGTTAACCTTATGTAGGTTGTAAAGGTTGATGATTAACCTGATTTAAAACCATTTAATAGTGAAATCTTGTACACTCTAAGAGAGAGTGCATCCGCCGGGAGTAAAGTAGGCAAGTGACCCAACCACTATACATGCCTGTGTTTGGATTTGTCATTTGTGCATCTTTTTAATTATGCTTATGTGTTTGAATGCTTAATTATATATGCATGATTATATGAATGCCTAGGATTGATAGGTACCATATTCCATACACACATGTTCACTATGCTATAGGCTAGTCACTTAATTTACATATCTTGAGTAGCCTATGTGATTGGACCCTCTATTAGCTTGGAAGCCTTTAGAGTTATATTGCCTTGCTTAGTTTAATTGCTAAGTAGTTTTTGTTAGGCAATTAAGATTTTTAAATTGGCATAATAATTGAAAAGTCCTATTCACCCCCCCTTTAGGACACTTGAACTAATTCCATACTTCTACTATAGCAGTCTAAACTGCAATTTCATGTGTATGGTTTATCCCTATCGTCCTTCTATTTTTTCATATCCTTTTAGGGCCTTCTGTTTTTCCATATCCTTTTAGGGACTAATTCAAAAACTAAAGCACATGGATGAAGGAAAATCAAATATCTTCTTGATTTAGGTGTGCCCAGTTAAATGTGCATCACTCTAACTTTCGCTACAACCCCTGCAAATGCACATCCAACCCTTTCATCAAACTACAAATGTGTGCATACTCATTTGAGAAGATGTTATGTCAAGGCACGGAGATTCTCGTCATGCTTAAACCTTACATTGATACATACCAACCCTCACCGAACCCTTCTGACAACACCAATCAACTCCAACTTACACTGCAACCCCCTTTGAACTGATGTTAAACACCTTCACCAACTCTGAATGGGTGTGTATCCACTTAAGAAGATGTTAAGTCATGGTATGGAGACTCCGGACACACTCACACCCCACACTGACCCACATCGAACCCCTCTAGCAACACTAATCGACTTCGACTTGCACTACAACCCCTTCGAATGCACGTCAAGCTCCTTAACCATACTAGGAATGGGTATATATCCACTTGAGAATTTATTACATAAGGGTAAAGAGACTCCGGAGACCCTCAAACCCCACACTAACACATACCAACCTACACAGAACCCCTTTAACAACACCGATCGACTCCAACTTACACTGCAGCCCCATCGAACCCACATCTAACTCCTTCACCGAATTAGGAATGGGCATGTATTCACTTGAGAAGACTTTAAGTCAAGGTTCTGAGACTCCAAACACAATCACACCCCACACCAATACACACCGACCCACACCGAACCCCTCCGACAACACTGATCGACTCTAACTTACACTGTAGCCCCTTCGAATGCACGGTGAACTACTTCACCAAACTAGGAATGAGTGTGTATCCACTTGAGAATATGTTACATCAAGGTATAAAGACTCCAGAAACACTCGAACCCCACACTGATACAAACTAACCCACATGAACCCCTCTGACAACATGGATCAACTTCGACTTGCATTGCAACCCCTTTGAACCCACGTCACACTCCACTAAATTAGGAATGGGTGTGTATTCACTTGGGAAGACGTTAAGTCAAGTACAGAGACTCTGAACACAATCGCACCCAATACAAAGACACACTAACCTACATTGAACCCTCGGACAACACCGATCAACTCTGATTTGCACTATAGTCCCTTAGAACGAACATTGAACTCCTTCAGCAAAATAAAAATAGGTGTGTATTCACTTGAGAAGACTATCTCAGCATAAAGAGACTACGAACACATTCTGTAAGTGCTTACATTTGAAGCACACATGAAGTTGTCAAATTTTATAAACAAAGATACTAGTCAAATCGCAAGTACACTATAGTAATCTATGACATCTCATGAAGATCGACTCAAGATCAGCTCAAAATCTTAAGACTTAAACGACACTGCTCAGATCTCTATAAAGGCCATCCACTAGGTAGAATGACCTTAGAGAGACCTTAGGTTAGCTGCTTTTGAAAAATGATTAAAATGGGTTAATTTCAATGTATGTTCATTGAAGTTTGCCCAACCTAACTTTAGGTTTGGTCAGGCCAACTTACTTTGGCTAACCTAACTTCATGTTCGGCCAGCCTTACGAAAGTTCGGGTCATTTTCCAAAAAAGAATTCTTGAATTTTCAAGGGAATTCAGGCGAGCCGAATTTTGGATTGAGCCAATTAAATTTTGGATAAATCTTATCCTGCGCAATCCGATAGCTATTGGAATAGAATCGTTGGAAACCAGCCAGCCAAACCTATTCTTAGGCTGACCAAATTTTTAAATCATTTAGCTATAAATAGGGACTTTCTCTCATTCTATTTTACAACGAAATTCATTAAAAATCTTTCATAAGTAAGAGAGAAACTCAGGTCATCATCAAGCTATTTGTGCAGTATTTATAAATTTTATTTAACTTATTCAATTTCCTTTCTCAAGTTGATCTCAAATACATTTTAGAGAATAATCTATACTCCACTTGAGAAACAGAGAATTGAATCTGCAGCATTAGGGTTTATATTTCTTAAAATAAACTAGATCCTTATATTCTTTCTGGTTAAGCAAATATTGCCTCCTCTACACTCAAGAAAGAAGATCGCTACTTTAAGCTTTGACTACATCTTCGAATCGTAATTTGAAGATAAGTATAATTGTCAATTACATTCTTTTATTCGGGTTTTTCTGACATAACCCGAAAATCTCCGTGGGTTGATTTATGATAGCCCATGAAAATCACAAAGGGGGTTTGATTGTATGAAAATCATAAGAACTGTAAGAGGTTCTTAAAGTGAACCGAAAATCTTGGTATAGTGAAAGCCAAAATTATTAGGGTAGTATTTTTGGGAGTGGAGTAGGTGTGGGTTTAAGCACCAAACCACTATAACCCCTTGTGCCTATGTGGTGATTATTTATTTCATTATTTATGGTAAATGTTATATTTATTTCATTCTTTGTTGTGAATGTTGTATTTATTTTATTGTCTCTTGCTAGTTTGAAATATTGATTTCAAAGACATCGTGACATAAGGTTGTCCTGCCTAAATTTAATGCCTGGATTTTTGCCGGCCGAGAATTGGATGTCCTTGGGCAGTACCTTTGATTCATCGACTTGAGTGCATGTCCATGTGTATATTCACATGTGTTTGGGACCAAAAGGAGTGACCTTGGATCTACAAAAACCGCCCGACTGAGTGAAACCTGAGAATTTTGAAGAATAAGGATAGCAAGGTTCAGTTGCACCAAGAAAATTAGGACAATTTGACAGCCCTGCTCAGTTGCACCGAGTAAACCTCAATCAACCGAGCAAATCTGGACAGCAGGGCTTGGTTGCACCGAGTAACTCTGTTCAGTAATTTTCTGCATGTTCGAATTTTGACAGTTTCAGTGTAGTGACTTCAAAAAGTCATATCTATTTTTCTACAACTCCGATTAGGGTGATTAAAAAACAAATTGAAGCTTAATGAGTCTAGTTTTATATAAAAAAATAATAATAGTAAAAATAAAACCTAAAGAAGTCTAATTTTATGAGTTTTTGAAAACTCTACCAAAATCATTAGTTTTAGGCTGCTGGTACTCCCTGAAGTTTTAGAATTTTTGAATAACTCGAAATGTAATGAATTTTGGTAGAGATAAAGTAGACTTGATGATGAACTACTAAAAAAATAATAAAAATAATCTAATAATTAAAAGTACCAAAATTATTATATGAAATAGACCTATTGAAACTGAAATTTTCTGCAACTGCATGTTGCCGATGAACCGCACATATCTTTTTCATCTTAGAGTTTTTTATATTCGATGTCCTCTTAGAAATTTCTTCTAATCATAATAGGAATCATCCTATTTAATTAAATTATTATTTTCTATTTTTTTAGTATATTTGTCTAATTCGGATAGTGTGAGTATAGTTGAATTATGATCATTGATTAGGGTGACTAGAGCCGAATTACCATTTCCGCTAATAGCAAATAGGCCACACTATGAATTTAGGTAATCCAAATTCTAGTTACCGTGCACAAGAAATCTTGCCGCCTAGTTCATTTTAGAAATACCCTGATCTTCCGAATAAGCTCTAGACCACTCATTAATGGGCCATTAGACTCGAAACTATAGAATAATGACCATCTTATCGGCCTTGATGTCCATTGCGGATGTCGACCCAGGATAGTATCTAGAATTGCTCAACTTGGACAGAAGGTCAGTGCATGGGATGTGCAAATGCCCTAGGTAGAAACCTGGAATTTAAGTGAATTGGACTCTTTACTCTTTTGTGAAGTTGCGACTTTCTGACTGTTGGGCTCCAACCAAACTCGAAGTGTGAGTTAAGGATGTTTCACCACACATATCCGTATAGCCGCAGCCCCGATCGCTCATCGATGACCGTCCATCGCAAGTGGGGCCCCCACGGCTAATTTAAGCATCCGATGGTCGTTTTCTTATGATGAGACGAAGATCCCATAGTGAGGCACCTTCCCCATGGTGTATATAAGCTAGTGGGCCCTCGAAAGGCCCTTGTAAATCCAAAACTGACCTCCCCTAGGATAAGTTTAATAGAAAATGGAGGTCTAGGGCCATTTTAAACATTTTTGGCCCTGTATAAAGCCTCATTTAACACCCCCCTCACTCCCATATGAAATTTTATTGTCAAGGGAGAGAGAGAGGGAGAGATGGAAAGAGGGGGAAGCAAGGGAGAGGAGCTAGTGTGGAAGATCCACCCTATCGCCACTAGCTGGCAACGCATGCACACCACGCCATATTGCTGAAATCTTTCTGGCTGCAATTAGAGGGTAAATATCAAACCCTTTCATAAAGATTTTCGTTTGAGAATCGAATGCATGAGGCCTTACAAGCCATCCGTCCCAATATAGGACCCCGGTGAGCCATTTGGATTGGAAACCCTCTTTCATTTTCGTCATTTCTCAAAAAATCCTAACACTAGGGTTTGATCATGCTAAGACTTGGGTCTTAGAAATTGATTTGGAGCGGCTCATGCTATTGTGAGAGCCATATTTGGGCATGGCCTCGTGTGGATGTCGTAGTACGCCAATCCCAAGCCCCAACTCGTCGAATCGAGTTCGGATTTGCTCAAACTAAGTTAGGTAAAACCCTTAACCCTTAGTTAAAACCTAATTATATCAAAATTCACATTACTAATGATGAAATTATCGATGAATTAGGGTTTGGAGCATTTTTTCCAAATTTCGAATACTATGGCCGCATCCGAGTTAATGATTTTGACTCTAAGGTGAAGATCTACCCCCAAGCTTCTACTTGTCATTTTAGAATAATTAAATACATTTATTTGTTATTTAATTGATAACATGCTCGATGAAATGCTTCAATGATATGAAACTCTTAAATTAAAATTTTTAAATGTTGAATGCTTACAAATGCTAATATGATTGAATTGTGTTGTTGTGGTGGATTGAGCTTCGCAAATTATCTAAATGTGGGGATAGCCCGCTTTAGGGAGGCTATCCCAGGCTTATACAGCCGACCGGAGTTGAATACAGACGATCAGCATTAGTTGGAGCTATGTGGGATGCTTTGCACCCAATGTCGATTTGCTCGAGGTCCTCCGTAGTCGATCGCATCAGTCTAATGCAAGCTCGATCATTCTTGTGCTTGGTGATTGTATCACATTTAATAGAATCTTCGATACCACCATTACCATTGATTTAGTCTACTCATAACCATTAGTGCGTTACGATCCCCAAAGACTCATGAGCCAAGCATGGTGGTATAGGACACCGTGTTCGAGTTGTCGGCTTATGCTGAGGTGACAAGCCTCCTCATAGTGACCATTGAGCACTAATAGAGGTGATAGTATGTTGTTCGAATAGCCCCCATCAAATTACTCGACCAATAGTTCTGTGCCAGAGTACCGTTCGAACGACCGGGCGTGAATGAATTGGGTGACGAGCCCTTTCCTTTGTATTGATTTAGTTTTGAGTGACAAGCCCGCACCTCTAAATTGATGGTTCATACTCGGTATTGGGTGACGACTCATACCTTGATGATACCTTAATTTGGATTAAGGAACACTAGTGAGGAGCCGGCATATGCCGCAACGAACCACATGATCTGGTTAATGACTCGTGATATAATGGCGGTATCCTAGCTTCGCTAACCTGCTGTATGAACTGGGACTAATAATCACTTGTCTAATCATGCATATCCTAGGATAGGTTGCGATTTGGCGTTGGAGTCGCTTGTAATGGAGTGTTGGCATTTACGAAATAGGTGTGGAAGTTGCTTGTGAGGAAGTGTTGGATTGTGAGGAGTATGTATCATTTCATCATAACATTAATATACTTACCAACTAGATTAGAAAACTGTTTGTTTCTATGTCATCATTACTTACGCTGGTTGTGTTGATAACATGTGTGACTGCAAGGTATCTGTGCATTAAATGTAACCTGCTTAAGTGCATTACATGTATGAATATGTATTATTATTAACCTTATATTTCCTAAAATGTCTCATGTAACAATCTTGTGGATATTTCTTCACTATGTTGGCGTTTGACGCCTCTTATTTAACATATGTAGAAAACTCAGCAATAGAACCATTCGATGGTGCGCCTAAAGCACCCAGTAGATCTCTAGCTTCTTCCCGCTTGATAGTTGTTTTTTTGTTCTTATTACAATTATTGTGATTTGTATAATTCTTATTTAGGCGGACATCATATTTTAATTGTATTTTTACTGTTAGCCCCATAATTCTGAATTTTCGTTATCTCTACCTCGCTTTGGGATCCGCTAAATTACATTTACACTACTCTGATTACTCGCGTGTGGAATTGATGTGAATCTGAATGAGGCCACATGTGCATTTTTACGTGGTTAACACTTGTGAATTTCGGATCAGATTATATGTACTCGTGTGCTAATTGTCGGGGTGTTACACTAAAATACTAGGTGAAGGTTGTCCTATGAATTATTTGGAATCAAGGTTTCAAAACTTAGTGTGGTCAAGATTATTTATTCTGCTTTATTTCGAAGAATTTTATATTGTCCTATTCATCCCCTTTAGGACATCGTTAACTCATCTTTCACACTCGAACCCTGCACTAAAACAAACCAAACGACACTAAACCCTTTTGATAACACCGATCGACTCCGAGTTGCAGTGCAATCCCTTCAAACGCACGTCGAACTCCTTCACCAAAGTAGGAATGGGTGCGTATCCACTTGAGAAGACGTTATCTCAGGGTAAGGAGACTCCGAACACACTCAAAGCCCACATAAACAAAGACCGACTGACATCGAACCCCTCCAACAATATTGATCGATTCTGAGTTGCACTGTAGCCCCTTCGAACGCACGGTGAACTCCTTCACTGAACTAGGAACCAACGTTTATCCACTTAGGAAGATGTTATCTCAGGGTAAAGAAACTCTAGACACACTCGAACCCCACATCGACCGACACCGAACCCTTTCGGCAACACCAATTGACTCTAAGTTGCACTATAGCCCCTTCAAACACACGTCGAACTCCTTCACCGAACTAAGAATAGGTGTGTATCCAGTTTAGAAGATGTTATCTTAGGGTATAGAGACTCCGAACACACTCGAACCCCACACCAACATAGACCGACCGACACTGAACCCGTTTAACAACACTAATCGACTCCAAGTTGCACTACAACCCTTTTTAATGCACATCAAACTCCTTCACCAAACTAAGAATGGGTGCGTATCCACTTGAGAAGATGTTATATTAGGGTAAGGAAACTCTAGACACACTCGAAGCCCATTTCGACATGGATCTATTGACACTGAAGCCCTCCAACAATACCGATCAACTTCGAGTTGCACTACAACCCCTTCGAACGAACATTGAACTCCTTTATTGAACTAGGAATCTCCACTTGAGAAGACATTATCTCAAGTAATGGAGACTTCGGACACACTCAAACCGCACACCGACACAGACCGACTAAAATCGATCCACACTGACAACATCGATCGACTCCGAGTTGCACTGCAGCCCCTTCGAACCCACATCGAAGTACTTCACCGAACTAGGAATGGGTGCGTATCTACTTGAGAAGATGTTATCTCAGGATACGGAGACTCAAGACACACTCAAACCCCGCATCGACATAGATCGACTGACATCGAATCCCTCCAACAATACCAATCTACTCCGAGTTACACTACAACCCCTTCGAGTGCACATCGTACTCCTTCATCTAACTAGGATTTAGTGTGCATACACCTAAAAAGAAGTTACATTAGATTATCAACACTTCAAAACCACTCAAATCCCACATTGACCCACACTGAACCACATCGAACCACACTGACCTGAACTAAACCACACACACCGATCAACTCTGACTTACACTACAACCCCTTCGAACACACGTTGAACTCCTTCACCAAACTAGAAATGAGTGTGTATCTGCTTGAGAAGAAGATATCTTAAGGTACAAAGATTCTGGACACACTTGAACCCCACACTGACATAGACCGACCTACACTAAACCCCACCGATAACATTGATTGACTCTGAGTTGTACTGCAGTCCCTTCAAACACAGGTCTAACTACTCCACCGAACTGGAAATGGGTTCATATCTAATTGATAAGATATTACTTAGGGTACAAAGACTCTAAACACACTCGAACTCCATACCAACATAGAATCCATCTTACAACACCGATCGACTTCGAGTTACATTGCGACCCCTTCGAACACACATTGAACTCCTTCACGGAACTAGGAATCGGTGCGTATCCACTTCAGAAGACATTATCTTAGGGTATGGATACTCCGAACACAATCAAACCCCACACCGACATAGATTGACTGACATCGAACCCATTCAAGTAGAGTTGTACAGGAGCCAAACCGAGTCAAGTTTGGCACAACTCAGCTCAATTCGGCCAGCAACCTATCCTAACTTGACTTTTACTCGACTCGGTCCTCGAGCTTGACTAGCCATCTCGAGTCAGCTCAAGCTAAGTTCAAGCAAAGTTCGAGCTCAAGCTTTTGAGCCAAGTTCAGATTTAAGCTTTCAAGTTGAGCATTTTCTTTTTAATTTTTATACAAACGGGCCCTTTTTTTTATATTATATATAATATAAAATATAATATGTTAATTAAGTTATATATGTAAATATAATTTTATATAATTAAGTTATAACTCGAGCTAAGTCAAGTCGAGCCAAATCGGGTCAAGTTTAGACTGAGCTTCGAGCCGAGTGGAGTCGAACTCAAGCCAACTCGAGCTCGGCTCTAAATTCTTTCAAGCTCAAAAAATCAGCTTGGCTCGGCCTAAACCTAGCTTTGAGTCAAGCTGAGTCAAGCTTATCCGAGCCGAGCCAAGCGAGTTAACCGAGCTAGCTCAGTTCATGTTCAGCTCTACCTCCGACAACACCGATTAACTCTCTGTTACATTGCAGCCCCCTTCGAACACACGTCGAACTCCTTCACTGGACTGGAAATTGGTGTGTATCCACTTTAGAAGATGTTATCTCAAGGCACGAAGACTTCGAACACACTTGAATTCCACACCGACATAGATCGACTAACAACTCCTCCGACAACACCAATCGACTTCGAGTTGCACTGCAGCCCTTTCAAACGCACACCGAACTCAATCATCAAAGTAAGAATGGGTATGTATCTACTTGAGAAGATGTTATCTCAGGGTATGGAGACACACCCGAACCCCACACCGACACAAATCGACTGACATTGATCCACACCGATAACACCGATGGACTCCAAGTTGCACTTCAGCCTCTTGGAAAGCACACCAAAGTCCTTCACCAGACTAGGAATCATTGCATATCCAAGACATTATTTTACAAAATAGAGAATCCGGACACACTTGAAGCCTACACCGGCACAGACCGGCACTGATCCCCACCGACTTGCACCATAGGCCCTTCGAATGCACGTTGAACTCGGCGGCCCACAGTGAATGCATATGGTTCATCCATGCCATTCATCTAATTTTTCAGCTTGTTTTAGGGTTGTAAACCAGGATGAAGTATATCCAAAGCTTAGGTGGAAGACACTAGAGAAAACAGTCGAAATAATGATTTCAAAAGTAAACATTCAATGATACCTTTTACCGCCCACTTACCACTCTGATCTATCTCGTTTTTTTTTTTTTTCAATAATTAAAAAGGAGATGGAAATTCTAATGGACGATGTCGATCAACGATGTTAATATAGGTGGGCCCATTTCAACCTTCTAAAGGCACCTACAAATTTCAGAAATAAAGTTGTAATATGAATTTTAATATTCGTTACTTATGTTGACGACGTAGACTCCCAAACAACCGATGCTATGAGTTTTTTTTTTTTTTAATGTCTTCTCGTGACTCTTTTGTGAAAAGACCCAACTAACCCCTATGTGTGTTTCCATTAACCTACACTGCTGCGTAGTGGATCCGGCCTCAATAAATAAATAACTCTTTTGACTTGAATCTAGCTAAGCCTGTCTTTGGTGGGGCCAGTTTAGCTTTGTTGGGCTTGGTTCCATCCTCGTTCAGACCTGTTCGAAGCTGAACTAACATGGACCAAGCAGTGTTTATGGTAAAACTAATTGGACACTGACCAGATATTATTGGCCACCGACCGGATTCAACAAACCAACTAGCCAAACCATGTCAAACTATTCCAGACCAAGTTGGATTTAATAGAAAAAACTTTAAAAATAATAATAATAAAAAAAAAAACTAATAAAAGAAAATGGATCTAAAAAGCAAAAAATAAAAATAATAGCAAAAACCTATAAAAAATAAAATAAAACTAATAAAAGAAATAGATCTAAAAGTTTAGCTAAAAAAATGGCCCATGCAGGTCTCGAACCTGCGACCTTCGCGTTATTAGCACGACGCTCTAACCAACTGAGCTAATAGGCCATTGATGAAATTGATTATGTGATATAAAAATTATATTATAAATCTAAATGGTTTCATAAATTTTGGACACTACTAACTCACGAGCAACTTTAAACCGTCCATCATCTTCAACCCTCATTTGAATCTCATCCCCTTCACCCTTTCAAAACTTGCTTTGATGAAACAATCCTATCTCATCATGGACTAGAAGATGGTTGCTCCATATTGATTATATTAGAAAGAAGTCCAGTCCGTGATAAAAATTACCAATTATGTGGGCTCCACCTTTCATTATCCGTCACTATTATTTTAAATATAAAAAAAAAAAAAAACTCAATTGGAACAATTGATTGGTCGCTGAAACAAATTGATGGGTCTTATTCAATTTACTTAAAGGTGCGACCAGTGATATGCACTGTCCATCTTATTAATCCACTTTTGATTGCTTACCACTTTGGAAATTTGCTTTGAAAAGATGCTCCTAAACCATAACCGTATTATCGACTGTTTCAAAAATGGGGCTCACATTAGAAAAGGCACCAATCATTGATCGGGACCATCATTTATAACGGTGGGTCGCACCTATAATTGCCCCATCTATATGAATCAACTCAATCTGATGATTCCATCCATCCAATAAATGGCTAGGGGAATGAATGGTTGATATTGATCATATCAGAAAAGTTCTCAACAATTACATGGACAAATGTTTGGTGCACCATTAATTGCCTGCCTAACCCTGTTAGATGACTTTGATCGGATGACTTTAATGGCTAGATTAATGAATAGTAGACCAACCACTGAGATGGATTGCCATCATTCACGGTCACGTTTCTTTCCATCCATCTCAAAAAATAAAAATAAAAAAAACACTTCAACAAAAATATCCTAACCATCCATTCAAGGGGTAGAAAAATGGACAGTTTATATACTCGAGCAGAGGGATGATTTGCGAAACTGCTTTCAAATGCACAACAGTACTAGTGTTGTTTGGCTTAAAACGCGGTTTATGCGTAGAACAGGCCTTCTTTGAGGTACCCTTCAAATGGGCCCAAGCTCTATTAGCCTTCTAAGAACCACATATATATATATATATATATATATATATACACACACACACACACACACGGAAACCCTCACCTGCGAACCAGTTCGTACGTACTATGTACGAACTTTTTTGAGAACAGATCATACGTGATGTGGATCCAAAATCTGAACCGTTCAAGCAGCACCTCCTGAAACACCCCGGGCCCAAGTTTTACTTTGATCTAAAACTTTGATGGGCCATGAAAAATGAAAACAGTTTCCTCCCTTGATTATATATATATATATATGGGAAAAGATACTGTGCACTCGACCTCACGATAAGCTCCCATGAGTCAAGCTGTGTGGGCCCCACCGTGATGCGCGTCGACCATCAACACCGTGCATTTGATGGGTACCCTTTAAATTATGGAATATCCCAAAAATCAGCCGTATACGGAACTCAGGTGGGCCATACCATCTAAAATCATGTGAAGACACTGTTAAAACATATAAAAGCACTTGGTGGGGCCCACCTGAGTTTTGAATGCTGCTGAAACTTGGTCTGAACCCTCATCCAAGTGGGACACACATAATGGATGGGCTGGATTTGCAAACCACATCTCGGTGGGCCCAAAAAATGATTATGAATGTTTTAATGGTGCACGGCCCCTCTCCACTTCTGTATGTGGTGTGTCCCACACAAGTCACGGATTGACTTGATGTTTGAGACCTAGGCCCACGATGGAATGGTGCATCTGAGTGATGGGGTAGATGTTCGAAACGCATCACGGTGGGGCCCACACAGCTCGACCTCATGGGATGGACTCGTGACGACGAGCGCATAGTACCTTTTCCCTATATATATATATATATATATATATATATATATATATATATATATATAAAAGGTAATTTTTCATGTGTACTATTAGCCTTTCACTTTGGCAAGATGATACACTATCGCAGGAAGAACCCAAGTATGGTAGATTCATCACTCCAGATGACATGTGGAATCAGGGGTCTCCAAGAAGTGGGCCTCATCGTGCATGGCTTTTATTTCAACTTTGCCCCTTTACACTTAATGTTTGACCGTTGATTACTATTGTTTTGTACTGTTACTTTGAAGGCCACTGATCATATGGCTAGGATCATTCAATCTTTATCTTCTTCTTTTTCTTTTTCTTTTTCTTTTTTAAATGTGGACAACAAGACTGACTATCTAGAACAGCCAATCAGCGTGATTTTTTGTACCAAGAGCCATCTACAACGTTGCCCACAGGATGAGCAGTCTCAATTACAAAGGCCAACCCTTATTAGAGCGTAATACTCATGAATTACAAGAGTGCTCCTCGGTTGGTACTGTGTTAAGGACCAGTGACTTGGCAGCACATCACATCAATGGGACTTAAAACCGTGTGATCACTGGATCTGATCAGAAACTTGAAAGGGGCAAAAATAATAATAATAATAATAACAATGTGGATTGTCAGAGTTGTGCAATCATGACAACTTTTGTCCTACAGCTGGTCCACATGGTGGCCCACCAGATCAATGGTCCCGATCACAATTCGTGTTTGCCTATATGCAACTGCATAGAACATATATATGCCAAGTCCTCACTTGTAATGACATTACTCAACAAATAAAACAGTTGAGTTCCTGGAACAAACTTATCAGATGATAACTGACATTTTACAGTAGTGTTATTATTTCTAGAGAAAGATATGTTAGAAGGAGAGTAATATGATACTCTGGCAAGGTATGAGAGTTGATATGCAGGCACTCAGTAATTGTATATGTGGCATACATTAACTGAAATTAAACCGATTCTCATGAACCCAAGTCACAGTCCCAGAATCAGATTGGGTTGAACAATCCTAAACCCTGATTCGTGAACGCTTGTCTGTTAAAGTAGGACCATTGGATATTTTTAAATATCAACCGTCCAACAAATGTCCACCAACCCGATAGTCAGGTAATCAAAAACTGTAACTTTTGGTTCATGATACAGCTAAACCGGGAGCCATAATTTCTCAAGTCTAATTAGAATGGATTGTATGCTACATAAGCAATTTTGAAGTAATTTCTCAAGGATTGTTTAGGCATGGGATCCTACAAAATCAAGATTAAGCAAAATCTTATTTTCGTAGGCCCATGCCCCCCAAGTTGGATTTGCTACACTAAAGCGGCACTTTCCTCTGCATAAAGGCAATTATGGAAGATTTAGGAGGAAAAAAAAAATCTAAAAAATCTTTAAAATACCACTAATTGCAATTATACAGATAAAACTGCCACTATAGCATTGCAAATCGGATGTGGAGGGTGTGGGGCCTGCCAAAAATCAAGATTAAACTTAATACCGAGTACAAGGTATCCCCTGCCAAACAGACCTTAAGTGCTGCCAGAGTATCAAAGATTTTCTCTTGTTGTAGTATATATACAAACGAAAAGGGGGGGGGGGGGGGGGGGGTTGCAATGTATCATTAATAATCCATGGGAAGCTCCCAATCATCAGCAGTTTCCCTCCTGGACACGAATTTTTGGGCCCCAAAATCTTTTGGCCTGCCTCGACGACGAGCACTTCTTGCAGGCCACCTTTGGACATAAGAATATTCCCCTTGCTCATCTCCAGTAAATTCCGTATTTCGAGAATCCCAAAAACCCTAACACAAGAAAAATGACAGTTATATACCAAATGGAAAATACTCTTTTAGCATAAGATAACCAGTGATATTGTGCATACAAGAAAAGTAGACTTTGGAAGGTTAAAAGTATCAAAAAGGTACATCATAGATCAGATAATCTGTTTTCTTGGGTTCTGAATTCTAGGTAGTACAAGTTCTTCTTTTAAGATTCATATCTATACTGTGCCTCTGTACCTCAAGCAGGCCAGAGAGCTAAGTTCTTTCCCGGCTAACAACTCAGGTACATCATTTACACTTTTGTCGGGCATGGGGTTGCAACACCAGTTTCAGAGTATCGTCATTAACATGGACGATGGGCCCATCCATCACCACCATAAGATTGGGATTAGACAATGAATATAGCCAGCTTGGCACAGTTGAAACTATATATGAGTTCACTCCACATGCAGAAAGTTTTTTAAAGAAAAAAAAAATCAATTGATAGTGCATCAAAGGATACTGTGACAGGGCCGTAAATTGGGTTCAGGTCAACCCGAACCTCATTGACCCAACCTAAGTTTGGGTCAGGTTGTCTGTCCTCGGGTTGGGTTTCAGGTTGGGTTAGGATTGAGAAAATTCGGATCAGGTTCGGTTGGGTCGGGAATAATCACACATATTTGGGACAGGTTTGAGGTTGGGTCAGGTCGGGGTTGAGTCAGGTATAGAGGACTTTGGGTTGGGTTCAGGTTAGGCACCTCGGCTTGGAATTTGGATTGGGTTGGGTTGCGGGTTGGGTCCTCTTGAGGTCAGGTTGGGCTCAGGTTGACTCTCAACCCAAACAAACCTTCCCGAGTCACACCCCTACTGTCATATTTATTTTACATTTACAACAAAATGTGATATCTTTGTTTATTTCAATAATATTCGGGCAAGGGTTGAGGAGGTTATTAGAATAACCTCATTGTTTTTAGAGAGTTGCGTGTGATTGTGTCTTTTTGGAGTTGTATTCTTTGCTCATTTTTTAGCGAGCTTCTTTGATAAAATCTTTGTTATCTCTCGGAAAATAATAATAATAATAATAATAATAATAATAATAATAATGTGAATTATCATCATGATCATCATGGCCTGGTCCCAACTATTTGTGCTAACTTTGCATTTGATGTTTTCGGCAATCAATCCCAAGGCCCTCTCATGATGATGGGCCTGTTTGGATAAGAGACGAGATCCACAATATTGAGACGGAAATTCTTATAGAATCATCAGGAAATTAAAAACTGCAGAATCCAATGGTAAATTAGGAGTGCTTTTTTCCATGGAAATGTTAAAAAGTCAAAAGTTAAACAACGAAACCTCTCTCTCATAACCATGAAAATCTAAATTTAACGGGTCCCATTTAGGTACTCCTTTCATCCCCTTTCCAGCCCCTTCAACCCTAATCAATGTAGCCCTTCTCATTGGAGACATCTCTCAACTTCATGTACCTAATGGCACTATGACAAACACCGCCAAGATTTGGAAAACATTGAGATATCTTCGTGAAACCAGCTAAACTATATTATCACGATAATTTCATGAGGTTTTAAAAATACCTACAGTTTTACATTGTTCATAATTTTATCATGAAATTATCCTGATATGAACAAAAAGAAAATTATTTAAATTTAATAAATTTATTTTACTTTTATATATTTAAAAAAAATTTAAACTATTTATTAAGGGTTTTGCTAACATGCCGCCTTCACGGGGACATTAGCAACGACCCCGAACTTTTTAAACGGCACACAAGGTGACCTATCATCAATCTGAACCATGGTGCGCCATAAAGGCCGTTATGTAAAGGTATTGGTGGCAACCGTTACACGTTATGGGGTTGTGACAGTCATAACAACTATTATGGAAAAAAATGACTCGTAACCGCCATTAACGGCCCGTTATGCCCCCTGTAAAGTCCGTAATAGTCCTATAATGGTTTATTACAGGGCAGATGCAAGTTTTTTGGATTTTTTTTCAATGTTATAGGGCAGGTACTGTTTTTTCAGGTTTTTTCTTTGAATAAAAAAAAGAGACCATAAAGGCCGTTATGAGGACCGTAACAGTCATTACGACCCGTATCGTAAAGGTAACGATGGCAGCCGTTATGGTCACCGTTACCATTACAAAATACCTTGATCTAAACCATTCATTCTGAAAGTGGAGCTATCAATGTCTTAGAGTAAGGGTGAATAGGACTTCACCAATTTTTTGTTAAAACAATCTTAAAGAACAAATTTACAACAACAACTAATATTGAAATATTGATTTCAATTGAGTCGTAGGACAACCTTCGCCTAATATCTTAGGACAACCATATTTCACGACTTTCTCGATCTCAATATTTTAAGATAACAAACACAATGAAAAGATTATCAAACACCACAAGACAAATATAATTATAGTTGTTCGGTGTTAACACACACTTACTCCACTCCCAAAATTACTTCTCCACGTAATTTTGGCTTTCCACTATAACAAAGGTTTTCACAGGATAACCTTAACAACCTCTTACAGTTTGTGATTTTCACAGGCTACCAAAACTAACCTCAAGTGATTTTAACAGGCTTATCACTTCTCAACCCAATGAGATTTTTCCAGGCAATCTCATTCAACCCAAGTAAGAACAATTTACCAAATGAGAATGTATCTTCTTAAAGACGTTAGTCGAGGTGAATATTTTGATGAAGCCATTTAAGATGAAGCTTCAGTAGATGCAGCAATTCCTTTTCTCATATGAAGATAATTCAATGTATGCACAACCGAGAATGATCTAAGGATAGATAATTTTTAAAAAGAAAATCCCTATAAGCTACAGATTCAATCCTCTATTCTCAAGTTGAGTATATCCCACTCTCTATTCGAATTTAACAAGGCTTGAGAAGATAATTGAATAAGCTAAAATATAATATATGAAAGACAATACAAAGCGCTTGAAAAAATTTAAATTTAAAAAAAAAAAAAAAAAAAAAGCAAGAAGAAGATTTTTCGTTTTTGTTTCATGTTTTTTTTTTCTGTATCAAAACAGTGAGAAATGGGCCCTATTTATAGAAAAAGGATTAGAGCTTTCGTCAGCCTAAGAATCCCTTGAGCTAGCCAGAGTTTCAAGATTCTGTCTCAACGGCTAGCAAATTTCGCAGAATAAGATTTGAATCAATCTTAGGCTGGCCGAAGACAGGATTCGGCTGGCCTGTGAATCATTCGGCTAACCAGACACAGGGTTTGACTGGCTGAACACCCATGGAAACTAAGGCAAACCATTGCTGGAAATTGGGTCGAAGACCCTATGGTTGTTGTTCAGCTAACCCGAGATGGTTCAACTGGTCGAAGGCAGGGTTAGGCTAACCAACCAACCTGAAAGCTAAAGCAATAACACAATAAGTTACAACTTAGAAAAGCCACTAAGATGTACTTTAACCTTGGGTCACTACTAAGGTCTTCTTTACATCTAGGTTGGTATACAATTGATTCTTCTCTTAAAATTCTTTCGAGCCTTCTGATCTTGAGATGTTGAGCCACACTCGAGTCTTGAAATGTTGAATTGAGCTAAACTTCCATACAATATATATTTTTTCTACGAAATTTAACAATCTACTTGTGTGCTTAAAACATTAGCACTTACACATTCATTGATACAACCAATGTTTTCCATATTGCTATCACGTAATGTATCGCACCCTTCAGATACAGATACATATCAATTATTGTATGGGATATATTGGTTGTATCAGATAATGTATCATTGTTGTTGGAAAACATTGGGAAATTGGTCAAATTTTTCAATGAAATTCATGTATTGTTAAAAAAGATATCAGTACACACTTAGAAACCAAAACATCACAAAAAAAAAAAGTGCACATAATAGGTTTCCTTTGTATAGAGTTGTAATAAATGCATTGTCTAACTGAACTGATGAAAGTATATTCAAAGTCAATTCATATAATTTAAAAATGTAAGAAGATATGTATGGAAATACAAGCAAAACATTCAAAAGCAAAAGAAGTGGTTAACTAGAAATATACATGTGAATGATGTGTGTGGTTGTGGCTTAGACCCACATAGAGTTGTACATACATTAGGAGTGGAATTTGGGGGGGTGGGGCAATTGATAGTTGATCGAAGTAGAATTATGAAAATAATTTATTCTTTATATTTTTATTTTTATTTTTTTGAAAAATTCCCAAATTACCAAGAATCACTAGATCAGGTTGAATACATGTTTGATTTCATGTTTGGATGGTAAGATTGCAACCGATATGGGAGAAATTGGATAAATTTCAATTTTTCCCCAATTTTCAGCAAATCGGGCCATCTCCCCCAAAACTTGAAATCCAGGTTCCAAATCCATGATTTTTCATGCATAACATGAAGAATCATGGATTCCCAACCATTTGACATTGATTTTTTTTTTTCCGTTTTTTGAAATTGATTCCACATGATTTTACAGTTTTTTTTTTAAAGGATCGAAGCTCAAAAATGCTCACCGTATCGAAAATGACCCCAAATCGGCTTGGATCTTGATTATGACTCGAAATTTGTGTTTTTCTTCAAACAATTCAAAAGAAAAGGTCGAAATCCACAATAGATCCAATTAGAAGTGGAGAGGAATCAAGAAAATGAGATTTAAAATGGTTTTTTTTTTCCTAAAGAAAGCCCTGGACTTCCCACGTTTCTGTGTTATATCGGTTGATATCGAGAATTTTATAAAAGGGACTGGTCGCAATATCTTACAATATTTCACAATATTTGCGATATTATGCGATACATTGTGATATCATGTGATATCTTCCGCAACACAGAGAATTTCATATACTACCTTGGGGTTCCATATCGCCCAAGTGGGATACACGATATATCGGCCTAATATTGTCGATACTGAAAACATTGCATGCAACTAGGAGCAAGCCATGGTGCAAGAATCATGGCAATTTGATGATCCTAACCCTTTGAATGAGGCCATATGCTACAACTATCCGTTATTACAAGCCATAAATCACATGGTTAGAATCATCAAATCAAAGTTTGACTTTAGAATTATAAGAAATACAGAGTAGGATTATCTAGTAGATGTTTCAAGATGATGATTAGACCTACTTTGTTTCTCCGATTAATCTTGACTGTCCATTTCATGCTATTGATCAAAAGCTTACGATAGCACCATGGCTTGCTCCTAATAGTATGAATGAATGAACGGTTCAGATTAACAAAAGGTCACCCCGTGTGCCATTTAAAAGGTATGGGGATGTTAGCAAAAGCCATTTATTATTTATAATAAATATTTTTATTTTTTTATTTTTAATGAGACTTTCTGGATCATATCCCTGGAAAAACCTCAATTTTAAATTTTTTTTTTTTTTAAATACCAAGATATTCCGAAATTGAAAATTCCTGATAACGAGATTTGTCACCATGCCTAACAGAACCCCTTCATTATGCTCTCAATCATTTTCTCTTATCAGGATTCAGGATCATTTGCTTACATGCTCCTAATGACTTCATTTTAAATTCTTAGTTCGGTCCTAGTCTTCTAGTTCCAAGCAACCATCTCAACAATCTAAAGCCTTCCTCCAAACCTACAATTTACCATTAACCCCCTCCAGTTATGTCAACCAACACCATGACATCCGCAACAAACATACACCAAAAGAACTCATTTTTCCACATTAGTAATTACTTTTGTTATGTGCGTGAAGGATATAGTATTAATTCCATGTGCGCATGCAATGTGAGCACTCTTTGAATAAGTATAATATCTATTAGGTTTGTTTGTGGGGTCGGGTATACGTGGTTTGTGCATAGTTATTGGCTTGTTAAATAAGTATAAGATATTAAATTGCTATTAGCCTTTAGAATAGTTGTTATTATGTAGGAGGTAATAGATGAATTACCATTATAAGAAGTCTATAAATATGTGCATGAGAGTCAAATAAAGATATTAGAAGAATTATCAAATTGTGACACTTTTTCCCTCGAAGCAAACCAAATCATTTTCTTGCCCTACACTCAACGACCCCACCTCGTCTTCAAGCCTACTGATGCGTTAATCCTCCATTTCCAGCTCTGATACCAAATTGTCCTATTCGCTTTGCTTTGCTAGACCAACACGATCCTCAGTCTTCCCTTTCTTGTTACATGAGCCTATTTTGACGAGATTAGGAAGAAAGGTTACGTTACGAAGAAAAATGACTCAGTTTGCTTCGAGAGAAAATCAACCTCCAAGTATCACAATTGGATAATTCTTCTCATGTCTTAATTTGAATCTCATGCACATATTTATGCACTCCTTACGACTGTCACTCATTCATTACCTCCTACATGATAACAACTATTCTAAAGATTAGCAACAACTTACTATCCTAGACATTTTCAACAATCCAATAATTACCTACAACCCACGTACACCCGACTCCACAAACAAACCTAACAAATACCAAACTTATTCAAAGAGTGCCTACATTGCATGCACACGTGGAATTACCACTATATCCTTCACGCACATAATAATTTCGTACATAACAAAGATAAAAAGGCAAGGGTTTAATGCCTAGCCTTGATGAAGACCCATTGCAATTGGAGAAATTAGCCTCCCCACAAACCGTTCTCTCTCTTGTAAATGCACCCTTACAGACATCTTGAATGATGTCAATATATCCTCCCTAAAACCCTCTCCTCCTCATCACCCACCAAATAACCTCTCTAAATATTTGTTTTGAACTTTAACATCCCTAAATATTCTATAATATGATTTCTCTACATCTATAAAAACCATGTCTACATTCTTCCTCTTATCTTTAGGCTTTTCTATCACTTTTCATGTAGAAAAAATAGCTTCAATTGTTGATCTCCCTTGCATGTAGGCAACTAATTTTCTGATAACTTCATTATTGTATATACATCCCTTTCATTATAGTAGATACAAATTACAATGCTTAGCATGTTGGCTACAAAATTTAATTGAAATATTGTATGCATGCTAGTGAATGTTAAGAATTGAAATATTGTACGCATGCCATGGGTGACTTTCAGTTTTGCTTGGACTTGCACACCTCTACACATAGCCACACATGCCAACTCAGTACTGTGGGACATCTGAGGTGCAAGTTGGCCTCACTGAATGATGACTGGTCCAAAATCAGGTTGGCTTACTTATCAAGAGGGCCAAACATTGAATGTCGACAAATTGCTTTGTTAGTGCGATCTACCTGACGAGTTGACCAACATGTTTTTGGGATAGGTCATCTACACACTGAGGCCCACTTGAGGCAATGCACGAAATGACTTGAACGTGGCTGCCTACAGAGGTCGTGTAGGCTTTAGAAGGGCTCTCAAGAAAAAAAATTTGGTAGGTTTAGTTCTGCTTATAAGAAAACTTTCAAAAAATGCAGGGAAGGAAGAAAAAGAATAAAGAAAATGTAGGAGGGTTTGACGATAGAATTAGTAAGGGCCTTATATTCAAGGGTTTGGGGAGGCATGCATACAATTCAGACAGGGGAAAATTAGCTTTTATCATATAACTAACATGGCTAGTGATAAGGGCATGTATACAATTCAGAGAAGGGGTACTTCAGATCTGAAAAAAAAAATGACTACACTTAATTCATCTATAACTAACATGGCTAGTGAAATAAGACAATTATGCATACCTTTGTTAGTCTTTGAATGCGAGAGGCTGCATCTTCATGCACTACAACCGTGTCAGACGTGACTTCGAGCACATCCTCAACAAACAAACCATATGTGCTCACCTGAAAGAGATTAGCATAAGCCAGTGACATATACAATTTAAGATGGATGTATTTCATCAGCATTAAAGAGAACCAGAGGATTTGACAAACCAAACTAGATGGAATAATGGAAATCCCAAAGGAGTCGAGCTCAAGCAATTCCAATGCTCCCGAGTTAATGTTAAAAGTATATCCTCGCACCTTAGAAAAGTAGAAAAATAAATAAATTAGTTAACTTTCTTTCTGATAGTGTTTGTTATGAATAATATATGGAACTTGGATGCAGTCATGTGCCAGGCAATGTTAAACATGCATATGAACTGTTGCCTGTTGGATATTAAGGCATCTAAAAGTCAGATTGGTCACATGTACACACATTTTTTTATAGTTATAACAGTAGTAGTAGACAGTGTCAACATGGAACCAATTTCCTCTGTGTGTGTGTGTGTGTGTGTGTGTGTGTGTGTGTGTGTGTGTGTGTGTGTAATATGCGCATAACTTGCACAGGATGCATTTCAAGTAAAATCAGGTAGTGCACAATGTGAACATGCCATGTAAATTCAGGGTAGTACTCTCATCAAGTAAGCCATAAATCTACATTGAATTTGGACTGTTGGATTTTTCTTTCTAACCGCCTGCTTTTCTCGTATACATTTAACCTGCTGTAGCAGTGGGTCAACTTTCTTTTTGGTCAATAGCATGTAGAAAATGTACCCCACCTAATGAATGGCTTGAATCTCGGATGCATGTTCTCTACCCAAATCTCTAAAATGTGTACCACCGCCTCACATGAGGACCCTTTGTTGAATCACAACTCTTTCAGGTATCAATTTTTTTTTAGGATGACCAGTCTGAACAATTTTTCTAGCCATTGATTGGATGGTTGTTATAATCTAATCAAAGTGATTCTTAAGAGCTATGGTTAATCATTAGTGAAGGCTACAGCACAGATAACAGTCCAAATCAATAACCACATCTTTTCCAAATCAATTTCGACATCCACTTTCCTAGTCATTGATCGAATGGTTATAAATGCTCAATAAAGGTGTCTTAAGGGTTATGGTCATTGAAAGGTGGTAGCAGGTGGTATAAATCAATGATTAAATATTTTTCGGTATTATCAATCCAAACTGTCCTTTTTTAAGCCACTGATTAAATAGTTAAAATCATCTAATGCTCATTAATGAAATGGTTATGATCATACAATTAAAGTGATTTTTCAGAGGCAATACCAATCAAATATGGACCTGCATAATGCATGATCAAGAATCATGGTTAGGGTCTTTCAATTTTGGAGATTTTTAGGGCACAATCCATCCACCATATGGCAGAAGAGAATAACTGAACCATGACAACGCTTTTACAAACTGTAAACACGAGTATACAGTATACACACTTCTATATACTATTTGAACAATTTGGATATATATGATTGCATGAGGTGTGATGAAAAATTAGCAAGCATATTTTCATTATGTGAATTGCAAAGGTCTTTGGGTATTTATGCCAATCAATTCTAATTTTCTTACTATTGTTTCCTATTTTCTGAAATAAAATAATGCAAACTGCACAATCTCAATTCCGAAAATGGGAAGTAGGTGTAAGCTAATCAATAGAAGTGATAGATATCATTCTCAATAAATACCGAAAGAGTAGTCAAATTGGAGCGAGTCTTTTCAAACAAGCTTGCTTTAAAAGGGTTGCATGCAGGGCTACTATGGTGTGTAGGAAATCTAACCATCTTTTTTTCCCAATCATGTTGGATGCACAATCCAAACATCATGTGGGCCACCATGTGAATTTCAAGGTTTTTGGGTGATTGTCCATTGTTTTTTATGGTGCAGCCGTGCAGCACACCTGGTGATTGGACAGGCTTGATTTTGGGGCCCCTCATCATGGCGAGGCTAATTTAATGCACGAGTTAGACATATTAGGTGGTTCCCACCTCGAAGCATTGCTTTTTTCTCACACGTCATAGCTCCACAAATGTGCACATGTACGAAAATGAACCATGTGTGTGAGATGAGCTTTCAATAAGGTTGGTAATAATGTTTAGATCTTCTACCAAACAAATCTAAAAATTTCACTCTTCAGGTGGTTGACAACATGCAAAGTTTATGGTCCAAATTTTTTTATAACCATTCATGTTTTCTGATACAGTGTGGCGTGAGGTGTAAAATGACCTAATTTTCTTGTCAGATGAACTAAACAATGTAGCTACCTAATGGAAAGCTCAGATCTCACAGATGTGTTATATTACAAATCCTTTGGCCGTTCGAGTGGATGTTACAGGCCCACACTGGAATTAGCAAACCTCCAAAGAGGTTTGCTTGAATATATCTCGACATATTACAATAAGATGTGTTGATACGTCAGGACTCTAGCTGTTGGATTTGCACTTTTTCAACAACAAAAACTTCTTATTTCATAGGGCTCCTCTTGGATGGGGCATGCCTAAAAGAACTCTCAGATATAATATTTCAACCCGCCAATTATATAAAGGTTATGGTGACCATTGATGCTCAAAGTAAAAGAGACAAATTATCAAAGTGTTGAAATAATACAACTGAGAGCTTTTATATGTTTTCTTTCCACCATACGAAGTGATAGTTTTATTTATTTTCCTAGTTGTTGTATAAACAATTTGGATCATTGTAAGATGACCACAGGCGCTATGGAGCTCCTCATTTTATGCCTTCAAACTCAGGAAACAGTGGATCATCTATTTATTCAATGCTCTTTTGCGAGAGAACTGTGGAATAATTTTTTCAATTTATTTGGAGTTGAATGGGTGTTGCCAGGATCTATTGATAATTTCCTTTCAATGTAGCATGGCAGGGTATAGGGAAGATCGGGAGGACAATTTGGCGATTTCAGTTTCTTAGCAGATATTTGGGCTCTATGGTTTGAGAGGAATGATCGATGTTTCAAGAATCGTAAGGGGCAGGTTTTGGAGGTTTTCTAAAGGGCTAAATCTCATGTCATGGAGTAGGCGCTAGCATCAAAGATTATCCCCCAGTTTCTGGATCATTGGCTGGAATTTGTAAATCTTTTTGTTTTATATACTTGTAAATCTGTGGCTTCAGCCCTTTAGGAATGATATTGTCAGAGTTCAAAAAAAATAAATAAATAAAAAGAGTTAAGATGATAGGAATGATATTGTCAAAGTTTTAAAAAATAAATAATAAAAAGAGTTAAGATGACCCCATTCAAAGTCTAAAGTCCTAATTCCTAATGTATCATATTGCAGTAGGTTGTGATGTATTCAAGCAAACCTCACCTCGAGAGCTTTGCTAAGCCCACATGCATGTGCAATAAAGCTCACGCACACACACCATGCATGTGACAGTATCGCATGATAGGTCCAAGATCCAATCCATCCATCAGAATGCCACCACTTTATTGATGTCATAGCCCCAAAATTAGGTAAATCCATTGGTCTGTCAAATTGTGTGTGGGGCCACCATGGTGAGCATCTTTAATCAAACCCATTAATCAAGTGTAACTAACCAAGATGAAGTGAAGAAACAAATATCAGCCTGATCAAAAGTCAGGCCGCCCACACAGCGTGAACTTAAATATTTTAGGAGCCATTTCACATTGTTCACTTTGGCATGGCCCGTCGGAGTTTTTCATCGGGGTGATCTTTTACATTTATGTGTCAAATGGTGGTTTTTACTAATGAATGGAATGAATTTACAAATAAAATATAACAGTCCAACAAAGCTTGGGCACAATTCCGGTCCATACCGAATTAGGAAGTTTAGTTTTGCAAGACTTTTATTTAGTAGAAACAATAAGTGGTACTCTGTCATTCAAACAAAAAAGTGGCACTCGAATTCGTTGTTGATTTAAGAGGAGGACACACACGAATTTGAAGGGTTTTGGATGGCTATCTTTTTATTGTGGCCCACATAACGATTTTATAGACCTAATTTTTTTAAGAATCTCATCATCATAGTGGGATCACGTAGTGAATGAATTGGATAGCATTCACACAACATGGTATACCACATAAAACAATGGATGCCGTAAAAAAAACCTTCAAATTCACATGGTTCCCGCATGAAGGTTGGATTGCCTTGATTTTTGGGGCACCAACTTTCATGGAGGGTTCACCCTGATGGAAAAGTTGGATATCATACATATACCCAGGTGAGGCCATGTGCAGGACTTGCAGGGGCATGTACAAGAATGGCCTCCTTGAAAAATGGAAAAATGAAAGGTTTCGGGCTTGCAATGTATTTTGTCACTCGGGGTTATTATGGGCATGCAAAAGTTCCAAAACACCAAGTTATATTTGCTTCTATGTGTGTGTGTGCGCTCATCATTGCCCTTCTAGAGCTTTCAATTGTACCAACTCAGTCCTTCTAACTGGCAAAGTTGTCTCCATTGCACATCACCAAACCATCTAAGTCTAATTTTCCTCATTTTATTACCTATCGGTGCTACTCCTAAGTTCCCTCGAATGCATTCATTTGTAATTCTATCCTTCCTCATGTTGCCACTCATCCCTCTCAACATCCTCATTTCAACTACACACCCTATGAACATGTTTTTCCCTAATTGCCCAACATTTTGTCCCCATAAAGCATGGCTGGTCTTATAGCTATCCTACAAATTTTCCCTTTCAATTTTAACGGTCTCTTGCGAGGCTTGACGCAGGAGACCATTCATGCGAACACATGGTGTAGCCCACTGTGACGCCCGACCGTGATGTGTATGTGAAATACATTATGACCATTAGGTGTGTCAACCCATGTTAGGCCCAGGGCCCAAAATTCAAGCAGATCCATGATTCAGGTGGGCCACACCAACGGAGACAATTGGGAGGGGGCCGCCCACCTGAATTTGTACACAGCCCACCATGCTGTGTATATGAAGTCCATTAGGTGTGTCACCCAACGTTACACCCAGGGCCCCAAAGTTGGGCCATTTTGCAATTCAGGTAGGCCCCAGTGAAATCAAGAGTGGGCATTCACTCCCAACTGTTTCATGTGGTGTGGCCCACCTGAATCATTAATCGACATTTTTTTTCTTTTGCCCTAGCCATAGTTTGATGTGACGCATCTGATGGTCGGAGTGGATTTCAACGACACATCATCGTGGGGTGCTCCCTCTCCAGGGTGTGTGCACGCATAAATTGTCACAATGTGAGAGTTTCCATGTTTGCAGGATTGCATGCCTGTGCTTATGATGGTGCATCATGCATGCGACCTTGGACTCACCTTCCCAACATTGCGACAGCCAGGTGTCATGACATTGTATCCCACCTAAAAAGCAATGCACTGTAAGCTTCAGAGGCAGTTGAAGAAGCAACACATTTAACTGCAATGGATGAGAATTAACAGACAAACAAAAACTACTATAGTCATTGGCATTGAGAAAAAGAATAGTTAAGATCTGTCTATTCATGTATATAGACTGGTAGCATAACTGTAGAGCATCATGAAGAAAAATAACAATAAAATCATTGTCCATGTAAATTCACATTTGGAATTGAAGTACATACCATTCATTACATACAACATAATAAGAACATATAACCTACAAGTGGTAAATGCAAAAGGCATATGTATGGAAGTGCCAAAAAGGTGTAGACTCCCGCATTCATAACCCAGGAAGCTACCGAGTTGCTGAAAGAACCAGAAATTGAGTTTGTTTCAGCATAAAGCAATGTCCAAAAAAAATCGCTAATCAACTAGGAACAGACCAACTCAACCTGGTTTGGGCAGTCTATGAGTATCGAGTTTGTATGGTGAATTTACAAAAATGTAACGGGCATCTGATCGATTTTCATCAATTCATCAAATCAAACTCAAGGACAGAGACAGACCTATATCCTAGTAGTGACTGATATTTTGAGCATTACTACGAATACGGCACAAATCCAGATTCCAAACCGATGTTACCTGAATTGCCGGCCTCCTACATTTTCAATTCCGAATGACATAATCCTGATGATGGGTCATTTGCAATCCAGGTCACTATTTCTACTGACCAAAAATAGGTTATGTACTTTTTGGTGTCGATAAAGTTTTAATGTAAATGTATCTTTAGGGCCTGTTTTAGATAGTGGGAAAAGAAAAATCAAAGAAAAAGAAAGTGAATTACCTTTTTACCCCATGATGGCACATTTCACAATGTTTGGATAGAAAAGAAATATTGGATTTCAAAAGCAATCATCACCTGAACACTATACTCAAATTCTCAGGCACAAGATACAAGGTAACCAATGTGAGAGCTGTATCAGATTCCACTTCTTATCCAAACAAGTCCCCCAGATCGAATCTGTATCTCAGGGAATCTTGGGAAATCATCATTGAGTAATCATCACAGTTTTGATTTCTTTTCTTTTCTTTTCGCACTATCCAACCAGGCTCTTAGAATGTAGAGGTTTATACTTTGACTTATGCAATAGCATATGCATAATATAATGCTATCTATGTGTTAGCTATGATAGGATTTAACATTCATATAGAAAGAAAAATATCGATTGGTAAATGAAGTTATATTGAATATATTAAGTGTATGCATGGAATAACCCACATGACCTTGTAGGACGTGGATTTTATTGTTAGATGAAAAAGACTCTAAACAACTGAAAAGCCTGAATGACTGAACTGATAGAACTTAGTTTTGACTTAGTGTGATCGCTATCATTTGATCTCTCAGCAAATAAACCGGGTATTATTTGTTCATAGCCTTGCTTATATATGTAATCCAATATAACCAGCTATACGCAGCTAGCCAGCAACCTGATTGACAAATAGAACATAATGGAAATCAAGTGGTCTTTAGTGATAAAGACTTTTGTTGCGCCAACATGCATGTGCAATAAAGCTCATGTACAGGCCACACATGTGACACCGTGGCATGATAAGCCCAAGGTCCAACCCATCTATTAGAATGACACCACTATATTGATGTCCTAGCCCAAGAATCAAGTTGATCCACTGGTCAGGAGGGATACAGTTTGTGAAACAAATGTACGGCTCTAAAAAACTTGGCTGAACTTTTCTAACCCATCCACATGTTTCCAATATTAAGGCCAACATGGTGAGCAGACCAGATCAATTTTTGGGAAAACATGTACAAGTTCGGAGCAACCCAATGGATGAATTGGATCTCATACCTATGTGCCACGCTTGAACATGTGTGGCATGTTGATGCAGGACAATTAACCACTTGCTCTAAAAGCTCTAACTTTTAGAGCAAGTGGTTAATTGTTCTGCGTCAAATTGGTATCAGAGCGGGAGGTCTCGTGTTCAAGACTCCTCACCAGGGGTGATTAAAGCAGGGACATTTTCACACCAGGCTCGAGTGGGGTTGCCTGTGGGATGCAGGGGCACACTCGGGGTGGGAGGCCCGTGTGAGGCGGGTGGCTCCTGTGAGGCGGTACCAATGTGATTTGGGGCCCACGAGAGAGGTTCAGCCAAGGTCCTAACCTATGAGATGTGGGGCCTGGGCTATCAGATAAAGGGATTGATTCGCCATGCTCTAACAGTTCGAGCTTTTAGAGCAAGTGGCTAATTGTCCTGCGTCACGTGTACATGGGCTTTATAACATGGGCACGTGTGGTTAGCAAAGTCTATTGATAAAATACCAAAAGAAAAATAAATTGAGGGGAAATTTTTTATCAAATGGGCTTTAGAAAGGGATCTCTCAGCAAATAAACTGGGTATTATTTGTTCATAGCCTTGCTTATATATGTAATACAATATAACCAGCTATACGCAACAACCTGATTGACAAATAAAACATAATGGAAATCAAGTGGTCTTTATTGATAAAGACTTTTGTTGCGCCAATATGCATGTGCAATAAACCTCATGTACAGGCCACGCATGTGGCACCATGGCATGATAAGCCCAAGGTCCAACCCATCTATTAGAATGACACCACTATATTGATGTCCTAGCCCAAGAATCAAGTTGATCCACTGGTCAGGAGGGATACTGTTTGTGAAACAGATGTACGGCTCTAAAAAACTTGGCTGAACTTTTCTAACCCATCCACATGTTTCCAATATTAAGGCCAACATGGTGAGCAGACCAGATCAATTTTTGGGAAAACATGTACAAGTTCGGAGCAACCCAATGGATGAATTGGATCTCATACCTATGTGCCACGCTTGAACATGTGTGGCGTGTACATGGGCTTTATAACATGGGCACGTGTGCTTAGCAAAGTCTATTGATAAAATACCAAAAGAAAAATAAATTGAGGGGAATTTTTTTTATCAAATGGGCTTTAGAAAGGGATCTCTTCTATTTCACTGGATACCCCTTTCAGCTCCCTTGATCTACAACTAGTTTTTGAGAAAATAAGAATGCACAATTTGACAATTTAAATTGGAATATATGCGGAGATTCTAATGTCATTCTAACTTCAGAATTCTAATGTTTACTGCTTACAGTGTTAATGTCATCCTAACCTCAAGATATTAACACTACTCTAGCATTTATTGTTTAACCAATCAAGCAAGATGATGGCATTATAACATTTACCACTTAAGATGGGAATGTCATTCTAACCTCCAGAGTTTAAGACATCACCACCCCTCTAGTGTTTACCATTTAAACTGTTTTAAGATCAAAAGAAAATGAGATTCTACTTCCAATTTCAACTAAAGCATACATGTAAAATAAAGAGACATTTTGAATAATGCTTATACCAGAGTCACTGCAACAGTACCCTTTTCAGAGCTTTGTTGGTTCCCTTATTGCAGAAACGTGCAATTTTTAAAAAACTTATATGTGATGAAGTGATAATGATACTGATCTAGTCATGGTACAGAATACTAATTTAAAAGATCAAGATGTGTAACCTCTGCAAGAGTACTGCCATGGTGCTTGTGTACGAAGTAAGAAGCTGGAAATTGTACAACTAAGAAAGTTTATTTCAATTTGCTAGAGCAAACCAAAGTTGGTTTAATGCTTCCCATAGTAGTCCACCACTCTCACGAGATCAGTCTCATGAGAGCAATGGGCAATCTTTTTCTTTTGTCTTTGATGTCCACCTCTACTCAAACCACACATCAAAGAGGACCATCGGGTAAACACCATATTTTGGAGTCCTACTGAGCATATATTGAATATCAATTAGAGTATGCCATTTTGTCAAATTTCAACATGTTCAGATAAGAGAATTCAATGTCTTTATTTCTATTATTGCTTCGATTCCTATTACATTCAACATCATTAACTTGTGCAGGCATTCCTTTCAAGAAAGAAAGGGAAAAAAAAAAAGAATTAACCTATTCATGCATTGTGTCAATCCTAAACATCTATAGGTCATAAAGTGTTAGTGTCGCACGACAAGAAAACTTTTCCTCTAAGATTGCATATGGACAAAAGGTATCTAAGTTAGTATTTGGGCCGGTTCTTGAACTCAGGATAGCTATGGCCTCCATGACTCTAGGTGAGATTTAGGTTCCCAGGTTATGGCTTGAAATCTCATAATCCAAAGTCACAAAACTACCTTTATCTCAATGTTGGTCACAATGAAAGGGTATATCGTTCATTTAACCCTCAATGATGCTTTGTGCAGTGAAATAATTCTGAGTGCTTCTCCCATATATGGTAAGATTGTATTCTACCAAACTGTTCCGAAAAGTTCCATTTGGCTAAGGCTTAAACCAAGTTGCAAAAAGCAACACGTCTCTCTCACCCTTTATCGCACGCTTCTCTCTTCCTATTTAAAACCCTACAACCCACATCTCCTCCCTCCCTCCCTCCTCCTTTCTTTTTCGTTTGTTTTTTTTTCTCCTTTTAAGAACAAAACAAGAACCTCTATCTCACATTCAACACAAACACCTCAGTCATATACTCTCTTGCACTCCCAAAAGGTATGCCCAAAACGCTCCTTCCTCTTCTTGCATGCCACACAAACCTCTTTCATATACTCTCTTGCACTCCCAAAAGGTATGCCCAAAACCCTAAAACCCTCTATCATATCCCCTCTCTCCTTCATTTCTCTCTTCTTCTTCCATTGCAAGCCATTCACCTTTCTCATTTTTCTGCCTCATTTCTTCTTTCATCTGACATACAAAATAGCTATTCACCTCTTTTTCTCATCACATAACACCAAGGTTGCACCCACCTATCTCTTTTTCTCATGATACACACACAACCAGCACCCTCCCACTTTATTTTCTCTTTTCAGCCCATACAACCAGCCCCATCTTTCTATTTCTTTCTCATCTCATGTCACGCACAAGCCATCTTCTCCCTTTCTTTCTTTCTTTCTTTCTTTCTTTCTTACATCAATACACAAACCCTCCCACTCATCTTCTTCCATTATATGACCATTTTCTTTTCTTCTTTAATCCCACAACCCACAACCCACAACAGCTCCTCTCCTTTTCCATTTCTTTCATCTCATCTCCCACACCATCTTCATCTCATGCACTAAACAGAAAAAACCACACCAGAACAACAACAACAACAACACATTCGTGTTCATCATCTCTCCTTTCACATCCTTCACAACCATACCAGCCCTCATAATCTCCTCAGCTTTATCTCTCTTTCGCAAGTACCACAAAACCAGCCCTCAATCTCACTCTGTCAATCTCAAATACACACAAATTCTTCACCCTTTTTTCTCACATCTTACTCTCTCATCTATCATATACCTCACTTCTCTTTTCATTCCACACCATCTCTCTTGTGCTTCATCTCTTTCTCCTACCTCCTCTCATCATATGCAGTACCTACATCCATCCAATATACATCCCTTTCGTAAATGAGAGGGAAGAAAGAGATAAAGAGAGATTCCCCTTCCCAACTTAGATCCAATGTTCAATGTATCATTACACGTGTCAATGACTGGCAATAAGGATACTTAGAAAAATATCATTGTCTAAGGGAAACATTGGGAACACATTGGGAAAAAAGTGGATTTTTCAGTGAAACTTCGGGAGATGTTAAAAGCACATGTCTACATGTGCAGGAATCAAAATATTGCAAAATACAACTATACATAATGAGTTACCATTTTATAAGGGCATAAAATGTGTTATCATAAAAATCAGTACTTGAAAAATATCGGTGTCTAAGGGTAACATTGGGGACACATTGGGAAAAAGGTGGAATTTTCAGTGAAACTTCAGGGGATGTTAAAACACATGCTTACACATGTAGGAATCAAAATATTACAAAATACAACTATACATAATGAGTTTCCATTTTATAAGGGCCTAAAACATGCATGTTATTATAAAAATCAGTATAAAATAAATATATAGAAGTTGTAACCAATCAATCGATCGGCCAACACTCATTAATATAGAAAACTTTCGCAATAGTCAATAATGAAAACACATTTTCAATATTAAAAAAATGAAAAAGAAAAAAAAATAAAATAAAAAAATAAAAAACACCAATTTCCCCCTTTTTTTATCTATTTTTTTGCCACAAATCCATATCAATGCTCAATATTAAAAATGAAAAAGGAAAAAAAAAAAAAATCACCAATTTACCCCTTTTTTCTTTTTTCATTTTTTTTTCTCTATTTTATTTTTATTGTTTTATTTTTGGTTTGCCATAAATCAATTTCAGATATTTCCATTGCAATCCATGCTAACATTTGGAAAAAAAGAAAATGAAGTTTCCATGGATTTTTCTTTACCTTTCGAGTACCAGCCCATATTTGTTTAAGTCAAGATTTCCCCCCAAATCCAAACTTCCATTCAATAAAAACCAAGAGTGATCGAAATCACCTTAGGAAAAAATCGCCCTAAAAAAAATTGGAGATGTTTAGGGTTTTTTATTTTTTTTTCCCAATTTTCTATCATTTTTTCACCTATCTACGGATGTTTCCCTAGTATTGAGGATATTATCGATGGTATCACTGATACCAGGGAACTTTTTATAAATGATTCTTCTCATGGCCTAATATTAATAACATCACCGATATTATAAAAAAATATCGAAGATATCTGGAAAATTTTTAATTGCTAACAGTCTCGATATTGTTGACCTGGCAAATATCACCAATATTTGGAACACTACTTAGAGCTAGGCCACTAGAGAAGCATTCAAGCTAAACCAAGTAGTGATGGGCATCTGAGGTGAGATCTAAGTAATTTGTCAATATTAATATTTATGAAACCATTCATGCACATCAAATACTATTTTCACCTCATCACAATTGAGTTTTCAAAAATTTTCACGTTTATGTAATAAGGGAACCAACGGTCCCTTGAACAAATAGGTAGTATTGCGACAACCCTGGCATAACAAATTTTCGAATTTTTTCTTTATTTTGCTTATGCATTATAGATTTTTTTTTTTTTTCTTGAATCATAATAAAATCACATTTTCTTTCGATCTTAATACAACTTAAATGGAAAACCCTATAGCATTGATGTCTTGAACCCTCGATGTTAGAATTGCATCAACATCATAAACAGCAAGCATTAAAATGTTATCATGTCGTATAATCGGGTTAAACAATAAATATTTAGTGATCTTAGTGTCTTAAATCCAAGTCGTTAGAATAGCATTAACACTCTTAAAGTGGAAATTCCCATATTAGAATTAAGCACTCATGTTTAGAATTTGCACATATCTTCCAATTTAAATTGTTAAATATATGCATCATTATTTTTAAAAAATAGCCTATAGACCCCTTTTAGATGAAGAGAGTTGAAAAGGGTATCCAATGAGCCAGAGGAAATCCCTTTCTGAAACATCATCATCATCACCGTCGTCATCGAAGCCCTATCCCAATTGATTGTGGTTGGCTACATTAATCTTGTTCCGTCATTCCACTATCAAAGCTCATAATTTTAGTTCGATCATAAGTCATCATCTTTTCTCACCACCTCCATCTACGTCCTAGTGAGCCTTCATCTAGAAGTGTTAAAGCCTTCAATTACCAACCCACTTCTAATCGGCGTGGTTCTTGGTCTTCGTTGCACATGACCAAACCATCCAAGTATTATTACTTTTTTTTTAAAGGATTTATTACCTATTGTTGTTACTCGTAAGTTCCCTCAAATGCATTCATTTATATTCTATACTTCCTCGTCTTACTACTCATTCATCTCAACATCCTCAATTCAGCTCCACATCTTATGATGTGGTCATTTTAGGAAACTTCTTGGTCAACAATCTTAACTATATCCTCGTTTTCACTCCTATTATTACTAACATTGCGCTCCATATACTCTGTTTTACTTCAATTAACTTTAAATCATTTAGATTCTGAAGCACCCCGCCATAAATCTAGCTTTACATTTATGCCCACCTCATCTAGTCAATCAAAACTATGTCATCTACAAATAACATACACCATCGGCTCCCTTCCTGTAAATGCCTTGTTAACTTGTCCATAACCAATGCAAAAAAGGTATGGGCTCAATACCGACCCCTAGTGCAAGTCGACAGTATTTAGGGACTCACTTGTCTCTCCACTAGTGGTTCTCACATTTGTTACCGCTCCCCCATACATATCCTTAATCATGTTAATATATCCACTTGAACCTCATTTGTTTCCCGACACCCACCAGGTTAACTCTCTAGGGACCCTATCTTATGCTTTCTTTAAGCTAATAAAGACCATGTGGAGATCCTTCCTCCTCTCCTTATATTTCTCCATCAATTGTCTAAACAGAAAATTAGCTTCACTGATAGACCACCCAAGCATGAAACCAAACTACTTTTCTGATACATTGTTCTAACGCCTTAGTCTTTGCTCAATCACTCTCTGCCAAAGTTTCATAGTATGGCTCATAAGTTTAATCCCACAATAGTTAGTGCAGCTTTGTATGTCTCCTTTATTCTTATAAATTGACACCGCAGTACTTTTGCTCCATTTATCTCGCATTTTCTTCAATCTTACAATCTTATTGAACGACTTCATTGACCAAAATAACCTAGTATCTGCTATACTTTCAAACCTTTATTAGTATAGCATTTGGTGCAAGGCCTTTCCTACTTTCATCTTTCTCAAAGCTTCTTTCACTTCAAATATCCTAATATGACAAAAGTATCTATAGTCTCTGATGTCATTCGAGTTTATGGTTCCTTCTATTCATATGCTCTCAAAGTAGTAATCATTTCACAAGTACTTAAAATAGTTTTTCCACCTTCGCAAGTTCAAAGACATCCTTCCAACCTTCATTTGTCCACAATCTATTGTAAAGATCATCACAAGTCCTAAGTTTAGCCAATTACTAATTTCTTAGTAGGAGTTGGCATTTCGATATTGCTAAAAACTTTCATTATTTCTAGTCCTTTGCCAAGCTTTAAAACATGATTGTTTCTCGTTAATAGCTTTTTTATATATCGTCATTCCTCCACCAAGTTTCCTTATATGATTGGCTTTTCCCTCTATATACTTGTAAAACATCTTTTGCCACTTTCCTAATGCACTCAACCATCTCTTCTACATAACATTTACTTCTTCCTTGACATTCCACTTTCCTTCTTCCATCAATTTATTTCTAAATAACATTGTTTCTCTCCTTTTAAATTCCACCAACTAGTTTTGGCACACCTATTAATTGCACTCCCTTTCTTTGATCTCTTAATGTAAGCATCCATAACCATTAACCTTATGTTCCGTAGTCAGACTCCTAGTATAAATTTGCAATCCTTACATATTGATCATTCTATTTTAAAGTAGAAACAAATCCATTTCGCTTGTATATGATCCACCTTTGAAAGTAATTAAATTTTCATCTATCTTTTTAAAGTATGCGTTTGCTAGAGCTAAATTGTATGCCATAACTAAACAGGCTTTTTACCCTAAGTAGACCTAAAGTTTGCTAGGACCCCCAAAATAACACTCCTTTCGAAATAATTATTTTTTTAGATATTTGGCACCTTTTTGCTTTTTTATGAGACGAAAATGCCCATGGAACCTGGCATTGAGCCTCACGTCTTTAAATACTATAGCGTGTGGGATATGATTTGTTGGGGCCCACGTCACATATGACATGGGCCGTTGAAACCTTCAAGTGGTCCATGTATGGAGCCATCCAAACAGTTCAAAAGGTCACACAGGACCTTGATGGTGAGAATAGTCAAATCTCAGCCTAATCCAGACCCTCCCTGGCCCCCAAGAAGCCATCGACAGCAGTCCCTAAGTACATATTATTTCTTGTGGTGTGGGCCACCTATGAGTTGGATTTAACCCATTTTTTTAGTCATGACCTAACTTTCAAAGCCAAAACAGATGGACAACGTGATTGATACATACCCGGGTGGACCCCATAGTCGAACAATGAAAATGTTAGTAGGCCCCACGAACAATGACCGACCTCGCAAACACCATTTTCGACTTTTAAAAGGGAAATTGAGAAAACCTTTCATCTTTGAAGCTTCCGCGATGGGCCTCGACATTTTTCCAACCAAAATCCAAGCTACTTCCTCTTCTCCAGCATGCTTACTAGTTAGTAGTCAGTTAGGCATTCCCTTAATCGACATCATCTTTTCCATTTTATAAAAAAATAAACTAAAATAAAATAAAAATAAAATAAAAGAGACCGCTTAAACTACTCTCCACTCGATCCGACTACTCTTTGGAAAAAATCATTTACTCACCCATATCCCGACTGTTCTCTCGACATAAAAGGTAAGAAAATAGGTAGTTCTAGCTTGTGTGTTTTAATAGAGGAATATTGAAAACTTTGGAAAACACGAGAGGTTAATAAAGTGATTGATGTTTTACAAGTGATCCATTGCGGTTGATTGGGTACCGGTGTTCCGAACGCAGTTTCAACATTAGGTCAATCGTTGTTTTAATGAGAGGGCGATCACGATTTCAACTTTAGGGCGATTGTGGTTTCAATATTAAGATGACCGTTATTGCAACGTCAAGGCAATTGCAGTTACAACGTTGGGGCAATCACAGTTCAAATGAGATGGCGATTGCAATTAGAACGTTGGGGCAATCGTGGTTCAAACGAGAGGGTGATCACTGAAACCGCAACAGCACTACAGTTGAAACCGCGATCGCCCTAATGTTCAAACAGTGACTGACCTCTCGTTGAAACGGTAATCAACCTAACATTCAGACCGCGATCGCCCCCTCGTTGAAATAGCGATCGACCTAACATTCAAACCACGATCGCCCCCTCATTGAAACAGTCATCAACCTAACGTTGAAACCATGATCCCCCTCTTGTGAAAACCGTGATTTGTTATTTTTTAATTCCTTTTATTTCTATTATGAATATCCTTTTTTATTTTTTATTTCAATAATTTATCTGCATATATTGCTATAATGAAATTAATGACTACTATTCTGGATTACGTGAAAACTCGACTATCAACCCAGTACTCAATACCATTTTTTAGGGACGTGAAGGCAGATTTTCAAAATTGCGATAGTCGGAGAGAAATGTTTAGGCAGACCTATTTTAGATTTTTGTTAGATTTTAATGTAGAGGATTTTCATTTCTAAGGTCAAATTATGCATGGTCTTCTCCAAAGGCACATCGGTGACCTCAGATTCGACATGCAGGGGACCATACAGAAAGTTTATCGAGTTAAACTTCGCCTTGATTTTGGGGCTTAGGTCAAGACCCTATATCCACAGTAGTGATAGTAAAAGGAAAGGAAAGGAGATTAAGGCAAAATATCTACCCCTATGAAAGGTTAAAACGAAAGATTTGTTAGACACTTTTTTGTGTCTTGAACAATCAGACAGACACAAGGATGCAGTAAAGCTAGCTCTACTAACGTGTGTCGAAAACCTTATTGTAGGATACGAGGGAAAGTCAAGTTGTAAGGATGAATACATAGAGTTGTAAACTCTGTAAAAGACTTTAATAGGTGCCCCTAGGGGATGGTAGGGTACCATCATTTAAAAGAAGAGATTAAATATGTCGTAAGGGGGGACCATTGAAAAACATACAACATATATGGATGCTCCTTCGCCCTACAAGTATGTATTATGTTATTTGACAATCATTGTGCTTTGGGAGAGTCCACCAAAGCCAATTATAGGAGATGATTGTGCAGTTTTCATGATGCAGGGAGTACCAACCAATGCACCAAAAGCTCCAAAGTTGTTAGGCAAGCACCGGAATATCCTTTTATCTAGGCCCTCTTGGGCAAACCGACCAAAACCTCCCCATGGGCTACCCCGCATCTCACGGGTCCCACAATGGGCCCCACCCCGTGGCCATTCTACATCTCACAAACCCCACCTCATGGGCCACCCCATCCCAATTTGGATTTCATGATTAAGTTCATTGACTTCTTATGTCATGATATGGATCTGGCATTCACACCGGTATGTTTTGAAGGAAGATTATGGATATGCTTATCACATGTGTATTATTTAGATGCATCTAATTATGTTATTGTACGTTGACCGGCAAGAAGAATTTCCTAATTTATGACAGACCATCTTCCTTCGATTGTCTCCAAATGTGCAAGATGTAGGAATTGGATAAAACAATCAATCAGAAGGAGCAAATTACAAAGAAATCTTTAAAGGAATCCATGACCCAACTAGTAAAGGAATGAACGACAAAACTGGTGGATGAACCAAAAAGGAAGCCGGTGAAGAAAACAACAAAGGGAAGGATAAAGTATCAAAGTAGGAAACGACAAAGTAGGGTTTTTGAAAGTATATTGATATTTGTTAATTTTTTCAATATATGTTTTGTGTAATTCTTTGGATGTATGGGTTGTGGAATATTTTGGATGTATGGAATGTGTAAGAACATTAATGTGGAAATTGGATGTATGAATGTATGGGTTCTTGTGTAGTGTATGGTAATATTTTGGATATATGGGAATAATATAAAGGAATGTATTTTTTTCAAATGTATTGCAACAGGAGTGATTGTTGTTTGAATAGCTCAGAGATCATGGTTTGCAAACAGGAGCAATCGTTTTGCAAACAAGGGTAATCGTTGTTTGAAACCAATGGCAATCGCTACTTTCAATCAGGACCGACCACGGTAATCAAACAAGGGCGATCGTTGTTCACAAACAGGGGCGATCGCAGTTAGCAAATAGGGTCAATCACAGTTTGAACACACTGTCTATCACCTTCTGGAGAATGTATTCTTCTTGGGATGTATTATAACAAGGGTGATAGTTGTTTGAATAGCTCATAGATTGGTGATTTACAAAAAGGGAGGATCACTATTTGAAAACAATGATCGCCATTGTTTTCAATCAGGGTCGATCACGGTAATCAAACAGAGGCGATCGTTGTTCGCAATCAGGGCCGATTGCGAACAAGGGCAATCGTTGTTAGCGAACAGGATCAATCATGGTTTTCCAGTAGAGGCAATCGCAGTTTTCAAACAATGGCGATCATTGTTTGCAAACAAAGGTGATCCCTGTTAGCTAACAGGGTCAATCATTGTTTCTTTCATAAACCCATTGTTCCTACATATAACCCATTATGCATCAAAACCAAAAACCATCAAACTTACATACATTCAAAAACCCATCAAACCATTTACATCACACAATAGTCATTGGAAAAATGATTCCTGATCAAATATACATTTCCAAAAAAAAAAAAAAATCATTCAAAATATTTGTTTTCAATAATACAACATTAGCTTTGTTGGCAGATGGGGAACCTGCACCTCTGCTGGTTATGACCCGTTTGCTTGCACTGAGAGCATCGAACAGTGGGCCTATCTTCTCCTTAAAGAATTCTAACCTTCTTCGGTCTTTCGGTGGCATTCTTTTTGTGGCAATTTAATTTTTGTACACGATGCTCCTATTTCGTCTAATATCTCTCATTGGCTTTTGTCAGTTGTCGAGTAAACTGATTCCTAATAGATGCTCCAATAATTTTCTACTATGTAATAAGGAGAACATGAGTAAGGCATAATATTGTACTTACCCCAAGCTATAACCACATGCACACAAGGCAACAACATCATATTGAAAGGTCGAAGCTACTTCTCTTCTAGTGTAAAACTTGTGCCGAATTTTGTATCTCACCGCATCCAGGAGCCTGGTGACGGGATATTCTCTTACTTCTTTCAACAGTAAGTTGACATTCTCAGCTATATTCATGGTTACAATATTGTACCTTCTAGCCAAAAAGAAGGAAGATGCCCATCTTTCATTACCTATTGCGGTAAGCCATTCATGTGTAGGTGGGTTGGCCAATTCCAAAGATCGCTTGTGCTCCTCAAATCTAGCTTGCCTAAACGTCTTAATAGTTTGCCAATAATACTTCTCCAATATCATGTCCTTGAATGTCATAATCATGTTCGTGTAAATATGGTACACGCAATAGCCGTGGGTTGTATATGGGAAGACGGCTTTTGCTTCGTTCATCAATCCTTTATGACGATCTAATATAACAAGTCTCGGCATTAATCCTAATGTAGAGTGTAAATTGCGAAGGAACCAATTCTAAATGCTATTGTTCTCCGATTCCCCAATCTCATATGCTACTAGGAAGAAGTGATTATCTCCATCCAACGTCGTAGCCATGAAGAGAACACCCCTGTACTTGCCCTTTAAATGCATCCCGTCAACCATCAAAACATTCCGCAATGAGAACTCAAAGCTTTTAATGCACCATCCGAGAGCAATGAAACATCTCTCAAGGTGGTCTGTTTGTTCGTTTAATAGCACATCCGTCATTGTCCCTGGATTTGTCTTCTTCAACTGATGAAAATGGGCTGGGAGCTCGGCATATGAGTCTTCGTAAGGTCCCATTACTTATTTTACTGCAATCTCCTTACCTATCCATGCTTTCTTATAGCTGATATCAACACCAAAATTTGTAAACATTTCATGCACAATATCTCTTGGCCTACATTCTAGGAACGACTTGAGACGGCTAATAGCATGCTCATTGCTTATCTTATTGCTTGCTTTGCGATGAGCTCTCCCCCTTCCCTCACAAGTTGATTAGCCATGAGTTGTGTCCTCAGAAGACAAGTTACATGCATGTTCGAACCTGTATGTCTTTATTTTGAAAACTCCAGCGCCATCTACTCTAAATGTGTGGACTGATGGACCCTCCAACCACAATTTTCAACAAGACACTTAACCATGTATCTTTGCTTGTTCAAATGCAAAACCTTGTACTAGATATTTTGTAACGAGTTCTTATCCTCGTACATTTGACCGACAAATATTTCATTGAGGTTGTCTACCACATCCAGATATCCCAAAAGATCCACATTAACGTATGCATCACCATTTAAAGCTATATGTTGAACATGGGTCAACAAGCTAGAAGGTGACGGGACCACGATATCCAGTGTAGTATATCTCAGTGGAGAGGTTGATGGGTTGAGGATATCTTCACATTCCCAACTGCTCAGTGACAATTAAGCAATGAAGTTGACTAATGGATCATGCGTCAGTCGAGAGGATGATGGCTCAATGAAGTCAACTGATGGATCATGTGTCAGTCAAGAGGATGATGGCTCAATGAAGTCAACTGATGGATCATATCTAGGTTGAGAGGATGATGGCACAATGAAGTCAACAAAGGGATCATGTCTCAATCAAGAGGATGATGCCGCAATGAAGTCGGCCAATGGATCATGTATTGGTTGAGAGGAAGATGGCACAATGAAGTCGACTAATAGGTCATGTCTTGGTCCAGAGGATGATGGTGCAATAAAGTCGACCGATGGATCATGTATTAGTCGAGAGGATGATGCTACAAGCCTGCAATGAAGTCGACCGATGAATCATGTCTCAACCAAGAGGAAGATGGCACAATAAAGTCGATCAATGCATCATGTCTCGATTGAGATGATAACGCTGCAATCAATGTTTAAAATATCGGTATTGTGCAATGTATCACAACCTTGGGATACAGATACATATTGGTTATTGCACGGGATATATCGTTTATATCGCATAATTTATCGCACTTTTTGGGAAACATGGGGAAACATTGGGAAAATGGATGAACTTTTCAACGAAACTTTAGGGATTATTTATTTTTATTTTTTTAAGACCTTTATACACACTTTTAAATCATAAAATCTCAAAAAAGAAGTGCACATAATAGGTTTCCTTTGTATAGGACTCGAAGCTATATGTTGTCTGATTGAACTAAGGCAACTATATTCAAATATGATGCATAACATTTATAAATGTATCCAGACATGTATGAAAACACAATCAATGCATTCAAAAGCAAAAGATATAATAGAATTTAAAAAGCATACCTATCAATGATGTGACTGGCTATGGCCTAGATCCACATAAAGTTACGCGGTGGGTCGTAATCATCGTCTTTAGGGGACACAAGAGCTTTGGATCAGGGTGATATTTGTGTGGTCTCTTCATCCAGGTCTTTGTGACCTTACCAACGAGTTGGACGACGAATAAAAATTCTAGTGGACCCACAACAGTTTTAGATCAAGCTGATATTTGTAGATTACCTTCATTCAGGTCTGTTTGACCTTATCAACAAGTTGGATGGAAAATAAACATTATTAATCTACTTAAAGTGGTCCCATGGAAGTTTTTAATGGTGGGCATTCAATCACACCATTGTTTCTTGTGGTGTGGTCCACTCGGATAACACCTTAGTGAGTGTTACTCTAACATGTGGGGCCCGCCTTGATGTAGTTTTCGTATATCCACACCATCTATCTGTTTTCCAATCTCATTTTAGGGCATGATCCCAAACCTTAAGAAGATCCAAATCTCAAGTGGACCATACCACTAGAAAAAAAACTTTTTATGGGCCACAAAACTTTTGGATCAATATGATCTTTGTATTTTTCCCTTAATCCAGATCTTGTTGACATTATCAACAGGTTGGATTGCAAATAAACAATATGATAACCTTACGATGGGCCCTTTGGAATTTTTAATGGTGAGACACTCAATCACCACTCTTTCATGTGGTGTGGTCCACTTGGGATTTGGATCTACATAATTTTTAGTACCCCATTCTAAAATGGGTTGGAAAAACGGATGGACGGGATGTATGTAACCAAATCATTATGGTGGGCCCATGGTAAGGGTGAATACCCTGTCGTAACCAGTGTTCAAGTTGTCAACGAAATTCTCAAATTATTGCCGATAATTTCGTTGTCATCGGCTCAACAAAACCCGTAACCACAAATATTGTTTCTCTTATAGATATTGGCGAGATTTCGCCGAAATTTTCGACATTTTCATTGATTTTCTCCGATAAAATCGAGTAAAGGTCCAACGTATAAACTTGAAAATTTTAAAAAAGAAAAAATTAAATAAAAGAAAATAGCTTTTTTTTTCTTTCAAATCTGTTTGAAAAAAAATCTTTTTCAACACCTTGCAAGGAGTTTCAGCACAACATTTGGTCTAATAACCTTTTTTTTTAAAAATCAATTTCAGGGATTTCAGAGATTTTGGTGACTGGAAAGTAATCTTGTTGGGATTTTCTGTCGAAAATCCCTCTACTTTATTGGAAACAATCATCGATTTTTGCGTTTCCCTAGTGAAGATGCCTCCAAACATCCTTTTAGTGTTTGAAAAATAGTCGGGTTTGTTCCCACTTTCCCCTTTTGTTTACAACTTCCGAATGCAACTTAAGTTGCGACTTTCAAAACGTGCAATGTGTCATGTGTGTGACTCTGTGGGCCCACCTCAAAGCACACGTTGTATATCCAAGCAGTCCATTTGTTTTGCCATGTCACTAAATGTCATGAGCCGAAAAAAGAAACAAATCCAGATCTCAAGTGGACCACACCATAAGAAACTATTGTCACTAAGCACCCACCGTTAAAAACTTCCTAGGGTCCACCATCATGTTTATTTGCCAACTAAGTTGTTCATAAGGTCACATAGACCTGGATGACGGGGAAACATAAATATCAACTAAATCCAATACCTTTGTAGCCCACAAAAAGTTTTAAATGGTGAGTGACTATTGTTTCTTGTGGTGTGGTCAGTGGTCCACCTATGATTTGGATCTACTTCATTTTTCAGCCCATGCCTTAAAATAAGCTGGCAAAACAGATGGACGACATAGATATACAACGCATACATTGAGCTGGGCCCCACTACACGCTAGTTCAAGGTCTACACAAAGCCTACCGCAGGAACTTCCTATAAAAGGAAGCTAGTTCGATGTCGTGGGGCCCACCATGATGTTTGTCACAAATCCACCCCATTCATACGTTTTGCCCGATCATGTTAGCAAATGGGCCCAAAAATGAGGCATATCCAAAACTCAAGTGGGCCACGTGACAGGAAAAATGGGTAAGGAAATGCCTTCTATTAAAACCTCCCCCGGCTCCACTGTAATGTTTATATTCCATCCAAACCATTAACAAGGTCATTCCTGCTAGGATGAATTGAAAACACTATAATATTAACCTAATCTAAAACTTTTGTGGCCTTGCGAATGTTTCAATGGTGGACATTCAATCTCTCTGTTTTGTGTCGTGTGGCCCACTTGAGTTTTGGATTTACCTCTTTTTTGTCCCATGTCCTAACATGATCTGAAAAAACACAAGGATGGGGTGGATTTCTCACAAACATCATAGTGGGCCCCACCTAGCTTCCTATGCTCTCGCAAGCAATTTGCATCCCAGCTAATTCTCTGTAAAATATATTAATTTAAATTGCACAGGTGAGCAGCCCTCTCTAGCCAAGTCACAATTCCATGGACAAATTGATCAAACAATCATAACCTCTAACTCATGGATGTTTGCTTATGAGAATAGGACCATTGGATTTCTTTTATTTTAACCATCCAAATAGTGTCCACCAATCTGATACTTAACTTTGGATTTATGATATAATTACACCAAGTACCATAATTTGGATGATTTAATTAGATTACTTGTGTGCCATGTGTGCAATTTCTAAGTGCCTGCATATAAAATTCATTTTTTGTATTTTTTAATATTAAAATAAATATGTTTTTGGGATATAATAAATTATTCATTTATTTCTTTAAATGAGGCCCATTTTATCATATGATGAGGAAAGGCTGACCAAAAGTGGTCCATTAGGATCCATTGGTTCTATTTAAAGAAAAATAAAGGATTAAATTATTTATTTTTAATATTTTTTAAAAATAAATTAATAATATGTATAACGAAAAAACAGTTAAAAAATCTATTTGTATGGATTATGTAATGAATGGTTTGGATGGGTGGGTGGGTGGGTGGGTGGGTGGGATAGATGGATTGGACAGTTGGATGGATGGATGGATGGATGGAAACTAATTATGCATGTATTCTTTTTGTAATTTTTTTTATTCTTAAATATGAAAAAGAAATGTGTATTTAGGCATCTCCTAAAGTTACATTGAAAAATTCCACAGTTTTCCTGTTTTTCTCGCATTTCTGGTTATCGATGATATTATCGGCAATAACGATATTGTTTCTTTATCTCCAGTCAGCGAAACTTGTAGCGATAATGACAATTCGGACACTGGTCGTAACACACCTAATCTGCCCCCTAAAAAAGGGGTGTTGATTGGGTAAATACCCGAGCATAGCTTGGGTGAGACCTGAAACCAGCTATGTGAGTGGGACCCTGACAGTAGGGCCCACCTCGATGTATGCATTGTATATCCACACTGTCCATCTGTTTTTACATATTATTTAGGACATGGTCCCAAAAATGAAGCCAACAAATATTTCAAGTGGACCACACCACAAGAACAGTGGTCGTTGAACTTCCACCATTAAAAGCTTCTTGGCGTCCACCGTAATGTTTATTGACCATCCAACCTATTAATAAGGTCATACAGATCTAGATGAAAGGCAAAAACAAATATCACCTGTAAAACTTTTGTGGCCCACAAAAGGTTTTCAATGGTCATTAACCACCGTTAGTGTGATCCACCTTAAACTTTTATCTTATTCAGTTTTGGGACCATGGCCTAAAATAAGTTGAAAAAACATATAAACAACGTGGATATACAATTCATACATCGAGGTGGGCCCCTACGGTCAAGGGTCCCACCCACATCACTAGTTCCGGGGTCTCACCCAAGTTGGGCTTAGCCTGTACCTAGCAAGAGACAAACGGACATATCAGGGGTTGTATGGGACCCACTATATAATATATGTTTTATCCAAACCGTCCATCCATTTTGACAGGTCATTTTAGGGCATGATCCTAAAAAAGAGGCAGATTGAAGGCCCAAGTGGACCACACCACATTAAACAGTGGTGATTGAGTTATTAGCCATCCAATATGTTCAAAACGTCGTAAGGCCCATCGTGATGTTTATTTGGCCATCCAACATATTCATAAGGTCACATAGACCTGAATGAAGGTAAAAAAAATAAATATCAACTTGATCCAAAATGTTTGTCCCTACTGAAAAGTTATCAATGGTAAGAGTTCAATCTCCACTGCTTCTTGTGGTGTGGTCCACTTGAGCCTTAAAAATGTCTCATTTTTGGACTCATACCCTAAAATTATCTCCCAGAATGAATGGACAGATTGGATAAAACATATACATCAAGGTGGACCCCACAAAGCCCTTGATAGGATCGTCCGTCTCGAGCTAACGCACTCGCGTCCATAAAAGGCTTTCAAAGCCATTTTCAAAACAGAACAGGGTTCTAGAAGGACCGGAACCCTAAAATCTCTCAAAGAATCCCCAAAATCCCTCAATCAAACCCAAATCTCTAGGGGTTTTGCAGATGTCTTGCCGAAATCTCCTTTGCAATTTGAATCTAGCATCTATTTGAAGAAAAAAAAAAATTAGGGAAATCGAGATTTTGTGGATCTTGCAGTGCACTGTTGTGGATCAATCGAGTGGCCCACCAAATTCTACTTCCGATCCCATAATCTTCTTCTACAGGTACTAAAATCCCCTCTGAATTGAAAGCTTTCCCCTGTTTTTTCTTCTTTTTTATTTTTTCGGTAATTATGTAAGCCCGACATTGTCTACCCTTTAATCGTTGAAATGGTTGTTGGCTACAGCAAAGCCATGGATCTGTGACAGAATCTACAGTAGATCCATGAGTCTAGGATAAAATATGCAGATAAAGGGATAAATCCTCAGATAATATATGTGATATCGTAAAAAAATCAAGCGTTATCGTGCAGTATATCGCACAATACATAGAAATCTGTTTTTTTCCTAAGGGGTTTTCAACGAGTTTCGTGTCATTGGCCAGCAATAACAATAAAATCGGTCGATAGTATCGATATTGCGAACACTGGCTGCAATGAAGGTAACTGATGGATCATGTCTCGGTGGGGAGGATGATGGCGCAATGAAGTTGATCGATGGATCATGTCTCGGTGAGGAGGTTGGGATCTCATCTTGTGTGGTGGGATCTAGCCAATCTTGACTATCTAGTAAGCAAAAAAGCTTGGATCTCATCCTATGAGGTGGCGTGGGCAGATCCAAGCCCCAGATCAGTATTCACTATTGGTGATGCTCATTCAACCCTACAAAACGGGTTCATGAATGGGAATAGGTTCAAGGGCAATCTGATGAACAAGTTTAGCATGGGCAATCTGATGAACAAGTTTAGCATGTCGACACGTAATGTTACAAGGACTATACAGGTGGTAGGAGAGTGCTCCCTTCTTGGATAACACTTACACACCTCACTTTCTCTATAAACAAGGAAATAAGGATATTTACATTTTGTTCACTGAAATGGACGAATGCCAAGACATCTTCGTCGTCTGTGATACTGGTTGGAGGGAGTGATCCATGACCATGCCAAAGGTAATCGACCATACTTCTAACTTCATATTCCTCTAGTGTTGTCTTCGTAATCTTGTGCATTTTAGATGTGAGCTCCTAATATATAATTGTGTTACTCACAATGTCACATTTTGAGTCCCCAACCTTGTAAGAGAATCTCTCATTTTCACATACCCACTCTCCATCATAAAAGCATAAAATGGTCTAAATAGCCATGATATGCAAATATAGAAGTACCTACACAAAAAATGGGTTTATTATTCATAATAAAATAAAATAAAAAAGAAGAACAGATAAAATAAAAGATGGATCGCAGTTTGAGCGAGTGAGAAATCGTGGTTCGAACGAGAGGTCGATTGTTGTTTATACGAGTGGCGATCGCTTTTCTAATGAGCGAGGGATCATTGTTTGTATGAATGGGCGATTGCTATTTGTATGAGTGGGCGATCATTGTTTGTACAATAATGTCACAATGCAATGTTTTTTCCATTGATTTCATAGGCTCCACAAAAACAAACTACAACTATGTATGTTCATATATGATATGCAAATAGAGTAGCCATGTTCACCAATGAGTAGTCGGACCGAGTATAGAGTAGCCTATTGGTCATTTTTTTAGGGAATATGATGTTGGAAAAGAGAATGTAGGAGTGTGAGTGCGCCAGAGAGTAGTGGCCGAACTGACTATGCCGAAGACGGTTGTCAAAACCATGGCCAAGGCCCACCGAGAGAGCTTCGATGAATATCTCAGGGCTTTTTCCCTCTTAAAAGTAGAAAATGGCGTTTTTTGGGATCAATCGTTGTCCGTGAGGCCTACTAGACCTCTTTTATCGTTGGACTATGGGGCCCACTATTGAGGTATGTATGTGATCCACGTCGTCCATCCATTTTGGCTTTTAAAGTTAAAGCATGGCCCAAAATGGGTCAAATCCAACTTATAGGTGGCCCACGCCACAAGAAACAGTATAAATTTAACGACTGTCGTCGAGGGCTTCTTAGGGGCCAAAGAGGATCTTAATCAGGCTGAAATTTGAGTATTCCCACCATCAAGGTCCGTGGGACCTAAATTGCTTGAATAGCTCCATACGAGGACCATATGAAGGTTTCACATAAGTGATGTATGACATGGGCCCAGCAAATCATCTCCAACACGAATAACATTAGATGGTGTGAGGCTCGATGCTAGGTTCCAAGGGCATTTTCATCCTAATAAAAAGCATAAAGGCGACGGAAATCTTTAAATAATAATAATAATAGTGATAATAATTTATAATAATAATAATAAATAAATAAATAAATAAAAAAAAAAAAAAAACCTAATCTTTTCAAAACAGGTGTTATTTTATGGGTCCTAGCAAACCTCGGGTCTACTTAGGGAAAAAGCCCTAACTAAACCAAGGATGGAATCCCCCATCTCATTTCTTTTCCAAAACCATAACCTCCTTGTATGCTCTCATATCCTATACTTTCTTTTCCTACATGGCCATTTAAGTCTCCTCCTACAAATATCCTCTTAGTTCGGAATTCATCGAATTAGTCCATTCATATCCTCCTAGAATTGTCTCCTGATTCTATTCTCTAACCCTTCCTGTGATGCATATGCACAAATAACATTTATTATCTTCTCTCCCAAGACAAGTTCCGTTATAAAATCATATCACTTATCTCCTAACATTAACTTTATCCTCTTAATCTTTATCTACAGCTATCCCTAGCCCATTTCTATAGTCCTCTCCGATATACTAAAGTTTATATCTACGAACTTCTCTAGTTTTGGTCCCTTTTCTGCCTAGTCTCATGAACATGAACTATGTTAACTCTCTTTCATTTCATTGTATCTACTAACTTCATACTCTTACCTATCATTGTTCCTATATACCATGTGGCAAGATGAATCATATTCTCCTGGACTAGCTTCAACTGTCGACCCCTAATGATGAATGGTTTCCAACACGATCCCCGCATGATGGATGAGCCACATTAAAGGTGGGGCCCACGCGATGGACAATCCACATCAAAGGTGGGTTCCACATGATGGGTGGAGGATATTGAAGGTGGGCCCCACATGATGGACAATAACATTGATGGTGAGCCCCAGATGATGGATGGCCCATATCAAGGTGAACCCCACATGAGGACAGCTCACATCGAAGGTCAACCCTAATGATGAATGACCCACATCCAAGGCGGGCCTTGCATAATCGACAGCCCACTTCAAAGTTGGGCCCAGCATGATGGACGGTCCACATTAAAGGTGGGCCCCGCATGATGGACGACCCACATCCAAGGTGGGCCCGCAAGGTAGAAGGTCCACATTGAAGGTAGGCCCCACACGATGGATGGTTCACATTGAAGATAGGGCCAAGGTGGGCCCAACGTAATGAATGGTCCACATCAAAGGTTGGCCCCACATGATAAACGTTGGATATTAAGTGTGGACCAAAAAATTTGAGGGATAAGTACTAATGTGATGTTGGAAACCAAACATACTTCTCTACTTATTGGCTGCCAAGTATGTTGTTTACCAAACATACTTATCTGCTAAATAAGTAGAAACCAAGATAAGTTACTTGAGGTATAAGTAGCTTATGTCAAGTAACTTATGATACAAACGAGCCCTACCTGTCATCACAGACGAAAATAAGTTCATTTGCTTTTGAACTGTTGCCATGAAGCAAAATTACCTGGACTATTATGCTTACAACAACCTCAACACCATGTCCAGAATGCAATTGAATATGATGGTGTCTACAGTATTCCTATCAAATTAAGCTAGATGTTCATTACTAGAAGCAGGAGCATGTGCAGGTGCAAGCATAGGGGTGGCAACAGAGAGTAGAAAACAAGACCATATTATGACTCAATCCTCCAGGAGCGAGTCCTGAATGGAGGAGGATACAGGAAGCAAAACAAGCACCATACCAAAGTGTCCAGGCCAATCATTTTAAGTTCATTCTCCATGACACTCTCATCCTGGACAAGCACAACATCCCCTACCTGTGAAGAACAAATTGGTTGAATTAGAAGATATAAGAAAAATAAACTGGTATATGCATACCAGTACATTATAGAGGAAACAACCAGGAAGATATTCTACATAAATAAAAAGTTAGCTAAGCAAGAAAGAAATAATAATCTCGGTGCATAGGTTCAGTTTAAGCTATATCCATGCAAAAATAGTAGAAAACAGTAGGTTGTATTTACAGGGAAAATTCACAATGTCAGCACAGAGTATGCAACATCAGTATGTAAATCTTCAATTTACTGCATTGGGTTGGAAGCATGCACGTCAAAATATAACTTCTAAATTTGACTGACAGTATTGGAGCAAGAAATTTAAGTCCATGATTAATGCATGGATCTGATGCAATGATTGAATGATCTCAAATGGATCATAAAAACCCTATATGCAAGTTCTACCAAACATTTGACTATAAAACCCTATATACAAGTTCGAATAAACATGCATAACACACATTTTCCAACATTGAATGTTTCGAGTTTCAACGATTGTGTGTTTTCTACTTTGTTCTGTCAAAGCTCAGACTCCACTAGAAGGAAGAAAGCACCCCATACAGAACCCAAGATTGCGCAGATAAGTTGCATCAGCCAGCAGAATATTATATAACGAGTATTAGGTCTGATTTCTTGGTTTATCTGCATAGGAGTTCCCACACATGGTGCACTTTTTCTTTCTTTCTTTCTTTTCTTTTTCTTTTTTTCTTTTTTTTAATGATGATATTTTATTAAAAAAGGCCAAAATGCGACAGAGAATCTACAAAAACAACACACATCGCAAGGCAAGGAAATACAATCAACTGACATGTTTAAGGAAGAAGCCCAATCAAGCACATTGGATTTCGCCTCATAAATGATTCTAAGGCCTATCTGCCTTTATCCCAGACACTGATTATTCCTTTCCACCCAAATCACCCATAGCCCAGCCAAAAGGGATAGCCTCCACAAAGCCAAGCCTTGTTTCCCGAAAACCCTCCATGTCAAGCCAAAAAAAAAGTCCCTCAATTGTTCCTAGCATCATCCATAAAACCTCAAAGGCTGAAGAACCTCTCCCACACCGATCTAGTGGACAGAATGGATAAAAAAAGGGGTTTACCGACTCCACATCACACAAGCACTTGGGGCACATGTTAGGAATAACCATAGCTCTCTTTTGGAGGTTGTCAATGATGAGCACCCTATTCATTCCCACCAACCATGCAAAGGCAGCGACCTTCGGAGGTGTGCCATAATACCACATAAAGGCCATGACTTTTGGTGTTATCTCCAACAACTATTGAGCAAGAAACCCATAAAAGGACAGAACAGAAAACCAATCCAACTTATCCAACTTCCACACCATAGAATCCTTCACCCCAACCATGGGGACAAAAGCCGTGAAACCGATCCAACATCCTGATGAACTCATCCGTCTCCCCATCTGACGGATTCCTCCTGTATGGTAGACACCACACCGATGCTCCACCCAAAAGTGAGAAGCATTGGGCAATGCATATGTTTCCATTCGAAGCAATCCTAGACAGCCTTGGGAGGTCATCTTGAAGAGACCCCTCAACAAGCCACACATCACCCCAAAACCGGATCCTCTCCCCATCTCCCACGCATAACACAGTGCACATTATCCAAAACTACCAACTATAACAAGTTTGAGAGTGTGTGTGTGTGTGTGTGTGTGTGTGTGTGTGTGTGTGTGTGTTTCTTTCTTTCTTTTCATCGCCTCTTTATTTGGCAAGAAATATATTGAACCAATAAGCATGCTCAATTTTAACTTCAGAACAGAGAAACAAAAACCAAAAAAGGTGAATCGGACACACAGGTTCCATTTCAAGGGACTTGCAGCATAGAGTTCACATGGACCATATGTGCAAGATCAAAGCCACCAGACGGGTGGGCACCACCTTATAGTTGCTTTCATAAATGGGAAAAAAAAAAAATCAGGCTGGTCCTCTCATCTGGTGGCCAAATGTGTATGTTGAATATGAACCGCTGATCGATTTTGAACCACCCATTCCTTTGGGACATGTGTGCCCCACCTAGTAAGAAGAATGGTCAAATTTTTGGGCCAGGGAATCTACACAGTAGAGCTTGCTTGATGAGCAGCTTGGATCTCACATACTTGTCACATTTGGCACACGAGAGCCAATACTCCCATCTGCAGAGCTACATAAACTACAGAAACTGCAAGAAGTGGTAATGCAGTGCAGTACGAAGTATCTGATCAACAGCAGTAAGGGCTAAATATGAACAACTTTATTCATTACCACTTAGTTCTAGTTTGCTAGATTTGTGAAACACCAGCTAATGAACTAACACACATTCAATCAATGCTCATCTTTCACCGATAAATATATCAATAGGTAAGAAATGGTTGGAAATGGAAAAAGAAGGGGTAAGAACATTCTACTACTATTTCAACAACATCGTTATGAAGACTCATTCATTGAATTTGGGGTTGGCTTTACAAATTTGTTTTGCCAGTTCAAAATAGGTATGTCATGATTGCTTGGCAAATATTCAATGACCTGCTGCTTACCTAACATTAACCTTTCTCCTTTACCCAGGCTGGGGACCAGCAGCTGAGTTGCACCAGGTGGAGTAATATATTCTATTACATTTTAGCATATATTGTTTCAGAGTCATCACATTTTTCTGATCTTATTCTCACTCTTAATAAACATGTAAATGCATACAACAGCAAGAGAAAGAAAAGATGTCTAATTGACATACCCGGCATACATCCTCCAGGAGAAACCTTTCCATTTCTCCAGATAGCATGCTAGGCCTGACTTCCACCAAAAGTACCACCCACTGGAGTAGATTTTATAAAGGAAAAGAGTATAAGAAATCGAACCTTAATAGGCAAACACTATCATTCCAATACCTGTGAGCATCTAACGACAAAGAAACAAATGCAAAATGATATCGGAGAATGCAGCAAGTCATAGAAAATTGACATGATTGGGCTTCCAGAGAGTTTTAGAATGCCAAACCCTACAACCATCAAAAAGACACGAGTAGAGACCTCAATAATTTTCTTTTTCCATGGATGGTTGGGATAAGGCGTTGATGATGATGACGATGATCGGTGGATGTATACAACCTTTCTCAGACGAACATGCGACATGCAGGATGTCCAAGCCATGCAAAAGGTGGTGCACCACAAAGATCACCTGGCACCAAAATTAGGCCAGTCCACTAATCAAACTGGCCACCCTGTACGAAAAAATGGACAGTTCAAAGCAGAGTTACTAATGGTCTGACTCAATGTACTGGTGCGGCCCACTTGATGAGTCTACTGGACTGAATTTTGTACCAGGTGATCTTCATGGCAAGGCCCACCTTCTGCACCAGCTCAGATGTTCTACACACATTACATGTTGGCATGTGAGACAGGTTGTATCTTAAGCTAACCTACAGCCAGCAGGTTGCAGCGTAGGTCACACGACTCTTTTTTTATTGAGACCCAAATAATTTTCCTCCAAGTTTCAACCATTGCAGATCACCAATCACATTAACAGAAATGACCCAAGTAAAATCCCAACGACAGATAAACATCACTTACCGATCTTGTGTCAACCCAAAGTTGTGAGACAAAACCCAAGCTAAGCGCAGATTGCATGCTAATCACTTGCTTTGCAATCATATTGGATCTTCTCAACACCTGCCTTTGGCTTCTCAAATGCACCCCAACCTCCTCAGATTCCACACCTCTCCTTCTAGAACTCTCGGAAGGGACCAAATCACTGTCCTCTTGAGCTCCTGAACTCCTAGCCCTCTGCCCATCTTCCAAATCTCTCTTCAACTCTAGAAAATCAAAACTTGAAGAGTCCGATAAGTCCACCCCATCGACTGTTGACTTCTCCGCCTTGGAACCCATTTTCTGATTCAGATGACCATCTTCTGCTTCCCTGTCTTTACTCCACTTCTCATATTCAAAACCCTTCTCTTCTTTCTCCGTAACAACTTCATCAAAAAGATCAGACTTTTCGGCCCCAAGGATCCCCAAACTCGGATCTACCTCTCTACTGTTCAATTTTAAATCACCTCTATCGTTCTCAAAACTATCCCTACTGTCTGAATTACTGACATTCATAGATTTCGGAGGATTTCCACCATCGATATTTCCCAACAGCTTGCTTCCATACCTTGGTGGCTTCAAATTACATCCATTGCCATAATGCTCCGGTCCAAACATCTCCGATTTTCGGCTTACCTGTCTTCTTCTTTCCAAACCACCTCTAACGAACTGGATTCCACCATTACTATCACCAACCCGATCTGAACCACCAATGTCCAGTGGTCCTGGATAATCTCCACCATCGATCTTTCCCAACATCTCTTGTCGACTGCCCACCCTGTTTTCCTCAAAACCGCCTTTGATGAACCTAATTCCTCCATTCTTACTACCCACCCCATCTAAATTACCAACATCCAACGATTCCGGAAACCCTCCACCATCGATCTTTCCACACGCCACATTTCCACTCCTTGGTTTCAAATCAAATCTCAATAACCCTAGTTTCGGTGTTCTACAACCAAACCCGTAAAAACGTGCGGTAATCAAATCTGAATCACAATCAATCAACGGCTTCAGAGGATCTACACCATCGATCTTTCTCAAATTTTCAATTCTGCAGCTTCCTCGCTTCGGATTACATCTAAAAAACCCTAATTTTCGATCTGTAGGCCTAAATTCATATGAATAGAAGGTCAATAGTGGAGCAAAAGCAGTGGAATCCAACATCGCGAATTGAAAAGGTAGTTTATGCCAGGCCGAGCAGAATGGATTTTTCTCGTTCGGCCAGAAAAGGTGGACGTGGGCCCCACCTTTTTCCTGATCCTGACCACATTGATCACGGGATAGGGGTCCGTACACGTTCAATTTGGAGGAGAATAATCGAGAGACGATATATCCGACAGTTGTTGGAAGACATTGCGATTGGACGGCTGTGGAGGAGATGGAGAGTATGTCAGAAAGGTTTCGCTTCCATGGAGAAGACGTTCCGTTCAGTTCAGTTCATTTCAGTTCGTCGGGGCGATCGGGAGAACGGATATGGTTTGAAAATTGCTGATGGAGAGTCTCAGCAAACGTGACGACGTGGCATGCGTATGAGAGATACGCACCATTGGGATCGCGGGCCCATCCTGAACATTCTCTCGTATAGAAATCAGAACAGTCGGCTCATCCGTTAGTCCGAACGGTCGGTAACTAGCCTGATTTATGCCGACGCGGATTTCCTGCTAAAGCATTCTGCGGAAGCTGCAGGGCCACTTCGAGAAATCACCCCGTGTATCTGTTCTAACATCTAAGAGATCATTTTAATAGATGCAGCCAAAAATGAGCCGGATCCAAGGGAAAGAAATGCCCATAGTTGAAGGCTCAACCCATACTTCAACCTGATGTTTATAGGCCCCCTAAACCTTTTATAGGGTCATTCTCATTGGGATGAACTCAAAACACAAATTGATTGGCCTAATACAAGACTTTTGTGGCCAAACAAATGTTTCAGTGGTTGTTCAATCCCCATTGTTTCCTCTTGTGTGGCCCATTTGAGTCTTAGATTTAGCTCATTTTTAGTCGCTTGTTGTAAAATGAGCTTGAAAAACGGATGAACAGGGTGGACTTATCACAAACATCATAGTGGGCCCATCTCTTCCTATCAATGGAACTTCATGTGAAAGCCTTTAACAAAAAATTGGTATTTGATTTATATGCCCTTAGAGATGTCCCGTGTTGGGAGCACTATTGAAAGGATTTGAAAGTAAACAGGGTGAAATGCCTTTTTGAGCTCCCTTCCCTTTAAGAAAAACACAAGGAAACAAAAGTGATATTGGGCATATGTATGCCATACACGTGGCATACCAATGATACTTTAAAACAATCTAATTATAGGTCATATCACTAGAATCACATGAATAGAATAATCCAAACTTTTCAAATGTTGGCCATCTAAATGAATGGTTAAAAAACATTAGCAAGTTGTTTGTTCGTGATCCTTAAGTTTGCAGCTCGCTTTAGGTTTGAAATTTCCTCATTTTTTGCTAAAGTATATATTTTAATGGGTTTATTATAATCACTATTTTAAATATCAAATATGTACACTAATTTAGAATATTAAAGCTAATTTGGAATATCACACGTGTTCCCGTAAATATATTGAAAATTTTCAAAGTATTCTAATTCTTCCCATTTACTCCCATCCAAATATAATATTTAAATTTCAAATGCATTTTACTTACTTCCATCCAAACATAACTGAGTAAGTTATTTAATCCTAATTCATTTAGGTTCGATTTCATTTTCCATTTACCTCCATTTGCAAACTCCCAAATGAGCCATTTAAGACTTATGGCTGATCAATTTTTAAAGGTAGAGCTCTTGAAAAGGAATTATGGCTTGAAGACTATATATGTGAAAGATTTTCTTTCCTTTTCTTCTTATTCGTTTTATTCTAAAAAGAATGCTCTCAATTAGAACTTTTCCATTCATGTTTCTAGAATCTAAATTATGCTCGTTGTTTAGCTTTGCATAGTTTAAAGTTGACTATATGAACTGTTCACACTTGTGATTTATAGGTTGAAAACCTAACATGACTTGGATATTTTACCTATGTGCCATGTTGACAAATGTGATAGCGTGTGCATTGACTGACTTCTACATGCATGTGGGCTTTGCATAGTTTTGAAAAGTTATTCAATACATATTACGAGGAACTAGAAGATGATAATCAGTGCACAAGATAATGAAAGAAGGATATAAAATCTGCCATTTTTGATGAGCGCACCAATTTTATTAAGAACGTCATTGATGACTTGGAGTAAATGGACAATACCGAACGACACAATAATGTTGACATATGTGGTTTGCCTTTATTGATAATGTTTGACATCTTCTAACCACACATTTCTAATGGTCTCAAAACTTAATGAATTTATGGTTTATTTGAGATAATTTTGCTCATATAATTGAAAATACATTTTACTTTTTATGCTTTAATTCACATCTTTTATGCGATTTAAAGCTTTAGGTTTAAATGTTATTAATTGTATCTTATGTCTTGTCTATAGGATATATAGACATTGGTTTACGAAGTCAATCAAGATTTATAAATGAGAAATTCGATGACGAATTGAAGTATAAATGTGTTATGAGTTCTCAAAGTATATTAAACTTGATGGGTTTAGACTTGCTAATACTTGGTTCTTATATGCATTGTTGCTTAATGGAATAACAACTTAATTTGAATGAATTTTTTTTTTTAATCTTTATGTCTTATCTATAAGAAATATAAATATTATTTTAATGAAGTCAATTAAGATTTATAAATGAGAAATTCGGTGATAAATTGAAGTATAAATGTATTATGACTTCTCAGAGTATATTAGATTTGATGGGTTAGACCTGGTACTACTTAGCTTTTACATGCATTGTTGCATAATGGAATAACAACTTAATTTGAATGAAGTTCTTTGTTTTCATCAAAATATAGTGAAATTTTTTATTTTGACTAAATCCATAGGCAAATATGTATATATGGCCATTTTTTTTAATTCCTATTGTTGATGCAAAAAACTGATGCGTCTCCTTCCGTCTTTTCAACTGCGTAAAGAAGAAAGCAGCGAATACCCTAGCTAGAGCCGGGGAACCTCCGATGCTTAAGTCAATATGATGGACGTAGTAGGAGGTTTTTAGGAGAGTTTTTTACGTACCTTTCACCTTGGAGATCTCCTATATTTACAGAAATGGGAAGGTCCCATCATGCAAAGATTGTTCTCCTAATATTTCAGAGATTTGATTTTAATCTGTTTTTAGACTCCACCCGATCTCGAGATCTCCGGGATCGGGGATCCTTTTACTAGATTTTTGGGACAGCGTTTTCATTTACACCATCTTTTCCTTACTTGGCTCGGTCCTAACCGACTCTAGTAACGAGTGGGCCTCGGCTAGCTACAAGGATAAAACTATTTGTATAATGTCTCGGAAAAATCCGTACAAAGACCCGAGTACCACCTCAGGCAGAAATCACTAAGGACCGAATCCCTTAAGGAATTAGATGAAAATTAATTAAGTACAAAATTGACTTAACAAGTAGATTAGCTTGAACTGCTTTATATATGAACTGCAGGACCTAAAACTAGTAGAATCGCTAATGCTACATTACCTTGAAACCTAGGATCAATTTCAAAAGCCGGTTGCTCTCGGGAGCATCACGAAACTCCATATCGGACCTGGACCGCGCGTCGAAAGTCCGATTAACGTGAAACTATACCGTTATTGTCACGCCCCAAACTCGGAAAACAGGCTTACAAAATTCCTGATCACCGAATCCAGCGTCGACAACCTCCGTAGTGCCCCATTCTCGAATCCCGACACTCATAAGCCAAATTCCGATCCTGGGATCCTACAAGAAGGATTTTCAGCATGAATTTTTTTTTTTTGTAATGGAGCATAACCAAGTCACAAAACAACATCACCACATATCCACTATATCAAAAACTTATAAGTATAATACGGAAAAGGAAATACGGGATGATCAAAAAGCTCCAAAATAGACTAATATACGCTCCTGCCTCAGCGCTACTGCGGTCCAATGCCACCTGCACGCAACGGTCGTGCATAAACTTACAAAAGCTTAGAGAGTGGTGTAAGTGTGTGCGCAAGGCAAGCGCCAAGTGTACAATATCAAAGTAATGCAAAAATATGCGGTAAGTCCATGAATGCTATCAGCTGTACCAAAGCTATGTAATGCAAGGCATGAATGCTATCGACCATACAAAGGCCATGCGATGCGAGGCCTATGTAGCCAAATGTCATATGCGAGATACAAAGTAAGCATGTCAGTCGTCATCAAGTACATATATCAGTACAGTTCCACTCTGAATATCACCGAGGTCTAATACACTTCACACTGACTGCCTCCTTCCTAGCTGCACAACAAGCAAGTGGAAGAGACCAAACTATCTGCCTGACTAGTAGTCTGCCAATACCTACCCGACTCGTCGATAGCGGACTCATTTGCGAGCTGGTCAAACTCAGCCTATCTTATAGCCCCCTCACTCGGGCAGATAAGACCACACCCCCTTTCAACCGACCACCACATAGTGGGAGATGCGGCCTACTAGTATTCGACACTCGGGCGCTCATGTATCCACTCGGTTTAGACATTGGAGCATCTCCTGTACCAAAAAGGTTCTGAGACTCTCACCCAAGGACATCTTAAGTGCCCACAGTGCTAGAACCAAGTATTTCTTGTATCCAATACGGCCATCCACGATGTACTCGTGGAGCCACGACCCTAATGTCGCTAGGGCGTACAATGATCATGTCACACAAATGTGAGATGCATGAATCACACCATCAAATCATGCAGCAATCTAGTGCGTACCGCACAATCATGTGGGGCACTCCATCTCATAAGGAGTCCCGTAAATGTCTCAGCCCAACTGGCTTATGCTATGATCAAACATTCCTCATATCAAGCATACATATGATGCGTATGGGCATGAGTCATGAAACTATACTAAGCATGTTATAAAGTAATGAACTATCATTACAACGCCGATGGGCCTAGACGGCCTACACAACAAGTACGGGCCTATTAGCGGGCCCTAGGGAGAGTTATAATGCGGACATTTAACCAATATTAATCTTACAATGTGGACGTCAAACCAACATTGCTCCGAAGGCATGGCCCACCATAAAACATCATTACACAAAACACGGAGGAATCACATATTGCAATGGACCCTAAGGACATCCCATTGGGCCTCGACCCATGGGCCTTAGATACGTCAAATGGGCCGCATCATATGGGCCTTATTTAAATCAAGTGGGCCACGTCAATGGGTCTTATGTACATTGCAATGGGCTATAACCCCTGGCCTTTGAATACATCACAATGGGCCTTGTAACATGGGCCTCATATATATCAAAGTGGGCCTCAACAATGGGCCACAAATACATCAAGATGGGCCTAGTCACATGGGCCTTATGTATATCAGATGGGCCACACCAATTGGGTCCCATATGTACATCAAATGGGCCACAACCAAATAAGAGTGGTGATAATGATTTCCACCATTTAAAGTTCCTAAGGTCCACCATAACATATGTTTCCCATCCAACCTGTTCATATATTATCATAGTGATAGATGAAGTGAAAACAAATATTAGCTTAATAGGGAACTACTATAGCCCTTAGAAATTTTGAATGGTGGATGTCATTGTCCACTACATTAAATGTTGGGGTCCACTTGAACTTTAGATCTGACTTTAGTCTCAAGCCTGTTTAAGACAAGCTTGCCAAGTGGTTGGACAGTTTGGATGCAACACATGCATCAAGGGTGGTCCACTGAACTATGGATCTGACTCATTCTTTAGTTCATGCCATAAAATGAGCTTTCAAGTGGCTGGACAGTTTGGATGCAGCACATGCATCATGGTGGGTCCCACCGTCCAGGTGTGGACGGTGTGGATAAAACACATAAATCACGGTGGTTTCCACTGTCCACTACTGTGGACGGTGTGACTAAAACACATACATCATAGTGGGTTCCACCGTCCACTGCTGTGGATAGTGAGGATAAAACACAAACATCTTGGGGTCCCACGTGGGGCCCACCATAATGTTTACTTGTCGTCCAACCTGTTGATAAGGTCACGCTGACTTGGATGGAAGGAAAAACAAATTTCATATTGACCCAAAACTTCTGTGAACCCAAAAATGGGTTCCAATGGCAGACGGTTCAACCCCTATGACGTGGGCCACCTGAACTTTAGATTGGGCTGATTTTTGGGTGGGGCCTACTTCAGGAAGGGGCCCACCTAATGAATGGGTTGGATGACGAACAAACATCATGGTGGGGCCCACGGCTGGGACCGTGGGTCCCTGCCCGTTTCACGGTGATGCCAACAGTGTCCTACTGCACAGCAGCAGTAGGTGCTGCACCTATATATATATATATATATTAGGTTTTTCATGCGTCGGGCCCGCATTGGAAGAATCCACCCTGGCCATTGGATTCTACGGGTCGAGACCAACCAAATGAGTCTAATATTCAATATTTAGATCAGCTTCATGTTTCGTCTCAATGCTTAAAATGACCTGGAGAATGGAATGGACGGGGCAGATTAAACACATACATCAAGGTGGGGCCTATGGGGACAACCCTTCCAAAAAAACATTTTTTTTCTTGCGGCTGCCGTAGTACACCCACTGTCAGCTCACCCTTCACTGTTTGGCAACGTCCAACGTCCCTGGACGCTGGACGGTTGGGTCACACATATATTTATGGTGGGCCCCACCCACAGACATGCTATCAGGGTGGGCCACCAAATGGTTGGATGGCGTGAGTAATCCATACATCAAGATGGGGTTCATCCGGGTGGGCCACGCAACTTCATCATCACAAAAAAAGGGAAAGAGAGAGAGAGAGAGAGAGAGAGAGAGAGAGAGACATACGTGCATGGAGGGACCCTGACACTATGGGCCCTCCTTTCAAGCATTTAATCATACATCAAGTGGGTCCCATTACACGTGGGCCCATCAAATCAAAAATCAACGGTGGAGATCCTCTCTCCACCAAAATGTAAGGTCTATATGGCCCTATTCATGCAAGGAGAATAAACATCACGATGGGGTCCATGGAGAATGGCTCCATCATGGAATGATCTGAGGATCAAGGTGGGCCATTGGCCACACTTAGGGTCCGAAGTGAGATCCATACCATCAATCGGTAGGCCTCACTTGGCCCTTCATCAAAACATGAAAAATCTAGCCTAATAAGCACCCACCGTTCGATCTTCTTAGTCTGTTGGAAAGCCGATCTCCTTGTGCTTCTCTTTGATGGAAGGTGATGAGGTTTAAATGGATAGGATGAAGGATTTGGAATGGGAAAGTGGGCCACACAAAAATCACTTTTCTTTTTAGAAATGTTAGACGTCCACACTCTTTTCTCTCTTTGGTGTTGCTTGGAAAGTGCGGAGAGAAAGAGAGAGAGAGGGTTGTAAGGAGAGGTGATGTGTGATGGAGTGATGGAGTGATGGGAAGTGAGTGATGGGGTGATGGGCATGTACTTGACATGTATGGGTGTGTAAGAGAGAGAGAGGGATGGGACATGTACTTGACATGTGAAGTGATTGATTAGATTGATTTGACATGTCGTAGAGATTTTCTTGGGATTGTAAACGGGCGAGGTTTCCTTGAACTGAACGTGGGTCCACATCTCCTTACTAGGGTATCGGATCGGTATGCAAGATGCGGCGTTGGAACCGCGGTGACGATGCAGTCACAATGGTACAAATCTCAGATTAAGCTGACTCAAATCTACGGGATTCGACTTACGGTCACGCGCAAACGTCGATTATACGTCGCAGGTTGCCGAAAATCGACGGGAAGGATCACGGGGGTCGACGGAATAGTACGGACTAGGATACGGGTCTTACAGTTATGACCGCCTTACTGGGATAGACAACCGTCTCAGAAATCAAGTCCAAATAGTATCCAGAAATGCACAACTTGAGCCCGGAGCGAAGTGTGTGAGAAACGTGAATATCTTTAGAAACTGAACTCAAACTTAAGTGAATTAGGCCACTCACTTGCGGGCCAAATTTAAAGTTTCAAACAGTCAGATTCTAACCCAACTACACCCTCAGATCAGGAAAAATTTCCAACACATGTCAGTGTACTTGTGGCCCTGATCGAGTGACGACGACTGTTGAACTAAAACTGGTCCTCCGCGGTCGATCCGTAAATCCGATCGGACCGAAAACTTAACCTGACATAGATCCATTGTCAGGGAACTTTCTCTGGACCATATGTAGAAAATGGGCCTCCAGATGAACTTCGTTAGACCGAAACAGCCACTCTTTGGCTATAACCTAAGTATACCTTGGCCCTGGGGCTATTTACATCAGTTCTAGGCCTATATAAGGGCCTTAACCCACCCCTCTCTCATTCCATACGAATTCCCTAAACCCTAGGAGAGAGAAGAGAAAAAAGAGAAGGAAAGAGTGAGGAGAAGTGAGAGAAAGTGAGAGAGAGTTGCTGGGAATCGCCTATCTCATGTCGCTACACTGGCGATTCCGATTCTGTTGTTGGGTAAGAAATCCTAACCCTAACTTGTTTTAGGTATCCAGATAGAGTAAATGGTGAAATAGCTAACCTGTTTCATACTATATGTTGTCTTTGTTCCGTAGACGAAGACTTAGTGTTCGAACTGAGTTCGATACGAGTTTACTGGCGGAAGGTGCGAATTATAAACGTTTAGGTTATGGTTTTCAAGGCTTTCAATGTCAGTTAATGATTTATGACTGACTTGATTGCTATCACATGTGCTTAGATGCGATGTTATCCATATATTAAGTATATATATGTGTATTATGTTGTTTAATGCATTTTATGTGTTTGTTGAAATGTTTGATTGAATATGGAATTATGATTAGTGCTTGCCATGATTATTTATTGATAATATATGATTGTTGTATGTGTGGCAACTCCTTTGTGAAAGGATTTGCTACAATATAGGTTAAAACTAATTTATTACAGTTATGTTAATATGTGTAGCCTAAGTGTTTAATAAAATGCCTGAATGAGAAAATGCTTGTTGAGATGGATTTAATGAGGGTGTGGAGATAGGATTCTCAATCCCCTCATCTTTAGTTAATATTTCCTTTAGGTAACTTATCTTACTACTATGTGATATGTGGATGAAATGCCTATGTGTGATAACATGTGTATTATTTGCTCAAATGAGATTTATATTTAGATTGGCTGTCACAGGCTATCTTTGACTACCACATGTGAATGCTATTGTTTAGAGTGTGATTGAGGCTATGATGTAGTCCAAGCAATTGCTAACAGTTTACGAACTGCGGCCGAACTGTTTAGCCACGATGGATACGTTCGACGAATCCGAGTCATACGATGATTATCAACAGTGGTTAGGCCACGAGGAGTGCATATGCGCTCTATATTGATTAATTCAACGTACGCTCGTATTAGTCGAGCTTGTTAAGTAACCTGATTGGCCTAATGTATGTTTACCATGTATAGACGGTACTGCTTGAATCTAAGGTACCAACTTACTAGTAAAAAGCCCGTTTAACCTTGGTACCACGATCCGCTAAGACTCATGAGCCGGGCATGGTGGTATGGGACACCGTGGTTGAGCTGTCGGCCTACGCTAGGGTGACGAGCCTCCCCGTAGTGTGCAGTGAGCAAACCAAACTCGTGAGCTAAATATGGTAGTATGGGATACTATATTCGATCTGTCGGCCTACGATCAGGTGACGAGCCTCTCGTAGTGACCTCGAGTATACACTATGACTACGCTAAGGTGACGAGCCTTTCCGTAGTGACTTCAAGTATAAACTAGGCATGCGCTGAGGTGACGAGCCTCTCCGTAGCGACCTAGAACTGCTAACGTATGAGATTAACTAGGATTGACGACCCTAGATGGATCATTATTTCAGTAAATGATATAAAGGGAGGTGCCTTAGCTTCCCAACCTGCTGTATGAATAAGACTAAGTAAGAACTTGGCTAATCATGTACATGCACCGCATTACATGTGCCTTTGGTGTTGGAGTTGAGCATAGAGGAAGGGGTGCATGCCGCGATCGTGAGATGATGTCACAGAGGGAGTGTAGGCGAGGGCATGCATCATTAACACATATCATCCATGCATTAACCAGAGTACCTAGGAATGCTTGTTGTATTGCTTTATCATTACTGCTTGACTGAATTGATAACATATTAACCTTTGCCTTATAGCTCCATTGAGTTGATCACTCACTCTCACTCTGGGACGGTATTTTAAAACACCAACCAGACTCTGTTGTAGTTGCAGATGATGACGATGTTGACGAAGCGGAGCCTGACTTTTATGATGATGAGGAGGAGTTCTCCTATATGCAACTCTCGAGCGGGTCTATGTAGACCTAGAATTGCGCCATCGGGGCTACAGGGATATGGACTAGATAACATTACACTTGATCATTTTGTAAATTTTGGTATAGTACATGTAACTATTTGACCTGGTGACGTTCACACTTTAGGGACTTACAATCACTTATATGCTTATATAAGCTTATCACAGTCTTCTACTTGTGTAATTTAACCGTCTCTAGAGTATGATATGTTGATTTGGTATAATCCCACTCATGTTTAATGCACTAATATGGGTAACATTTAATCATCATTATCTATGTTGTATAAGTGATGTGTTGGAACTCGGGAGTTGGGCTCCTGCTCGACCCCCGATTTTCACGGCGTTACAAGTTGGTATCAGAGCATGATTTAGATTAAACCAGGCCTGGGTTATGGATACACGATGCACACTGACGTACTTTGACTTAGGAGGGAGCAATAAAACGTAGAAACAATCGTAAGATTTCAATTTTCGCCAACGAGCGAAACTGACCATTGAAACAGGACCCGTACGCATCTGTGATCATGTGAGGTGATCCCAGTTCCTTTCTAGACCGTCAATCGATGAGTTTAGACCATAATTCAGCCTATTCCACACTCAAACAATTTGAAAAGCACGAATATATGCGAGATGGAACCCGAAATGCCTCAAACTCAGGGGCCTAAACGGTGCAAATCGGGGGGATCTAAAGTGGACCTCGTGCATTTTCGGCACCCTTGGGGCGAGCCCTCGCCCCAATGTCCAGCGACCAGTGATGGCATCACCGGATCGACAAAGCCGCCGATCAGGTCGGCCGGGCCTATCGGGCCACGCCGGGCTAGTCGGGTCGGCACATATACACGACTGTGGGCTCCACGAAATCATGTGGGACCCCTTTTATTCACCCCATTTGCTTCATTTCCTCCCCTTACACCACTCCAAGCTTTCCAAATCCCTCAAAATTTCATTTTCCTCTCTCAAATCACCCCTCCAATCTCAATCTTCTTCCTTCTTCTTGCACCACCTCCAACTCTCTCTCAAACCCATCTTCTACACCCACCTATCTCCATTAATTCCTCTCATTTGAGTACACAAATGCTTCTTTGTGTCTCAAAAACCTCAAAGTTCAACAACCCATCCTATCCCTCCATCTTGTTTCACTCAAATGGCTCTTTTTGAGCTCGTGGCGGTGATTTTCTCCATTTTCATGCTTCTTTCTCTTATGGGGAAGAAGAGGGCTTCCACGGATAAAGTCGGGCCTAGCCGCCCTACCCGTTCAAGGAGGCAGAAAGGCACTACAGTAAGTACAAGCGTTGATTGGGAGATAAGGATGAACCGGGATCTCGATCCCCAGGCTCCCCTCGAAAGAGCTTTACTGGCGGATATGTCACATGGAAGGTTTCATGGCCGTAGGGTTCTTTTTGAAGCACACGTAGATGAGAAGCTCTTTGGGCTTTATCCGGCAATGGATCACCTGTTGGACACTGGATGGGGTCTCATATTTGAGGGCAAGTCATGTGCGAATGAGAGCACTGTCCGAGCCTTCTATGCCTATATATGAAAGTCATCGCTAGAGCCTTTACAGTTCAAAGTTTCCATGGGAAGGCGAGAAGCCACAGTTGATGTCGGTTTGATAGTCCAAATCATGGGGATGCTGCTTGGTAAGGTTCATACTAGTGAGAAGAACCTCAGGAGTGAGCGTGAAAAGGATCGCCGCATGTGATTTCTTTGTGGCCGACTGGTCTACTGGAATCTAGGCAATTACCTCCTAGTGTCCAGTATGACTCCTGTCTTCCACCTGCTCTACCACATCTTCACCCACAATGTGTATCCTAGATAGAGCAATTAGAGCAAGTGTACGCGTCTGATGATAGATTTCTTATACCGAGCTGGGCATGGAGACAACCTGTGCTTGCCTACGTATGTATTGCTACAGATAGTTCAGACCGCACGCTCTCTTTAGACAACCATTTCACTCCCATTTGGCCAACTCATATGCAAGCTTGCTCATGAATTTGGCTACAGACTTGGCGCAAAATTTCCTGTGCCAATCCATTTTATCAACGACACCACTCTCAACAACATGAATATTGGGCAACGACAACGTCAAGCCCGACTCGACGAGAGTGAAGATGAAACATAAAGTGAAGAGGAAGAGAGTGATGAAGATGGAAGAGATGAGATAGAGGAAGAAAGCGAGAAAGAGGAAGAGGAAGAAGATGAGGCCCAAGACACTGATGAGAGCTCTCCTCCTGCTACACATGAGCATGACAATGATCGGACTGCTTTGGAAGCCTGTTTGGCTTAGATCAAGGAGGGCTAGGTTGCCCTGCGACAGGAGGTCAAAGAGACCCGAGCCAAGTTAAAAGAGAATCAGGCCTTCGTGAAGTAAAAATTTAGCCAAGTGTCTCACACCTTAAGGGCTATCCTGTGTTGTCTGCAGGACAAGGGTGCTCCTCCACCATCGCCAGATTCAGACGACTAGTCATATGTGTAGTCATCTCTTAGTTTGTTTTGCTATTAGTCTTTCTTTGTACTAGCCTTAGTAGACTTGTTTGGTCGTTAGCATGTTTAGTGGTTAAAGCTTGTTTAAATTAGCTCACATGCATAATCTGTCATGACTCATGTAAATCTATATCTCATGTATTGTGACGATTTTGGTAAATGAAATGCATGAAGTTTCTTCTGGTTTGGGATGTGAATGAGGTGTGGATGAGTATATGTTCTTATGCTGAATCTGACATGGGTTGCACCCTATGTTGTATATAGGGAATGCCACCTAAGGCCACTCGGAGTATGGCATGTCTTACACTTGGCAACTCGAGTGACGGGGCACCTCCCCTCAGCGATAGCCATACGGACCCCAGTTTGGGCCCGGATCACGAGACTATGCCGGATTCTCAGCCGGCCATGGGCCCCACTAATGGGCTAACACCTGTCGAACCACCGGTTCCTGAACAGAACTTGCATCCATTTTGACACCTCACGTGCCTCAGTCGGCTCCTCCTCCTGATAGGTTGGAGCAAATGATGCTCTTGATGCAGTAGCAGTAACAGCAGTAATTTTTTGCCAGCATTGCGGGGGCCATTGCCTAGAACATACACACGGTTCCGCTTGCACCACCAGTGCAACCTATTGGAAATATGAGTGCTAGTAGATTATTTGAGCGATTCCAGTGCTTCCGACCTCCTACATTTGTGGGTACTCACCGACCCGAGGAGGCCGAGTATTGGCTTGGCCACATCTCTAAGATGCTGAAGCCACTACACTGCACTGAGGCAAAGCAGGTTAAGCTTATCACATACATGTTCGAGAAGGAAGCCAGTCTCTGGTGGGATAGCATCCTTCGGACCGTGGCTGCTGGCTATGTATGGACGTGGGAAGCTTTTGAGATACGCGTCCATGAGAAGTACTTTCCCCTCACGTATCGTAATGAGAAGGAGAGTGAATTTCTTCACCTCCGTTAGGGAGGGATGATAGTGGAAAAGTACGAGAACAGGTTCACGGAGCTGGCCAAGTATGCTCCCCTGATATTAGCAGACCAGTCAATGCGAATGCGGTGATTTTCTTAGGGTATGCTACCCGAGATACGCTCGAAGATGTGTTATGCTCGCATATCCAACTATATTGAGATAGTGGGCATGTCTCTGCGAGCTGAGCAGGATAGGGACAGGCTATCCCGTACACGTGTGCCTACGGATCCTAGGTCTCAACCGGATTTTACCGAGCAGATCGTTTCTTGGCAAGAGGCCCCGTGCAGACTCACCTCCCAGACTTGTGGCTCCACCAGCCCCGATGAGGCGATCAGACTTGTGGTACACCTACTGCAAGAGGTTGGGCCATATAGATACCTACTGCTTCACCAAGATGAGGGAGAACGATTTTGCGCCTCCTCAGAGGATCAACCGTCAGTTACCTCAGGCCATCACAGCTCCACCTCTACGATTGGTGCCACCTGCACATCAATTTAGGCCGCCTCAACAGCCTATGGTACCGTAGCCGAACCGCTCTCAACAGGTGCGAGTACATGCGCTTGCTGCTGAAGCGCCTGATTCAGCAGCTATAGTGCCTTTAGCCTTCGAGGTCACTGCCCACATCTAAGGTACACCCATATTTCTGTTGGTGGATAATAGGTCCACTATTTCGATGATATCATATTCTACGGTCAAGCGCTTAGGGCTAAATACGACCCCTAAGGTTAGGGTGAGAATTATCGCGGTAGCAGGAACTTTTACAGATGCCACTAAGTTATGTGAGGATTGCTTGATAGATTTAAGGAGCAGGATGATACGCGTTGACCTGATTGTCACGATGATATACCACTACGACGTCATCCTCGACATGGATTGGCTTACGGAAATGAAGGCCGAGATCGACTGCGAGACCCGACTAGTGACGGCACATGGGCTCGAAAACACAGCCTTCACTTTCCCCATTCAGGTCAGTTACCCCTTCCGCGTTCTTTGTTATGCTGCCCTATTGAAGGATCATAGCGGTCCAACACTTGGAAACACGCCCATGGTCCAGGACTTTTGGGAAGTGTTTAAGACGATACCTGGATTACCTCCTCAGCGCGAGATCGATTTTACTATCGACCTAGTGCCTGGTGTTACACCCATTTCCTTACCCACGTATTGCATGACTCCATGTGAAATGGAGGAATTGAGGAGACAGATTGATGATCTTCTAGAGTCAGGTTTCATACGGCCTAGCGTGTCTCCTTGGGGAGCACCCATGCTATTTATGAAGAAGAAAGATGGTTCGTTGTGATTGTGTATTGATTATCACAGGTTGAACCACGTTATGATGGAACATTTAATGCTCGTAGGAGTCATGCATCGTCCAGAACAGGCGTCGGTTCGTCGATCGAGGCCACACGTACGGGAAGCCGACAGAGCGCCCTTTCAGCTTATGAGCGTTGGACACGTGGCGAGGGCGACGCCTGCATCAGTTGGCATGCGCCACGTGTCAGGCGGGGGAGTCAAAGCGGCTGTTGATTCGACTCCTCCTTAAATGCCCTTACCACATGGTAAGGCTATATAAGGGGGAGCAGGACGCTCCTCTCCCATTTTCACGCGCCTGTTTTTCCTCTTCCCCACTCTTCGCTTTCCCTGTTTTTGCATTCTGCCATTTTCACATTCATTTCCAATTTTTTCTCCCACGTCTGCGTCCTTTACGCGATCTCCGGTGAATTTTAACTCTCTCCCTCCCCTTTTCTTTTAATTATAATGGCGGTGGAAGGTTCCCTAAGCCCCCGGGAGGGAGCTACTGGTAACGAGGGTGAAGCGAGGCTCTTTTAGGATGTTTCTGAATCACCCTCACTGCTATCGAAGATGGTTGTAGATGCTAATGCAGCTTTCCAGCATTCCGAAAGGGTGGCTGGAACTTCAACGGAGCGCCCTGCTTAGGCCAGCTCATCTCACGGAGGAGGGTCGTGGGCGACTGCCCCTAGTAGGCCTAACCCTCCTGAGGAGGAGATAGAGGAGGAGGATGAGTAGGTCGAAGGAGCTGGTGGGTCGGTCTCTGTTCGAAGATCGGATAGGGTTGCTGAGTCGGTGGCCGAGGGAGGGGAGGCCGAAGATGAGCAGAAGGGTCCAGTTCCATCAGTTTTAACAGAGGCAGATCTGGACAAGATTAGGGCCGGGTACCATGTCCCAGACTCTATCATCCTTCACCTTCTCCTACTGAGTGAATTACCCGACCGTCCTCCTGTTGGGATGGTCGTAATCTTTCAAGTCACTTTACAGTGTGGCTTGCGTTTGCCCCTCCAGGGCATTGCTCGGGATTTGCTTTTCTGACTCTAGATAGCGCCTGGATAGATAGTTCCGAATGGGTGGACGAATTTGTTTGGGTGCTCGGTGTTGTGGGCTAAGACAGAGAAGCCCCCACTGACTATCGATGAGTTTCTCCATCTGTTTCAAGTATAGCCAAATACGCAGCAGCCCGGCTGGTACTTTTTGTGTGCTTAGCGGAACAAGGGCGGTCCTTTGATAACCGACCCCCTACCCCCAACAAGCACTGGAGAGATAGATGGTTCTGGGCATGTGGCCGCTGGAAAATTGCCAAGCCAAGGCTCATCGAATCTCGTGTTCCTCGGGCCTTCTCCCAAGCAGGTGACTCGGCGAATACTTTTTGCTTTATCTTCTCACACTGTTACGTCTTTGAGTCTGACTGAATGCGTTTCACAGATATTCCCGAATAAAGGCCTAAACTAGGAGCAGGCACTTTAACTCGGATCAAGGATCTGAAGGCGTTGAGTCCGAAGTAGCGGTCTTGGAAGAGACTTCTCCAGCTAGAGCGTCTTTTTGACTCGGGTTTGGATTCGGCCTTGACAGGTACCTTTTGGTTTTCTTGTCGCATTCCCTTCGAATTTTGTTTAACTCGTCTTGCTTTTGATGCAGAGATGGCTGAGGCTCGACCCTTCCTTCGTCCACCTTCTAAGATGAAGGCCCCTCCAAGGTCAGAGACTCTGTCCGAGACTCGTCCTCTAAAGAAATCGAAGACGGCCTCAAAGGCTAAGGGGCAAGTCGCCCCGACCATCTCGACCGTGATAATCCCCGACCCAGAAGAAGGGGCAAAAGTGGCAGACGCGGTGGCTTTTGAGCCTCAGGTGGCTCCTGAGCCAAGACCTGCTGCTGAGCAGGTTCTGGAGCAGATGGGGGAGTAGAGGAGAGGAGAGCCCTCAGGAGGGGAGATGACTCAACAGGGGATGTCGATCTTCCAATGGGCTGTGTCGTACCTAGTCCCTTGGGTAATTTCCCATGGGAGCGAAAAAGAGTTCACTGCCCTCTTCGAAGCTCCCCCAATGCGGACTCTCTCTCATGCAGCAAAGATACTCCTCGAGGTGAGACTTGAACTTTGTGCTTGTTTTGTGATTTCTTTGAGCTTGATCTGACTCTACATTTTCCTTTTGTAGTTCACCCCTTGCATGCTCGGGGCTAGCTCGGAGCTGGTCGATGCTCAAAAGCAGGTAGTGGAGATGGAGGCACAACTTGAAGCTGCCGTGACTCGGCTCAACATAATGGTCGGTGACTTGGGGCTTGCCAGGAAGGCCACCGAGGATGCCAAGGCCAAATGTGCTCATGTGGCCTCGCTATTGAAAGAGGCCCAAGAGGAGAGTCGACGAATTCGTCAGGCTCATGCCTCCTCCAATGATAAGTTGGCTCGGCTCAAGGCCGAGACCAGGACTGCCCTAGAGCATGCCAAGGTCTAGGCTGTAGAGGCCTTTCTTGAATCCCAAGAGTACTTGGAGGAACAGGATTATAACGTCTTAAAAAAATCTGTACAAAGACCTGAGTACCACCTCAGGCAAAAATCACTAAGGACCAAATCCTTTAGAAATTAGACGAGAATTATATAGTGTTGAACCTGATTACTTGTGAAATTAGCACTGATCACTATAAACATGAACTGCAAGACTCAAAACGTGTAGAATCATTAACGCTGCATTACCCTGAAATTTAGGATCAATCCCTATACCCAGTTGCTCTTGGGAGCACCTTGAAACTCCGTATCGGACTTGGACCGCACATCAAAAGTCCGATTACTACAAAACTATATGGTTATGACTACAGTACTGGACTTGACAATCACCTCGAAAATCAAGTCCTAATAGTGCCCAGAAACGCACAACTCGAGCCCGGAGCGAAGTGTGTGAGAAACGCGAATATCTTTAGAAAGTGAATTGAAACTTAAGTGAATTGAGTCGTTCGCTTATGGGCCAAATCCAAGGATTCAGACTGTCAGAATCTGACCTAAGTACACCCTCGGATTAGGAAAAATTTTCAACTCATGTCGGTGCACTTTTGACCCTGATCAAGTACCGGTGACCGTCGAACTGAAACCGGTCCGCCATGGTCGATCTGTAAATCCGATCGGACCGAAAATTTAGCTTGACTTAGATCCAATGTCAGGGAGCTTAAGTCCGACAGCATGTTAAAGGGAGGCCACCGGAAGTACTCCGTTGGACTGAAACAGATGCCCTTTAGATATAACCTAAGTATACCTTGGTCCTGGGGCCATTTCCATCAGTCTTGGGCCTATATAATGGCTTAAAACCCCCTCTCTCTCACTCCATACGAATTTCTAAACCCTAGGGGAGAGAAGAGAAAAAGAGAAGGAAAGAGAGCGAAAGTTGGAGTTTGTTCCTGGGATTCAATCCCCTTACTCCACGCGCTTAACCACTCTTTTCGTATCACTATTCCGGCGTTTCCAATTCCGTTCTTAGGTAAGAAAACCTAACCCTAATCTGTTTTGGGGTTTCCAATTGTGTAAATGGTGGAATGACTAACCTATTCCCTGTTATAGGTTGTTGTAGTGTCGTAGACAAGACTTAGCTTTTAAACTGAGTTCGTTATGAGTCTGCTGGTGAAAGGTGCGGACTATAAATGTTTAGGTTATGGTTTTTAAGACTTTCAATGTCAGTTAATGATTTATGACTAACTTGAATGATACCACATGCTTAGATGTGATGTTTCCCGCACTTTACACACATATATGAACTATATTGAATATAGTGAAATCCATGTGTTTCTTGATATGCTTGAATGAATATAGATTTATGATTCGTGCTTGCCATGATTATTGATTGTAAATGCATGATCGTTGTATGCGTGGCATCTCCTTATGAAAGGATTGGCTATAACATGTGTTTTAACTAAGTCATTACCTGTATGTAATGTGTAGTATAAGTGTTTGATAAAATGCCTCAACAAGGAAATACTTGTTAGAATGCATGTAATGAGGGTATTGAGATAGGATTCTCAATTCCCTTAACCATGGTTATAGTTTTCCTTTATGTATCCTATGCAGTACTACGTGCTTTATGGTTTGTGCGCTATTATGTACACTATTTGTTCGTTGAAATGTTCAAATGAGACTTATGTTTAAGTTGGTTGCTACATGCTATTTTGGACTGGCGCATACGTATTCCTATTGTATTTGAAGTATGTTTGAGACTATTAGTCCAGGCAATCGGTACCAGGTCCTTATTTGGTGGCCGAGGTCGTTTCGCCACTCAGGACGTGTTCAATGAATCCAAGTCGTACCTCGGTTGTCGACAGTGGTTAGGCCACACGGAGTTCTTACGCACTTCATGTTGATTATCTCGATGTATGCTCGTACTAGTCGAGCTCGTCAAGTAACCCAATTGACCCGATTTATGTTCATCATGTATGGACGCTACTGCTTGAACCTAAGGCACCAAACTCACCAGTGGAAAGCCCGTTTAACCATGGTACTTTGATCCACTAAGACTCATGAGCCGGACATGATGGTATGGGGCACCGTGGTCGTGCTGTCGGCCTACGCTGGGGTGATGAGCCTCCCCGTAGTGACCAGTGAGTAACCCAAACTCGTGAGCTGAATACGGTGGTATGGGACACTGTATTCGAGTTGTCGGCCTACACTGATCAAGTGACGAGCCCTTTGTAGTGACCTCGAGCGTACTCTGAGACTGTGTTGAGGCGACGAGCCTTTCCATAGCAACTAGAGTATAAACTAAGCCTACACTGATTAGGTGATGAGCCCTCTGTAGTGACCTAAAACCGCAACATCGTATGAGATTTACTAAGACTGACGACCCTAAAATGGATCATTATTGGGAATTGATATAAGGGAGGTACCTTAACTTCCCAACCCTACTGTATGAATAAACCTAAGTAAGAACTCGGTTAACACGATCATAACATTGCATTGCACAGTGCTTTGGCGAGGAAGTAGCATGTGTCTGGAGTGGTGCATGCCGCGACCATGAGATGAAGTTCGCAGAGGGAGTGCAGGCGAGGGCATGCATCATATCATACCATCTTTGCATTAATAAGAGTATTTAGGGCTTTATTGTTGTATTGCTTTATCATTTCTACTTGATTGAATTGATAACATGTTAACCTTTGCCTTATAGCTCCACTAAGTTGATCACTCACTCCCACGTTCTGGGACGGTGTTTTAAACACCAACCAGACTCTGTCTTAGTTGCAGATGGCGACGTGACATATGAGGTGGAGCCTGACTTCTTCGACGAGGAGGAGGAGTTCTCTTACATGCAGTTATCTGGCTGGTTTACTTAGACCGTCCTGATCGACAGGAGCTGTAGGGCTTATCATTTGTAGTTGGACTATCTTTGATATTTTGTATTTTGAACTAATATATGTAAGTATTTGACCTGGCAATGTATTCATACTCTGAAAACTGGCAATGGTCTATACGTTCCATATATGCTTATATACATTTCTCAGTCTTTCGCTTGCGTTATTTAACTGCCTCTAGAGTATGATATACTGATTTGGTTAATCCCACTCATGTTTAATGCATAATACAGATAACATTTAATCATCATCATATATGTTGCATAAGTAATGTTTTGGGACTCGGGAGTTGGGCTCTTGCTCGACCCCTGATTTTTAAGGTGTTACAGGGATCGTTTATTTTAGGATGGTTACATTAAGTGCATCGAACTGATGAAGCGATCCTTCCCCGATCTTGATCTTTTGAGATTTGATGAAGGTCCCTCTGAGTCTGAAGGTCCGGAGGCCGAGGCAGCTGGGTCTGTTGATGCTGCGGCTAATCTTGAGGTCGCTTCTGAGGTGGCACCCGAGGTTGCTTCGGATGGCAGCAGCAGCTAAGCCCGAGTCAACTCTTGAGTTAGCTCCTGATGAACCTTGGACCTGATTTGAAGATGTCAAGTACTTTAAGCACACCAAGCTTCAGATACTTTAAGCACACCAGGCAGGCTCGAGAGCATCTGCAATCGAGAGGGGACAGCGTATCGCGGCCAACTCTTTTTGCCTTTATCTTTGTTATTCCACCAATGTAATTTCAAAGTAGAAGCTAATGTAATGTGATGTAAAATGATACTGATGAATGAATACACTTGATTTTGTTATTCATTTGACTCAGTTTACATGTTTTTCATTCTTTGCTTGATCGGATCTCTCCAATTGCTCAATGGCCGACCTAAGGATAATAAATTTTTAGATGCTTGGCATTCCAAGGATGGGGGAGTAATTGCCCAGTTAGGTCCTCCAACCGATACATTCCGGGTCGGATGGTGCTCAAGACTATATAAGGTCCTTCCCAATTGGGTCCCAGTGTGCCCGCACCAACCTCAGTGTTTAGGAACATTTTTTGGAGGACCATGTCTCTTACTCGGAAGTGTTTAACTTTGACTCGAGCATTATAGAACCAACCTACTTGTCGTTACCGAGACATAATACGCAACCGAGCTCTTTCCCTTTGTTCTTCCAAGAGGTCGAGTCTAAGAGCCAGGAGTTCTTCATTGTCCCACTCATTAAACAAGCTGACCCGAGCTGAAGATATTCTAATCTTGACCGGAGTGATGGCTTTCGATCCATATGCAAGGGAGAAGGGAGTTTCTCCCGTGGCAGTTCGAGCGGTGGTTTGGTTTGCCCATAATATTTTAGGAAGCTCTTCGACCCATGCCCCTTTAGCTCGGTTGAGTTTGGTTCGAAGGTGTTGTTTAATGATCTTATTGACTGCCTCAACCTGTCCATTCGTATGAGGATGATGGGGGGATGAGTAGATATTTCTGATTTTGAGATTATCGCACATCTCCCGATACCGCCTATTATCGAACTGCTTCCCGTTATCGGTAACAATGATCCGAGTTATCCCGAATTGATAGACAATGTTTTTCCATACAAAGTCTGTGATATTTTGTTCGGTTATCTTAGCCAATGGCTTGGCTTCGGCCCATTTTGTGAAGTAATCCACCGCAACAACGACAAACTTAGTCTGACCTTTCCCTAAAGGGAGCCGTCTGATGATGTCGATTCCCTACTGTGCGAACGGCCAAAGACCAACCATAGGGGTCAGCTCCTCGGGGGGTTGTCTCAAAAATGGCTGCGAATCATTGGCATTTATCATAGCTTTGGACGAGCTTACGGGCGTCGTGTTGAATAGTTGGACAGTAGTGCCCTTGTCGTAGGACCTTATGTGCGAGTGATCGACCTCCCGTGTGATTTCTGTAGATCCCTTCATGGATCTCCTGTAGCACATAATCAGCTTCGCTATGATTTAGGCAGTGTAACAAAGGAGTGAAAAATCCTTTCTTATACAACACCCCATTAAGTATGGTGTAACGAGAGGCTCAAATCTTCAATCGTCGAGCCTCAACACGATCCTCAGGAAAACTTTTCACTGTCGAGATATTGGACGATTGAGTCGAGCAAAGTGGGTTCTGAGTTAATTAAATGTATGGTCGAGTTAAGTGGATCGTCGATACTTGGCTTGGCGACGTACTCAATGGGAACGAACCTGGGTATGTTGTAAGTGCTATGGTCTCATGCTCCTTTGGTTGTCAAATTTTGTTGTGCCAAAACTCTATTTGTGTCTTGTGTTTGTATGTTGTTATATATGTTCCAGACACTGCTTCACAAGTGCTTCAAGTTAAGTACAATGATCGACTTCAAGCCAAGTCAAGCCATGTACTGTAAACATCAATGTTCAGAGCTACATCAATAAAGAGTACAAGACTCAAGTACATTTCAAGACTCAAGAGCAACTCAAGTTGAAGTTTGATGTCAAGCTTTCAAAGATCTCAAGATCAAGCTACATCAAGTAGAGATCTCAAGCTTTGTAAAGTTCAAAGATCAATAATCATTTGATAGAATGGAGTTTCAATGTCCATACTTCATGTCCTAGGTATGATTGACCTTAGGGTAGGTCATTTCGTATACATAACTCAAACTGTATGTTTATATATGAATTTGGTCTGTTCTAAGACTAGTCCTGGACCTTGTTCGACTAGTCCTAGCACTAGTTCGACCAGTCCAAGAAATTCCACGACCACTCCTAAGTTGTTGAAGATTTTTAAAATTTTTTGGTTAGCCCACGACCAGTCCTGGAGGTCCTTCGACCGGTCGTAGGTGTGTTCATGACTTGAACTTCGACCAGTCGTGGGTCCTCGACTCAAACTATAGTGACCAACTTATGTGGTCTACGACCAGTCCTGGGTCATCTACGACTGGTCGTAGGTGGTCCACAACCAGTCGTAGACACCCCACGATCAGTCGTAGAACGGTTTTCAAAGATCGCACTTAAAAATTCAAAATGTCGTTGAAGCTACGACCAGTCGAAGTTTCCCTAAGACCAGTCGTAGACGTGATTTCTGCTTCTATAAATTGAGCACGAATCTCAGAATTTCATAACTCAATTCAAAGAAATTCAAGGCTCCACTCTAAGATAAGTTAGTGTTCATTTTAAGCTACTTTGTGCATAATTAATATTTCCTTTTGTTAGCTTATTTTTATTTGATTTTGATCTACATTCCAATCTGATTTGAAAAGGGAAAATTCTGTAATTCCTTCTTCTTGGAATCAAAATCAAATAGAGCTAGCCCATTTGATTTAATTTAAAATCAATTAGAACTTAGAACCATTTTAAGTGAGTATTGGGCATTGAACGTTGATTCGAACTTCTACTCCGATTGGTTCTTCCGGGCTGCTACGAAAGAAGAAATCCAGGTATTTTATGTTTATGAAAAATTTCTATTCTTTTAATTTTTTTTTTAAATTTTAAATTCGACAGAAAAATCTCATTGTGTGGTTATCTGAGGAGAGCCAGAAAACTCAGAAAGTGTGGGTTTTTGGATTGTGTAAGCCCAAGTTAAAAAGACACAATTGTGAAGGTTTTAGGTGAACTTGTGAAACCTATTTTGTTAGTGAATGCTAATATCCCCTCTGTGAGGATATTAGGAGTGGAGTAGCATTCTGTATGGCTGTTGTGAAACAGTTGGTGTACACACAAGTGAACTACTATAATTCTTTGTCTTGTAGTTTGAATACTTGCTTAAGTTTTATATCTTTTATCATTCAAGTTTGTGGGATGTATGTGTGGATGTGAATGTTATAAAATTTACATTTCAAGCAAGTGTGTGAAATGTTGTAATAATTTAGATTTAAATTCCTGTAATTTATTTTAATTCCTTGCTATTTATTTATTTCTCTTCAGATTGAGTTTTTGATACAAAGGACGTTCTAGAAATAAGGTTGTCATGCTATAAACCCTTTATTTTTATGGTGTAAGGTTGTCCTTAGAACTGAATTCGTATCAACCTCTTAATACTTATTTATTGAGGTTGATTTTATTTCAGTATTGTGAATTGATTTATTTTATTTGACTATCTCTTTATTTTATTCCACTGTTATAATTATAATTTGGCATAGTCCTATTCACCCCCCCTTTAGGACATATAGCTAGGCCGTTTCATATATCGTCTTCGTTGGCGGAAGCAAATTTTGCTAATAGATCGGCCTTAGCATTTTCTGTTCGAGGAATCCGAGCGACAATACATAGTTGAAAACCATCGATCAACTCTTTGGCTTTCTTCATGTACGCTTTCAGTTACTCTTTACGTGTTTGATACACGTTGGTGACCTGATTGACGACCAACTGTGAGTCGTTGAATATGTTGAGATGAGTAACACCCAGACTCTGCTAGTCGGAGGCTGAGCAACAAGGCTTCGTATTCTGTTGTATTGTTCGAGGCTTAAAATCCAAGTCTCAAGGCATATTGCATGTAGGTTTGATAAGGAGTTTCAAGAACGACCCCTGCCCCACTTGCCTTGGAGTTGGATGAGCCATCGATGTAAAGCGTCTAAGGGGTTGGGTCAGGCGATGACGCGGGAGAAGCAGTCGTCAACTGATTGTTGGGCTCGCCTATATACTTGGTAAGTGCATCGGCTTATGGTGTAACTTCAGCTATGAAGCCGGCCACAGCCTGTCTTTTAACCGCTAATCTTGGCTTGTATTAAATGTTGAATTCATTAAGCTCTATCGTCCACTTCGTTAGTCGGCCGGAAGCTTCTAGTTTCTGAAGGATCTGACACAGTGGAAGGTCGGTCATGACGACGATTGTGTGAGCTTGAAAGTATGGCCGAAGTCGTTGTGAGGAGACAACTAGGACTAAGGCTACCTTCTTCAGAGGCGGATATCTTGTTTATGCCAGTAATAACACTTTGATAATATAATAAATCAGTAATTATTTTCCCTCATGCTCGTGTATCAATGCCGAGCTTATGGCTGCATCAGAGGCTGCCAAGTATAATAGTAAAGCTTCCCCAGGCTCAGGTTTTGACAAGAGAGGTGGAGATTCGAATACGACTTTAACTGCTGGAACGTTACTTCACACTCTTCCGTCTAATCTACCGTCAGCCGTCCCTTCAATTATTTAAAGAACGGGAGGCACTTGTCGGTAGCTTGGGAGAGGAAGCAGTTGAGTGCAGCTACTCATCCAGTCAGCCTTTGTATATCCTTGATCATTTTTAGGGATTCCATGTCGAGCAAGGATTTGATTTTTTCCATATTCGCTTCAATCCCTTGCTAACTGACCAAGAATCCAAGAAACTTACCCGAGCTTACCCCAAAAGCGCACTTACTCGGGTTCAACTTCATTTGGTATTTACGAAGGATGAGAAACATCTCTTATAGGTCAGCAATATGATCGGCCGCATGTATGCTTTTAACAAGCATATCATCAATGTATACTTCCATGGTTCGGCTGATCTACCGAGCGAACATTTTGTTTACCAGTCGTTGGTAGGTCGCTCCTGCATTCTTTAGACCAAATGGCATCACACGGTAATAGTAAAGTCCTTTGTCAGTGACAAAGGTAGTCTTAGATTTATCTAAATAATGCATTACAATTTGATTATATCTAGAATAAGCATCCATAAAACTAAGAAGTTCATGTCCTGTCATGCTATCCACCAGCTGATCGATCCTCGGAAGATGGAAGTTGTCCTTTGGGCAGGCTTTGTTTAAGTCGGTATAGTCAATACAGACTCGCCACTTTCTGTTGGCTTTCTTAACGAGTACGACATTAGCTACCCATTCCGGATAGTATATCTCCTCGATGAATTTAGCCTTGAGGAGCTTGCTGACCTCTTCTTCAATGATGGCATACCTTTCGGGGCCGAGTGGTCGTCGCTTCTGTCGGATCGGTCGGTAGGTCGAATCGATGTTGAGGCAATAAGTCATCATCGAGGGATCGATCCCAAGCATATCTTCATGGCTCCATGCAAATACATCAGCGTATCGTCGGAGTAGGGATATCAGTTTGTCTTTCAGGGGCGACTGCAAAGACGAGCCAATTCGAACTGTCCTAGACTCATCTATATCGACCAGAGGTATCGAGATAAGATCTTCTATTGGTTGTCCTCACTCATGAGTCTCAGCTCGAGGGTCCAACGATTCAATCGTAGTTACCTCGGCTGGAGTCTTTACGACCGTCACATAGCAGCACCTTAAGTCCTGTTGGTCACCTTTAACGACTCCTACAACCGACTAAGTCGGGAATTTCATGGAGAGATGGTATGTACCACAGCTTGGAGAAGGCATAGGGAGGGTCGACTGAGTATAGTGTTGTAGACTGATGGTTGATCGACTATCAGAAAGTTGACCATCACTATCATCTGATGTGGAGAGTTACCAGCAGTGAGTGGCAATGAGATGACTCCTTCAGAGAGTGTTCGTCCATCAGAGAACCCGATCAATGGGGTGTGAACTGGCCGTAACACCGATCGTTCGACACCCATTTTGTCAAATGCTTGAGTGAACAGTACGTCTGTGGACGACCCTATATCCATGAGAATGTGAAATACTTTGCGGTTCGCTATAGTGAGGGTGACGACCAATGCGTCATTGTACGAATGATGAATGCCCCAAGCGTCTTCATCGGTAAACGATATGCAGTATTTTTTCCTTTTCTTTTCTTTCAAAGGCTGAGCTAAAATCAGGATTTCAGACTCAGGTCGACTGATGTTCTTAGCATGATTTTTCTGAGCATTGTTTGAGTCGCCCCTGCCTCGGGGACTACCGAAAATGGTCTGAATTTCCTTCGTGGGTCGGTTATCACCCGAACATTCTTCTGTTGTCTCGGTTCTTTCAACATACTCTATTAGACAGCCTTCTCAGATGAGCCTCTCAATTTCTTATTTCAAGTGATAGCAATTGCTCGTATTATGTTCATGATCGCAATGGTAATGGCAGTACTTGTTCTTGCTCCGTCGATTAAGATTGCTTCGGAGCCTATTTGGCTAGTTGACGAACCCTTCGCCCTTAATTTTCATCAAAACTTGCTCTTATGGTTTATTAAGCAGGGTATATGTTGAGAATTTGAGGTCAGGTCGCTTACCTGACCTGTGCTCATCACGTTTCCGATCATCTTTACGCTTCTTTCTACTAGCAGAGTCAACTTCTTTCTTTGTTGACTCTTTGGCCGGGACTTTTGCGTCTGGGCGGCTTCGCACATGATCCTGATTTCTTCGGCGTCCGTGTAGTTATCTAACCGAGCCATGAACTCAGCCAGAGTAGTAGGCGGGTTCTTGTCCAAGGATGCCAGAAACGGTTTGTCTCTGACGCCTTACATGATCGAGTTGAGTGCTATTTCATCTGAATGTTTCCGGACTTGGAGCGACTCGAAGTTAAAGCATTTGATATAATCTTTTAACAGTTCTCTCTCTTTTTGAATTATATTGTTTAGGTGTGCAGGAGGCTTCAAATTTTTCTTCCCACCAATGAAATTGGTGAGGAAGGCGTCGCTGAGCTCTGCGAACGAGCTAATGGACTTTGGTTTCAACTATTTGAACCAAAGTTGAGCTACGTCAGCTAAAGTGAAGGAGAAAGTTCAACACATCACAGCGTCTGAGGCGTCGTGCAGATCCATATACGTTCGAAAGGATTCACTGTTCTCAGTTGGATCAGTTCTACCAATGAAGGGTGCAATCTGCGGGAGACGAAACTGTTCCGGTAGCCAGGCTTGCATTATCTCTTTTATGAATGGGGATGCCTTTGCCTCAGGCCTTGTTTGAATGGCGTTTAACGTAGCAGGTCAAGCACTGTGGCGGTGTTGCATGCGCGATCGTAAGATGAAGTCGCTGAGGGAGCGTAGGCGAGGGCATGCATCATTATTCATATCATTATTGCATTAATCACAGTATTAGGGATGTTTGCCTGTATTGCATTATCATTACTGCTTGACTGAATTGATAACATGTTAGCCTTTGCTTTATTGTTCCACTGAGTTGATCACTCACTCCCACATTCTGGGATGGTGTTCTAAACACCCACCAGACTCTGTCTTAGTTGCAGATGATGATGCGACTTAGGAGGTGGAGCCTGATTTCTATGATGATCAGGACGAGTTCTCTTATATGCAGTTCTCCGAGGGTTTCGCTTAGGCCATCCGGATCGACGGGGACACAGGGTTTATTTTTGTAGTTGAACTATTTTGAACTATTACATGTATATGATGACTTAGTGATGTATTCATAGTCTGGAGACCGATCGTGATCTTTTGGTTCATTTACGTTTATATACATTTTTCGGTCTTTCGCTTGCATTATATGAATTGATCTGGAGTATGAATTACTGTTTTGATATAATCTCACTCATGATTAATGCACTAACACAGACAATATTTAATCATCATTATTTATGTTATATAAGTGATGCGTTGGAACTCGGGAGTTGGACTTATGCTCGACCCCCGATTTTCAAGGCGTTACAAGTTAGTATCAAAGTATGATTTGGATTAAACCGGACCCAGGTTATGGTCACATGACGTACGCTGAAGCATTTAGACCTCGGTGGGTGTGAGAAAAATGTAGAGATAAGCTTAGGACTTCCAGTTTCACTGATTGGCGAAAATCACCGAAAACGATCACCGAGATCGGGTTTGTACACATCCGTGATCGCATGAGTCGACCCCAGATCATCTCTAGACTATCAATCGATGAGTTTAGACCATCATTTACCCAATCCCAGCCTTTAACAGGTAGAAAATGCACAGTTACACCAAAAATTACATAAAATGACCTGAAACGAGTCGAAACGGAGAGAGGGGCCAAACGACACACTTTTAGGGGGACCCAGGGTGGGACCCACATCTTTTTGGGACCCAGGGGGCAGGAGAACCTTGCCCAAAGGAAGATCCCTTACCAAAAATTCCAGTGGTCTGCGAGGGCCTTGTCGCCAAACTGGCTCGGCCGGGTGGGCCGGCCCGGGCCGATCCTTCTAGGCTACTGTGGGACCCACGTATGCAGGTAGGGTCTGTTAAAAACCCTCCTACACCACCTCTCCTTCACAAACTACCACTCCAAGCTTCCCTTTTCTCAAAAAATTTTAGATTTTTCACTCCAACCCTCCTTCAACCACTCTTTCTCATTTTCGTGCAACCCTTGCACCACCCTCTCATAAACCCTCTACCACCGCTGCCAACCCCTTCCCATTGTCCCATTTGAGCTCTTAAACCCTCCCTTTGAGTCTCAAATTCGTGTAAGCTCATTCACCTCCTTGATTCCATCAGTTTCCCTCTTTATTTTCCTTTCATTTGAGCCTACACATCCCCCTTTTGTAGCTCAAGATTCCAAAACCCAACAATCCCTCTCCTCATCTTCCCTATTCCTTCAACTTTCTTCATTTCTTCTCTTGTTGGAACACACAAATACCATTGTGTGCTTCAACACTCTTGTGAGCCTATAATCCATCTCATACCCACTTTTTCCTTCTAGTTCAATGGCTCTTTTTGAGCTTGTGGCAACTGTTTTCTCACTTTTCCCTCTTCTTTCTCTTATGGGAAAGAAAAGAGCTCCTGTGGAAGAAGCTGGGCCTAGTCGCCCTACTCGTTCGAGGAGACCGAGAGGTGCCGTCGCGAGTACGAGCGTCACTCGGGAGTTTCAGACAAAACGGGATCTTGATCCCTAGGCTCCCGTTGGAAGGACGCTGTTGGCGGAGCTGTCGCATGGAGTTTATGAGGGCTGTAGGGTCCTTTTTGAAGCTCATGTGGATGCAAGGCTATTTGGAGAATATCTCTTACTCGAGCGCCTGGAAGAGGCCGGGTGGGGTCCACTATTTGAGGGTGAGTACCATGCTAATGTGAGCACTGTCTAAGCTTTCGATGCCCACATTCGAGAGCCTACACTGGAGCCCTTACAGTTTAAGATCCCTTGTGGAAGAGATCGGGAAGCCACCATCGACGTTTGATTAGTATCTCGGCTTATGAATGTGCCTCTTGGCGAGGTACGTGCAACTGAAAAGAATCTGAGGTGTGTACGTGAAAGAGATCGCCGCACATGGGCCCTTTGTGGCCAACAGGTTCAGTGGCAATCCAACAATAGCCTTCTAGCGACCCATATGTCTGGTGACTTCCGTCTGCTTCACCATATCTTTACGTTCAATGTCTACCCCAGGTGAAGCAACCGTTGCCAGTGCAAGCGCCTGATGGTAGATTTCTTATATCAAGTGGGGCAGGGAGAGAAGCTGTGTGTGCCCACTTATGTTCTGCGACAGATAGTTCTCACCGCACACTCTAACAAAAGGACGGATTCACTCCCATTTGGCCGACTCATATGCAAGATTACACATGAGTTTAGCTACAGACTTGGGGCAGAAAAGCCGGTGCTGATCCACTACATCAACGAAGTGACTCTCAATCAGATGGGAATCGGGCTGCGGCAACGACAAGCCCTACTTGAAGAGAGTGAGGCTGAGACAGAGAGCGAAGAGGAAGAGAGTGAGGAAGAAGAGGGAGCTGAAATAGAAGAAGAGCAGAGCGAGGAAGAAGAGGAGGCTCAGGATACGGATGAGGACTCCCCTCCTATGGAACCGGAGCATGGCACTGTTCAAGCTCGCTTAGCTCAACTTGAAGAAGGTCAGGCTGTCCTACAACAGGATATAATGGACCTTCGGGGCCTCGTGAAACATAAGTTCAAGAAGGTGACTAGTACTCTGAAGTCCATCCTGTGCTGCCTACAGGATAAGGGTGCACCTCCTCCATCGCCAGACTCGGATGCCTAGTCATCCAAGTCGTTGCCCCGTAGTTGTTTCGTTACTGTTGTAGAATGTTTGTGTTTAAATGATTAGGAGCTTAGTAGCATCGTGGGTAGATAGTGTGTTTGTATTTGGTAGTTGCTTTACGTTGGTAGTCTTGCTTTGTAATAGCTTTCATGCATTTCTTGTCATGATTCATGTAATGTGTATTTCATGTATTGTGACAATTTTGGAAAATGAAATGCATGCGGTCTCTTTTGCTAAGAAGTTGTGTGGAATGCTTAAAGGATTGTGTATTGTTATGCTGCCTCTTACGTAAGTGAACCCTATTTTCATATAGGGAATGCCACCTAAAGTCACATGGAGCACGGCACGCCTTACACTTATTGATTCGATGGACCAGGCCCTTCCCCAGAGTGATGGTCGTACGGACCCTGGTTTGGGTCCGGTTCGTGAGGCTATTCCTGAGCCTCAGCCTTCTACTGGTCCTACAGTTGGGCCGCCACCTTACACACCACCGATTCGCGATCAAAACCGTGCATCTTTTTCGACGCAGCATGAGCCTCAGTCGGCCCCACCTACTGATAGGTTGGAGCAGTTGATGATGATGATGCACCAGCAGCACCAGCAGCTCTTGACCACGATTGTAGGGGCCCTAGCTCAGGGTGGAAGTGCGACTCCACCTTCACCATTTGTACGCCCTGCTGAGGCTGTAGCACCTTCTGCTCAGGATGAGGGTGTGCCCTCACCTGCACCTGCTATATACCCTACGGGGAATTTGGGTATGAGTGGCCTTCTCGAGTGATTCCAGCTCTTGCGGCCTCCTACATTTGCGGGTTCTTACAGACCCGAGGAGGCCGAATATTGGCTAGACCGCATCTTTAAGATGCTGAGGATGCTACATTGTACAGAGTCAAAGCAGGTTGAGTTGGCCACCTTTATGTTTGAAAAGGAGTCCAGCTTGTGGTGGGATAGTGTCCTGCGGACTGTTGCAGTCGACTATGTATGGACGTGGGCAGCTTTTGAGTTCCGCTTCCATGAGAAGTACTATCCCCAGACGTACCGGCACGAGAAGGAGAATGAGTTCTTGCGCCTCAGATAGGGAGGCATGTCAGTGACAGAGTATGAGCACCGGTTTACAGAGTTGGGCAGGTACATCCCTATAGTACTTGTTGACGCGCAGATGCGGATGTGGCATTTTTCAGAGGGCTTGCGACCTGGTATTCACTTAAAGATGTGTTGTGCTAGCATACCCTCCTATGCTAAGATAGTACACATGTCTATGCGGGCAGAGCAGGATGGGGATCGATTGTCACGATCTCGTGGGCCTATGGTCCCTAGGCCACGACCAGATTTGCCGAGCAAACCATTCCTTGGTAAGAGATCTCGTATTGACTCTCCTCCCAGGGTCGCGGCGCCACTAGTTTCGATGAGGCGACCTGAAGTGATGTGTACGTATTGTGGTAGACCAGGTCATGCTGCAGAGAGCTGTTTTGCATGCATGAGAGATAGTGGGTTCTCGCCGCCACAGAGAATCAACAGTCCTCGCCCTCAGGCTCTATTGGCTCCACCCCTACAGACAGCACCTGCACATCCTTCTTTCAGGCCCCCTGCATCTCGATCTAGGCCGCCTCAATGGCCTATGGCACCTCAATCCAATCATTTTTAGCAGGCTTGGGTGCATTCACTTATAGCAGAGGCATCAGAGGAAGCACCTCCGCCACCTATGGCTTTTGATGTTACAGCACATATCCAAGGTACTCCAGTCTTTTTATTAGTGGACACTGGGTCCACTGTCTCTATCATATCATGCGTAACAGTCAAGTGACTAGGTTTAAAAACTAGTCCTATGGTTGGGATGAGAATCCTTACTGCCACAGGGACTTTCTCGGACGCTACCAGGATCTGTTAGGGGTGTTCTATAGACGTAGGGAGCGGGACAACTCTCCTCGACTTAATTGTCACCCCATTACATCTATATGACATCATTCTTGGTATGGACTGGCTCACAGAGATGAAGGCAGAGATCGATTGCGATTGTAGAGTGGTGACAGTTTATGGGCCAAAGGGCACGACCTTTACTTTTTCGGTGCAGGTCAGTTGGCCCTATCACATTGATTGTTATGCTTCCATGCTGGAGGATGCTCATGGTCCAATGCTTGAGGACACTCCTGTAGTCCAATAGTTCTCAGACGTGTTCAGGAAGATACCTGGACTACCCCCTCAACACGAAATTGATTTCACCATTGATTTAGTGCCTGGTGCGACGCCCATTTCACTTCCGACCTATCGCATGGCTCCGTGCGAGATGGAGGAGCTGAAGAAACAGATCGATGATCTGTTAGATGCTAGTTTTATATGACCCAGTGTGTCTCCATGGGGAGCACCTATATTGTTTGTAAAGAAGAAGGATGGTTCACTGCGATTATGTATTGATTATCGCAGGTTGAACCAAGTTACGGTGAAGAACAAGTATCCCTTGCCCAGGATAGACGATCTGTTCGATCAATTGAAGGGGGCAAGGTATTTCTCAAAGATTGACTTGCAGTGAGGGTATCACCAGTTGTGCGTCAGGGATGAGGATGGGCAGAAGACGGCTTTCAGGACCAATTTTGGACACTATGAGTTTCTCATAATGTTGTTCGGCCTTACGAACGCACCAGCCGTGTTCATGGACTTGACGAACAGGGTATTTTGGCCATTCCTTTTTCGATTCATCATCGTGTTTATTGATGACATCCTTATATACTCCAAGAGTCGGGAAGAGCATGAGGAACACCTGCAAACAGTCTTGGATACTCTGAGGAAGAACCAGTTTGTATGCACAGTACAAGAAATGCGATTTCTGGAAAGAAGAAGTCAAGTCTTGGGACATGTGGTGTCCAAGGAAGGGATAGCTATGAACCTTGCCAAGGTAGCCGCAGTTTAGGACTAGAAGCAGCCCGATTCAGTTATTGAGGTGAGGAGTTTTCTTGGTCTGGCAGGTTACTATCATTGATTTATTCAGAATTTCTCGAAGATAGCTAGACCTTTGTCCCAGTTGACCCGGAAGGATCTGAAGTTTGCCTGGAATGAAAAGGCAAAACCAGCTTTTCAGGAGCTGAAGGACAAGTTGACGTCCACCCCTGTGCTAGTATTGTCAGAGTAAGGGGTTAAGTATACGATATACACGGACGCGTCTCGCATCAGTTTGGGTGGTGTTTTGATGCAGAAGGACAGAGTTATTGCCTACCTGTCTTGACAGTTGAGGAAACACAAGGAAAACTACCCTACTCATGACTTAGAATTAGCTACTGTTATCTTTGCCTTGAAGATCTGGAGGCATTACCTCTACGGAGAGGAGTTCGAGCTCTTTTGCAACCACAAGAGCCTTAGATACATATTTACTCAGCGGGACCTAAATATGAGGCAGCGGCGATTGATGGAGATCTTGAAGGACTTCAAGTTCAAGGTTTCTTACCATCCCGGTAAGGTCAACCTTGTGGCAGATGCACTAAGCCGTAAGAAGGCATTGGCATTTGTAGCTCCGTTGATGGTAGCAAAGTGGGACATGGTAGAGTTCGTGCAAGACTTTGAGCAGAAACTCATGGTGGAGGAGCCATATGAGGGCATCGCACATATTCGACTACAACCCCTCATTGATGACAGGATTATCGCGGCTCAGGCAGACGATGAGCTATTGGGGAAGATGAGAAGGCAGGCTATCAGCGATGAGGATTCAGAGTGGAGCATTGGTATGGATGGGGGCTTACGTTACCATGGCCACCTATGCGTCCCGAACCTCCCTGACCTGAGGAAGGAAGTTCTTGAGGCCGCTCATGATTCTAGGATGGCTGTACATCCAAGCAGCATGAAGATGTATCGTGATATGAAGAGGTTGTATTGGTGGGACAATATGAAGGCTCACATAGCAGATTACGTGTCCTGTTGTCTCACGTACCAGCAGATCAAGGCAGAACATCGCCAACCTCTTGGTTTGCTTCAGCCCATGCCCATAGCAGAATGGAAGTGGAACTTCATCTCTATGGATTTCATTTCAGGTCTACCCAAGACGAGGAAGGGTTATGATTCCATTTGGGTGATCGTGGACCGGTTGAAGAAATCGGCTCACTTCCTCCCTATCAGAGTTTCAAACTCTGCAGACGAGTTGGCTAGGTTGTATATCAAGGAGATTGTACGTCTACATGGAGTTCCCTTGGAGATCGTGTCGGACCAAGACACGTAATTTACATCTATCTTCTGGACTCGTATCCAGGAAGCGATGGGTGTGAAGTTGAAGTTCAGTACCACGTTCCACCCACAGACTGACGGGCAGACGGAACGGGTGAATCAGGTTCTAGAAGATATGTTACGGGCCTGTGTGTTGGATTTCAAGGACAGTTGGGACGACTATCTTCCCTATGCAGAGTTCGCCTATAATAACAGCTTCCAGGCGAGTATTGGCATGTCTCCTTACGAGGCACTGTATGGGCGCCTGTGCAGAGCGCCGCATCGCTGGGCAGAGATTGGCGAGAAGAGCTTGATTGGCCCAGAGTTAGTATGGGCGACTTCAAAGAAAGTCGACATTATCAGGCGTCGACTACTGACAGCGCAGAGCAGGCAGAAGAGCTACGCTGATACGAGGCGGCGACCGTTAGAGTTCGAGGTCGGAGACCATGTGTTCCTCAGAGTTTCCCCTATGAAGGGAGTCCTTCGGTTTGGCAGGAAGGGGAAGCTTACACCTCGATTCATTGGCCCATTCCAGATACTGGATCGAGTGGGAGCGGTAGGATACCGCCTTGCTTTGCCCACACCACTTGCGGGCGTGCATAACGTATTTCATGTTTCTATGCTGAAGAAATACGTTCCCGATCCTTTCCACATTATCAGATGGGAGTAGGTACAGTTGAGCGAGGACGTTACATATGTATTGCGACCGACACGTATCCTAGACAGGAAGGAGTAGGTATTGCATAGCAAGGTCATTCCACTTGTGAAAGTGCTGTGGACGCATCACACAGAAGAAGAGGCTACTTGGGAAACAGAAGCCGAGGTTCGAAAGAACTACCCTCAGATTCTTGAGGAGTACAAAAAGGTACTAATTTCGAGGACAAAATTTTTCTTTAAGGGGGGTAGATTGTAACGTCTCGAAAAAATCTGTATAAGGACCCGAGTACCACCTCAGGCAGAAATCACCCAGGACCAAAATCTTTAGAAATTAGGTTAATGTTAGCAAGTGCTAGACTAGAGTGCTTATGTAATTAGCACTAATCACTTTAAATATGATCTGCAAGACCCAAAATGTGCAGCATCATTGACGCTACATTACCCTGAAATCTAAAATCCATCCTTAAACCCGGTTGCTCTCGGGAGCACACCGAAACTCCGTATCGGACCTGTACCGTACGTCAAAAGTCCGATTACCCCGAAACTGTACAGTTATGACCGCATTACTGGACTTGACAACCCCCTCGGAAATCAATCCTAACTGTGTCTAGAAATGCACAACTTGAGCCCGGAGCGAAACGTGAAAATATTTAGAAATAAAATCTGAATTTTAGTAATCTGAGTCGTGTCGCTTGTGGGCCAAATATAAGGATTTAGACTGTCAGAATTTGACCTAAATACACCTCGGATCAGGAGAAATGTCCCTCACATGTCGATGTACTTGTGGCCCTGATCGAGTGACCGTGACCGCTGAACTGAAACTGGTCCGCCATGACTGATCTGTAAATCCGACCGGGACAAAAACTCAGCCTAACCTAGATCCATAGTCAGGAAGCTTAAGTCCGACCGCACGTGAAAAAGGGGCCACCAGAAGTGCTCCGTTGGACCGGAACGGCTCATATTTGGATATAACCTAAGAATACCTTGGCCATAGGGCCATTTCCATCAAACCTGGGCCTATATAAGGACCTTAAACCCTCTCTCATTCACTCCATACGAATTTGAGAAAAATTCTAGGAGAGAGAAGAGAGTAAAGAGAGAGAAAGTGAGATAGAACTTGGGGAAGATTCCTGGTATTCTACCCTGCCTCATCCCGTGCTTATTCATCGCTACTGGATCGCTATTCCGGCGAATTCCATTCTGTTCTTAGATAAGAAAACCTAACCCTAATCTATTTTAGGGTTTCTGATAGTGTAGGTTATCAAATAGCTAACCTAATTTATCCTATAGGTTGCTAAATCTGCCGTAGACAAAGACTTAGCTTTAAACTGAGTTCATTACAAGTCTACCAGCGAAAGGTGCGGACGATAAATGTATAGGTTATGGTTTTCAAGGCTTTCAATGTCGGTGAATGGTTTATTATTGATGTGGGTGCAATTTCACATGCAAAATGCGATGTTTGTATTGCGTTTCTGATATATATGAACTATATTGAGATTTGTGTATTCCATGTATAGGTAGAAAGTATCGTATACGTATGAAATATGAACATGTGTTTGCCATGATTAATTGTCGTGTGTTTGTACTAGTTGTATGTATAACAACTCCTTGGCGAAAGGATTTGTCCTAATATGTGCTATCACCAACATACGTCATGTATGTTGGAATATGTAGTCTAAGTGTTTGTAGAAATGTCTGAATGAACAAGTGTATAATATATTGTACTTTTTATGGGCATTGAGAAGAGATTCTCAACTACCTTAACGATGTGTATGATTTTCCTCCATGCAACTTACATTCTTTATCTGTTTTACTTAGACACTGCTTATGTGTGAATTCATGTTTAAGTTGAAATCCAACAATGCTCACATGCTCGTATGATTGGAATTATTGATCCATTACTATTCTGATTTGCTTGTATGATTATCTGTTATCATTGAATGTGTTTGGGACTATGAAATAGTCTAGGCAATCGGTAACAGGTTTTGATTTGTGGCTGAGGTTGTCTCGCCACATAGGACGTGATCGATGAATCCGAGCCGTACTTGGGATGTCGGCAGTGGTTAGGCCACACGGAGTGCTTACACACTTCATGTCGATTAACTCAACGTGCGCTCGTACTAATCGAGCTCGTCAAGTAACCCGATTAACCCGATGTATGTTCACCATGTATGGATGCTACTGCTTGAATTTAAGGTACCAAACTCACCAGTGAAACCCCGTTAACCTTGGTACCTCGATCTGCTAAGACTCATAAGCCGGGCATGGTGGTATGGGACACCGTGGTCGAGCTGTCAGCCTATGCTGGGGTAACGAGCCTCCCCGTAGTGACTAGTGAGCAACCCAGACTCGTGAGCCAAATACGATGGTATGTGACACTGTATTCGAGCTGTCGGCCTACACTGATAAGGTGACGAGCCCTTTGTAGTGACCTCGAGCGTACACTAAGTCTGCGTAGAGGCGGCGAGCCCTTATGTAGCAACAAGAGTACACTAGGCCTGCACTAATAAGGTGACGAGCCCTTTGCAGCGACCTATAACTGTTTCATCGTATGAGATTTACTAGGATTGACGACTCCAGAATGGATCATTGTTTGAGAATTGATACAAGGGAGGTACCTTAGCTTTCCAATCCTTCTGTATGAAAAGGACTAATAAGAACTTGGTAATCATGCTCATGCACCGCATTACGTATGCATTTGGCGTAGCAGGTCAAGTACTATGGCAGTGTTGCATGCGCGATCGTAAGATGAAGTCGCTGAAGGAGCGTAGGCGAGGGCATGCATCATTATTCATATCATTCTTGCATTAATCACAGTACTTAGGGATGTCTGCTTATATTGCATTATCATTACTACTTGACTGAATTGATAACATGTTAACCTTTGCTTTATTATTCCACTAAGTTGATCACTCACTCCCACGTTCTAGGACGGTGTTCTGAACACCCATTAGACTCTGTCTTAGTTGCAGATGATGATGCGACTTAGGAGGCAGAGCCTGATTTCTATGATGATCAGGACAAGTTCTCCTATATATAGTTCTCCGGGGGTTTTGCTTAGGCCATCCGGATTGACGGGGACACAGGGTTTATTTTTATAGTTGAACTATTTTGAACTATTAAATGTATATGATGACTCAGTGATGTATTCATACTCTGGAGACCGATCATGATCTTTTGGTTCATTTACGTTTATATACATTTTTCAGTCTTCCGCTTGCATTATACGAATTGATCTGGAGTATGAATTACTGTTTTGGTATAATCTCACTCATGATTAATGCACTAACACAGACAACATTTAATCATCATTGTTTATGTTGCATAAGTGATGCGTTGGAACTCGGGAGTTAGACTTATGCTCGACCCCCAATTTTCAGGGCGTTACACTTGCTAATGATGAATCTGTTCCAGCATTTGCTTCATGAAGTTTATATCAGTTCTGAGTTCCTTGACCTCCCTATCCAGCCAGTCATTCCCTCAGTTCCGCTGAGTATGTCTGGTCAAAACAGAGGTTGTCGAACAAACCGTGTAACCTTGCCGGTTGTCGGATCGATTCTGGGCTCCGTTCGTACCCGGCGGGCCTTCGGTTGCCTGTGGTTCAGTGACGACGACCTCATTAGGCTCGTTTTGAGCCGTTCTTCTAGTTCTCTCTATTGAAGCTTTGTGATAGAGCTTAAAAAATGGCTTTTCGTATTATTTTCACAGACGACGCCAATCTGTTGATGCAAAAAACTGATGCGTCTTCTCCCGTCCTTTCACCTGCGTAAAAAAGAGAGCAACGAAGACCTTGGCTAGAGCCGGGGAACCTCCGATGCTTTAGTCAGTATGATGGACATAGTAGGAGGTTTTTAGGAGAGTTTTCTGCATACTTTCACCTTGGAGATCTCTTATATTTATAGAAATGGGAAAGTCCCATCGTGCAAGGATTGTTCTCCTAATATCTTGGAGATTTGATTTTAATCTATTTTTGGACTCCACCCGATCTCGAGATCTCCGGGGATCAGGGATCCTTTTACTAGATTTTTGGGACAGCGTTTTCATTTACATCGTCTTTTCCTTGCTTAGCTCGGTCCTAACCAACTCTAGTAACAAGTGGGCCTCAACTAGCTACAAGGATAAAACTATTTGCTTTCTGTCGGATGGAATAAAACCGATCTGTAATCAATATCCTCTCTTAATCCGATAGCCGACTCTATAACCGACCTAGATACGGGTGGGTTTTATGGTCAGTCGAGTGGCTTCTCAGCTTTGGGTCTTAATTGTCCTTTTTGGATGTTGCTGCCTCATTTACCGAGTCAACTTTATACATCTTATATGTTTTGCCTTGTGGCTCATGACTTTGTAAGTTTCGGTCAGGATTCATTTCCCCGAAATCGATCTAAGTCTCTCCTTTAGGCTTTTTGCTTACCTGCCTTAGTTGGGCTTATTGCCTCGGATTCCCAGGCGATGTCAGTAGAGTTGGTCTCCATTCCATAGCCAAGTCTTCGGACTTGTGCTATTTTTTCCCCATCACCTATTATGAGTTAAACCATTTTAAACTTGTACTTTTCACTTCATGTATTTTTTATATACTTCTGCCTTTAACTAGATTTTTTTTACAACTTTCATTTAAACCAAATTAGAAATGAACCTACATTTTTTTCAATATAATTTCGTTTAACATATTCAGATTCTGTAGCGACTCCTCTAGTACCGAGCTCGTTATTGGTTAGTACTAGTCAAAGCTCTGCAGGCCCTACCATGATGTATGTGTTTTGTCCACACTGTCCATCCATGATGTATGTGTTTTGTCCACACTGTCCATCCATTTTTCTAGCTCATTTTAGAGCATCATACCAAAAATGAGATAGATCCAAAACTCAAGTGGACCACACTATAGGAAATAGTGTTGATTGCATGCCTACCATTAAAAACTTCTCACAAGCCACAAAAAGTTTTGGATAAAGCTATTTTCTTATGTTTTACCTTCATATAGGTTTATGTGACTTTATGAATAGGTTGAATAGCAAATAAACATCACGGTGGGCCCTAGGAAGGTTTCAGTGGTGGGCATTACCAATCCCACTGGGTCCTTTAGTGTGGTCCACTTGAGCTTTGGATATGCCTCACTCTTTTGTTCATACCATAAAATGAGCTTGCAACATGAATGGACAGCGTGGATAAAATACATACATCGTTGTGGGGCCCATATAGCTTTTCTAATACCGACCAATACTCAGCTTGTTAATGAAGGGGTCAATACCAAATCTAAGTCCTTTAGCACGGTTCTTGGGCTTGATTGTACATGATCAAACCATGTAAGTTTACTATTCTATCCTTTCTATTCTAATACCGACCAATACTCATCCATCTCGGAGTTCATTCTCATTTCAACTACACATAAATGAGTTGTTACCTAATTGCCCAACATTCATTCCCATAAAGTATGGTTAGTCTTATGCCATCCTCTAAAATTTTTCTTTAAACTTGAATGGTACTTGACAATCATATAAAACTTAAGAAACACATATACATTTTATTGATTTGAAAACACATGTAATTTAAAAATGCATATGTAAACACACAATTATGTATTAATTAATGTTAAAAGTATTTTATTTTTAATGAGATTTTTTTTTTTTGAAAATATCTAAAGAAAGCCAATAAATTTTGTCAAGAACAAGATTCGCAATTATGAGTGCTTGTGCCATAAGTAACTTTTGTAGCATAGTCTTTTTTTCTTTTTTTTTTTAAAAAGCTTGTTAGTACACTCCACTGTCAGTTCACACTTCAATGTTAGCCACCCCCACAAGGGATCAATACTAAGACCTCAGTGTTGAAATGAGGTATCTTTCACTCAGTCTACCACTTGAGCTATGGATCAGGGTGTATTTTGCAGCATAGTCTTTGAATCTAGGTAATTGTATTAGGAAAAAGGCCCTTTCAACCGCTCTATGAGATAGTTATGAGATATTTGCTTTGTGAGTGTGGCTTGGTTTAGAATAAACATGACACGTGTGACTTTCCCCTCTTCGTCAAATTCATAATAGTCTATGAAACATTAGGAGAAACGGGAGGTGTAAACACCCCCACTCTTTGTGTAGACCCAATCATGAAATTTAATTAAAATTATTAGAGTTGACTTGATCTGGATTCATGTAACATTGGGGCATTATTGTGATTTTTTTTTCTTGATTATGTTTAAATTTTCTTATATTTTGACTCAAATTTTGTTGTAAACTCAAGCTTAATTTTTCATGAGAACTATTAAGCAATTAGAATTTAATACAAAGAAAGTTAGTGATTGCTTGCCTCCAAGTGCAGAGGTTCGTAAGTAGTATCCCGTGAATACAGGGTCGATCCCACAAGGAGATGAATTGTGAGAAGAAAGAAATCAAATGCAAAACAAACTAAGTAATAAAGACTAAATTGATGATTTAATTTTGGAATTTTTGAATGGATGTAATTTAACTGAATAAAATAACACCCAAGCTTCAAAGTTCCACACATAGGTTAATGTTCCAAAATCATGATGACTTGGATAACACAACTAGGATCTGAGCACTATGGTCAGCCTAATCGGAAAATAAAATAGTTTAAATATTTTAATAAGTGATATAAAATATTAGAAAATCATGGATTTACACCATTGATATATATTCTCAAGCGTCAGTAATTTTAAGAATTCAATATCAATGAGATAATAAAAATCAAAGAAATATAACAGGTTGAGAACCTCTCCTATCTAGGAAATCCGATTGATCTAGGGTAAGCCTATCCATCAATGTGGATCTCATATGATGGAAACATACGGATCTCACAAGATGATAAAAACAAAACCTAAATAATAGATAATATGCATACACCATTCTTCTCATCATTAAAACAATCAATCATCATAATCTTAAAGAATTATTAAACCCATGTGCTTCCCTTCCAGCTTGCACTAGAAGGAACTTAGAAAAATATAATTAAAATAAGAAAGAAAAAGATAAGAAGAAATAAATAAATGCAAATAGAAAAGATCTTTAAAAAAAACTTATAAAACTCTAATAAAATTAAAAACTCTTTAAAAATCCTAAATTTTGCTTTGGGATGCCTTGAATGATACTTAGGAATGCCCTGGGAAGCCCTATTTATAAGTAGGGAACTCCAATTTTCGTACAAAGTTGAAAAACCCTAGAAACCGCCTCAAATATACATATTTTTCCAAAATAGACTTCTCGCTTCACAGTTTGTTTAAAATAAATTTCCTGCTGCGCAATTTTTCAAAATAGACTTCAGAGCTTTAGAATACACTTTTTAGGATGATTTTAGGATTCTTCACTTCAAATCTTCGATTTTCTTCATTTTTCACTTGGTTTTCTTAGATCTTTGGCATGTGAATTCTTCAATCTTGGTCTCTTAAGATCCATCCCTTGCCTTGGTGATTCTTGAGCATCAAATCCATACTTTTTAGCACCATCTTTCAATCCAAGCTCTTAAATTCACCTTGCAACACATAAATTCACCTTGCAACACATACATGAGTAAAATAGAACATTGAACTGATTCATGTTCATAAAACCAAGATGTAAATGGAGAAAATTATGTAATATTTGAGTCTCAATAGTTAAGCCTTAATTTGACTTTTAGACAATGTAATTTTAGGAGTTAACGGGGGAAGATAGTTAACTTTTACAACCTTTATACAAATCCATAGGGTTCTAATGTATTACACCATATTTTTTATGGATGGATAAACTTTCCTACTTTTTTGCATAGAAAGCTTCTTTCCAAATATATTTAATCTGTTACTGAGGAAGATCAAAATCTTATAATGTATCGTACTTGTGATGGTAATAGTAATGGTAACAGTAATAGATACTTAGGTATCCTTACTCTGGATTACTATCACGATTGCTATAGTTATTGCATTCATGCTTTATAATAAAATTTCTTTTTCCATCATTTTTTCCTTCAATATTCTCTCTTTTAAGCATATATCAATGGTACTAGTTCATTCAATCTTGTTTAAATCAAAATTTGTTATTCTAGTTCACATATCCTATTCCTCACTTAGTTAGCTAGGGTGTATTGTGAATTAACTAGTGATTAGATAATTAAACTTAAGTCTATAATTTTTATTTATCAGAATTCTAACTACTATCGACCTAGACTAAGTATTAACTTTGCCTTTGGAATTCGCAAAATATCATGTTCACATTCTTGTATATAAAAATATTATTTTGAAAATATTGAAATTTTTTTCCCATAAACCTAAAAAAATAAACTTAAACATAACTGAAACCTAAAAATAATAAATATAATAATATAATAAACTGAAACCCCCAAAAAAAAACCTTCACATGGATGACTATCCACACCCCCAACCTAAAATCTACATTGTCCCCAATGTAATGATAATGGAATGCAGAGAACAATAAAAATAAAAGAAAGGGTGGATAGTACCTACCATGAAAAACTCACCTACTATGTGGCACTAAAAAAATTAAATATGATACAATTCCTACACAAATGCTCCGTCAAACTAGGAGCATCGTTCTGAATATTCTGGCTCATGAAGAGGGAATGACTCCTCTCCCAAATGAAAGTTTTCCATATAAGGCTTCAATCTCTGACCATTAACCTTGTACACATTGCCATTATATGGATTCTCAATTTCAACAGCCCCATGAGTATAAACATTCTTCACAATAAACGAGCCTGTCCATCTTGATCTTAACTTTTCCGGAAAGAACTGGAGACGAGAATTGTACAATAGGACATTTTGTTGAGGTTCAAAATTCTTTCTCAGGATATTTTTGTCATGAAAAGCTTTAGTCTTCTCTTTGTAGATTTTAGAATTTTCATAGGAATCTCTCCTCAGCTCCTCTAATTCATTAAACCCTAATTTCCTTTGTCCACTTGCTTGGTCCATATCAAAGTTTAATTTCTTTATTACCCAGTAGGCTCTATGTTCCAATTTCACAAGCAAGTGACAAGCCTTCTCATATACCAATCTGTATGAAGACATTCCAATCGGAGTCTTATAAGCAGTCGTATAAGCCCATAAAGCGTCGGATAGTTTGAGGGACCAATCTTTCTTATCTGGCCTTATAGTTTTCTCTAAAATGTGTTTGATTTTCCGATTAGAAATCTCAGCTTGCCCACTCATTTGTGGGTGGTATGGGGTGCTCACTTTATGCTTGATGCCATATTTCTTCATTAAAGCCTCAAATGTCCTATTGCAAAAGTGAGAGCTGCCATCACTAATGATGGCCTTTGGAGTTACAAATCTAGAAAAAATATTTTCCTCGAGGAATCGTATGACCACTTTGTTGTCGTTGGTCCTACTTGGAACTGCCTCAATCCACTTTGAAACATAGTCCACACCAACCAATATATAAAGAAATCCAAAAGAATATGAAAATGGGCCCATAAAATCAATACCCCAACAATAAAAAAATCTCCAATGGTAGAATTGGGGATAAAGGCATCATGTTGTGCTGGGACACTCTCCCAACCTTTGACATCTATCACAAGCGACACGGAAAGTATGGGTGTCTTTAAACATGGTTGGCCAGTAAAAACTATACTACAGGATTTTTGCAGTGGTTTTCTTAGCAGAAAAATGGCCACCACATGCTTTTATATGACAAAAGGAAATAACACTTTGAACTTCATCTTCTGGGACATAATGTCTAAAAATCTTATCAGTCCCATATTTATATAAATACGGGTAATCCCAGAAGAAGTTCCTAACCTTGGTTTCAAAATGCTTCCTATCTTGTGACTTTCAATGATATGACATTTTTTCCGTTACAAGATAGTTCACTATAGCCGCATACCAAGGCAAGTTGGAGATCGCAAATAATTGTTCATCAAGGAAAGTGTCCTGGATATGCATCTCCTCAGTGGAATCATCTAACACCAATCTAGAAAGGTGATTGGCCACTACATTTTCTACTACTTTCTTAACTTTTTTCTCTAAGTCAAATTCTTGGAGTAGGGGGATTCATCTCAAAAGTCTCAACTTGGCATCCTTCTTAGATAACAAATATTTCAAAGCTGAGTGGTCCATGAAAATAACCACTTTGATCCCAGCAAGTAGGACCTAAACTTATCCAAAGCAAAAACTATTGCAAGTAACTCTTTTTTAGTTGTTGAGTACTTCACTTGGGCCGAGTTTAAAGTTCTACTCGCATAGTGAATAACGTAGGGCCGTTTATCTTTCCTTTGGCCCAAAACAGCCCCTATGGCATAATCACTTGCATCGCACATTAGTTCAAAAGGAAGTGTCCAATCTGGTGGACGCATGATAAGTACATTGGTAAGGGATGATTTAATTTTATTAAAGGCACTTGCATACTCATCTGTCCACTTAAATGGAACATCCTTTTGAAGAAGATTAGTCAAGGGTCTAGTAATGGCATTAAAGTCCTTGATGAATCTTTTATAAAAACTAACATGCCCTATAAGTGATCTAATATCTCTAACAGTTCGGGGGATAGGTAGATTACCTATAATGTGGAGTTTTGAGCGATATACCTCGATTCCATTTTTGAAGATAACATGGCCCAAAACAATTCCCTTTTAAACCATGAAATGACATTTCTCCCAATTTAAGACAAGGTGTTTCTCTTCACACATAGACAAGACAAGAGATAAATGTTAAGGCATTCCTCAAAACTACTCCCAAATACGGAGAAGTCATTCATGAAAACCTCAAGAAACTTTCCAACCATATTTAAAAAAATACTTGACATACACCGTTGGAAAGTTGCTAGGGCATTACACAATCCAAATGACATCTATTTGAAAGCAAACGTATCAAATGAACAAGTGAACATGGTTTTCTCTTGGTCTTTCAAGGCTATCTCTATTTGGTTATATCCAGAATATCCATCAAGAAAACTATAGGAGTGACTTGCTACTCTCTCTAAAACTTGATCAATGAATGGTAGAGGGAAATGGTCCTTCTTTGTGACCTGGTTCAATTTTCTATAGTCAATGCAAACACGCCAACCAGTAGTGACACATGTTGGTATGAGTTCATTATTAGAATTCTGCACAATAGTTATTCCGAATTTTTTTGGGACTACTTGAGTTGGACTCACCCAAACACTATCGAATATTGGGTAGATGATTCTCACATCAATAATTTGATCACCTCATTTTTTACAACTTCCATCGTGTTTGGATTGAGACGCCTTTGAGGTTGTCTAATTGGTTAAGGGTCCTCATCGAAGTGGATCTGATGGGTGCATATGGAAGGACTTATACCCTTGATGTCAGAAATGGTCCAGCCCAAGGCTACTTTGTGGTCCCTTAGAACTTTTAACAATTTAATCTCTTGATCCTTCTCTAAAAATGAAGAGATCACCACAGGATAAGTTTTATTTTCACCTAAGTATACATACTTAAGCTCATTTGATAGTGGTTTTAAATCAAGATTTGGAACATTGATTGGTGATGGCAGGGGTCGCGAGTCCTTGATAGATAGGATTTGAGTGCGCGGTCTCCATTGGTACATACCAATATCCTCAGTGGTGTGCTCTCATTATCATCAAAAATTTTAGCAAACACTTTTTCTAAATCAGAAATTTTCAAGTCCCCAATGACTTGAATCAATTCCTCAGTCAGACTAGGTTCCAATTCCTCTTCTTCTATCAAGCAGTCCATGAAATTCAGCTCATGGATTTCATTATTATCAATGGGCTGCTTACATAGATTGAAAATATTTAGCTCTAGAGTCATGTTACCAAAAGACAAGTTCATCATTCCATTCCTGCAATTTATGATTGCATTTGAAGTTGCTAGGAATGGGCGGCCTAAAATGATGGGAACTTGAGCTCTAGCATTTACACATGGTTCAATGTCTAGTACAATAAAATCCACAGGGAAGTAGAATTTCTCCACTTGGACCAGCACGTCCTCTAAAATTCCCCTTGGTACCTTAATAGAGCGGTCAGCGAGTTGGAGTATAATCGTAGTTGTTTAAGCTCGCTCAACCCCATTTGTTTGTAAACTGAATAAGGTACTAAGTTAACACTTGCACCCAAATCTAGCAAAGCATGCTCAATTTGGAAATTTCTAATAATACAAGGAATAGTGGGACTTCTCGAGTCTTTGTATTTGGGTACAGCCCTTTGTTAAATGATAGCGCTCACTTTCTCAATAAGGAAGGCCTTTTTGTGCACATTTAATTTTCTCTTTACAGTGCACAAGTCCTTGAGATATTTAGCATATGATGGAATTTGTCTAATGACATCAAGTAGAGGAATATTGACAGTAACCTTTTGGAGTACATCCAACACCTCTTGATATTTCATGGGGACAGTTGGATTCCGAAGTCTAAATGGAAACAGAACTGGAGGCTCATATGAATTAGTCTCTCTATCCTTTTGCTGTTGCAGCTCTTGAACCATAGCCAGTTCATCATTTTCTTGAGAAAGTGGCTCATCCTCCGGTATTTCTACCAGTTGCATTATTTTGTTATTGACCTCTTTTCCACTTCTCAAGGTAATGATGGCCTTAGCATGTTCATGATGTAGCTCACTTGGATTTAAGTCTCCAATGAAATGCGTGTTTCTAGGGTTTGGCACAGGTTGAGAAGGAAGGGGGTCTTTTTCTCTAGCATTTAGTTGAGTCTCAATCCTAGCCACAACTGTCTTTAATTCCTGATTTGATTGGATTAGAGACTGATTCATTTGAGCTTGAGAGTTCTTGAATGCAATCAATGCATCCTCCACAGATGATCGCTTTGGTGGGGGCACATATGGTGCATTGTTAGGTGCCCTAAAGAAGTTTTGTGGAGGCATTTGAAGTGCATTAGGCACATTAATTTCTGGTCCATTCCTCCAGCTAAGATTAGGATGGTTACGCCAATTTGAATTATACGTGTTTCCCATTGGTTGCATAACTGACCTTTGGTAGTTATTTATAACATTTGCTTAATCATGCTCATGCATGATATTTTGTACAACTGAGATTATTGGACAATCCTTTGTGTCATGGTCTGTACTACCACAAATGCTACAAAAATTACCTAAGGAAGTGTTCGCTTTAACCATATCAACCTTCCTAATTTTCAAGGCTTTGACCTTTTTAGCTATTGCAGCGAATTTTGCATTAAGGTCGTCTTCCTCTCTTAAGACATACATCCCCGCTTTCTCTCTAGGAATAGGTATAGTTTGGTATGATTTAGTAGAGACATCCCATGTCTGCGTATTCTCTACTAACATATCTAGAAAATCTCAAGCCTCATTATGATCTTTGTCAAGAAAGGTTCCACCACACATCATCTTTATAAACTGACGGGTATCCATGGTGAGCCCCTTTCGAAAAGCATCAATCACGTGCCATGGTTCATAACCATGATGTGAACAAGTAATTAGAATTTCTTTGAAGTGCTCCCAAGCTTGAAAAAATGGTTCATTCCCATTTTGAGAGAATGACATGATTTCTTGTTTTAGTGCATTTGTTTTGTGCTTGGAAAGAACTTTTTTTAAAAACTCTCTACTTAAAGCTTGCCATAAAGTGATGGTATTAGGTCTTAAAGAGTTGAGCCATACTTTGGCCTGATCTTTTAGAGAAAATGAGAATAACCTAAGCTTAAGTACATCCCTATTGCCATTATTTACTTGTAACGTTGCAATTACTTCCTCAATGTCCTTGAGGTGCAAGTAGGGGCTTTCAGAATTTAAGCCATGAAATTTAGGAATTAATTGAATCACACCTGGTTTAAAATCAATGTTCCCTGTGTGAGCAAGGAACACTATGCAAGATGGTAAAGTTGATCTCTCAGGGTGTAAATGTTCACGTAAACTCTGTGGTTGGTTTAACATTCCTATGAACTTCATTTTCATCCTCAAGAGGAGGATTAGGTTGATTTTCTCTGTTTTGATTTATAGTTGGATCTGGCAGATTTGGATTTGGATTATCAACAAGGTCTGCCATAGAATCCAAGTGATGTTGAGTACCTCTTCTAAGTGAATGATCAAGGCCTAGAACTAGTCCACCTTCGGAGGATAGTCGATTGTTTTGATCCCTACTCCAACGGGACATAAACCATCCATACTACACAACAAATACCACTAATTCAAATAGTAAGTATGATACTTAAAATAGAAATAAAAACTTAACCAACAACCTAGGCGGCATGGCCGACCATGAGGGCTCAATCCACAAAGCAAAATAAATTAACAACCCACGCGGCAGGGCCGACCATGAGAGTTCAGTCCATGAAGCAAAATAAATCAACAACCCAGGCAGCAGGGCTGACCATGAGGGTTTAGTCCACAAAGCAAAAATAAATCAACAACCCAGGCGGCAGGGCCAACCATGAGGGTTCAGTCCACAAAGCAAAAATAAATCAACAACCCAGGCAGCAGGGCCAACCATGAGGGTTTAGTCCATAAAGCAAAAATAAATAATAATAAATCAATCAATAAAAGTAAAACTAATGCAGAAATTAAACTATGCTAATCTAGAAAATAGATTCAGAGAATGATCTTTGTGATCAAACAGCAACTGTAGGACAACCATAGCACTTGGGTGATAAAATCCCAAGCAGGGCAACCTTATATCATAATTAGTGCTTGAAAGACCCAACTGAATTTACTTTTAAAGAAAAAGAAAAATAAGAAAAAAAATCTACAGAAAATTTAGAGGGTTGAGAAGAGAACTTACCATAGAAGAAAACTTACCTTAGTTATCTTGCATAGATATGATCTATCTTAGTCTCTCCCTAGCAAAGGTGCTAAAAACTTGATTGCTTGCCTCCAAGTGCAGAGGTTCGTAAGTAGTATCCCGTGAATACAGGATCGATCCCACAGGAGATGAATTATGAGAAGGAAAAAATCAAATGTAAAACAAACTAAGTAATAAAAACTAAACTGATGATTTGATTTTAGAATTTTTGAATGGATGTAATTCAACTAAATAAAATAACACCCAAGCTTCAAAGTTCCACACATAGGTTAATATTCCAAAATCATGATGACTTGGATAACACAACTAGGATCTGAGCACTATGGTCAGCCTAATCGAAAAATAAAACAGTTTAAATATTTTAATAAGTGATATAAAATATTAAAAAATCATGGATTTGCACCATTGATATATATTCTCAAGCGTCAGTGATTTTAAGAATTCAATATCAATGAGATAATGAAAATCAAAGAAATATAACAGGTTGAGAACCTCTCCTATCTAGGAAATTCGATTGATCTAGGGTAAGCCTATCCATCAATGTGGATCTCATATGATGGAAACATGTGGATCTCACAAGAGGATAAAAAAAATAAAACCTAAATAATAAATAACATACATACACCATTCTTCGCATCATTAAAACAATCAATCATCATAATCTTAAAGAATTATTAAACCCATGTGCTTCCCTTCTAGCTTGCGCTAGAAGGAACTTAGAAAAACATAATTAAAATAAGAAAGAAAAAAATAAGAAGAAAGAAATAAATACAAATAGAAAAGATCTTAAAAAAAAACTTATAAAACTCTAATAAAATTAAAAACTCTTTAAAAACCCTAAATTTTGCTTTGGGATGCCTTAAATGATACTTAGAAATGCCCTGGGAAGCCCTATTTGTAAGTAGGGAACTCCAATTTTTGTACAAAGTTGAAAAATCCTAAAAATCGCCTCAAATATACGTATTTTCTCAAAATAGACTTCTCGCTGCACAGTTTGCTTAAAATAGATTTCCTGCTGCGTAGTTTTCCAAAATAGACTTCAAAGCTTCAGAATACACTTTTCAGAACGATTTTAGGATTCTTCACTTCAAATCTTCAATTTTCTTCATTCTTTATTTGGTTTTCTTGGATCTTTGGCATGTAAATTCTTCAATTTTGGTCTCCTAAGATCCATCCCTTACCTTGGTGATTCTTGAGTATCAAATCCATGCTTTTTAGCACCCTTTTTCAATCCAAGCTCTTAAATTCACCTTGCAACACATACATGAATAAAATAGAATATTAAACTGATTCATGTTCATAAAACCAAGATATAAATGGGGAAAATTATGCAATATTTGAGTCTCAATAGTTAGGCCTTAATTTGACTTTTAAACAATGTAATTTTAAGAGTTGACGGGGGAAGATAGTTAACTTTTACAACCTTTATACAAATCCATAGGTTTCTAATTTATTGCACCCTATTTTTTATGGATGGATAAACTTTCCTACTTTTTTTTGCATAGAAAGCTTCTTTCCAGATATATTTAATTTGTTACTGAGGAAGATCAAAATCTTATGGTTCTGGGAAAGTTGTTGATTCAATAAGGCATTATGCAGGGATTAATGGTGTGTGCTTAGCAAGAGATGGAAAAGTAGTTTTGTAGTGAGCATGGATATTGTTTTTTGATAATATGGCGCAAAGGTTGGTTTTGGAGGGAGAGATGGGGGTTCACTTGGTGAGTTAGAAGTGGAAGGTTTCGCTTTGGATGTACTTTTCCGGGGATAAATTAGATAATGATCAAACTTTCCAGAGAGTTTTCCTAGTAGGCCAACTTCTGCATCTCACGCTTCATATATTTCCTTTAGCTTTTGTTAAAAGGACTTCTTTCTTAGGTTTAACATTATATCATTAATAATTGGCTGATCATCAAACTCATGTTCAAGATAGTCATCATAAACAACACACATTCCACCAGATGTGCCCTATCTTCCTCTTTCCTTGGTAAACAGGCAAGCATCATCATCAATTCAAATGATTGAGATCGGTGAAGTTGGAAAATTCATTTTTGTTTCAGGGAGAGGGGTAGAGGAGATTGGAGAGTTTTGTGTTGCAGAGGGTAAAAACCTTGTTTCTTCAATCTTGTCTTCCTTCCTAATAAATATCAGACAGTTATTGTGGACTACCTGAGAATTAGAGTATGTTTGATAAGTGTTATCAGCAATCTTTAATGACCACATGTGATAAGACGTGGCATTTGGAATAACCAAATTAAGGTTTATGGCGTTGAATCGTATTCCTAAGAAGTTGAAATGGGCAGCCACAATAAATGCCAATTCCTTGAAACATGGCATGCACATCTCCTCACTTTTATGTGCCTCGTTAGCCAGATAGTTATGACAAAGAAAGAGGGAATACACTAAGTGTTGGTTGCAACCGAGCTTGAAATATGGCATCAGTCGATTTTATTAAGTATAAAATTGTTAATGGCCCAGTTAACGATAACATTCATCTACATGAAGCCAACCTATGAGGTAAATTTCAATAAACATGGTGATCTTGATCCTTTTCACATGCATTTAAAGACGCATACAACCGGAAAATCCTCATAGGCCAAGTATCATAGATTGAATGCAGTTGATCACAATGGCAATACCATTATTTGGTATTTTGTGTTTTGGAATGTTAAAATGTTGATATCGCAACAATAATGATATTGTTCTATATTGGGAATAATATGGCTAAGTAGTAATATATGAGTGATGCGCAAAACAAGACAAAAAAGTAAGTTTATTGAAAGAAAGGTGGGCCATCGGCCGAGCTACAGAAAAGAAAGATGACTAATCGGTGAGAAGAGCTAATTGGGCATATGCTGCATTTATTTCCTTAAACTCTTAAACAACGCGCAACTTATTGGCCTCCACAATTTCCTTCTGGCTCTTCTACTGAGATCCATCATCCATGAAGATGTTCATGAAGTGCAGGTGTTGATCGACGTGGTTGCTGATCAACGAAACTCTACCTTTTGCCTCTCTTTTGCTAGCAAGGCTCATGCACAACCGAGCTTAGTAGTTAATAATTTGTGACTCCAAGAAGGAAAGAAGATCATCTAGGATGGTAGGATCCTTTGTAACATGAACACGTTCCTTCTCTTTGATGTCATCCATAAGCTTAGTGACTTAAGCTTGAAGGACTCGTAGCAGGGTCCTGTTGAATTGGTGGACCATGTTCCAGCGGAGGTGATCATTCCACGCTCTCATATAAGTATAGCCCATGAGGTCAGACTCTTCTTAGGGTAGAAGCTTGTTATCTCTAATATTTAGTAACCCTTTATGACTCAAACTCGAGTTAGAAGTATCAATCTCTAAGATAGTGGAGTTTTTTCAGTACCTCCATAACTTCTCCCAGAGAAATGTCAGTATCAGCAGCATAAAAAACATCTTTAATGAAGAGAGCAATGTCAAGCAAGAGGGAACACTGGCCATAATCAATATGGTTGAGGTCAAAGATCTCTTTCAAATAGGCCTTAGCTTGACTGAGGAAAGAAGAAGGGGATTGGTTATGAGCTTTATCTGCAAATTAAAGGACTTTTGGAAAGTCTGTGGGTTCTTAGTAAGTTGCAATATGGGGTCTAATGCTATTTATATTGGTGATTATGCATTCCCCCATGTTCGACATATTATGGGCAGTTACAACGCTTTCTGTTCTTGAGAAGTCGGAATGAGTAACCGTCATGGTAGTTATTTTGGCTAAGGCAGTGCATGACTCCTCGTTTTCCATGTACCACATCATCAAGTCAGTTATGAATGACAAAAGTAAAAGAGAATTCTAAGTAAAAGACGGCCGAAGAAACAAAACAAAGGTGGCACGCAGGCTGATTTTATTAATTGATAAACATATAGGAGGAAAGTTAGAATTCAAAATAAGAAAATCCAGCCATCGCATCCTTCACTTCCTCCTACCTATTCCTTTTCTTGGTCAAAACTTCTTGATGTCTCAAGGTTGCATGTCTAACCTAGCCGATCACTTTAGTTTGTGCTTTACCAAACTCGGCTAGATCCCTGAACGCCTTATTCCTCTAATCACACTCCATTTTCTTCTCCTCAAAACTTCTCTTCAGCACCTCCAATTGTGCTTTTAGAGTGACAATATGTACACTCATATCCTCCAACTCGAGATTAAATTTCTTTAACTCTTCATATTTGGCCAAGAGCTTCTTTGCAGCATCACTAATTGTAGCCACTTGACAAGTCATGTTCGCTCACTTAGATTTAAGATTTTCGATTATGGTATGGAGCTTGTGATACTCTTTTATCAAATCTAAAAATTCCTGGAGTGATAGCAGTTTGACTACAAGGCACTTATCCAAACGAGTATTCTTAGTACCGATAGATCAATTCAGTAAGCTTTTCAATCAATTTAGTCAATGTAGCCTCTTATACCCCTGAGCATACGAGCACCTAGATTTTCTCTTTAAGATGTTGTTACTCGGTGGAGGTGCGGGAGACTCGGTCATAGATACATTGCTGCTAAGGGCTTGTTGGAATGAGGAGAGAATGTCTTTAATTGGAAGCACATCTTTAGTCGTCATGGAAGATACCAAAGAATCATCAACTGATATCGGTGCTGGATCAGGTTCCAATTTTGAATGAGGAATAGAAATGTCGATCACTTCAACTCTTGTTAACACTTGGTCAGAAACGATGACTTTGCGTGTTGTGTATGAAGGAAGTGGTTCTTCTTTATCATGGGAGGATTCCAAAACTGGAGACAGTTGCCGAGTGGATGCCGGAGTAGATCATGAGGATGATGCCCTCCAAGATCTCTGATGAGTTGCAGATAAAGGACGAGTGTTTACTTCAGCTTCGTCTTCTTTATCCCATCAATCAATAACAATCGTTGGCGTTTGAGGTTGATCGACCGTATGCTTGGGTTCTGTCTCGTCAGTTGTTGTCTCTTTGATGGGAGGAAGACAAAGAGGCTCATTGTCCCTTCAGATGTAGTGGCATGATGCTCTGTTTCTTTGACGGCCTTGACAACTTGTTCAATGTGTTGAAGCGTTGGTTATGGAATAGCTTACTTGTCTGCGGCCGGCAACTCCCGAGTCACTACGAGTAAAGAGCAAGGTTAAAAAGGAAATGAAAAAAAGAAGGAAAATGTGAAAAGACATTTATGAAAATAACATCCACCTAAGTTAAAACAAACAATGATGGTGGTAAATCGGTTGTTTACTGACCCATGATTTTTAATGATCGTTGCCATCGGTCAAGCAGAAGTTGGGAATGGTGGTAGATTGAGTTTATAAGGGGTGATATATTTTTCATCAAAAGGAAGAGTTGGATTATTATATCTCTCACTATCTTACAACCATTTGGTCTAGCACCGATTATAATGAGCATCTCTATGACGTTTAATATCTTCCTCAATTTTCGTGGCATAATCTTTAACAAAGAGCCCTGACCAATACTTAGTTTTGAAGTATTTTCCAAAAGAATATGCAACATTGGTCGAAGAAGTACCTGATTTTTGTAATATTAGTCAGCCGCACATCATGCTTGATGATGGTTGGCTTGTTGACATTGGCCATGCAATTAGATCATCTTGAACAATGGCTAGAGTAGGAGCTTTAGGAGCTAATCGAGAGGAGGTCCTAGATTAACAATCCTCGTGGGAGCATATAGAGGAGATTGGACTAGAGTTTTTTAAAGAACATGCCCCTTCACCAAAACTTTTGAGAGTTTCGGTTTAAGAGCAGTCTTGGCTACTTAAGTTGTTGCTATTGTAGCAGTTTCAACGGATAAATCCCTTGACCTAGTTGTCTTTCGGCCAGAGGTCGCGACCGATTAAGTTACAGTTTTCTTCTTTCCTTGCAAGTCCATTGAGGAGTAAATGTGAGCAGCAATAAGCTCAGTGGATACGGTGACCAGTATCTCGTAATGGTTCCTCTGCCATTTAGAAAAGGTGTCTATAATTTGGGGACAGTTCGAAAATCTGAGAAGCTCAAAGGACATGTTTGCCGACTGAAAAGTGGAATGGAAAGAACTATAAAGTTCAACTTGATCGACGATCGGCCGAGAGTAAGGAGGTTGATTGCAAGTTCTTTTTGGTGAATGGATAATGAAGACATTGGACGAGGTCGAATTGTCACGCCCCAAACTTGGAGATCAGACTCACAGGAATCCCGATCGCCGAATTCGGTGCCGACACCTCCGTAGTATCCCGTTCTCGGCTCCAACGCTCCTACGCCAGATTCCAATTCTGGGATCCTACAATGAGAATTTTTAACATGAATTTGTTTCATAAGAAGCATAACCACAGGTATACCCAAATCATAAGAACAACATCATCACCACATATCCACTAATATAATCATTTGAGTACAATCATAAGGACCTTCTCGACTGGTCGAGTGGCCGCACATTCCTACCCCAGCTCAACTACGTCCTATCGTCACCTGCACGCATCTATCTTACATAAGCTTATAGAAAACTTAGAGGGTGGTATAAGTGTGTGCACAAGATAAGTGCCAAGTATTCAATACAATGACTTAATCATACAATGTTGGAATTACTAGCATGAAACATACGATATTAGAGTAAGCGAAAGTACTGCAAGTCCATAAAAATATCATCAACCTTATCCAGGGTATGCGATGAAAAAAATAAAGCAAGTCAATGTCATGTAAATCGGCTATATAATGCGGAAACATAATGAACCAGATATCAGCTATCGAGGATGCAATACAATATGCAATTCGGAAGAGCTACGAATACCATCAGCCTTATTTAGGTCATATAAATGCATGATGTAATTCGATATGCGGTGCGAATAGAATGACCATGCTGGAGTGTGAAGTCAGGAGGATAATACTTAGTATCGCAGGCTATGGGGTCCATCACAAGGGACTTCTATCCAAACTAGTCTCATACCTAATTTAGATTGTTAGACTCAGTGTGGTAAACTCCTGATCTCAAGTTAGTTGCACACCCCAACCAAAATCCTGGCCATTGCGAATGTACACTTAACAAATAGTTGCACACCACCAGCCCGAGTGGATAGTTAATGAATGAATGAATAAGTATGCAACTCCTGCTCAATAAGTCCACATATCAGTACTGTACATATCTGGGATCATCACCGGGGTCTAGTGCACTCCAAGCTGGCTATCACCCCAACCGGCCGCATAGCCCAGCGAGTGGAAAAGACCTCACTACCCACCTATTAGTAGTATACCAATGCATACCTGGCTCATCTATAGCGGACCCATTTGGGAGCTGGTCAAACTCAGCCTATCTTATAGCCCTCTCATTCGGGTGGATAAGGCCACACCCTCTCTCAACCGACCATGACATAGTAGGAGAGGTGACTTACTGGTATTCGACACTCGGGCGCTCATGTATCCACTTGGTCTAGACGTTGGGGCATCTCCTGGCCTCAGAGGTTTAAAGACTTTCGCCCACGGACATCCAAAGTGCTTATATGCTCGAACCAAGCATTTTTTAGTGTCCCATCTGGCCATCCACGATATGCCTGTGGAGGTCACAGCCCTGATGTCGCTAGGGCATACAGTAATCACAATCACACAATGCAAGATGCATGAGTCATGTAGTCCAATCATGCATCAATCCTGTGCATACCATGCGCTCGTGTGGGATAACTCCACCTATCAGGGAGTCCATAAACCATCTGTACTATGGCATATGCAATAGTCAATCACATCTCATAATAAACATGCAGATGATGTGTATGTACATGTATCATGATGCTATGCTGTCTCATACTCATAATCGGTATCAATAACTGGCACCGACAATCGGCATCGACAATTGACCTCGATAATGTGGACATTTAACCAATATCACCCCCAAGGAGTGGCCCACATAGAGCCAAACATATAGTGGACCCATGGCCTCGCACAAGGGCCTAATATACAGCACTATAGGCCTTACTCAAGAGTTTAATACACATCACGATGGGCCTCTCATATGGGCCTAATATACAACATCATGGGCTCCATCGCCTAGCCCTCAAATGCATCACAATGGGCCTCATCACATAGGCCTCATATACATCAAGTGGGTCGTATCACATGAGCCTCAACAATGGGCCTCGACAGTTGGCCTCTATAATCAGAATCGTCCTCAATAATCGGCCTCAGCCTCAACAATCTGAATTGGCCTCGACAATCAGAATCGGCCACAACAATCGGAATCGGCCTCGATAATCGAATTTGATAATCAGCCTCGACAATCGAAACCGACCTCGACAATCGGACTCGGCAATCATAATCGGCCTTGACAAAAGGGAAGGTCACAATGTGGACATTTAACCATCATCGCCCATCAACGTGGACATTAAACCATCATTGCTCCCAAGGCATGGCCCACCATAATCAGCATTACATACATCATGGAGTAATCACACATTGCAATGGACCTCATATACATCACATTCAGCCCCATACAAAGGCCCTACATACGTCTCATTAGGCCTCACTCGTGGCCCTTATCTTCATCACATTGGGCTTCTACCCATGGGCCATCAAATACATCAAGTGGATCACCTCCACGAGCCGCACCAATGGGCCTTATATATATCGATTAGGCCATATCACATGGGCCGCACCAGTGGACCTCATATACATCAAGTGGACCGCATCAATGGGCCATAAATACGCAACAGGTGGGCCCTGCTCATGGGCCTCAAATACATCACGATGGGCCTCATCACATGGTTTTCATATAATCAAGTGGGTCGTATCACATAGGCCTCATCAATGTGCCTCATATACATTAAGTGGGCCGCATCAACGGGCCACAAATACATTACAATGGGCCACATCTATGGGCCACAAATACATCATGGTGGGCCTCATGGATGGGCCATAAATACATTAAGGTGGCCTTGCACCTCCAAATGGGCCCACCAGATAAACAACATGGATATATAACACATATATCAAGGTGGGCCTGCACGAGTCAGATGGACAACATGGATATACAACACCTACATCGCAATGGGCTACCTGTCATGGACATCATAGATAAAACACATCATGGTGGACCGCAACCCATGAACGGTGTGTATACAAAACATACCTCAGATAGGTCCCGTCCTGGCTGGACGGTGCTGATAAAATACATAAACCATGGTGGGGTTCACATAACTGGTCTAGATGAAAAATGGGTGGACGGTGTGCGTATAAAATAGATGCACAACATGGATTGTAAAACAGATGGACAACACTGATATAGATGGCGGTGTTCATATAAAATAGATGGACGGCGTGGAGTACACAATACATGGAGGTGGGTTCCTCGGTCCAATGGATGGCTTGGATCAATAGATACATCACGGTGTGTCCCACAACAGGGACAGATCACATACATTCAAGGTGGGTTCCACTGTCCAAAGCACTGGACAGTGTGGATAGGACCCATACATCATGGTATGGCCCACACATCACAGTGGCTTCCACCGTCCGGATAACTGGACCGTGTGGATATTACAGATACCCCGTGATTAAACTCATGGGACGTTAACACAACAGCTATACTAGCTAGTGTAGACGTACACTAGACAATCCTCTTCACAGGTGGGTCCCACGTGGGGCCCACCATTACGTTTATTCTCCATCCAATCTACTCATAAGGCCACAAGGAACTAAATAAAGAGGAAAAACAAATTTCAAATAGATCCAAAACTTCTGTGACCTAAAAAGGGTTTCAATGGCAGACGCTCAATCCTCACCGTTTCTTGCCATGTGGGCCACCTGAGCATTTCATATATGGTTGATTTTTAGGGGGGCCCATTGGCTAAATGGGGCCCACCAAATGCACGGTGTTGATGTCAACACACATCATGGTGGGGCCCACGGCCCCTGCCTCTACACCCACGCTGATGCGCAGGATGCTGCTGCAGCGTCCTCTGGACAAGCAGCAGCGCCTGCAGCATGTTTCATAATTTTTTTTTGAAAAATTGATTTTCTATGGTTTTCCTAGGTGAGGCCCACATCAGGTGGATCCACTCCACCCATTGGATTCTACAGCTCAAGACAGTCTAAATGAGCCCAATATTCAATGTGTTTTGGTTTATAGAAACATCAAAGTGGGTCCTAACAGATGTAAATGGTAGAAATCACAGTTTTTTATGGTATGGCCCGCTTGATTATCGGATTAGCTTCATTTTTTGGCTCAACGCCTAAAATGGGTTGGGAAATAGAATGGATGGAGTGGATTAAGGGTTGGGAAATAGAATGGACGGAGTGGATTAAATCCATGCATCAAGGTGGGGCCTACATGAGCGGCCCACCCAAACACTCTGAATCAAGCTAATATTTGGTTTTTCCCAACCAGCGTCCAGACGTTGCTGGACGGTCGTCCAGCAGGTTCTAGTCCTAGCCATCTGGCCATGCTGGGCCCACCTAATATTTGTGTCTTCCCATCATCCAGACCCTCCAAGAGGGGTAGTAAAGCGGCTGCAACGTGGGCCCCGGTTGGGTCCACTTGGTGCCCAATAAGGATGACATACATACATCCCAAGCGGACCATAAAATCAGGGAAAGAGAGAGAGAGAGAAAGAGAGAAATCGAGTGACGGAGGGACCTCGGCACTATGGGCCCTCCCTTCCATACATCACAACATATATTAAGTGGGTTCCATTACATGTGGGCCCACCGATCAAAATCAATAGTGGAGATCCTTTCTCCACCAAAAATGCAAGGTCTAGATGACCCTATTTATGCAAGAAAAATAAATATCATGATGGGGTCCATGGAGAATGACCCCATCATAGAATGATCATGAAGATCAAGGTGGGCCATCGGCCACATCTAGGGTCCAAATGAGATCCATACCATCAATCGGTAGGTCTCACTTGGCCCATCATCAAAGCATTAAATCTAGGCCTATAAAGCACCCACCTATTGGCCTCCTCTTTAGCTCCTTGAACTCCTAGGCTCCTTGGCTTCGATCTTAATGGAGAGTGATGAAGATTGGATGGCTAAGATGGAAGATTGGGGTGGGGAAGTGGGCCACACTTGGGTTAGGCTTGGGAAGCTTGGACATTGGATGCTCCCTTAGTGCTTGGGATGGAGTGAGAAAATGAGGGAGAGGATGGGTTGTTATAAGGGAGATGGGATGGAGGGTATAGTTTCTTTTGACTTTTAGTAAGAAGGGAATGGTTAAGTATGGGTGTTGTTGACTTAGTGAAGAGAGAGGTATGGGTAAGTGATGGGTTGTACTTGACTTATGATTGATGTGATTGATTGTAGAGATTTCCTCGGTATTCACAACGCGCGACATTTTCCTCGAACTGAACGCAGGCCCACATCTCCTGGCCTGGGTATTGCCTTGGAGCGTAATACGCAGCCTCGGAACCGTGGCTACGGCGCGGTCGCGAGGATACAAGTTTCGACTCGAGCAGACTTTGATATACAGGACATGACTTAGGATCACGCACAAACTCTGATAATAGATCGAGAGTCACCGGAATTCGACCGGGAGGACTGCGGAGGTTTACGGAACGATACGGGCTAGGATATATGTCTTACATGAATTGTCGAACTAGTAAATTTAGACAGTATTGCTTAATTCCAACCTTGGCATTCTTGTCAGTCTCTACTATGCCACCATAAGGAAGGTCCTTGCAGATAAGGTAACTTTTTCAAGCTTGTATCATCAGTGGGGTTGATTGTTCTTCATTTTCTTCAAAATTTTCCATTAACTAGGTTAGGTGAAATTCTTTCAAGTAAAAAGGGATAACTGTGCGATAATGCTTACCAGCGTTAAGGGGAAAGAAGAGAGAGTCCATGTATGTAGAAAACTACGGACTTCTTAGGTAAAATGAATATTGCGGTGGCTGTAAGAAGTATCGATGATATTGAAAGAATGAGGAAAATGTACAAGGAAAGAATGAAAATATTCATACAACCATATTTGGAGAAGTCATAATGGTCATCCGTTGTAAAATAGACCCTTGGTGGTTAGCTCGAATATGCTTATGTACAAGTGGCCGAGCACAAAGGGTATAAGTGCTAGTTTTTCTATCCTGTTGACGCAGGGATGAACGTGATGAGGATAACTACTCCAAATCCACAGAGCTTCTTTGGACTCCTCACAGAGACTTCTCGAATCCACGAGGAAGGAAAGCAGAAAATAGAATTAAATTCTAATAAATTCAAAATTGATTAATTGATGAATAAAAATGAGTTCACAACCCTTTAAATAGGGGTACCAAGTAATGGGAAATAAATTACAATCAAACTACAACTAAAACTCCTAGAATCCGCAACTTGCTATAAATAGTAAACTTACTTATAGACGGTTGTGATGTTTACTAGTGCGTAAGGTTTTCGGCCAAAAATAGTAAGTGTCCTATTTGGCTTCACCAAACCGTTCTCCTAATTATTCTAAGCTCTTTTCATGTTGGATGCAACTCCTAAAGCCCAACGGATGAAGAGTTATAGTCAAACTAAAACTTACTATTTATAGTAAAAACGAAATTAAAACAGGGAAACGACCGTCGATCCAGGGGTATTTCACAAATCTGACTTGTGTAACCTAACATACTGGGGTTGGTTGGCTAAAGTAGCTCGTTCTACCCCAAAATCATATATTTTACATCAGATAACTCATTCTGGATTACGAGATACGCCTGATCTAAGGTCCGACGGTCCGGATCACTTCTGTCATCGACCAGGCCTTTTCTGATCCATCTTGGCCATGAAACTTTTCGTGACTTGCTCTACATCAGTCCCCTCCACTTTAAAAGAACTCGTCCTCGAGTTCTCATCTTGCTCTAGTTCATGATACTCGGTTAGGTCCGCGACGTTAAAAGTCCATGAGATTGCCATGTCATCTGGAAGATCAATAACATAAGCATTGTCATTTTTCGAATGATTGGGATGAGTCCAATCTTCTTATTTTTCAACTTGTTATACTTCCCGGTCGAAAATCTCTCTTTGCGTAGATGGACCATAACGCGGTTGCCCACCTCAAACACTTTTTGTCGCCAGTGCTTGTCCGCTTGTTCCTTGTATTTCTCGTTCGAGGCATGTAGCTTGGTCTGCACTTCCGCATGGATGCCCATGATCTTGTCTACCATATGTTCTGTTGCAATGCTCGTGCCTAGGTGCTTGGGCAGAGGGACCAAGTCAAGTGTGTGGCGAGGTACTCGTCCATAGATAATCTGGAACAGTGATTTTTCTGTCGAGCTGTTCACCATGTTGTTGAATGTAAACTCTGCTTGAGATAAGGCCAAATCTCACTGCTTCAGTTTGTCTCCTGAAATAAAGTGAAGGAGGTTTTCCTACATGCGATTCACAACTTTGGTCTGCCCATTAGTCTGTGGGTGGTAAGCACTACTGAATTGAAGTCACGTATTGAATCGAGTCCGCAAAGTCTACCAAAAGTGGCTAATGAACTTCGTGTCACAAGTAGAAGCAATAGTCTTGGGGACCCCATGTAGCCGTACGACCTCCCTGAAGAATAGATTCACCACGTGTGTTGCATCGAGGGTCTTATTGCATGAGATAAAGTGTGTGATCTTGGAGAAATGATCTGCCACCACGAATACTGAATCCTTGCCGCATTGTGTTCGTGAGAGACCAAGCACGAAGTCCATTGATAAATCCTCTCAAAGACCGTTAGGCACAGGTAACGGGGTGTAGAGACCTGTATTTTGAGATTACCCCTTGGAGGTCTGACAAACATGACAACGTTGTATGGCTTTTTTCACATCACGTACTATTGTGGCCAGTAATACCGCCCTTCCACAAGAGTTCACGTCTTGTCTTGCCCAAGGTGTCCACCGAGGCCACATCCATGTAGCTCCTGAATAATCTGCTCCCTCAGAGAACTTTGAGGGATGCACAATCGAGTCCCTTTGAAGAGAAAATCGTCTTGTATATAAAGGTCACCGGGGTGACCTTCTTGGCACTTCATCCAAGAATCTTTGAAGTCCTCACCCTCGGCATACAGCTCCTTGAGATAGTTGAAGCCGACTACCTCATTGCTCATTGTAACAAGTAGTGATGCACGATGACTAAGTGTATCAGCCACCTTGTTCTGCTGCCCTGACTTGTGCTTCAGAACGAACGTGAATTCTTGTAAAAACGCAACCCATCTAGCATGCACACGATTCACATTAATCTGACTATTAATAAACTTTAATGCTTGATGGTCATTGTATAGAACAAACTCTCTTTGAATCAGATAATGCTACCAATGTCACAACATCTGAACAACTATGTACGACTCAAGCTCATAAGTCGACCACTTCTTTCGGGCTTTACTGAGCTTTTCGTTGTAGAAGGCTACCGGCTTATCTTCCTGTAATAATACTCCTCCAATTTCAATGTATGAAGCATCATACTCAACCTCAAATAATTTGTCAAAATTATGAAGCACCAAGATTGGAGTTATAGACAAACGATGCTTGATCTCATGAAAGCTCTTGTCAGATTTATCGGTCCACTGGAACGGTCCTTTTTTCATGGAATCTGTTATAGGCGCGAATATGGTGCTAAAATCTCATACAAATTGACAATAGAAAGTTGTCAACCCGTGAAAACTCCTCACCTCATGAACGTTTTTCTGGATCGACCATTCCCTAATAGCTCGCACCTTTTCATCGTCCACACGAATGCCTGTGGTCGTTACAACAAATCCTAAAAACAATAGGCTGTCAGTTAAAAACTACACTTCTTCAAGTTGAGGTACAACCTATTAATTTGTAGGACCTGCAGCACCTGTCTGAGATGTTTCCTATGCTCCGCCTCATCCTGGCTATATATCAATATGTTATCAAAATATACTACCCCAAATCGGCCAGTGAACGGTTTTAAAACTTGATTCATCAAATGCATAAAAGTACTTGGTGTGTTCGATAAGTCGAAGGGCATGACCAGCCACTCATACAACCCTTCCTTGGTCTTGAATGCTATTTTCCAGTCATCACCAGGTCAGATACGAATCTGATGGTACCTATTCTTTAGATCTAGTTTAGAGAACACCTTGGCCCCTTCTAGCATATCGAGCATATCGTCCAACCGTGGTATTGGGAACCGATATTTGATGGTAATTTTATTGATTGCCTGGCTGTCGACACATGCGTCAGCTTTCATCTTTTTTTTAGCGTTAATAATGCTGGTACGACACATGGGCTCATGCTCTCTCTCAAGAGATCATTACAGATCAATTCCTCCACTTGCCCTTGAAGTATCTCACACTCCTTTGGACTCATCCGATAATGAGAGTGGTTAGGTAGGCTAGTCCCAGGGATGAGGTCTATTTGATGTTGGATGTCCCTCATGGGGGGCAATCTATCAGGTAAATCCTCAGGTCAGACTTCTTTGAATTCGTTTAGCAACAGTCTTAAACTTGGAGGGATGTTTGAGGGTTCCTTTTCCTCGCCTTTCACCACTACAACGTATACCTCGCTGGTCCTTAGATTTTTTCATGAAATCCTGAATGGTCAAGAGAGAACTCCCTTCCACTTTAGAGGCTTCAGGGTGGTTCTCTGATGTTATAGGGGCAAGGATTATTTTTCGACTATCCTTGACGAATATGTAGACATTATCTCATCCTCGATGGGTCGCATCACGGTCTGACTGCCAGGGCCGACCGAGTAGCATATGACAAGCTTTTATGTTGACCATGTTATAAAGTATTTGATCCTTATAATTTTTACCAATTGAAAATGAGATAGTACATTGTTCAGTTACCTTGGTCTAATTCACCTTTTTTATCCAGCCAATTGAGTACGGAAAAGGATGTTTCGTCGTTGGTAGCTGCAACTTATCCACCATCACTCTTGAGATGATGTTATCGCTATTACCACTGTCTATGATCACATCATAGACCTTTCCTTTGACAGTGCACCTAGTACGAAATATATTTTATCGCTGTGGATGTAATTCCTTTCGTGGGGCATACAATAATCGCCTCACAACTAGAAATTTTCCACGATCCTCGCCCGTCACTTCATCGTCACCTGTTATTTGTTCAGTAGTTTATTCATGTTCATCAAAGCCATGGTCTTCTTCTGCAGCTTCATCTTCAGTGCCCCCTTCGTTTATAGTCAAGTGTGCTGCGGGACGTTGAGGATAAGTGTTTAATAAGTGGCTTAGCTGGCCACAGTGGTAACAATTGTTCAACTTTGGCTAAGCATAAGGATTTGGAATCCTACTCGAGCCCACTGTTGTGGGTGCTGCATATTCAGGTATGGATGAGTTGCTCCTCGTATCACGATTTGTGGTTATAGGAGGTTGAGGACGTTCTCCTACTGGATCTTTTTCTCGTGCTAACACTGGATCCTGCGTGGGACCCGTCATGGGGGTCAAGTTGAAGGATATGGACGAGTAAGAGCTCTTGCAAGTTGTGTTTCTACCCTACCCGCTAATTGAACTGCTTCATCCACGGTCCCGACTGGGTACGTCTGAACTCAGTCCTAAATTGTCGATCGCAACCCACCTATAAATCGTGCCACCTTCTGTGACTCAGATTCTGACAGATCGTTTCATGTAGCCAATCGCTAGAATTCTTCAATGTAATCTGTGACAATTTGATTTCCTTATTGACAATTTTGATATTGCTGGAATAATATCTGCTCATAATCACTGAGAGAAATCGTGATCGAAGAAGACGTCTCATCTGTGGCCATGATGAGATGGGCGCCTTGTTCTAACGGGCTCGTGAGAGTTGTAATTGTTCCTACCATGCAGAAGCACTAGATTTTAATTTAAACGCTACCAATTTTACCCTTTTATGATTTGACATGTCCATATAATTAAAATATCTCTCTACTTCGTGTAGCCAATCAAAAAAATCTTCTATACGTAATAAACCGTTAAAATTAAGAAGTTCAGCCTTACCTCGATAGTATCTTTCAGCACGATCTAGATGATCGCCTCTATGGATTGGTCATCGGGCAAAACCCTCATTAAGGTCCTCATCCCCAAAACTTGAATAATTTGCTGTAGCCCTACGGTTTGTAATTGGTAGTGCTCTACAAAAATCAGGGTTGCGTCGTACAGCAACCACTAGTGGTGGAGGCACCATAGGTGGTGGGCAACCATAGAGCACCACCTAGGGTTCGGGGCGGAAGTAGCGTATCCGCAAGACGGTCGAGGGTTATTTGCAACCCTTACATGGTCAACTGACTCTCCCGGTGGAAAACTTCCATTCTTTCCGAAAGATAACGAATCCCTGGATCACCATCCACAAGATTCTGATTCACACCTTCATTGTTTGCCATCGGCCCGAGGGGAATCCTCGCTTTGATACCAATTAATGCAGGGATGAACGTGATGAGGATAACTACTCCGAATCTACGGCGCTTCTCTGGACTCCTCACAGAGACTTCTCGAATCCACAAGGAAAGAAAATAGAAAATAAAATTAAATTCTAATAAATTCGAAATTGATTAATTGATGAATAAAAATGAGTTCACAACCATTTAAATAGAGGTACCAAGCAATGGGAAAGAAATCAGAATTAAACTACAACTAAAACTCCTAGAATCCGTAACTTACTATAAATAGCAAACTTACTTATAGACGGTCGTGATGTCTACTAGTGCGCAAGGTTTTTGGCCAAAAATAGTAAGTGTCCTATTTGGCTTCACCAAACCGTTCTCCTAATTATTCTAAGCTCTTTTCATATTGGACGCAACTCCTAAAGCCCAACGGATGAAGAGTTATAGTCAAACTAAAACTTACTATTTATAGTAAAAACGAAATTAAAACAAGGAAACGATCGTCGATCCAGGGGTATTTCACAAATTCGACTTGTGTAACCTAGCATACCATGGTTGGTTGGCTAAAGTAGCTCGTTCTACCCCAAAATCATATATTTTATGTCAGATAACTCATTCCGGATTGTGAGATACGCCCGATCTAAGGTTCGACGGTCCGAATCACTTCTGTCGTCGACTGGGCCTTTTCTGATCCATCTTGGCCATGAAACTTTTCGCGACCCGATCTACATCACCTGTGCAAGTGCCTCGGCCATTTGAACGTATTCGTTGGTGATTTGGAGGGCATTCACATGGAGTAGATGTCGGTAGATCCATAATAGTAAGAAGGTTGTGTGTTCTTTTTACTCAATCGAGCTTTCATGTTTATAGTAAGCGATCATGAAATGGGAATAGGCCTTATCGGTCTTGTTGCTAAAGTGTCTCTTTTCATTATGAGCAAAGCTTGGAAAACTGCTCCACCAAAAGGAAGAAGATGGGTAAGGGCACAAACATCTAAAATTGTTGGACTCATGGGACCGCGTCCAAAGAAGAAAGTATTTGTGGATGAATTACAAAATGTTGATGTTGTGAGGAGATGGGGGTTTAGAGCATAATCATCCAACGACAATTTGATGCATTCATATATGCTGATCTCCCCTCCTAAGAAGCTTTATGTTGTGTAGCGATATAGTTGAATCAACTTTGCCATCCTAGCAAGGGTTTCGACCAAGATCGTGGATAAGAAATCGATTGAGATTGAATCAACATGTGCTCACCAGAGTAATTTAGAAAGAAACAGTTCATTGGGTGGATCTCATCAACCTTGATTTCAGGAAAGAAGGTTGCACCAAGACAATAATAATCACCAAGCGGCGATTTAAAGATGATATCGTTAGTGAACTTTTTGGAATGACCATCTAATGTATGTATCAAATCATCTTGTTGGAAGTTTGGAGAGACAAAGGATGAGGAAACAACCATTGCTGAAATGAGAGTTAGGGTTCAAAAATGAAGAAATAAGAAAGAAAGGTTGAGAAACACGGAAATGTGTGAAAATGGGGTTTATATGAGTCGAAATTGGGTGCATTAATTAGGGTGTAATCATGATCTCATATGGTATGATGCTTATACACACGTCACTACGGGGATAACTCTTTGTTCAAAAAAGGGAAACATAACTGTCATTCGAAATTGTCTTGGTCATGTGTAGTAAAAAACGACTACGTTTATGAGGGGTCACACATCACTTTCACCTTTTACTAAAGGTGAAGTGGCGTGGGGAGCAATGTTGTTCCCTGCTTAGAAGAAGGTCAATAATGCTGAAATAGTTTAACAAACGTCAAAAGTGGGAAGCATTTGGATGATCAAGTTAGAGTTATAAATAACAAGATAATTCGATAGAAAATGTGTCTCATACCAACCAAATATATCTTTCAATTATCTTATGCTCCTTGTCATTATTTGTCGTTTACATTCCTTAGTGTAAACCAAAGCAGTAACTAGGTAATTGTTAACGTTAACGTTATCTATCATTTACATTCATTAACATAATTTGTAGCAGTAACTAATTAGTTGTTAACTTTAGTTATTACTCGAATCCACGCTCATAGTTAGATTTAGTTTGCGTATTAAGATAAGTTTTTTAATTAAAAAAATGCTATGCAGTTTGTTCCTGGTGACTGATTGAGTGATTGTAAGGATTTAATTTTTATTTTATTTGTATTAAAAAAAGCCCTTTCTTTCCTACGCTAGGCCTATATGTAATTGATTTTCTAAAAACGAACCCCATCCTTTGATGATTACATGATCATCGTAGATAACAGTGTATGAGTGGCTGAAAAGGCACTATGCTTTTTCTACCTCGGTCATATACTATCTAATTTCCCATAGCTGCCTATCGTAGCACTTGGTCTCAGTTGTTCGGTCCAGATTGAGCCAAATATTCAATTCTCCCACTCCCGAACCCAATCACGTGTTGAACGAAAAAAAATAAAGAAAAAGAAGGCAAGAGAGCTATATTAGGCTGCAAGAGTTCATGGTTGGATGATCCAGACCGTCCATCGGATTGGAGGCTGAGATAGATATACAAAGAATTATGCCGACACCGAATCCGGAACATCTTAACAATCCAGCATCATCGTGGAAGAATCGGGTGATTGACAGGACGGTCAACCTTTATCCGTTTGAAAAGGTGCCAATCCCGTTTAGAAGCAGGAAAATCACGTGAGGTAAAAACGCCCGGAAGGTTATTATGTCATTTCCAAAATATGCAAGGTCAATTTCGTTAATTCCCAAAGGCGGGCTTTTATTCTCCAAAGGAGAAAGCATATTCGCCCATGAACTGAAAGTTCCCAAGCCGCGGCATCGCTACTCGCATAAGTTAGCCACGCGCTCATCGGAATCCTACATTCCCAGTGATCCGGGTCCATTCATGTGGGGCCCAGGCTTCCATACCACAAAATGTCAGGGGTTCCCAGTCAGAAGGTGGGCCACGTTTATCCAAGAAAATGGACGCTTAGAAAAAGTGACAAACGGACGGTCCGTATTCAAAAGGCAAGTTAGATCCACTTGATCGGTCAACCATTTTGATGTTAGAAAAATGCCATGTTCAAGGCGGCCCTCCAATCAATAGCAAGATCTCCCTCATGCGTGAAAAGTGGGCACACGTACCACCAATCAGCGCAGGACAAGAATTTCCTACAACACTTGTTAAGGGAGACCGCGCCACAAAAAGCTCTGTGGGGCCCACCATGATATCTATCTGATATCCACTTCGTCCATTAGATTTTCCGGTGGATGTTAGGAATTGAGACAAAATATCAGACAGATTCAAGACTTAAGTGGACCACACCTCCAGAAACAGTAAGTTTTGTATGGCAACCGTAGAAACTTTCCTGGGCCCATTAGATCAGGATGATATTGGTCTTTTCCCCTTTATTCCGGTGGGAATAAGGTTGCGAATGCGTTGGATGGAATATAAACATAACGGTGGGCCCAAGAAGGTTTCAATGGTGGGGTTACTATCCTCAATGTTTCAAGCGATATGGCCCACATGAGTACTGGATCAGCCTCATGTCTAGATTCCCATCTAACATCAGCTGGAGAATCTGATGGACGGAGTAGATGTAAAGTGACATTTCAATGGGCCCCACAAGCTTCAGTCACGCGTCCGTGCGAGTAGCTATCGCGTTTAATGAAAACCAATCATCGGGATTGGGAGGTTACAAAATCAGCCAATCAGGAGCAGCCACGTGTCGCCTGAAAAGGGAACGAGCATCGATTCGCGGAATATTAAAGGAGGAGGAGAAGCGCTCCTGAAAGAGAGAGAAAACGCTCGGAAAGGGCATTCGATCGCTGCTCCCGCGTCAATCTCTCTCGCTCTCTGACAAAGGTAAGAGCTTTTTACTTCGAATCCCCTCCTTTTTGTAGCGTTTTTGTTTCGATCGCTTCTCTGGCCTGTAATTCCTTCTATCATCCCTCATTTTCCTGCCTTGATTTCTCATTCTCTAGGGTTTTGATTGCATTCGGATCCGTGATTTGCTGGAAATTGTCTGTTTTTTTTCTAGGGTTTCGTTTTCTCGTTCTCGATCGTGAAATTTTTAAGCTTGTAATGGAAAAATCTGTAGCAGCTTTTTTTTGTTGTTGTTTGGTTCATGATTTCGCTGGAATTTTCTCCTTCATGCATCAATTTCTCTTTTTCTAGGGCTTTCGATGTGTTCTGATTCATGATTTAATTGATTTTCTGTTTTTCTATTTTTATGGTATGAGTCTGATCTCGTTCTCATCTGTTGCGTTTTACGGAATTGTATGGTTGGATCTATCTAAAGACGCTTTGCTACGGCCCGTTGGTTGCTGGGAAACGCTTTTCCCAGAAATTCCTGTTTGGTTAATCAAAACAGACTATCCATTTTACAAGCCATTACTCAACGGTTAGAATCATCCCATAAAGTATTTTCTTAGCGGGGTGGGTAACCAAAGGTGGCCACACATGATGGACCATGACAAGGCTTTTTATAGTGAATGAAAGTTGACCGTTCATCTCCTCGCAATTGATCGGATGGTTCAGATCATCCAATCAAGCCGTTATTTTGGATTGGTCGTGCAATCAAAGATGGGCCCCGCATGATGGACGGTCCAGATCAGTGATTAAAGTTTTTCTTGTAGAATGATAGTGGACCTTGTATTTTACCATCCATTGATCGGATGGTCAGGATCATTAGATCAGAGTGATTTTTGGGAGGGATGGGCAATCAAAAGGTGGGCCTTGAATGATTTGTAATGATCAGGCCTATTCTAGTATAAAAATGTGGATAGTCCACTTACTATTCGTTGATCTGATGATCCGATCAAAGTGCCTTTTGGGAGGGATGGGAAACCAAAGGTTCTGCTAATAAAATGAGAAATCAAAGGTGGCACATATGATGGATGGTCCAGATCAATGATCAGACCTTTTCTAGTAGATTCAACTTGGCCATCCATTTCATTGCCATTGGTTGGTTGGTTGGTTATGACACATGTGCCAATCGCTTTATCTGGCAGCAAAAATAGCTTATATGGTGCTGGTTATTCTGAGTTTCAGAAAGTCTATTTGATGGGCGTTATTTAGGTTTGTCAAACTTTTGTGAAGCTACCATGAGAATTAATCCTGTTTTGTATCTTGAGCAGATACTGAAGAGCTGGGATAACGTTAATGATGATGTTGCATTATGTGCTCTTAACCTTTTCATTTCGGATCATTCCTAAACCCAGTTTGAGAAAAGTGCATTCCCATGCATAATCTTTTGTCATCATGATAGCATTGATGTTATACCTATTGCTTTCATTTCTTCCAGTTACTTTTTATCCTTGTCCATATGTGCATTTGCAAAGTTCTATATTCCATTGCAAGGGAGAATCAGCATTTCGTTTATTCTATCTATACCTGTATCTAGCTGTTTTTGTTTGTTTTGATGGAGACTGGAGGGAAAGAGCACCACTTACTGGAACAATTCAATTCTTTGGTGATGTATGTGTTTAATAATGCAACGAGGTTGGTGCCTGGATGCACCATAGTACCAATAGGACATTGTTGCACCCTTGGTGGTTAAAGGCAGCAACACCATAATTAGCCATGCCTTGAGCACACGCTACATAGAACAATTTGTGATCCATGAGCAGCATGTTGCATAACACATGGAAAATAAAAGAATTCAAGAAAGTGAAACCTCAAAACATGGTGTCATATGGCTCGCATATTTCACATTTTCTCATATCAGGTTGTTGCAAGATGACATGCAGAACTGGATATAAATTTTTTATGCACCTTTGGGTGTGCCCCCAACTGTACACTATTGAAATATTGCACAAGGATTCTGCTTCCACCGTGTATTATTGTGCATAATTTCTGCTTTTCACGGGACTTTCATAATTATCTGTATGTTTTTTTTAAAATTTTTTTACCAAAGGGTTGGAAGAATTGCCATTTTTGTAAAGAGGAATTTAGCCATTGAAATATATGGTTGACTGAGTTTTCAATTTCTACTTATGGTAGGTCACCTTATTCTATTTTCTTGATCCTATAATACAGCTTTCGACAATTCGCTCTTCATGAATTCAAGAAGTACAGTGGCATCTGCTGTTTCCTGCAAATCGGGAAACAAAAACAGCTTCTTCTTCTGGATTTTGGTTTGCCTGCTCCCAAGATTCTTGGGAGCTCCAGTTGTTTTCGAGAACTTCCAGTTGTTCAAGGCTATTGTTAGAAATCCTTCTTCATCAGTTTGTGTCTTGAAGGCTTTTGCATAGATCCAGCCATACCAGTGACTTACCGTTAACTGTGTGGAGTATTCACCATCTATTCATTACTCGGAGAGATGGTTTCTTCTCAAATGTCCAGTTTGACTGGCACTCGCCCATTCAAGCCCTTACAGAGACCGTTGTTTGTTCGTGTGGAGCCCTCTGATGTTTCCTCTGAGTATGAGGAGTTTGATTTTTCTGATGTATTTGGTCCCTCGCCAGTTCAAGCCTCAGTTGAAGTAAATTTAGTGAGTCCAGGAAATTCTGTACCGGTCTTGGACTCAAATGAAGTTGTTTATGATGATCCGGTGGTCATACACAACAGATCACATTCACTGGTAGGGCCCACTACTTGTGTTAGCCAATCCTTGCAGCTCAGCAAGCTCACCTTACATGAAACAGAGAGTTCTCTGGAACTTGTAGAATGTGTCAGTGGGGAGAAACTATCAGAAATAGAGGAGTCACCTGCAGCTGATGCAGCGGAGAAACCGTCCAATGACATTTACCCTCAATCATGTAAGAGTCAAGCTGTTGGACTTGAGGATTTTGAAGTTATGAAGCTTGTTGGGCAAGGTGCATTTGGGAAAGTGTTCCAAGTGAGGAAGAAAGGTACTTCAGAAATTTATGCAATGAAGGTCATGCGGAAGGATAAGATCATGGAGAAGAATCATGCAGAATACATGAAAGCTGAAAGAGATATTTTAACTAAGATTGATCACCCCTTCATTGTGCAGCTCAGATACTCTTTCCAGGTAGCAACTTAATTTTTTCTTGCAATCTTGTGAATATCTAATTGTTCAAATTGGATCTTTCTCTACAAATATTGGATAAGCATTCTCTTTTTGTGCCAATGAAAATAATAATGGAGATAAAGGTCTAGTGGAACTGAATTATTCCAATGAACTGAATAACATGTTCTGTCACAGGATTGGTCTATGATCTGTCTTCTGCTAGCATCTTTGGAATTGATTCCTTAAATAATTGCTGCTGGAGGCAACCCCATTATCAAATCTCCTTGAAAAAGAAATCCTTTCCTTTTTCTTTCTTTCCTTTGGTTTGAAAATAGGATAAAAATAAAGGAGGGCTGCATTTGTTTAATGGTCATTTGAGAGCTGAGAAAATAATGTGTTCTTGGAAATTCTAATCTTAGCAGAACTGGTGGGGAACCAAGCATGTGCTGGTGCACGTGTGATAGCTTAGCAAAGAAGTTCATGCAAGATCCATGTCATTCAGCAGGTGGCAACCACTCTGTATGTCTTGCCCCAAAATTAAATGGTCCAATGGTATCTACACTAGTGTGTTTGTATAATTGGAAATTCTTTATTTAGCCCTTGCCGGATCACTGAAAGAACTTATTATTATTAATTTTTTTTTTTCATGCATCCCTAATGGGTTGCCACTCATCATCATTAAGAGCTAGTGGACTGGGCGGTTGCTGAATTTAATTAGAGAAAATAATAAAAGAAGAAATTAAAAAGAGGAGAGATCAAAGGAGAGGTTTGCCATGTGGGCAGTCCATTGGAGATATTTTTGAGCTTTCATGTACTATAGATCTCCAAAATTTCGGAAATGTGGCTCTTTTGTTTTGTATTAGAAAGAAATAGCTCCTTTTTTCCCCAATCGTATCCTTGTGATTTTGGGAGTTGTAATCAGAACATGAAACCTAAAAATTCATGAACCCAAGCCAGACAACCTAAAACATAAATATAATATCTTTTATATTTTCTGTATGGGAAGCTGTCAGTGTGGGTGCATAAAGGCTCCTCAGTTATATGTACTAGTGGATATGGCAACTGCAATGCATGTGGAGAGAAGTGATTTGCAAGACAGTGGGTAAAGGGGGAGAGGAAGAAGTGGCTGTGAAAAGGTCCATTTGATGAGGGTTTTGCTACAATACATCTCAAGGTATTGCTGTTGTATTGGGACTATAGCTAGTGAATTGAGTCCATGTCTCAATGATCCAAACCATTTATATGAAGGGCCTCATTGTGGATGGAGGATACCTGAAAATAGCTCTCAAATTGGAATACTTGAACCATATGATCATTTAACCCTTTTCCTTTGAATAGTGACTCTCATTTAAATGTTCTTTTGTGGCACATCCAATCTTGAAGATTGATTTGGTTATCAACCATCCACTTTGCGGTCCATGTAAACTTTGTGGATCATTGCAAAATGGCCCAAGATCCAAAGGGTATGAAGTGAAAAATAGCAATATGTTTTGTTTTATGAGGGCCGACTACCAATTCGGCTTGGACGATGTGTTTTAAGTTGAGTGGGTAATATCTCCACCATGCTCTTGTTTAGTAAGGGCAGCAAGCTAAATCCCAATTGGATGTTTGGGGAACATACTGCTGGAGTCACTTTTACATTACAAAAATACACTTTACCCAGAAACCCTACCCATATCCTCGAATAATGCAATGGGTGGGACTGGGTGTTGGTTCCTTTGGCTTGAAAGGAACAGGCGCTGCTTCGAGGACAAGTCCTCTTCCATGGGTGGGACCCTTTGTAAAATATCTAATTGTATTAAGGATCGGGTTCTTTGAGCCCTTGGGTGGGGTTTTAGAGTTCAGGGAACTCTTTTGTAGGGGTGTTGTTTGGCTTTCTTTTCTCTTTTCTGTTTTGTTCCTTTCTTTCTGTTTCCTGTTTGTTTTTATTCTCTGTTAATATAATTTCACCTTTCAAAAAAAATAAAAAATCCTCGAATAATGCAATGTTTTAGCTATCTCAAAAACTAATGGGCTCCAATTTTGCCCCTGGCTACTCACAATATGTACTGTAGACATTGTGAGATTGTGGACTTTATGGGTCTAAAAATGACTGATTTTGTGCTGTAATGCAGACGAAGTACAGGCTGTATCTTGTGTTGGATTTTGTCAATGGAGGACACCTATTCTTTCAGCTTTATCATCACGGCCTTTTTAGGTATAAACTTGGCTTCTATGAATCGTTCTGCAAAATCTCCAGGGATGAGGCCATGTTTTATCTTATCATTTAACCCTTCTTAATTTGATTTACTTCAGGGAGGATCTAGCACGCATATATACTGCTGAGATTGTTTCTGCAGTTTCCCACCTCCATGCAAATGGTATAATGCATCGAGATCTCAAACCTGAGAACGTCCTCCTTGATGCTGATGGCCATGTAAGACGCACAGAACTGTCCTTGTTATATCTCTAGTACTAAAGAGATGCAATCTATTCATGTGATTGCCCCACATATGCGTTTAACTCATCTTGTGGCCCCATAGTGTATGTACTGTGGTCCCAAAATCGGGCCAGTTCAATCATCAGATGGGCATGCATGTATGAAAAGATGGATGCTTAAGAAAACTAACCAACAGTTCACATTCATTGTACATGCGTGGCCCTGCCTGATAGGTTGTCCTAATCTTTGGGCCACAACACATGCATGGATTTGAAATCATATTATTCTCATAAGCAAGCCATAGCAGAGGCTTTGCTAATATGCATGTCAGGAAGCATGCTTGTGCTTCCCAGATTCATGAAAAGATGGATGGTTAATAGAAAAAACCAATGGGGTCACATTCATCTTATGCACGCCCCCATTTGACAGGTTGGCCTGATTTTTGGGCCATGACACGCACTGTGAGGCCTCTTAATAAATTGCCTGGTTTTGGGTAATATGCATGTCCTGAGTAGTAGTACTATCTTATTGAAGTCTTTTTTTTTTTTTTTTTTTCGTTGACAAAATTTTTGTGGTCCTTGATAGTATGTGCTTGGTATGTTTTGATTTAGGCTATGCTGACTGACTTTGGCCTGGCAAAGCAATTCTTGGAGAACACTAGATCGAACTCCATGTGCGGGACGGTAGAATACATGTCACCTGAAATTGTGCTTGGAAAGGGACATGACAAGGCCGCTGACTGGTGGAGTGTCGGAATTCTATTGTTTGAAATGCTTACTGGGAAGGTTGGCTTCTCATTTCTCTTTTATCCCTGGAATTTGTGTATTCTTGCCACCACATGCAGAAAATTGCCCAAAACCAGGCCAATTGGATGATCTTAAATGGTCGAATCAGAGTTTGGTCCAAAAATGGGCAGTAGTCAATGGCTTTGTTTTTTTAAAATTCCTTCAAATTGAACGTCTGATAAATCTTGGTACTCGGCCTGCTAGACTAGTGTCCTGCCCATGTGAGCTGATGTGTGTAAAGCTGTGGTGCAGTAGGTGCATGCAATCAGCATTCCTCTAAAGATAATATGCTCTTATAAATCTTTGAAAATAGTTCAAATATTGGACTGGGCATCATATCCTGATTATGTGCTATTTGTTAATTATGTCTTAATTACCTTGATACAACAGCCACCTTTCGTAACTGGCAACCGCGAGAAGATTCAGCAGAAAATCATAAAGGACAAGATCAAGCTACCGGCATTTCTGTCCAGCGAAGCTCATTCTCTTTTGAAAGGGGTAACCTACTAATTCCTGTTTGGCTCTCTTCCCGTGCAAAGGCACACTATATGGATACACAATCTAATCTTCGCTTTTCTTTTTCATTTCAGCTGCTGCAGAAAGAAGCAAGCAGGAGGCTCGGCAGTGGGCCAGATGGCAGTGAGGAGATAAAGCGCCACAAGTGGTTCAAGCCAATCAACTGGAGAAAACTGGAGGCCCGGGAGATCCAGCCCAGCTTCCGCCCCAACGTTGCCGGCAAGCACTGCATTGCCAACTTTGAGGAGCGGTGGACCAACACACCCCTCTCTGACTCTCCAGTGGCCAGCCCAGTCGCTGGTGAGTGCAACTTTGTGGGGTTCACTTACGTGAGGCCGGCTCCTTATCTCCAAAGGACCGGTTCTTTTCTAGGAAGAGATGCCCATCCACTTTGAAAACTCTTTTTATTCAAGTGTTGCTTGTTTTGAGGTGTTTCAGACAAAGATGGGATAAGATAGCTTCTGTGTATGGAAGTATGACAGGATTAAGTTGTCTCTCCTCTGGTAGATTATCTTGGTGTAAGTGCGCCAGCTGTGCATGGCACGGCCATGTACTATGTATAATTTTTGCTGCATTGGTTTATGCCTTTATTCTTGCTTTGGACCATATTTTTGGGTACTTATAATAACTGGTGTTTTAAATAGCTACAATATGTAGCGTGTAGCTAGCCTTAATGCTAAGTTAATGAAAATAGCTTAAGGTCGCCTATAGCTTATGCTACATGCTACATGATAATTTGCATTTGCTACAAATTAAATAGTTTACATTACAAGTTATTTTTTCACGATAACATTAAAATCAATTAATGTTTTTTTAAAAAAGGGTCACATTTTTAATTTTTTTTAAAAAGCTAGCCTTTTCAACGTTTTAGTAAAAATAATATAAGCAATAATATTAAATCAGCTTTATTGCTCTTTCTTTACTTTTATAGTTGATCATTGTCTTTTCTTATTACTTTAGGATGTGTTTGGTTGTACTAAATATCATGAAATTTTGTTGGACTTCCTTATTAATCAGTTTAATCTAATGCAAAATATCATGAAATTGGTGTAACTAAGTGCAACCTTGATTAAGAATCTAATAGTAGCATCCATTGCTTGGAGTATCCCCAATATTAACGAAATATCTTCAATATAATCTGTATCTCTGGCTTAGCGATACCGATAACACCAGTAGTGATATTGATAATATCGGTGATGTATTGCTAGATGTATTGCTAGTATCATCAATGTATCTCCAAAATTTTCGACCGTGTAAATTTTAGGTGTCACTTGAATCACCAATGTATCCCTAATAGTTTTTGCTGTGTAAATTCTATATGTCGGCTTGTATTGCTAGTGTATCAGTGATATTTCGGTAATATTGCCAATGTATCGATGGCACCAAAATCTGTTTATTTAAAAAAAAAAAATCATTTTTTATGGCTGTATGATTGTATTCGATGTTCAAATTCTTGGTGATAATATTGCGATATTACCATTTTAGCAACATAGATGATATTGAGACAATAGTGTGTGTTTTTTTTTTAAATTTTATTTATTTATTATTATTTTTATTATTAAAAAAATATCTTTTATAGTTGCCGACATTTTCTTAATAAAATATTGTGTTGAAATATCGATGGATGTTTAGATAGAAGGTTGGATAGATGATTTGATGTATAGATGGAATTGTTGGACTGATCTCTTGCGAAAGCACATGCTTTTAGGCCCGCATGAAATGAAAACTCATTACGTATGTAATTAATTCTTTTGCATTTTTTTTGTGCAAAATTTTAATTCTTAAATATGCAAATATGCGTATTTTAGCATTTGCTAAAGTTTCATGGAAATTTTTTTTCTCATGTTTCCCAACATGTCCGGCAATATATATATTGTTTCCATATCATTAGTTAGTGAAGCTTGTAGTGATATTGATACTTCAAACATGGGTAGCAAGCAGCTTATGCTACATGTTATGGTATTTAGCTTACACTGCATGCTATGTAACTTATGCCTTATGCTTCAAAGGGGCTCATCCTATTCTAGGCCTAATTGGCTATTTAAAACACTAATAGTAACCACCATGACATTTGAAGTGGTAAGTAATTTGATAATCGATCTATATATGGGCACTCTGAATTTGTACACATCACGTCGTGCACGGACCATCTAAGTTAAATCCCACCCGACTTTGGGAATTGCAGGATCATAAACTCTGGTCCTGGGGGAAACTTGTCTACTGTATTAGGATGTTTAGCTAATTTTCCTTCCAACTGTCTGATGCGTCCCCCGATGGGGATAGTTGGGTAATGAAATGATGGCGTCTTTTTTTTTCCTCTCACTGTTAGTCCAGTTCTTCTACAATGTTGTAGATTCTATGGACGCCCCCAAAATCAGGCCGTCCAAAAGATCATCTAAGCCACCAGATTTCATGGGTGGATGTGGATTGGATAGGCCACGGTGTGTCCATCCTGATTAGAGCTGTACACGAGTCGAGTCGAGCCGAGTATTTCCCAGCTCATGCTCGGCTTGCCCTGGCCGAGTCCTGCTTGTACTTGGCTCTACTCGGGCATCGAGCATGGATTCCCTGCTCGTGCTCTACTCGTCCAAGTACGAGTAGAAATCGAGTCGAGTATTGCCCAGCTCATGCTCGGCTTGCCCTGGCCGAGTCCTGCTTGTACTTGGCTCTACTCGGGCATCGAGCATGGATTCCCTGCTCGTGCTCTACTCGTCCAAGTACGAGTAGAAATCGAGTCGAGTCGAGTCGAGTCCGAGTTTTCGAGTCGAGTCGAGTCCGAGTTTTCGAGTCGAGTTCGAGTCCCAGTTCAAATTTGAGCCCATTTCGAGCAGGGTTTTCCAGCAACGAGTTCGAGTTTTGAGCCAAGTTTGAGTTATAAATTGAGATTCATTTGAATTTCAATTCGATTGTCAAATGGAATTTGAAGTTGAACAAAGCAATAAAATATATAAAATGCACATAATTTATTATTAAAAAACTTCGATAATTACATATTTACATTACATTGTTCAAAATAACAATTTTTAAATAATAACTTCCGTAAGAGGAGTGCCTTCCTGTATTGTCATCTGATCCATCGGAACTGCTATCTATTTTTTCATATATATATTAGTTCACTTCTTCTGAGTCAGAAGGCGAAGAGATATTTCTTTCGTACTCTTTTACACTTTTAACTAGATTTTTCAAACTTTCTTTATGTAAAGAATTGTATGTAGTACCCAATGTCTTATAGAATTCACCGAGACAGGTCAAGAATTTGAATTTGTTACTCTTTTTCTTCTTCTTGTTTATCGTACTCGTTCCTGCTTCAACATCGTGTTGTTTTTCACTCGAATATCGCTGAAGTCTAAAAACTTCTTCCATACTGCGTTTTAAGGCGAGTTGGAATTGTTCTTCTTTCAAAGCTTTTAATCTGACTTCCTCCTCTGCATCTTTTGTGGATGTTATTCGTGTATTAGATCCAGAAGCAGAAGATTTGGATGGAGTGGAAGGTTTTCTATTCAAATATAACAGGGCTTGAAAAAGAATTTGGACATCCTTAGGGGCATTGGGGCATGGTTTTGCATCACCACCTCGACATGATAAGTGTAAGCGAAAGCGATTAGTCTTATTCACAAACATTGAGCCACACAAACCACACTTAATCTTTGTTTTTCTAGACCTTGGTGGTGATTCAACTAGGGAAGCGTAGTCCCAAATGTTTGTCGATGAGTCATATGATGACATATCTATTCTCAATTTTTAATAAAAAAATCAAAATACTGATAAATAATTTGAACTTGATATATGAACAAAATAAAGCAATATAAATATATCAAAAATAAAAGCAAATGAACAGGCATGTGTAAATAAATATCAAAGATTCAAAGTCTTTCAAACCACATTCCAACACTTTCATGTTTGCAGTTGCAGTGAAATAATATTACAGATCATTCAATTTTCAACCAAAAAGAATTGAAAAATCGAAAATAATTACTGATCTGCAGGTAGAGACTCGTTACGAATCTCAATCTCTTCTTCATCATCATCATCATTCATATCTCTTCCCCATATCGGGCGCAACCAATCTTCCGTACAAATCAATGCTTCAACTGTTTTTGGCGAAAGTGAGCTTCGATACTTTCTCACAACCCTGCTCCCTGTGTTGAATGTGGATTCTAATGCCACTGTTGAAATTGGTATTGATAATATGTCTCGTGCCATCACAGATAATGTAGAGTATTTTGATTCAGTAACCCTCATCTTTCACCATTCCAACACATCAAATTTGGATCACACTACGATTAGCTCATTGAATTACATTTCTAGCTTTGATTCCTTAGTATCAACTCTCATTCGTACTTGTGCCAAGTATGATATGTATTCATTTAGCACATCCGGATTACCAGGTACAGAAATATCTGCATCTCTACTTTCTTTAACACTCGTTGCAGGTAAAGTACTAACATATGATTTGTACAAATCTTAAAGGGCTTGACGAACCTTGGACGTTTCTGTTGCCGCTCTTTCAGTAGGATAAAGCTTCATGAAAATAAAGCTAACCAACCCCATATTATAACGAGGATCAAGAACAACTGCCAAGGACATCAACAGATGACATTTGTCCCGGTATTTATCAAACTTCGTCTTCCTACCAACTGTCATCTGACGTATGAAATCTGGACCGTACTAACATTTTTCTGTAGAGCATCCTTAATCTTCCAAAGAGACGGAAGAAACAGATTCGTGGTTGGATACTGATTCCAAGAAAAAATCTTCGTGCAGTCGTAGAAACTTTGAGAAATGTGTGAACTTGTTTTGCTTTGTCCCGATCATCTGTGCTCGACAACCAAGAATAGGTTCAGTCACGCGCCGCGTATTTAGAAAATGCAAGCTGTAATTCCATTACCGTATCTAACATTTCATAGGTCGAGTTCCAACGTGTACAGACATTTAACTTCAACGTTTTTTTAGATGACACATTCAAACGTTGGATGATGTCATTCCATACACTCAGTCTCGATGGCGACCCCCTTATATATTTCACACTTTCTCTTATGTTCTCTATAGTGTTGTTAATTTCTTTCAGCCCTTCTTGTTCAATCAAATTTACAATATGGGCACAACATCTGACCTGGAATATTTTTCCTTCAAAAAATAAATTTCCTGTTGCCCTGAACTGGTTACGTAAGCATGAAATGACACTGTTATTTGCTAAAACATTATCTAAAGTTATTGCTGAAATTTTCTTCTCAATGCCCTAGCCTTCTAGACAACTGTAGATGAAATCTGAAATAAGTAAACCAGTATGTGGAGGATGAATGTTGCGGAAGTTCAAAATTCTCTTGCATAGTTTCCAATCCTTATCGACATAGTGAGCGGTTAATAAAATATATCCTTTTATTTGATTGGACGCTGTCCATAAATCAGAAGTTAAAACTATTTTGGACACTGAAGCCAAAACTTCTTTTAGTTTCATCTTCTCTTTTGCGTACATCTTTATGCACTCTCTTTGTACTATGACGCGGGAGATATTCTTGGCTTGAGGGTTAATGAATTGATAGAAAGCCTTAAACCCTTTACTTTTTATCATTCTGAAAGGTTTTTCTTCCAGAATCACTAATATAGCATACCACTTATTCAACTTCTCTTTGTCAAACTTATGAGTGGACACTACGCCTTAGGAGTTGTCCCTTTCTGACTTCGTAAATGATAGCAACTGTTGGCTGGGAGGATGGAGTCTTGGTCTTTTAGGACACATCTTCAAATGTCTATTTAGATGTGTCGTTGATCGTCTTGGAACTTTCTGAATAACCTTTTGCAGTGATTACACTTTATCTTCCGTACACCGTTAACTGTCACATCTTCGAAATCATCCCACACTGCTGATCTTTTCTTCTTCCATTTGCATGCAGTTGACGTGTCTGTGTCTCCCTCTATGATTAGAGGAGATGTGACTGATGCACCCATTCCAGGGGTATTTGGGTTTTCGTCTTGACTAGTCATCAATAAAATAAAGTTCTCGATATATTATACGGCTATACCTAGACGGCTAGACCGCTAGATGGGCATACTTACTTAACTGTCTAAATCAGTCACCAATTCAGGGTTGGATAGATTGTAATGCCTTAATTTTTCAATTTAAATGCTAATGTATTCATTTTCCAATTTTATCTCTCCAGAATATATTAATCTTGTATTTGATTCCCATGTTAATCATCAACACAAAGTGTGGACATTTGAAGACAGAAATAAATACATGAAATATATCCAGAGAGAAAAATGAGAGGCGAAACTAGAACAGACATATGCATTTAAATTGGAATAAATGAAGACATTACAATCTATCTAACCCTGAACTGTCCAAAAAAAGGACAATTTGAGAATTTCTATGCATCCAAGAACACACTGAATCTATGTCTGGCAACATAGAAATCCTCAAATGGGCAACTGATTATCCTATACTACAATTAGAACAATACAAATAAGTCATATCTATGCAAACAAAGGAGCATGTTGAAATTGACATTCATCATCTAGCTAACTAATAACAAAATGTAAGATGAAAAATCAAAGACATCTTAAAGTGGTAGCATTCAACACTAATAAAGTAACAAGTAAACTGTCATTTATAAAGTAAATTAAGAAACATGGAAAACATAAAATTAGGGCATGAGACTTGAATAGTAGAGGACAATAATTAACATATTAACAATTTCTATATTAACATATATTAACAATTTCTATATTAACATCTTAACAATTTCTATATTAACATATATTAACAATTTTAACATATATTAGCTATATTAACATATATTAACAATTTTAACATATATTAGCTAATAGCTATATTAACATATATTAACAATTTTAGCATATACTAGCTAATAGCTATATTAACATATATTAGCTAATAGCTATATTAACATATATTAACATATTAACATATTTCGATATTAACAATTTTTGACATATATTAACATATTAACAATTTCTATATTAACATATATTAACAATTTCTGACATATATTAGCAATATTAATATATGATATTGATATCAATTTCGGACATATATTAACAGTTTATACAAAATAATAATAATAATAAATTAATACCACACAATAATCTAAAAAAATAATAAATCAATTTCTGATATATATTAACAATTTATAAAAATAAAAAATAAAAAATCAACACCACACATTACCGGGCGAGCTAGGTAGGAACGACCGGTACCGTGCGTGCAGGGCAGGGATGACAGACGAGTGGCAGGGACAAGCTGCGGCACCGAACGAGTGGCAAGTACGAGTTGCGGCACCGAACATGGGCATTGGGCAGGCCGCAGGGATGAGCGGCAGGGTCTAGCACCGCCGGACAGGGGACAGGGGAGAGAGAGAGAGAGAGAGAGAGAGAGAGAGAGAGAGAGAGATTTTCAAACGGGCGCTGGAAGGGAAGAAGGAAAGGGGGTTTTGGCAGGCTGCTTGAAAATGACTGGAGAACGACCGAGGGAGTAGGATTTTTTTTGGGCGGCTTATATATACGGGTATACGAGTTGAGTACGAGTCGAGTACCGCCCAGCTCATACTTTACTCGGAATCAAAATGAGTCTTAAAAAACTGCTCATACTCGGCTCAAACTCATGACGAGTCGAGTTGAGTTGAATAATTCCGAGTCGAGTCGAGCGAGTAATCGAGCATACTCTACTCGTGTACAGCTCTAATCCTGATGATTGGAATGGGCCTCATCTTTTTGTCATCCTAATCATGGTGGGGGTCAATTTATCTACAGATTGGATGGCATACCCCACACAAGCAAGTGACTATTCACACGTGAGTTAGTTCTCCACGTGTGCAAATTACTTACACATCTAGGTGGTGCATGTAGAGGAACGTCGTTTATGTTCCTTCAAAAGTGAAAATTGAGGTTCTAGTTTTGGACCTTTTTTTTTTAAAAAAAAAATAAATATTATTTTTTATTTTTCTAGTAACACGGTATTAACCAACATCAATGTTTTCTTACGATGTATCAATCAATCAATGAGAAGAAGTGTGATGTGTACTGTCCAGTAAATAAAAAGTATAGTTGCAGAATGCTGGGAAGGCCTGATTACGCATGCTAACTTGCTTCATCCCGGAAAGATAGTTAAAAGTATCCCACCCGGGGAGCGTGCTAACTTAGATAAAACTCAAAAGGAATTGGCCGATTGTGTTCAGCCCCTTGCTGCTCCTCATGCAATGGTGAAAAAGCGTCACTTGTATATGTCAATTATATATTGAAAATGGCACTTATCAATGACATTGCCCAAGTCCAAACCCCAAGATCAGCTCACAACCCCAACAAAGTCCAATTCGAGAACATTCTGTACTGAGCGCCAAACATCCATAATAGGCATGGGCCAGGTTGAGTCCAGTTTGAGAGCACAAACCATACATACATTGCTCTCATGAGCCATGCTGAGTCCATTTAGGAACATTTTGTACCGAGCGTCAACCTTTCATGGTGGGCATGGGTTAGGAAGATTAGGTACTGAGTTCCAACCTTTCATGGAAAGCATGGAGTAGGAAAATTAGGTACTGAACGCTAACCAATCATGGCTGGCATAGGCTAGGCTGAGTTCTAGTTTGAGAATATTCTGTATTAAGCGCCAACCATTCATGGCTGGCATGGCCAGGCCTTTATATTGAGTGCCAACCATTAATAGCTTACATGGGTTGGGAGAGAGTCCAGTTTGTGAACATTCCATACTAAGCGGCAACCTTTCATAGCTTTGCATGGAGTCTAGTTTGAGCACACTATGCACCAAGTGCCAACCATTCATCTCTAGCATTGGTTAGGTTGAGTCCAGTTTGAGAACATTGTGTATTGAGTGATAACCATTTATGGTTGGCATGGGCCAAGCTAAGTCCAATTTGAGAACTTTTAGTACTGAGCGGCAACCATTCATTGCTTGCATGGGCCAGTCTGAGTCCAGTTTGAGAATATTTTGTACCAGGTGCTGAACATTCTCATGGTTACCATAGGCCAAGCTGAGTCTAGTTTGAGAACACTCTTTACTAAGCGCCAACCATTCATCAGTCTCATGGGCAGGGCTGAATCCAGTTTGAGAACATTTTTGTAATGAGCTCTAATGATTCATGGCTGGCAATGGCATAGGCCAAGCATAGTCCAATTTGAGAATATTCTGTATTGAGCAGATGGTTGGTTGGCTCGCATGGGCTAGGTTGATTCTAGTTCAAAGACATTCTATACTGAGCACCAACCATTCGGAGCTCTCACATGGGCTAGGTTGATTCCAGTTTGAGAACATTCTATGCTAGACACCAACCATTCATGGTTCGTATAAGCCAATATGACTCCAGTTGGCGAATCCAAGCATCAATTGTTCATCGCTCTTATGGCCCAGGTTAAGCCCAATTTGAGAACATTCTATCTTGAACGCTAATCATTCATCACTTATTGAGGTTGTGCCAGGTGAAACCAATGTTTTTTGCTCCTGGACCTGATTTAATGCTCCTTCATTCATTGTGAAGTTAATATGTGGAACATGTTTAATCATATGGGTTTCAGATGATTTTCTTATTGAATAAATGGAAGTGGATTCCATGATTTTTACTAGCATCGAATCTAGAGTATTCAAATGTTCGAATGTGTATCTTGATTGGCCATTGCGCTGGCTATTGGAAATCCTAAATAAGATATTTGCATGTCGGTCTTCCACCTCCTGTACACCCACGCCTGTATGCTCTTTAATGGAGAGAAGAACGTGTGAGTAATAGTGTATGGAGTTGGGGACCAAATGCACTTCCTTATAATAAAGAGGCTATGTGAAGATCTCACCCATCGTAGGACTGTTCCAAGTCCACATCTCCTCAATCCCGTCACTGGGAGGGAAGCCGTCTCCCAATACAACTTTATCTAGAGTAGTCTATAATACTTCATGTCCATAAAATTATGTACACCCATCAACTACATGAGTCCTACCCTGATGGTCATATGATTTATCAAAACTGCTCATTGCATTGCTAGATGGAATTATAACATACATGACTCACAATTCCAACATTATCCCACTTGGGACATTTATGGCAATCTTTAATATGCAATGTATTATGTAGTACTTCCTTAATGAGCTCAAGACTCTATTAGATATTTTAATGGATTCCGAAAAGTACACTAAATTATCTGGTCCATTAGAACTGCTGACACTGGACCACGGCAGTCATTACCTCATTTGTTGAGGCGAGACTAGGTGTAATCACAAATGTCAACATTCCCAATGACATTAATACCGAAAATCTCATGCCATGTGAAGCCCTGCATACAGACTTCCAAACCGTTCAATCATCTATATCAAGAGATGCCTCAGCCTTAATCATAACCAATATTATCTGTTCATTTCTCTTTATGCATGCAGAATGAGTATACCATAATGAACAAAAATCAAAACTTGAATCATCAATTAAACCTTAATTTACTGCAATGTATATGCTTCTACGATGTATGTACTCCCACTGACCATGAGCACACAATGATGCAATTATCAGCTAGGGTTTACAAATACTCGACGATTATAAATTCTCTTCCTTTCAAGAAACTACAACATGTGCTCTTTTGTCCTTATCCTAATTCAAAGAACTACAATACTGCAATGTCTAGCACCTGATTTTGCGATATATGTTAAAATTATATTCCAATGCATGGTGTCGCAGTAACAACATTTACGCAACAAAACAAAATCTGAAACTAGACCTCCCACTTATGAGCCATTCAGTGTAGACTAAACTTATTCATCTTATCAGTTCCACTTGACTCGTATTACTGTATGTGAGCTGAATATCTTCATCATATTTCTTTATTCACCTAATTTATGGATCCTATATACCCATAATTTCTCCTATAATAAGGATTATCAAGTTGTAAGGCCAAGTGCAAGCCTTAAACTCTCACAACATTTAAGACCGACTCCCACTGTTCCCTCACTAATCAAGTGATTAGAGGGCATACATGGTTTTGAGAAATGATCTCATGTTGCATATATCAGGATTCTCTACACCATCGCTTGTAGCCTTTATAGGATCCTTGTCCTTTGTAACACCGCTCGTGTGCACACCTGTCCCAACCCGCACTGTTGATAGATTATACATTGCATCCTAGTGCACTTAGAAACCCAACCGAAGTGATTTTTTCCGAATGACCTTGAAACCTCTGTCATGTGAACTGCGTCATCGTTGCGGTCCCCACGACAAAAACCGTGCATCAATCCGATACTTCGTTAGTGAGATACAACACATCGAACCCATGACCTAGATTGCGTATCTTGTAACATGAGTAACCTTTATTGTGCTAGGCCCATTGGACTTGAGCCCATGTGGGCCTAAAGCTCACTTTCTAGAACATAAAAATTATCACAAGATAGGACAATCACTACATGACAAATAAGGAGCTAGCACATATAAGACAATGCACTATAAGACAAAATTGGATTCTACCTCAAAATCCATCATTAGCCCTCTCCCCATGCCTTAGAAAGTATCATGGCTCATATCCACCTCATCCTACACATGTATCCAATGCATGTCATGATTTGTGCTACATCACTTCAAACAATCAATTGTAGCACTCTTCTTCATCAACTACCATGCATCACCTACAATCCACAATCCATATCCATCCATTAGCCAATGCATGCCCAGATTTCTTCCACCTTGGCAATGCATGCTTAGCACCATCTACCTCATCCATCCACTATCCATAGCATACTCTACCTTCCACCTCACTTTCAGCACCAATAAGACCCTATAAACTTACTACATCATCTTGCCACCTCAACCGCCAATTCTCTATATAAGAGTAGGAGATCTCTTACACTTATATTTTTTCTATATTTAGAAATTTTTAAGATTTTAAGAGAGAGTTAGAGAGAGTGGGGTTAAGGCATGGCTCACTATAAAGCCCAGAGAGAGTAGACCACACATCATCATCAACACATCCATTCATTTGAAGTGAGTCTACACCCTACCTTCCACCCTTCGTATCCTCCTCTTTCTTCATTTTGTATTTTCTTGTTACATGTGGGGCCCCATTGGTGTAGAGCCCTATGGGTGCATATATTATTGGCTATGGTGGTTAGCAAGGTGGCCCACGTCAGTCTAGTCTACTATGATGAACATTATATCCACACCCTTCATATGTAATCCCGTTTTTGTATTTAGACAGCAACTTTTAAAAATTGTATAAAATCAACTATACTAAGATTTAAGTTAAAACTTGGTAATAACATGAATCACAATATGAGCTAACTCTAGGCCAAATTTCATAGCCATCTAACTGTTTAATCATCTGTGGCATTAACTTTACTTGGTTGCTGTCCAACAGCACATAGAGGGTTCCGATTTGCCAAATAAATGACCTATTTTTGGTCCCTTTATTAAACCTAATAGAAAGATATATTATGTTGGATTCGTATAAAATCAAAGTAGATTTCCAACAGTATATAATACGCCTTAATCAGAATTCGGATGGCGGAGATCTTGGCCTTGTATAAAAATGTAACTAAGAGCTTATTGTGACTACATATTGTGTGGGCCAAATCCGTGATTCCAACAGTCAGATGTATTTGATTTTTTTTATTAACATACTTAAGATAGCTATTAATCATATGTACGGTCCCTATGATCAGATTATTTCATAATAGAATTTAGGAAATTCTGGACCGACAGATACTTACATAAGGATAAACCTTGAATTGTTATGTGTGGTCTAGATGGATCTAAGGTTCTGTATGGTTGGAAACCTATATACAACCTAAATGATGTATTCCCAAACTAAATCTATATACAGCCTAAATGACGTATTCCCAAACCATCCATTGGATTGGATTTCCCAGTAGAGAATCTGATAATAGAGATTTGATCAAGATATTTCATGTGCTACTTGTATGTTGTATGTATGTTGTCCACAACATTCATCCTCTTATTATTGACCCACTTGGTAGTGGACCACTTTTGATTTATGTACTTTTTTAGTTCATTCAATTTGGACAACCATGTGTATTGATGTGTGTCTCTTATTTATGCTTTGCCAGCGTATGGGCCTCACTTGGCATTCTATCTATTTCCTTTGCACCTTTTCTGTTTACTTTCTGTTTACTAAAATGTTTTCAAGTACTTAATTGTATTACATGTAGGCCTCTTTGACACCTTGTGGTGGGCCCTATGCTCTGTAGTTAAGGGTCTCACTTTAGGGGATGTTTAATCCTTATATAAGTGAGCTGGGATGTCCCACCTTTTTGTCAGGAATGATCTCCAAGTTTTTGGAAAGTGGGCCGTAAGTTGTGACAGACCCCATTGTTGAAAACTGTTTGATTATTTTTGTGTTTTATACCAACTTTGGGCCTCTGTAGTGGATCCCACGCAGAAGATATGAGTAGGCCACCACTTGGAACCTTTAACCTATATAAATAAATAGATAAATAATATTTTACTTAGGCTAAAGAGGACCCCACATGACTGGGGAGTGGGTCCAAAAATGGGGCCAGGCATGGTTGTGTAGAAAATTAAAATACATATATTTGGCCGTACACCAAATATGATGTGTACATAACCAGTTGGTCCCATCTTATATTTTTTGAATTCCATATATAGGAATACCAAGGGCACCTGACAGCACACTGAAAGGTGGTACCTCGTGATCATGGGACGTACTCAAACTTGGATTAAAACTAATTCTGCACTGTGTTTCCTGCACATTTTCTCCAAGTACCCATGTTTGGGCCATCATTGCAAATTGTATACACCCAACCAATGAGGCCCGCTTATACCTTTTAAAGCCCATATATAAGGCTACCAAATTCTCTTTTTCCTTCTCTAGGGGTAGGCCCCATGTGATCACAAAATAGACTAAAAAAATGGTCTGGAACCAGTTCTATGCTGAAAATCTGTTTAACCTAGAATTTATGTGGGCCCACATTTGTGGGGTCCACCTACTCTCTAAGGCATCTGACGGATTGTCTAGTCTAGGCCCTTAAAATAAATTCTAAGGTGGTGGTGGGCCCAAAATTCTAGTGAGCCTTTTATATGTGGGTCATATTTCCATCTATTAAGGCCTACCTTGTGATGTTGGTAAATGAGTGTTATTTAATCCTGTGATTTGGGTGGTAGACAACCCTTGCTGCCTACATATCATCTCTCAGGTTATGAGTGTCCTTGGGCCAACCCAAATGAAGTAACATTAAGGCCTAAGTGGGCTATCTTGTATGAGCCGCACCCTTACCAAATAAGGCCTACTTAGTATATTGTGTACATTTCTTCTTTTACCTTGTGGAGCATGTGGTGGACAACCTTACTGCCCAATTATTTCTCCTAGGTCATACACGGCCTCAAGCCAATCCAAATGAAGCAAAACCCTAAGGCCTAAGTGGGCCCAACACTAAGAGAAATCGTTGGGGACTGAGAAGCCCACCATGATAACCTTCCTTGAGCCTGTTGGGTAGGCTAATTGCCTAGTGGTTAGTGTGCGTTGCACACTACCTCTTGTCAAGTGGACCATACTTATCGATTCCTATTTTAGAATTCATAAATTGGATAATTGGATTTTTCTTGATTTACTTATATATGTGGCTAGTGGGCCCAATATGATGTATGACATGAAAGATGTTAGCATGTTGTCCTTATGTTTGAGAATGTGCATTGTTTCTAGTTGATGGTGGGATGTGTGGGATCCACGTAGTTGTGGAGTTGGCTCCACATCATTGAAGACCATGTGGTTGAAAGTTTATCCCTTGAAGTTGGCGTAGTGGACCATTTAGTGAGACTCACGCATGACCTATGGGACTACGTGCCTTACACATAGTCTAAGGTTGATGAGCGTGTCACACTTGGGTGGGACGTGCATATTATTGGTTGAAATGATAGATATAATCTAATTGATGGTGATTATTGTATGGTTAATATTGATTATGGTGATGATTTAATGGATAGTGAATTGATGACATATGCATTGATAATGAATTAGTTGTTTGTGTTAGTTGCGACATTACCTATGTTAATCATGAAGTGGAAGTGATCTTCATGCCAATGATGATGATAGTCTGTACATGTATATGATGACAAAATATGCTAGTTGATCACCATGCTTTACTTGATGATTGTTACATTGGATCATGAGGTTGATGTCCAAGTTGATAATCATGCACGTGTTGATGCCCATGCCCATGATATGTTTGTAATCACTATGCTTTACTTGATATTGATTACATTGTAGATGATATTGATATCTAAGTGACAATAATGCACATGTTGATTGTCACAATGATCTCATGCATAAGATAGTCATATTTTACTTTATGCCTGAATGATAATAAATAAATGATGTTGGTGAACGTAAGGATAACCTCATGAATGATAGACACCTAATGCCTAAGGCATCTATGATGTTAGTGTTAGATGATGGCCATGCTATTAATGATGCATGTGAATCATTGTGTGCTATGTACTCCATGCATAAGCTTGCATGACTTGGATAATTCAATGTAAAATGTTGGTATGACACTTAATGATTTTTGTGGCGTTACATTAGTGATTAGTACGAGAGTTACACTGAATGTTTGTTAATAGCATTTTCTTTATGTTAACGTGGCACTTTCTTTATATTGACATGGTACTTTCTTTATATTGATGCGAAACTTATTTTATATTAAAAGCAGTATTGCTCTTGTATTTAAGTTAGTATTTCTTTATATTGATTTAACCATACTTTATGCTTAATGCGGTATTACACATTTCATAAATGGTGCTTATAATCATACGTTGTCATATCTCATATGCATCATTTGTATGCCTATTACGGATGACAATTGTTCATAGCATATGCCTTTCAGCGAGATACTTAGGGGACTCTATATGGGATAAGGTCGCCCCATATGATCACACGATATGCGCTATTTTGGTGCATGACTTGGATGGTATGACTTATACATTGTGCATCTTGTATATCATGATCACTTTACACCCCAGTAAAATCAGAGTTGTGGCTCCACAGGCATATCGTGGATGGCCAAATTGGACACCAGAAATATCTATTCTAGCATTAGGGCGCTAAGGATGTCCTTGGATGAAAGTCCCTAAACTTTGTGGGCCAATAGGATTATTCAACGTCAAGATTGAGTGGATAACATGAGCACCGTGTGCCAAATACTAGTAGGCCGTGTCTCCCACTGTGTCGTGGTCGGTTGGAAATGGGTGTGACTTTATTTGCCTGAGGGTAGGGGTTGTAAGCTAGGTTGAGTTTGACTAGCTCGTAAATGGGTCCACTATCAATGAGTTGGGTGGGCATTGACATACCACTGGTTAGGCGGATAGTGAGGTCTCTTCCACTTACCTGGGCATGAGCGTGATGGGGCGACAACAAATGTGGAGTGTACTAGTGATGTTTCCGGATATGAACTGTACTAAGATGTGGACTTACTGAGTAGGACTTGTATGCTTGCATACATCCAATATCCCTTTGCATTTACAGCACTTGCACTTCATCCCGCCCTCTCGGCTTCACAAAACATTGCATTATCACCATGCTCTAGTTGTGTTACTTGTGTACTCCATAGATGTTGGGTTGCACATGTGGTACGTCATGATTCTTAATGAAGATATATCATATGGTATGGAGATGTATTAGTAAAGATGAGGGATGTTCAACATTTCATTGGTTTACACATGGGTTGCACATGTGTGGTATGTTGTGGTTCTTGGTAGAGACGTATTATATGGTTTGGAGATGTATTGGTAGAGATGAGGGATGTTCAACATTTCACTCATGCATTCATTCATCCATAATCTACTCGGGCTAGTAGTGCATAACTAAATCATTATATGCACCTTCACAATCACCATGATTTCAGTTAGGTACGCAACTAACTTGAGATTAGGAGTTTATCATATTGAGTCTAATTATCCAAATCAGGTATGGGATTGGTTTGGATATAATGCCCTTGTGAGGAACCCCATAGCTTGCGATACCGCGTACTATCATCGCAGCTACACACACTAGCTTTGTCATTAATTTTCCATTGTATGCTTTATAGTGGAATATGGAATTTGATTATATTGTACATGATGATTGGTTATTCTTATGATTCATAATTGTTAATCCGAGTAGTATGCCTAAAATTGATCACATGATTTATGATAACCTGACGAACACTAATAATATGCTTAGTTGATAACATGCTCACCTATGATAACATGCTTGGTTGATAATATGTCTGTGATTGTTTTTGATATCTTTATGGGAGTGCCCTGATAAGCCATGTTTTACTCTAGGCACGCAGTAGACTCACAAGCTATGGTTTGCTATACAGATGACTTACACTTTTTTCAGGATTTGTTTAGTAGCATGGCGCGTGCTGGAGTTGTAAGGGATTTGTTATCTCTTCTCCCTTATTGTTGAGTTGGTGCACCATCATATGTATGACATGTTTGTAAGGCTCGTATCCTCATCCTTACTGTTCCGTCGACTCTCGCGATCCTTTCTGACGATTTCTGGCAACCTATGACAGATAATGGACGTTTGCGCGCTACCCTAAGTCGTATTCCGTAGATTTGAGTCAGTTTAATCCGAGACTTGTACCATTGCGACCGCACCGTCGCCACGGTTCCAACACTGTGTCTTACATACCGATCCGATACCCTGTCAGGGAGATGTGGGCTGACGTTTATTTCGAAAAAAATGTTGCTCGTTTGCAATCCTAAGAGAATCTCTACGACATGTCAAATCAATCCAATTAATCACCTCACATGTCAAGTACATGCCCCATCCCCAAAAGCAACCCCAAAGTCAACTCTCTCTCCCTCTTTCTCTCTCTCTTACACACCCTTACATGTCAAGTACCACATCACCTCACATCCATCACTTCATCATCCATCACCTCTCCCTTACAACCCCTTCTCTCTCTCTCTTTCTCAAACACAAAAAAATTCCAGGCAACAAGTGGTGGACGTCCAAGCCATCCCAAGTGAGAAAAGAGTGAGTTATATGGCCCACTTTCCATCCCAAATCTCTCATCCTAGCCCTTCATTTCTCATCACCCTCCATCAAAGTGAGACAAAAGGAGATTGACTTCCCAACGGACCAAGAAGATCGAACGGTGGGTGTTACCATAGGCTAGATTTCTTGTTTTAATAAAGGGCCAAGTAAGGCCTACCGATTGATTGTATGGATCTCACTTTGGACCCTAGGTGTGGCCGATGGCCCACCTTGATTCTCATGATCATTCCATGATGGGGCCATTCCCCATGGACCTCATCATGATGTTTATTTTCTTTGCATGGCTAGAGGTCATCTAGAGCTTCCATTTTGGTGGAGAAGGAATCTCCACCGTTGATTTGATTTGGTGGGCCCACATATATTGGGACCCACTTGATGTATGTTGTAAATCATGCAAAGGAGGACCCATAGTGTCGGGGTCCCTCCATCACACGTGTCCCTCTCTCTTTCTATCTCTCTTTCCCTCTCTTTTTCATATTTTTTTTATGTGTTATGATGTGGCTGTGTGGCCCACTTGGATGGACCCCACCATGAGGCATGTATTTTATCGAAGTCATCTATAGGTGGGGCCCACTTTATAAGTGTTGTGTCCACCCCATCCATCATTTGGTAGCCCACGTGGGCAGCCCACTTGAAAGGCATAACCGTCCAGCGTCCCTGGACGCTGGACGTTGAATGGAAAACACAAATATTAGCCTTAGCTCAGGGCTATTTGGGTGAGCCACTTGTATAGGCCCCACATGGATATATGGATTCAATCCACGCCGTCCATCCTATTTAACAACTCATTTTAGGCGTTGAGCCGAAAAATGAAGCTGATCCAACTTTCTGGTGGGCCATACCTTAGAAAATAGTGATTTTCACCATTTAAATTCACTTAAATTTCTCTATATATCGAAACATGCCCAATATTGGGCTTGATGGATTTGTATGGACTGTAGAAACCAGTGGACGGGGTGGATTCTTCCGATGCGGGCCCCACACATGAAAAACCCCAGAAAAACCCAATTTTTCAAAAAAATAAAAATAGGCAGCACTTGCTGCCGCTGACGTCAGCGGCAGGCACTGCTGTGCTGTGGATGGACAGGCCAGGGACCACGGTCCCAGCCGTGGGCCCCACCGTGATGTTTTTTTAATATCCAGGCCATCCATTTTGTAGGCCCTTAGGGTAGTGGGTCGTCCTCAAAATTTCAACTGTATAAATGGCTCAGGTGGCCCACATCATAGGAAACAATGGTTATTGAATGGCTGCCATTGAAACCCATTTGGGTCTTCACAGAAGTTTTGGGTCAATATGAAATTTATTTTTCCTTCCATCCAGGTCAGCATGACCTTATCAACGAGTTGGACGGCATATAACATTATGGTGGGCCCCACATGGGACCCCATGATGTAGGTGTTCTATCTACACCGTCCACAGCAGTGGACGGTGGAACCCACTATGATGTATGTGTTTTAGTCACACCGTCCACAACAGTGGACGGTGGCAACCACAATATTTATGTGTTTTATCCACACCGTCCACACCTGGACGGCGGGACCCACCATGATGCATGTGTTGCATCCAAACCGTCTAACCATTTAGCCAGCTTGCCTTACAGGCTTAAGACTAAAAATTAGACAAATCTAGGATTAAGTGGACCACATAGCAAAAGGTAGTGGGGAGTGAGTGTCTGCCATTGAAACCTTTAGTTTCACATAAGTTTTGGATCATTAGGAAATTTGTTTCCTCTTAATCCAGGTCTGTGTGACCTTATGGCCAGATTGGATAGAAAATAAATGTTATGGTGGGCCTTGAGAATTTAATGGTGGAAATCATTCTTGCCACTATTATTTGGGGTGCGGTCTAGTTGATCTTTTGATATTATTCATTTGTATATATTATATATATACATTTTGATTTATTTGTGGCTATCCATTGAGGCCCACCTTGGTATATGTATGAGGCCCATGTGTGTAACGCCCTGAAAATCAGGGGTCGAGCATAAACTCAATCCACGAGTTCCAACGCATCACTTATGCAACATAAATAATGATGATTAAATGTTATCTGTGTTAGTGCATTAATCATGAGTGGGATTATACCAAAACAGTAATTCATACTCCAGATCAATTCATATAACACAAGCAAAAGACTGAAAAATGTATATAAACGTGTATGAACCAAAAAGATCATGATCGGTCTCCAGAGTATGAATACATCACTGAGTCATCATATACATGTAATAGTTCAAAATAGTTCAACTACAAAAATAAACCCTGTAGCCCCGTCGATCCAGATGGCCTAAGCGAAACTCCCGGAGAACTGCATATAAGAGAACTCATCCTGATCATCATAGTAATCGGGCTCCACCTCCTGAGTCGCATCATCATCTGCAACTAAGACAGAGTCTGGTGGGTGTTCAAAACACCATCCCAGAATGTGGGAGTGAGTGATTAACTCAGTGGGATCATTGAGCAAAGGTTAACATGTTATCAATTCAATCAAGCAGTAATGATAAAGCAGACATATCAAATATTCCTAGATACTCTTATTAATGCAAGGATGAAATGTAAGCATGATGCATGCACTCACCTACACTCCCTCGTGCGACACCATCTTACGGTTACGGCATGCTTTCTTTCCTCTGTGCTCTTCAACCCGGGGCACATGCAGTGTGATGTAATAAGCGTGATTACCAAGTTATTATTAGTCCTTTTCATCCAGCAGGATTGGGAAGCTAAGGTACCTCCCTTATATCAATTCCCAAACAATGATCCATTCTAGGGTCATTAGTCCTAGTAAATCTCATACGATGATACGGTTCTAGGTCACTGCAAAGGGCTCGTCACCTTATCAGTGCATGCCTAGTGTACTCTTGTTGCTACGTAAGGGCTCGTCGCCTCTACGCAGTCTTAACGTACGCTCGAGGTCACTACAAAGGGCTCATCACCTTATCAGTATAGGCCGACAGCTCGAAAACAGTGTCCCATACCACCGTATTCGGCTCACGAGTCTAAGTTACTCACTGATCACTACGGGGAGGCTCGTCACCCTGGCGTAGGCCGATAGCTCGACCACGGTGTCCCATACCACTATGCCCGGCTCATGAGTCTTAGCGGATCGAGGTAACAAGGTTTAAAAGGTTTTCACTGGTGAGTTTGATACCTTAGATTCAACCAGTAGCGTCCATACATGATGAACATACATTGGGTCAATCGGGTTACTCGACAAGCTCGATTAGTACGAGCGCATGTTGAGTTAATCGACATGAAGTGCGTAAGCACTCCGTGTAGCCTAACTACTGCCGACATCCCAAGTACGACTCGGATTCATCGATCACGTCCTATGTGGCGAGACAACCTCAGCCACCTATTCAGTACCTGTTACCGATTGCTTGGACTATTTCGTAGTCCCAAACACATTCAATTATAACAGATAATCATACAAGCAAAACAGAACAGTAATGAATCAATAATTCCATTCATACAAGCATGTGAGCATTTGATGGATTTCAACTTAAACATGAATTTACACACAAGCAGTGTCTAAGTAAAACAGTTAAAGAATGTAAGTTACATGGAGGAATTCATACATATCGTTAAGGTAGTTGAGAATCTCTTCTCAACGCCCATATAAAGTACAATATATTACACACTTGTTCATTCAGACATTTCTACAAACACTTAGACTACATATTCCAACATACATGATGTATGTTGGTGATAGCACATATTAGGACAAATCCTTTTGCCAAGGAGTTGTTACACATACAACTAGCACAAACACATGACAATTAATCATGACAAACACATGTTCAAATTTTATACGTATACAATACTTTCTACATATACATGGAATACACTAAACTCAATATAGTTCATATATATCAAAAACGCGATACAAACATTGCATTTGGCATATGAAATTGCACCCACATTAGTAATAAACCATTAACCGACATTGATAGCCTTTAAAACCATAACCTATATGTTTATAGTCTGCACATTTCGCCAATAGACTTGTAACGAACTCAGTTTTAAAGCTACGTCTTTGTCTACAGCAGATTGACAACCTATAGCATAAATTAGGTTAACTATTTCATAACTTGCACTATCTGAAACCCTAAAACAGATTAGGGTTAGATTTTCTTACCTAAGAACAGGATTGGTATCGCCCGTATAGCGACACAGGAGTGTTGGCTAAGCATGTGGAGCGTCAAGGAAAGATCCCAACCTCTATCTCTCTCACTCTCTCTCTCTCTCTCTCTCTCTCTTCCTCACTTTCTTCTTCTCTTTTTTCTTTTCTTTGCCTTAGGGTTTGCAAATTTGTATGGCATATGAGAGAGGGTGTTTAAGGTCCTTATATAGGCCCAGGTTTGATGGGAATGGCCCTAGGGCTAAGGTATACTTAGGTTATATCCAAATATGGGCCGTTTTGGTCCAACGGAGCACTTCTGGTGGCCCTCTTTTCACGTGCGGTCGGACTTAAGCTCCCTGACCATGGATCTAGGTCAGGCTGAGTTTTCGTCTCGATCGGATTTACAGATCAGCCGTGGTGGACCAGTTTCAGTTCAACGGTCACGGTCACTCGATCAGGGCCACAAGTACATCGACATGTGAGGTACATTTCTCCTGATCCGATGGTGTATTTGGGTCAAATTCTGACGGTCTAAATCCTTATATTTGGCCCACAAGCAACATGACTCAGATTACTTAAATTCAGATTTTTATTTCTAAATATTTTCACGTTTCTCACACTCTTCGCTCCGGGCTCAAGTTGTGTAGTTTTAGACACAATTAAGACTTGATTTCTAAGAGGGTTGTCAAGTCCAGTAATGCGGTCTTAATTGAATAGTTTCGGGGTAATCGGACTTTTGACATGCGGTCTAGGTCTGATACGGAGTTTCGATGTACTCCCGAGAGCAACCGGGTTTTGAGATGGATTCTAGATTTCAGGGTAATGTAGCGTCAATGATTTTGCATGTTTTTAGTCTTGTAGATCATATTTAAAGTGATTAGTACTAATTTCACAAGCACTCTAGTTTAGCACTTGCTAACATAATCCTAATTTTCTAAAGGTTTTGAACCTGGGTGATTTCTGCCTGAGGTGGTACTCGGGTCCTTGGACGGATTTTTCCGAGACGTTATAATCTACCCCCCTTAAAAAAAATTTCATCCTCGAAATTAGTACCTTTTCGTACTCCTCAAGAATCTGAGGGTAGTTCTTTCGAACATCGGCTTCTATCTCCTAAGTAGCCTCTTCTTCCGTGTGATGCGTCCACAACACTTTCACAAGTTGAATGACCTTGCTACACAATACCTGCTCCTTCCTGTTTAGGATATGCGTCGGTCGCATTACATATGTAGCGTCCTTGCTCAACTGTACCTGCTCTCATATGATAATGTGGGAAGGATCGGGAACGTATTTTTTCAGCATAGATACATGAACTACGTTATGCACGCCCGCAAGTGGTGTGGGCAAAGCAAGGTGGTATGTTACCGCTCCCACTCGATCAAGTATCTGGAATGGGCCAATGAATCGAGACGTAAGCTTCCCCTTCTTGCTAAACTGAAGGACTCCTTTCATAGGGAAAACTCTGAGGAACACATGGTCTCCGACCTCGAACTCTAGCGGTCGCCGCCTCGTATCGGCGTAGCTCTTCTGTCTGCTCTGCACTATCAGCAGTCGGCGCCTGATAATGTCGATCTTCTCTGAGGTCGCCTGTACTAACTCTGGGCCAATCAAGCTTTTCTCGCCAATCTCTGCCCAGCAATGCGGCGCTCTGCACGGGTGCCCATACAGTGCCTCGTAAGCAGCCATGTCAATACTCACCTGGAAGCTGTTATTATAGGCGAACTCTGCATAGGGAAGACAGTCGTCCCAACTGTCCTTGAAATCTAGCACACAGGCCTTCAACATATCTTTTAGAATCTGATTCACCTGTTCCGTCTGCCCGTCAGTCTGTGGGTGGAACGCGGTACTGAACTTCAACTTCACACCCATCGCTTCCTGGATACGAGTCCAGAAGATAGATGTGAATTGCGTGTCTCAGTCCGACACGATCTCCAAGGGAACTCCATGCAGACGTACAATCTCTTTGATGTACAACCTGGCCAACTTATCTGCGAGTTCAAAACTCTGATAGGGAGGAAATGAGCTGATTTCATCAACCGGTCCACGATCACACAAATGGAATCATAACCCTTCCTCGTCTTCGGCAGACTTGAAATGAAATCCATAGAGATGAAGTCCCACTTCCATTCTACTATGGGCATGGGCTAAAGCAAACCAGGAGGTCGGCGATGCTCTACCTTGACCTGCTGGCACGTGAGATAACGGGATATATAATCTGCTATGTGAGTCTTCATATTGTCCCACCAGTACAACCTCTTCATGTCACGATACATCTTCATACTGCCTGGATGCATAGCCACCCTAGAATCGTGAGCAGCCTCAAGAACTTCCTCAAGTCAGGGAGGTTCGGGACGCATAGGCGGCCACGGTAACGTAAGCCCCCATCCGTACCAACGCTCCACTCTGAGTCCTCATCGCTGCTAGCCTGCTCTCTCATCTTCGCCAACAGCTCATCGTCTGCCTGAGCCGCGATAATCCTGTCATCAATGAGGGGCTGTAGTCGAATATGTGCGATGCCCTCATATGGCTCCTCCACCGTGAGTTTCTGCTCAAAGTCTCGCACAAACTCTATCATGTCCCACTCTGCTAACATCAACGAAGCCGCAAACGTCAATGCCTTCTTGCGGCTCAGTGCATCTGCCATAAGGTTGGCCTTACCGGGATGGTAAGAGACTCGAACTTAAAGTCCTTCAAGGTTTCCATCCATCGCTGCTGCCTCATATTCAGGTCCTGCTGAGTGAATATGTATCTGAGGCTCTTGTGGTCGCAAAAGAGCTCAAACTCTTCTCTGAAGAGGTAATGTCTCCAGAGCTTCAGTGCAAAGATGACGGCTGCTAACTCTAGGTCGTGCGTCCGGTAATTCTCCTCGTGTTTCCTCAACTGTCTCGAGGTATATGCAATCACCCTGTCCTTCTGCATAAAGACACAACCCAAACCGACACGCGACGCATCTATATATATAACATACTTGACCCCTTTCTCGGGCAATACTAGCACAGGGGCAAACGTCAACCTGTCCTTCAACTCTTGAAAAGCTACTTTTGCCTTTTCATTCCAGGCAAACTTCAAATCTTTCCGTGTCAACTGAGACAAAGGTCTGGCTATCTTCGAGAAATCCTGAATGAATCGTCGATAGTAACCTACCAGACTAAGAAAACTTCTCACCTCGATAACCGAACCGGGCTGCTCCCAGTCCTGAACTGCGGCTACCTTAGCAAGGTCCACAGTTATCCCTTCCTTGGACACCACATGTCCTAGGAACTTGACTTCTTCTTTCTAGAAGTCACACTTCTTGTATTGTGCAAACAACTGGTTCTTCCTCAGAGTATTCAAGACTATTCGCAGGTGTTCCTCGTGCTCTTCCCAACTCTTGGAGTATATCAGGATGTCATCAATAAACACAATAATGAATTGGTAAAGAAACGGCCGAAATACTCTATTCATCAAGTCCATGAACACTACCGGAGCGTTCGTAAGACCGACTGACATCACAAGAAATTCGTAGTGCCCAAAACAAGTCCTGAAAGCCATCTTCTGCACGTCTTCATCCCTAACGTGCAACTGATGATACCCTGACTGCAAGTCGATCTTCATGAAATACTGTGCTCCTCTCAACTGATCAAACAAATCGTCTATCCTAGGCAGAGGATACTTGTTCTTCACCGTCACTTGGTTCAATTTGCGGTAATCAATACACAATCGCAGTAACCATCCTTCTTCTTCACAAACAACACGGGTGCTCCCCAAGGAGACACACTCGGCCGTATGAAGCCAGCATCTAACAGATCATCGATTTGTTTCCTCAGTTCCTCCATCTCACATGGAGTCATGTGATAAGTCGGAATAGATATGGGCATCGCACCAGGTGCTAGATCAATGGTGAAATCAATCTCACGACGAGGAGGTAGCCCCAGTATCTTACTAAACACCCCCAAAATCCCAAACTACAGGCGTATTTTCAAGTGTCGGGCCATCAATATTCTTCAGTAAGGAAGCGTAACAAAGAACTCGAAAAGGGCAACTGACCTGCACAGAAAATGTAAAGGGCGTGCCCTCAGGTCCGTACACTGTCACTAGACGGGTCTCAGAGTCAATCTCGGCCCTCACTTCAGTCAACCAATGCATACCGAGGATGACGTTGAAATGGTATAGTGTGGTGATAATCAAGTTAATGCATATTGTCCTGCTCCCTAGATCTATCAAACAACCCGCACACAATTTGGTGGCATCTGTAAAGGTCCTTGGTGCTGCGATAACTCGCACCCCAACCATCGGAGTCGTCTTCAGCCCTAAGCGCTGACTGCAAAATATGATATCACAGATATAGTGGATCTCATATCCACCAACAGAAATATAGGGGTACCTTCAATATGAGCAGTGAGCTCGAAGGCCAGAGGCATGGTAGCTGTAGAGTCAGGCACTTCCGTTGTAAGTGCATGAACGCGTGCCTGCTGAGCTCGGTTGGGCTGAGGCACCATAGGTCGCTGAGGTGGCCTAAATCGAGGTGCAGGGGGCCTGAAAGAAGGATGTGCAGGTACTGTCCGTAGAGGTGGAGTCGATAGAGCCTGAGGGTGAGGGCGGTCGATTCTCTATGGCGGCGAAAACCCACTATCTCTCATGCGTGCAAAACAGCTCTCTGTTGCATGACCTGGTTTCCCACAGTACGTACATGTCACACCGGGTCGCCTCATCGGAACTGGTGGCGCCGCGATCCTGGGAGGGGAGTCGATACGGGATCTCTTGCCCAGGAATGGCCTGCTCGGCATATCTGGTCATGGCCTAGGGATCATAGGCCCACGAGAACATGACAATCGATCCCCATCCTGCTCCGCCCGCATAGACATGCGTACTAACTTAGCATAGGAGGGTATGTTAGCACAGCACATTTTCGAGCGAATATCAGGTCGCAGGCCCTTTGAAAAATGCTGCATCTGCATATGGGTGTTAGAAAGTACTGTAGGGACGTACCTGCCCAACTCCGTAAACTGGTGCTCGTACTCTGTCACTGACATGCCTCCCTGTCTGAGGTGTAAGAACTCATTCTCCTTCTCGTGCTGGTACGTCTGGGGATAGTACTTCTCATGGAAGTGGAACTTAAAAACTGCCCACATCCATACATAGTCAACTGCAACGGTCCGCAGGACACTATCCCACCACAAGCTGGCCTCCTTTTCAAACATGAAGGTGGCCAACTCAACCTGCTCCGGCTCTGTACAATGTAGCATCCTCAGCATCTTAGAGATGCGGTCTAGCCAATATTCGGCTTCCTCGGGTCTGTAAGAACCCGCAAATGTAGGAGGCCGCAAGCGCTGGAATCGCTCGAGGAGGCCACTCATACCCAAGTTCCCCGTAGGGTATACAACAGGTGCAGGTGAAGGCACACCCTCATCCTAAGCGGAAGGCCCTATAGTCTCAGCAGGGCATACAGATGGTGAAGGTGGAGTCGCACTTCCACCCTGAGCTAGGGCCCTTGCAATTGTGGTCAAGAGCTGCTGGTGCATCATCATCATCAACTGCTCCAACCTATCAGTAGGTGGGGCTGACTGAGGCTCATGCTACGTCGAAGAAGGCGCACGGTTTTGCTCACTGCTCAGTGGTGTGTAAGGTGGCGGCCTAACCGCAGGACCAGTAGAAGGCTGAGGCTCAGGTATAGTCTCACGAATCGGGCCCAAACCAGGGTCCGTACGACCATCACTCTGGGGGGTGCCTGGTCCATCGAATCAATAAGTGTGAGGCGTGTCGTGCTCCGTGTGACCTTAGGTGGCATTCCCTATATGAAATAGGGTTCACTTACGTAAGATGTAGCATAGCAATACACAATCTTTTAAGCATTCCACACTTCTTAGCAAAAGAGACCGCATGCATTTCATTTTTCCAAAATTGTCTCAATACATGAAATACACAGTACATGAATCATAACAGGAAATGCATGAAAGCTATTTCAAAGCAAGACTACCAACGTAGAGCAACTGCTAACCACGAACACACTATCTACCCATGATGCTACTAAGCTCTTAATCATTGAAACACAAACATTCTAAGACAGCAACAAAATAAGCTACGGGGCAATGACTTGGATGACTAGGCATCCGAGTCTGGCGACGGATGAGGTGCACCCTTATCCTGCAGGCAACACAGGATGAACTTCAAAGTGCAAGTCACTTTCTTAAACTTATGTTTCACGAGGCCCCGAAGATCCATTATATCCTATCGTAGGACAGCCTGACCTTCTTCAAGTTGAGCTAAGCGAGCTTGAACAGCGCTATGCTCCGGTTCCATAGGAGGGGAGTTCTCATCCGTATCCTGGGCCTCCTCTTCTTCCTCGCTCTGCTCTTCTTCTATTTCAGCTCCCTCTTCTTCCTCACTCACTTCCTCTTCGCTCTCTGTCTCATCCTCACCCTCATCAAGTCGGGCTTGTCGTTGCCTCGGCCCAATTCCCATCTGATTGAGAGTCGCTTCATTGATGTAATGGATTGGCACCAGCTTTTTCGCCCCAAGCCTATAGCCAAACTTATGTGCAATCTTGCATATGAGTCAACCGAATGGGAGCGAATCCGACCTTCTGTTAGAGCGCACGGTGAGAAATATTTGTCGCAGAACATAACTGGGCACACACAGCTTCTCTCCCTGCCCCACTTGATACAGTAAATCTACCATCAGGTGCGTGCACTCGCTGTGGTTGCTCCACCTGGGGTAGATGTTGAACGTGAAGATATGGTGAAGCAGATGGAAGTCGCCAGACATATGGGTCGCTAGAAGGCTATTGTTGGATTGCCACAGAACCAGTTGGCCACAAAGGGCCCATGTGCAGTGATCTCTTTCACGTACACTCCTCAGATTCTTCTCAGTTGCATGTACCTCGCCAAGAGGCACATTCATTAGCCGACATACTAAACCAACGTCGATGGTGGCTTCCCGATCTCTTCCACAAGGGATCTTGAACTGCAAGGGCTCCAGCGTAGGCTCTTGAATGTGGGCATAGAAAGCTTGGACAGTGCCCACATTTGCGCGGTACTCGCCCTCAAATAGCGGACCCCACCCGACCTCTTCCAGGCGCTCGAGCAAGAGGTATTCCTTAAATAGCCTTGCACCCACATGAGCTTCAAAAAGGACTCTACAGCCCTCATAAACTCCAAGCGACAGCTCCACCAACAGAGTCCTTCCAACGGGAGCCTAGGGATCAAGATCCCGTTTAGTCTGATACTCCCGAGTGACGCTCGTACTTGCACCGGCACCTCTCAGTCTCCTCGAGCGAGTAGGGCGACTAGGCCCAGCTTCTTCTACAGGAGCTATTTTCTTTTCCATGAGAGAAAAAAGGGTGAAAAGTGAGAAAATAGTCTCCACAAGCTCAAAAAGAGCCATTGAACTAGAAGGAAAAGTGGGTATAAGATGGATTATGGGCTCACAAGATTGTTGAAGCACACAATGGTAGTTGTGTGCTCCAAAAAGAGAAGGAATGAAGAAAGTTGAAGGAATAGGGAAGATTAGAAGAGGGATTGTTGGGTTTTGAAATCTTGAGCTACAAAAGGGGGATGTGTAGGCTCAAATGAAAGGGAAATAAAGAGGGAAACTGATGAAACCAAGTAGGTTAGTGAGCTTACACGAATTTGAGACTCAAATGGAGGGTTTAAGAGCTCAAATGAGAGAATGGAAAGGGGTTGGCAGCAGTGGTAGAGGTTTTTTGAAGGGGTGGTGCAAGGATTGTACAAAAATGAGAAAGGGAGTGCTTGAAGGAGGGATTTGAGTGAAAAATCTAAAATTTTTAGAGGAAAGGAAAGCTTGGGGTGGTGGTTTGTGAAGGAGAGGTGATATAGAAGGGGTTATAACTGACCCCACATGCGTGCGTAGGCCCCACTACACCCAGGACTGATCGGCCCGTGCCGGCCCACCCGGCCAGGCCCGTTTGGCGGCGAGGCCTCGCTAAACCAGCGAGGTCCTTGCCGGCCACTGGACTTTTCAGCGAGGGCTCGCCCTTTAGGAGAGGTCCTCCTACCCCCTGGGTCCCAAAAAGATGTGGGTCCCACCCTAGGTCCCCCTAGAAGTGTGTCGTTTGGCCCCCGACTCCATTTTGACTCGTTTCGGGTCATTTCGAACACGTTTTAATGTAACGTCATCTTTTCTCAATTGTTGAAGGTTGGGATTGGGTAAATCATGGTTTAAACTCATCGATTGATGGTCTGGGGATGATCCGGGGTTGACTTAAGCGATCACAGATGTGTACAGACCCGATCTCGACGATCATTTTCGGTGAACTTTGCTAATTGGCGAAATCGGAGAATCCTAGGCTTGTTTCTAGATTTCTGTCACACTCAACTATGTTATAAAGCGTCAGCATACATCATATGACCATAACCCAGGTCCAATTTAATCCAAATCATGCCCTGATACCAACTTGTAACGCCCTGAAAATTGAGGGTCGAGCATAAACTCAATCCACGAGTTCCAACGCATCACTTATGCAACATAAATAATGATGATTAAATGTTGTCTGTGTTAGTGCATTAATCATAAGTGGGATTATCCAAAACAGTAATTCATACTCTAGATCAATTCATATAACGCAAGCGAAAGACTGAAAAATGTATATAAACCAAAAAGATCACGATCGGTCTCCAGAGTATGAATACATCACTAAGTCATCATATACATGTAATAGTTCAAAATAGTTTAACTACAAAAATAAACCCTGTAGCCCCGTCAATCCGGATGGCCTAAGCGAAACCCCTAGAGAACTACATATATGAGAACTCATCCTGATCATCATAGTAATCGGGCTCCACCTCCTGAGTCTCATCATAATTTGCAACTAAGACAGAGTCTGGTGGGTGTTCAGAACACCGTCCCAGAACGTGGGAGTGAGTGATCAACTCAGTGGGATCATAGAGCAAAGGTTAACATGTTATCAATTCAATCAAGCAGTAATGATAAAGGAGACATATCAAACATTCCTAGATACTCTTATTAATGCAAGGATGAAATGTAAGCATGATGCATGCCCTTGCCTACACTCCCTCGTGCGACATCATCTTACGGTCGTGGCATGCTTTCTTCCCTCTGTGCTTTTCAACCCGGGACACATGCAGTGCAATGTAATGAGCGTGATTACCGAGTTATTATTAGTCCTTTTCATCCAGTAAGATTGGGAAGCTAAGGTACCTCCCTTATATCAATTCCCAAACAATGATCCATTCTTGGGTCGTCAATCCTAGTAAATCTCATACGATGATACGGTTCTAGGTTACTACAAAGGGCTCATCACCTTATCAGTGCAGGCCTAGTGTACTCTTGTTGCTACGTAAGGGCTCATCGCCTCTACGCAGTCTTAACGTATGCTCGAGGTCACTACAAAGGGCTCATCACCTTATCATTGTAGGCCGACAGCTCGAATACAGTGTCCCATACCACCGTATTCGGCTCACGAGTCTGAGTTACTCACTGGTCACTACGGGGAGGCTCGTCACCCCAGCGTAGGCTGACAGATCGACTATGGTGTCCCATACCACCATACCTGGCTCATGAGTCTTAGTGAATCGAGGTACCAAGGTTTAAAAGGGTTTTCACTGGTGAGTTTGGTACCTTAGATTCAACCAATAGCGTCCATACATGGTGAATATACATTGGGTCAATCGGGTTACTCGACGAGCTTGATTAGTACGAGCGCACGTTGAGTTAATCGACATGAGGTGCGTAAGCACTCCGTGTGGCCTAACCACTGTCGACATCCCAAGTACGGCTTGGATTCATCGATCACGTCCTATATGGTGAGACAACCTCAGCCACCTATTTAGTACCTGTTACCGATTGCCTGGACTATTTCGTAGTCCCAAACACATTCAATTATAACAGATAATCATACAGGCAAAACAGAACAGTAATGAATCAACAATTCCATTCATACAAGCATGTGAGCATTTGATGGATTTTAACTTAAACATGAATTCACACACAAGCAGTGTCTAAGTAAAACAGTAAAAGAATGTAAGTTACATGGAGGAAATCATACACATCGTTAAGGTAGTTGAGAATCTCTTCTCAACGCCCATATAAAGTACAATATATTACACACTCGTTCATTCAGACATTTCTACAAACACTTAGACTACATATTCCAACATACATGATGTATGTTGGTGATAGCACATATTAGGACAAATCCTTTCGCCAAGGAGTTGTTACACATACAACTAGCACAAACACAAGACAATTAATCATGGCAAACACATGTTCAAATTTCATACGTATACGATACTTTCTACATATACATGGAATACACTAAACTCAATATAGTTCATATATATCAGAAACGCGAAACAAACATTGCATTTGAGTTGTGAAATTGCACCCACATCAGTAATAAACCATTAACCGACATTGATAGCCTTTAAAACCATAACCTATACATTTATAGTCCGCACCTTTCGCCAATAGACTTGCAACGAACTCAGTTTTAAAGCTAAGTCTTTGTCTACGGCAGATTGGCAACCTATAGCATAAATTAGGTTAGCTATTTCATAACTTACACTATCTGAAACCCTAAAACAGATTAGGTTTAGATTTTCTTACCTAAGAACGGGATTGGTATCGCCATATAGCAACACAGGAGTGGTGGATAAGCATGTGGAGCATCAGGGAAAGATCCCAACCTCTATCTCTCACTCTCTCTCTCTCTCTTCCTCACTTTCTTCTTCTCTTTTCTCTCTTCTTTTCCTTAGGGTTTGCAAATTTATATGATATAAGAGAGGGTGTTTAAGGTCCTTATATAGGCCCAGGTTTGATGGGAATGGCCCCAGGGCCAAGGTATACTTAGGTTATATCCAAATATGGGCCGTTTCGGTCCAACGGAGCACTTCTGGGGGGCCCTTTTCCACGTGTGGTCGGACTTAAGCTCCCTGACCATGGATCTAGGTTAGGCTGAGTTTTTGTCCCGATTGGATTTATAGATCAGCCGTGGCGGACTAGTTTCAGTTCAACGGTCACGGTCACTCGATCAGGGCCACAAGTACATCGACATGTGAGGGACATTTCTCCTAATCCGAGGGTGTATTTGGGTCAGATTCTGACAGTTTAAATCCTTATATTTGGCTCGCAAGCAACACGACTCAGATTACTTAAATTCAAATTTTTATTTCTAAATATTTTCACGTTTCTCACACTCTTTGCTCTGGGCTCAAGTTGTGTAGTTCTTAACACAATTAAGACTTGATTTCTGAGAGAGTTGTCAAGTTCAGTAATGCGGTCTTAACTGTATAGTTTCGGGGTAATCGGACTTTCGACGTGCAATCTAGGTCCTATACGGAGTTTCAGTGTGCTCCTGAGAGCAATGGGTTTTGAGATGGATTCTAGATTTCAGGGTAATGTAGCGTTAATGATTCTGCACATTTTTTGTCTTGCAAATCATATTTAAAGCAATTAGTGCTAATTTTACAAGCACTCTTGTTTAGCACTTGCTAACATAATCCTAATTTTCTAAAGGTTTTGATCCTGGGTTATTTCTGCCTAAGGTGGTACTCGGGTCATTGTACGGATTTTTCTAAGATGTTACAATGTGATTAGGCCCATCTTGATGTATTTGTGCCCGTTGTTGAGGCCCACCCTGATATATATAAGGCCCATGTAATGAGGCCCATATTGATGTATTTGTGGCTCATTGTTGAGGCCCACCTTGATATGAATGTGAGGCCCATGTTATGAGGCCCATTTGATTTTTAGAGGCCCATGGGTCGAGGCCCAATGGGATGTACACAAGTCCATTGTAATGTGTGATTCTACCATGGTTTGTGTATTGATGTTTTATGGCGGGCCATGCCTTGGGAGCAATGTTGGTTTGACGTCCATATTGTAAGATTAATGTTGGTTAAATGTCCGCATTATAAATCTCCCTAGGGCCCATTGATAGGCCCATACTTGTTGTGTATAGGCCGTTTAGGCCCATCTGCGTGGTAAGGATAGTTCATTACTTTATAACATGCTTAGTACAATTCCATGATTCATGCCCATATGCATTATATGTATGCTTGATAATGAGGAATGTTTAATCATAGCAGAAGCAGTTGGGCTGAGACATTTACGGGACTCCTTATAAGACGGAGTGCCCCACTTGATCGCGTGATACGCGCAGGATTGTTGCATGACTGACAATGTGACTCATGCATTTCGCATTGTATGTCGTGATCATTGCACACCCTAATGACATCAGGGTCGTAGCCTCCACAGGCACATCGTGGATGGTTGTATCGGATACCAGAAATATTGGCTCTAGCATTGTAGGCACTTAGGATGTTCTTGAGTGAAAATCCCAGAACCTTTTTGGTACCAGGAGATGCTCCAATGTCTAGACCAAGTGGATACATGAGCACCTAAGTACCGAATACCAGTAGGCCACGTCTCCCACTGTATCGTGGTCGATTGGAAGGAGGTGTGGCCTTATTCGCCAGAGTGAGGGGGCTATAAGCTAGGCTGAGTTTGACCAGCTCGCAAATGAGTCCGCCATCAATGAGCCGGGTAGGTATTGGCAGACTACTGGTCAGGTGGATAGTGTAGTCTCTTCCACTTGCTTGGCTGTGCAGCTAGGGAGGAGGCAATCAATGTGAAGTGTATTAGACCCCGGTGATATCCAGAGAGGAACTATACTGATATGTGTACTTGTTGAGGACTGATATGCTTGTTTTGCATCTCGCATATGACATTTGGCTACATAGGCCTAACATCGCATGGTCTTGCTATGTCCAATAGCATTCATGCCTTACATCACATAGCTTTGGTACAGCTGATAGCATTCATGGACTTACCGCATACTTTCGCATTACTCTGATATTGTACACTTGGTGCTTGCCTTACGCAGACACTTACACCACCCTCTAAGCTTTCCATAAGCTTATGTATAATAGATGCGTGTAGGTGATTTTAGGTTGCAATAGCATGGAGCTTGGAGCATGTAGCTAACTTTTAGAGCTTTGATTTTGACGTATGTATTTTCCTTTCAGCATTGTACTTAAAGTTTTTGATATAGTGGATATGTGGTGATGTTGTTTTGTAACTTGGTTATGCTTGTGGTTATGCTCCATTACAAAAAGAAATTCATACTAAAAATCCTCTTTATAGGATCCCAAGATCAGAATCGGGCACGTAAGTGCCGGGATCCGAGAATGGGGCACTACGGAGGCTGTCGGTGCCAGGTTCGGCGATCGAAAATTTTGTGAGCCCATTTTTCGAGTTTGGGGCATGACAGAAGTTGGTATCAAAGCATAACTTTGGAATACTTGAGGATAACATCACATATCTGCTGATAGCTACCTTATACTGTGTGATTGTTGTGAACTTAGAATGATTAGATCCTCAAGTTCGAATAATTTAGAGATTTTCTGATATAGCTCCCTACCATTGAGATTGTGAGGCTGCAAGTTTTGATCATTTCTGTTCCAGGATCCGATGTTTAATGTCATCATCATAGTGCTGACGAGGCGTCTTGGGAGTAAGAGGCTGATATTCATGGGCGTTGTCCCCATCTCTTAGGTGTTTGATGATTATATCTATAGCGATAAGATTTTCCTCCCTTATGAACTCTGTATTGGTTGTGTCGTGTTTTAAATTTTGAGAATGAAATTTTTATTAGGTGGGGAGAGCTGTAAGGCCCATATCCTCGTCCATACTGCTCTGTCGACTCCCGCGATCCTTCCCGACGAATTCCGACAACCTGCGACTGATAATGGACGTTTACGTGCGACCCTAAGTCGTATTCTGTAGATTTGAGTCAGTTTAATCCGAGACTTGTACCATTGCGACCGCACCGTCGCCGCGTCTTATATACTGATCCGATACCCTGGCAGGGAGATGTGGGCCGACGTTTATTTCGAAGGAAACGCCGCACGTTTGCAATCCCAAGAGAATCTCTACGACATGTCAAATCAATCCAATCAATCACCTCACATGTCAAGTACATGTCCCATCCTCAACAGTAACCCCGAAGTTAACTCTCTCCCTCTCTCTCTCTAACACATCCTTATATGTCAAGTACCACATCACCTCACATCCATCACTCCATCATCCATCACCTCTCCCTTACAACCCCTTCTCTCTCTCTCTCTCTTTCTTAAACACAAAAAAATTCCAAGCAACAAGTGGTGGACGTCCAAGCCATCCCAAGTGAGAAAAGAGTGAGTTGTGTGGACAATTAAATCTAAGGCTTTCAAGCCAATAGAGGGTCCAATCACATAGACTACAAATGATATGCTAATGAAGAAACTAGTTTATAAACATGATAATGTATAAGCGTGTGTGGAATGTGCTACCAATCAACTCCCGACATTCATCTAATAATGCATAAATATAATTAAACATTTATCACATAAGCATAATTAAAAAGTGCTCAAAGATAATTCAAAACACAAGAATGTATAGTGGTTCGGTTTCCTTACTCCACTCTCAGTGGATGCACTCAACCCATAAGTGTATCGAATTTCACTATTGGATGTTTTAAATTAGGTTCACTTCTAAGCTTTACAATCCTACACAAGGACTGGCTCCCCAAGATACTCAACGTGGTTTTCTATAGGCTCGCCACAAACTTTGGTCCTACATAAGAACCTACAAACGTACATTCCCATAAGAGACTTTAGTTGATTTTCTATTGGTTAACCAACAACCTTGATCTTAGTCCATGGACCTACGTTTACTCCCATCGGAGACTCTCAGAGAGACTAACACATATGTACCCATGTATGGTAAATTTGACTTGATACAAGAGCCTAGGTCTTATACAAGTACCTATCAAGTTTAGGTCACAAACTCTTATTCTTAATCCTTCACAAGGAAAGAGAGTAAATAGACTCTTACAAATGACAACTTATCGGATTGAACCCCTTTTATAGTGCTGTCTCTGATTTCTTGATCAATGCTCTCCCATGCTTTAATCAGCTTCCCTTGGCTCCCCAGATCATGATGCTAATTCTTTGTCAAGGCTTCAGCTAAAAAATCAAACACCTTGCATGTAGTGTTCCTTTAAGGTGAGCAAGGTGATGAGAGGTTAGGTAGAATCTCCTACAACTAATGAAAAATTGTAATGTCTAAGGAATTCTATAAGGTGGGTCTTTTAGAGGATTTAGACGTAGGTATGCCTATAGAGGTTAATTCTAATATTTAAAAAATGGTAGAATTCAAGCACATATTTAAAGTGGAAGTTGGAATCCTCATTAGAGTATTAATCTCATGGAAGATAACTTAAAACTTATTGGTTGAGCGGCTTGGGATAATGGATATGATCATGGAATTACCTAGGCTTCTATTGCACTAAAAACCCATCAAAATGCCGAAAGATCGAATATCCAATATAAAGAAATCGAGTTCCAATTGTCATAAAAGGGTACAAATAACTAGTCTTCGGTCACACCAAATTTAGGTTTGATCGCACCGAATTAGACAGGAAAGCCATTAAACAGACTTGGGCACTTTTAGTCACATCAAAGGTGGTCTTCGGTAAGACCAAAGGTGGTACTTAGTTGTAGCCGAATTACATGTAACTCTGCCCCAACTCCCTGTCCTGTTTTAGCCTTTTTCAGTTAGACCGAATGTGGGTTTGGTGGGACTAATGGTTGCTGAAATTGTGTAATTTTTTTATCAACATGAGACCTCTAAATCCAATCTAAGGATGGTCAATTTATGCTCATATGGCTTAAGAAAAGATCAATAAAAGGTTTACCTATTAGGTTTAAGATCATCTAGAGGTTTAGGTTGTTTTAGGTTAAGGGTTAGAATCACAAAGACACCATATTTACCTATTCTTTGCCCCTTAATGCTCCACCTTCACTAGTGTCTTCAGTCTTTAGCTTTCAAGGGCTCAACCAACTGCATGACACAAGGACTCATGTGATTGACAAATAAGATATATAAATCAGTGCATTAACAATCTCTCCCTTTGTCAATTACATGACAAAAATCTAACCTAGACCATGTTATGGTACATACCAATGACATACAAAAATAACACAAAATATTACATGTCCAGGATTATATAAATTTAAATACATGACTTGAGACATGTAACACTAGCAATGCTCTCCTAAATTGTTCCCCCTATTTCATCAAATCCTACAAATAACAAACCAATCGTGCAAAACAGAATTAAAGTTGTTTTAGTGGGACTTGCTCTTTCTCCCCCCTTTTATCAGTATTTGACCAAAAATAGTTCTAATAAATATACTAGTAAAAACATAACATGGAACAACTCTATAAGTCATATATCTACTAATTATAAGGCACATATTAACAGGGGATTAAATGGTGCATATAAACATTAAAAATATGGTGCATGCTTATTATGGTCATTCAAAAGATATATTAATCAATTAGAAATGACCAATGATAGTCTAAGATAAAAACATATGATGTCAAAATTCAGCAACTTTAAATTTAAACTTTTAGAATAAAGAAGGCTTAATCCCCAGATTTAACTATTAAGCATAAGATGATGCTAAAATCCTTAGATTTCCTATAGGCTTAACATGAGGTTGAAATCTTCAAAATTTTAATTAGACTCATAATTGAGGCTCGAATCCTTAGGTTTATCAATTAAGCTCAAAGATGAGGCTTGATCCTTTGATTTAACAATTCAACCCAAATGGACCTTCTAATGTCACCTACTTGAGGTGTTATGGTCTCCCGAGTCTCTAGGGAGGGATACTAGGGTGTATACCGTTAAGACACATAAGTAACTAAGGTCTTCAACACTGGAGGAGTCTTATGAAGCGGATTTAGACTCTTCTGAAGCGGATTTAGACTCCTCTGTATCATCCCATATTTCCACCATAGGATTGCCTTTAGATCTTACTTTGTTAGGGTAATCATGGGCAAGATGTCCATAACCTTCACAGTTTTAACATTTGATTAGCTTATGTGGTTTAACAGATTTGCCTTTACGCTTCTCAACAATCTTGTCCCTCTTGTCACTACTTTTTCCTCTACTCAATTTGAGAAATTTGTTGAATTTTCTTTGGAAATAATCACCCTCATCCCCATCATCATTATTACTTTTAGATTTAACTGTCTTAAGCCTATGTGAATGTTTATAGATGTTTTAAGGATGGCAAATTTCTTTGCTCTATAGGGGGTCTTAAAATGTAATTCATGTGTTTGTAAGGAACCTAATAGTTCTTATACTTTAATCTCATTTATGTTCCTACACTCTTCTATTGACGTTATCTTGGGAGTGAACCTATTCGATAAGGATTTAAGTATTTTTCTAAATATAAGCCCTTTTGAAATCCTCTCCCAAACCCATATGGAATTACAAATATCATTAAGTTTAAAATAGAATTTCATGAAAGTTTCATACTCTTTCATTTTAATATTTTTAAAATTGGTCATTAAGAGTTGAAGCTTCAATCTCTTTACTGTACTAGTTCCCTCATGGGAGACTTCCGATATATCTCACGCTTGCTTCTTGGTTTCACATGTACAAATGTGTTTAACATTAAGAACTTTGACATCATAAGTATATTGTGTTTTTTCATTGACACTCCATTTTGATTTATCTTTAGGAGCGCTAATGGTTATACCACCAACCACTAGTTATTCTATGGGCGTCGTCCATCATTGTTCGACAATAGCCCAAACCATAAGGTCAAGGGATCTTGGAAAGACCCTCATCCTACCATTCCAATAGGTGTAGTTAGACCTGTTAAAATATGGTGGTCATGTGACGGCACATCCTCTTGGATGGACATCATTCCTAAGCCCATTGGATTAACTAAAGGTAGTTTACCCCTTCAAGAGTTATCCTCTTTGATACCAATTAAAATTATGCATGGTGGACCCACGGGCTATGCATGCGGAAGCATATAGAAACTATGGAATGATGGTTATGTCCTAAAGAGGGGTCATTAAGACCAAATAATTTTTTTTCTTTTAAAGACAATTGCTTACTTAAATTAATGTGCAAATTAAAATAAGTAGGACAATTAACTCTAAGGCTTTCAAGCCAATAGAAGGTCCAATCACATAGACTACAAATGATATGCTAATGAAGAATTAGTCTATAAACATGATAGTGTATATGTGTGCGTGGGATGGGTTACCTATCAACTCTTGGCATTCATCTAATTATGCATACATATAATTAAACATTTATCACATAAGTATAATTAAATAAGTTCTCAAAGACAATCCCAAAGATAAGCATGTATAGTAGTTCAGTTTCCTTACTCCACTACTGACAGATGCACTCAACCCATGAGTGTACTAGATTTCACTATCAAAGGTTTTAAATTAGGTTCACCTCTAACATTTACAATCCTATATAAGGACCGGCTCGTATAAGAGACTCTATATGGTTTTCTATAGTTCACCATGAACCTCGGTCCTACACAAGAACCTATTGATGTACACTACCACTAGAGGCCCTCACAAGAGAATTTAGTTGATTTTCTATCAGCTAACCGACAACATCAGTCCTATCCAAGGACATACTTCTTCTCCCACCAGAGGCTCCCAGGGAGACTAACACATACACACCTATGTCCAATGAATTCAGTCCTACATAAGAGCTTAGGTCCTATATAAGAACCTATCAAGTTTGGGTCATAAACTCTTACCATCAATCCTACATAAGTAAAGAGAATAAACATACTCTTATAAATGATAGCTTGTCAGATTTAGCCCCTTTTGTAGCATCGTCTCGGGTTACTTGATCGATGTTTTCCCATGCTTCAATCAACTCTCATTTGCTCCTACAATCATGATGTTGATGCTTTGTCAAGGCTTCAACTTCAAGATTAAACACCTTATATGTATTGCTCCTTTGAGGTGACTAAGGTGATGAGAAGTTAAGTAGATTCTCCTACAACTAATGAGAAGTTGTAATCCCTAGGGGATTCTACAAGATTGGTCTTATAGAGGATTTAGACAAATGTATACCTATAGAGGGTAAGTCTAATCTTTAAAAAATGGTAAAGTTCAAGTACATCTTCAAGGTGTAGGTTAAAATCCTCATTAGAGTGTTAATCTTAAGGAAGATGACTTAGAACTCATTAGTTTATAGGCTTGGGATGAGGGATATGATCATGGAATCGCCTAAGCTTCTATCGCACCAAAAATTCATCAAAATGCCCAAAGACTGAATCTCTTGTATAAAGAAATCAAGTTCTAATGATCATAAAATGGGCAAAAATGGTTAGTCTTCGATCGCACCAAATTTAGGTTGAAAAGAAAGTTGTTGGATGGACTTTGGCACTTTTGGTCGCACCAAAGGTGGTCTTCGATCACACCGAAAGTGGTCTTCGGTGAAACTGAAGGTGACACTCGGTTGTAGTTGAATTACATGAGAGTCTCCTGTCATCAAGGGCGACATGCTTAGCCTCTTATAGTGTCTTAAGAATGATATCAAAATGAAGGGAATACAGGCTATCTCACATGCATTTATAGTGGGAAGCATTATGTATGCATAGGTCTGCACTCGACTTAACATAGTTTTTACGGTTGAAATGCTTGAGAGGTACGCATCGAATTCAGAAATGGATCGTTAGAGAGCCATAAAGAAAGTGATGCGGTGCTTGCAAAGGATGAATGATTTCATGCTCACATACAGATGGACTGATCAGTTAGTGCCAATTGGGTATATGAATTCAGACTTTACAGGGTGCTTCGACAGTAGAAGGTCTACATCAGGATATGTTTTCATGATGGCCCATGGAGTTGTTTCGTAAAAGAGTGCAAAACAGATAATTACAGCTTCATCCACCATGGAAGCAAAATTTGTCGCTTATTATGAAGTCATGTATCAAGTGAATTGGTTACAAAACTTTATCTCAGGGATTTAGGTTATGGATTCCATTCCAAAGCCTCTAAGGATCTACTATGATAATACTGCAATAATATTCTTCTCCAATAACAACAAAAGTTTATCTAAGTCGAAGCACATAGAGTTAAAGTTTTTTTATTGTGAAGGATAGAATTCAGGACCATTTAATGTCTATAGAACACATTAGCATATAACTGATGATTGTCGACCCACTAAGGGCTTACCTCCTAATGTATTCAAGGAGTTGGTGAATGACATGAGAATGGTTTGCATTAAAGATGTATTTAATTAGTGGGAGATATAAATATTCCAATTATGTATTATTTCAATATAATAGACAATTCAATTTTATAGCATCATGGTTTTTGTTCCTTAAAGTAAAGTTTTCATGTGTATGATTAAAGAAGTGAATAGAATACTTTAAAGTTTCGAGGCGGTAGAACCTCTTGAAAATTTACATGGAAGGACACAATGGACACGAAATTTTCATCACATGCTCCCTAGCTTCTAGAATTCATGTCGTTGGGAATGTTGTTGTGTGTAATCGTGCATGGTCCCATTGCGATAAATGTAGTGATAATTGTCATGATTCCATAGCAGTAGTTCCAGTGAACTGGATTATTCAGGGTACTACTCTTGATCCATAATAAATATCTGGTACTGTTTTAAGCTCGTAAGGATATATTAGATATACTAATATATTGCATATATAAGACAATGCCATTAGTGGACCAAGTGAGAGAATGTTGGAATTTTTTATCCACCTTTATCATTGAAACTAGGCAAATAAATTGAACAACTTGGATCAGATACATGAGTTACAGGTGGGGCCCATAGTGGTGTGGCATATACACAATTATATGGGTCTTGTGGAGTACCATAAGAGAGCTTCAAAGCTGGGATATTAATGTAACTGTGAATGCTGGGAATCGGCGCCCACGTTGATTGGTGTGTTTTGGTTTTATTTGTGGGGCCGACTAGGTTGATTTGTGGATGTTGGAGTCGCCACTAGCTAATTAATCTAAGAAATCCGTGGTCGGCTAGAACCCACGGAATATGTAAGGTTGGAGAAGTCCGAAGACTTTCCTACCTTAAATTGATTCCTGGTCTGCGATCCGGGATTCCAGGTAAGGAACCTTGGTTACAAAGAGGGAAGGTTTTAGGCACCCTCTCTGCCCGTACAAAAGTACGGTCTCTACTTGGTGTGGTAAAACAATCTCAAGGGATGATGTATATTTTGGTTGAGATGGGACTAGGCACACACGCAGATTTCTGATGTACCAAGATCCGAGATTTTGGCAAGTCACAAAGCATACGTCCAACGGCGTATCTAGAAGGCGGATGAAATGATGCTTATGCGAAGAGGTAAGAAAAATGGACTAGACTACTAGAAATTTCTGATGTGATAGGATCTGATGTATGACAAGTCACAACAGAGCATACGTTGACTAGAAATCTAGAGGAGCAAGGGGGTTGAGAAGGGAATAAATGTCATAATGAATGCTTGCATAAAGCAAAAGGATCTTTGGCTTGAACTTGAGTAGGCTAAGACATGGACCGAGCCATAACCAATTTAGGCTAAATCTAGGGGTTGAGATGGTTGAGGTGAGGCTAGGAGGTGGCTGGAAAAATCTGGAATTTATGGCTTGGGAGCTCCCCCTCACTCTCACTCTCTTCTCTTTTCTCCCTCTCTTTCCCTCACACTTGGAAAGTGAAAGTTGTTGTTGTGAAAATGTCAAGAGGAGAGGGCTATTTATAGCCCTCTCTAATGGCAATGTGGTAATTGCTGAGTTTGTGTAGTGTCTCAGAGAAATCTGTATAAGGACCCGAGTACCACCTCAGGCAGAATCACCTAAGGATCGTATTTTTGTCGTCATTAAGGTGAAATTTAGTTAAGTACTAAACGGAATAATGGTGGATTAAGCATGGGCCACCATTTTCGCAAACGAGAAGGCCTTAAACCATTAATATCACTGACTCAACACTACATAAAGACATAGGAGAAATCCCAAGAGCCTGTCGCTCTCGGGAGTACATTGAAACCCCGTATCGGACCTAGACCGCACGTTGAGAGTCCGATGACCATGAAATTATAGGCTTATGTCCGTCCTACTGGGCTTGACAATCATCGCGGGAATCGAGCCTAGATAGTGTCCAGAAATGCACAACTTGAGCCCTGAGTAAAGTGTGTGAGAAACACGAATACCTTTAGAAAAGGAACCAAAACTTAAGTGAATTGGGCCGTTCACTCACACGTGAAATTGAGGATTTTGGACCGTCAGTTTCTAACCAAACTTCACCCATGGGAAAAGAAAATTTTCCTGCACATATCCGTATACTTGTGGCCTTGATCGAGCAAGTTCGACCGTTGATCTGACACAAGTCCTCCACGGTTGATCGGCTTGTCCGATCATACAAAATCACGTCCTGGCATAGATCCATTGTCAGGGAACTTACCCTATGACGTATGTGAGTAGTGGGCCTTCCTATGAGCCCTGTTTGTCAAAAATAGCTACTCGAAGGATATAAACCATGTATATAGTGGCCCTGGGGGCATTTACATCACTACTAGGCCTATAAATAACCTCTCAAACACCCTCTCTCTCTCTCCCATATATGAATTTCTCCAAACCCTAGGAGAGAGAAGAGAGAAAAGAAGAGAAAAGAGGAAGGAGAGGAGAGATCTTGGGAGATTGCTGCAGTGTTTCTCTCCCACTACTCCATGCACTGAATCACTTTCCTGTTACGATACATAATCTGTTTTGGCTACGATTTGGGTAAGAAAACCTAACCCTAATATCGTTGTAGAGATCCAGAATGAGTATTTGTTGAACTAGTTAACCATTTACGTTATTTGGGTGCCCGACGTTCCGTTTTTGGGAACGTAGAATTCGAACTGAGTCCGAATCAAGTATTCCAATGAAAGGTGTGGACTATAAATGTTTAGATTATGCCTATCAATACTTTCAATGTCAGCTAATGATTTATGTCTGACTTGATTGCTGCCATATTATCTTAGATACGCCGTTTTTGATATAATATACATGTACGAATTGTGTTGAATAAAAGATGCATCCCATGTGTTTGTTGAAATGTTTGAATGAACATGTAAACATGATCTGTGCTTGCCATGACTACTAATCTAGGATTCATCATTGTCATATGCATGCTGACCTCTCTGTATAAGGATTTGCTAAAATATATGTCGTAACTAACCTAGTCTATATATTTGATGAAGTGTAGTCTAAGTGTTTAATGAATTGTTTGAATGAAAAATTATTGATGATTTGTATTTATTAAAAGTATTAAGATAAGATTCTTAATTACCTTATTCATATGTATAGTTTCTTTCATGTGATTATATTTGCCACTATGCAATTTATGGATAGAATGCAAGTGTTTGGTAACATGTTCAATGTGTTTGATAAAATGCTCAAATGAGGAATTCACTTGAATTGTTTGTTAAATGCTGCAGTGATTATCACATGTGTTTATATACTACATGTGAGTAAGATTGGGAATACAACGTAGCCCAGGCAATCGGTAACAGTCCTTGTTCGGGTGGCCGAATTAGTCTCACTACATTGGGTAAACTCGATGAATCCGAGTCGCACGACAATCGTTGACAGTGTTTAGGCCACGAGGGGTGCTTATGCGCTCCATATCGATTGAGTCAGCGTGTGCTCGTACCAATTAAACTTGTCAAACAAACCGATTGGCCTATTGTGTGTTTACCATGTATGGACACTACTGTTTAAATCTAAGGTACCCCTCTCTAATATAAAGGCTCACTTTAACCATGGTACCATAATCCTCTAAGACTCATGAGCCGAGCATGGTGGTATGGGACACCATGTTCCAGCTGTCGGCCTACGCTGGGGTGACGAGCCTCCCCGTAGTGACCAGTGAGCAATTAAGACTTATGAGCTGGGCATGGTGGTATGGGATACTGTGTTCAAGCTGTCAGCCTACGCTGAGGTGATGAGCCTCCCCATAGTGAGCGCAAGTATAAACTTTTGAATTTGCTTATTGACTGCATTTCATTAGGGGTGATGCCCTATAACTTGCCTACCCTATGTGATTGGCCAGGATTGATGACCCTAGATGGATCCTTCGATTTGGGTTAATCATATAAAGGGAGGTACCTTAACTTCCCGAACCTGCTGTATGAATAAGCATAACTAAGTACTTGACTAACACGACCATGCATCGCATTGCATTAGTTAGGATGTGCTTTTGGTGATGAAGTTGCACTTTTTTTGAGGGAGTGCTGTCATATGCGAAATTGGTTGTCGAAGTCACTTTTTGAGGGAGCTTTGATGCGAGGGCATACATCATTACTTGCACTTATTCCTACATTAACAATAGTTAGGAAGTGATTGTTAAGTTGCTTTATCATTACTGCTTGATTAACTTGATAACATGTTAACTTTTGCCTTATAGTACCACTGAGTTGATCACTCACTCCCACCCTGGGACGGTGTTTTAAAACACCAACCAGACTCTGGTTTAGACGTAGGTGTTGATGAAGTCTATGCGATGGAGCAGGACTTCATGGATGAGGAGGAAGAGTTCTCTTATTTCCAGCTCTCAGGCGGGTCTATGTAGACCTTGTGCTGATTCGACAGGATCACGAGGATACTTGGCTTAGTTGAACATCTTACATTTTCACAATTTGTATATTTTGAGACAATATATGTATATATTCAACCTGGTTACAAACTCATACTCTGGAGGTTGTGAAACACTTACATACTTAAATATATATGCTTCAGACTTTCGCTTGCTTAATTTAATTATATCCAGTGTATGATTTGTTGTTTTAGTGTAATCCCACTCATGTTTAACTGATTAATATGGACAAAATCTGAAAATCATTATCCATGTTGCATATGTGATGTGTTGAATTTCGAGAGTAGAGCTTTGCTCGACCCTCAAAATTCAGGGCGTTACAAGTTGGTATCAGAGTATGATTCGGATTAAACTGGACCTGGGTTATAGGTAACACGATGCACTCTGATGCACTCTGGCTTAGGAAGGGGGCGATGGAATTTAGAGACAGTCTTAGGATCCCAAAGTTTTGTTGACAGGCGAGATCGAATACTGTAGTTTAGCCCATACGCATCCTAGATCATGTGAATTAATCTCAGTCACCTTTAGGCCATCTGTCGATGAGTTTAAATCATTAGTCGATGAATTCCAAACCTAAAACAAACCCAAAAGGCGCGAATACGCGCGTGTTGAATTACGAAATTGGACCGTGCAGGCCTAAAACCCCAAAGCATGAAATTCAGTGGGGCCTAGGGGGTCCCACGCATCAAAACTGCACCTCGGGAGGGGGTGGCCATCGCCGGACACCCCAGAGGGGTGCAACTGCACTGCCCGGTCAGCGGCGCACCGCCGACTCCCACAGATGAAAGCGGCGGCACCGCAGGGGCGGCGACGCATTTTACTTTATAAAAGCCCTCCCTTGCTCATTTTACCCTATTCCTACCCCATAAACACCCCCAAACCCACTAACAACTCTCTTTCTCTCTCAAATCCTCTTTTGCATACACTTAAATCTCTCATTTCCTCTATACCTTACAATCATCCACCACCATTCTCCTAGAACTATCCTTTACATCTTCCAATCTCCCTTATTCTCACACATTTGAGCACAAAACTCTCTTTTTTGTCTCAAAATCTTCATACCTTCAACCCATCTCATTTTCCAAGCTTTTCCATCTCAATGGCCCTCTTTGAGCTCATCACCGCCATTTTCTCTATCTCAACGCTCCTTTCCCTTATGGGAAAGAAGAGAGCGGCCCCGGATGAGGCCGGGCTTAAGCGTCCAAGCCATTTTAGGAAGAAGCCGAGTGTCGAGACAAGTGCAAGCACCAAGCGAAGGTCGAAACGGTACCTCGACCCTCGAATCCCGATAGAAAGGTCTCTACTGGCCGGCGCTGAACTCGGTAAGTTCCATGATTGCAAGTTTGTGTTTGAAGCTCACGTTGATGAGAAGTTATTTGAGTTATATCCCGTAATCGATCTCCTTTTGGAGAATGGGTGGGGTCTCATATTTGAAGAAAAAACTCACACAAGTGAAGGCATCGTACGAGCCTTCTATACTCACATACGGGACCCAATTCTGGTGCCCCTTCAGTTTATCACACCGTTGGGAAGAGCTCAAGCCAGGGTCGACGTGGATATTATGGCACGTATCATGGGAATAGAACGTGGAGTTGTACATGCCAGTGATACTAATCTCGCTAGTGAACGGGAGAGAAATCGCCGCACACGTTTCCTTTACGGCCAACTTGAGGAGTGGAGGCGAGGAAATAGCCTCGCATCGACCAGTATGACAGAGGACTTCCGCCTGCTCTATCATATATGCATGTACAACGTGTATCCTAGGTGGGGTAACTGCATAGAATGCACTAAATTTATGATGGACTTCTTGTATAAAGTTGGATAGGGAGAAAAAGTGTGCCTTCCTACTCTCGCCTTGACTCAGATAATCAATACTACACGATCTGCTTGGGGAGACACCTCACTCCCTTTCGGCTGACTTATTTACAAGATCGCCCGAAATTTTGGATCCAGACTCCATATGGATAATCTCGCCCCAATCCATTTCATCAATGAAACTACACTCAACAATATGGGAATAGGCCCCAGGCAACGCCAAGCCAGGATTGATGAGTGCGGGGATGAGATAGAAGAAGAGACTGAAGAGGAGGAAGGCAGTGAAGGAGGGGAAGGCAGTGAAGAAGAGGAAGGTAGTGAAGAAGAGGAAGGCAGCAGAGAGGAGGGACAGGAAGAAGAAGAGGAGGCCCATAGCTCAGATAGGGGACCTCTTACTGCTCCCGAGTACCACCATGACCGAGCTGCCCTAGAAGCCCGCATGGCCATGATTGAAGAAAACCAGGCCTACCTAAAGCAGAAGTTTGAGGAGAACCAGGCCTACCTGAAACAAAAGTTTAAGAAAATGTTTCGCACCCTAAAGGCCCTCCTGTGCTGTATGCAGGATAAGGGCGCACCTCCGCCTTGGCCAGAATCGGAGGACTAGTCGTATATTTGTAGTCGTTTTTCTTGCCTTTCTGTAATAGCCTTGTATGGGCTTAGTTGGATGTTAGGATAGTAAGTGTTAAAGCCTTTGTTAATTAGCTTACATGCATCCTCTGTCATAGTGCATGAAGTACCACATCATATGTATTTGTGACAATTTTATTAAATGAAATGCATGAAGCTTCTTTTCTTTAGGAATGTGTGCAATGTTTGGAAAGAGAGGATAATGTTATCCTAATCGTATGAATGTTACACCCTATGTGTATATAGGGAATGCCTCCTAAAACTACTCGGAACATGGCACGTCGCCCACTTGGTGGAATGATTGACGGGGTCCCTCACACGAGTGGTAGCCAAACAGACACCAGTTTGGGTCCTGTAAGGCCCGTATCCTAAACCGTACCATTCCGTAGGTTTCAGCAGTCCTCCCGGTCGAATTTCGGTAACTCTTGACCTGTGTTTGACATTTACATGTGAACCTAAGCCAAGTCCTGCATACCCGAGTCGGCTCGACCCGAAACTTGTATCTTAGCGGCCGCGACTCGCGCACCGATCCAATACCCATGCCAGAAGATGTGGGTCCGCGTTTATTCTAAAGAAACGCCGCGCGTTGCGAATTTTGAGGGAATCTCTATAACATGTCTCATCAATCAATCAATGTCAAGTACAAGCCATACCCCAAGTACATCACCCATCTCTCCTTTTTCACAAGTCAACCTCTCTCTCCCCTACCCATCCCTCTTTTACCAAAATTTCAACCCAACCCATACCTCTCCTTACAACACCCATTCCACCCATCCCATATCAATCCATCACCTCACTTTCTCTCTCATTTTCCAAGCAACTCCCAAATCCCATGAAAGCACCACACGTCCAAGCTCCTCTCTCCCAAAGCCAAGTGTGGCCCACCTTTTCATCTCCCATCTCAACCTTCCAATCACCATCAACCTCCATCAAAGTTGAAGGCAAGGAGCTAAGGAGGCTAAGGGACCAAGAAAAAGGCCAATAGGTGGGTGATCTAACCGTCAAATGTGTTATTTGAGGGCCCATATATGGTGGGACCCATCTTGATATATGCTTTGTATTTAGGGAGGGCCCATAGTGGCGGGGTCCCTCCCCATCTCACCAATCTCTTCCTTTATCACCGTCTCTCTCGTTTCTCTCTCTCTCTCTCTCTATCCTCCCCCTAGAATGATGTGGGCCCCACCAATTTGTGTTAAATCTACTCCATCCATCAGATGGTGTGGCCCACCGCATTTCAGGAGAGATCCACCGTCTATATAGTATATTATATTTATATTATCATAATATTATATTAATATTATATATATATATACATGGTGGGCCACGTACATGTGGGACCCACCATGACGCTTGTGTTATATCCATGCCGTCCAGCGTCCCTGGACGCTAGACGTAGGGCATGGCTAACATAGAGTACATGTATTGCCATGGGTGTGCACTAATAGCTAATAAAAAAATAATAATAATATATATGTTATTCATATATTTAGCATTTGGGGTGGGCTGCTCATGCAGGCCCCACCTTGAAGTATGAATCCAATCCATGCCGTCCATCCAGTTCCCCAGATCATTTTAGGCATTAAGCCGAAAAATGACGCTAATCTGACCTTCTGGCGGGCCATAGCATAGAGAATAATATTGTTACCATTGAAATACATCTTGATACTTCTGTACACCAAAACCCATCGAATATTGGGCTTGATAGGTTTGTATTGAGCCATGGGGACCAATGGCTGGGTCGAATTTACCTAATGTGGGCCCCACATACGAAAACCATGGAAAAACTCTATTTTTTTTAAAAAATGCAACAGCAGACGCTGTTGCTGTCAGCGTCTCTGGACGCTGTAGCAAGCAGCAAGCAGCGTCCGTTGCTTTGCATGGATGATGGGCAGTGGGCCCCACCTCAGGCCCCACCATGATGTGAGTTGAACATCAATACTGTGTATTTGGTGGGCCTCCCTCCTAGCTATGGGCCACCCAAAAATCAGCCGTATACACAGCTCAAGTGGCCCACACGGCAAGGAAAAGTGTGGATTGAACGTCTGCCATTGAAACCCTTTTTGGGTTGCAGAAGTTTTGGATCAGATATGAAATTTATTTTTACTCTTCACCCAGGTCCATGTGACCTTATCCACAGGTTAGGTGGAAAATAAACATTACGGTGGGCCCCAGGTCCGTGTGACCTTATCCACAGGTTGGGTGGAAAATAAACATTATGGTGGACCCCACACGGGACCCACTGATGTATGTATTGTATCCACTCCTCTCATCAATGTGGATCTCCACCATGAGGTATGTGATTCATTTATGTTGTCCATCCCTATGGGACACACCATAATGCATGTGTTGCATCCAAACCGTCCAACCATTTTTGAAAGATAATTTTAAGGCTTGAGACAAAAATAAGACAGTTCTATTTATCAAGTGGACCACACTGCACAGTGAGGATTGAACGTCTACCATTGGAATCCCTTGGGAATGTAGAAGTTTTAAATTAGTAGGAAATTTGTTTTTCCTCTTAATTCAGGACTGTGTGACCCTATCATCGGATTGGATAGGAAATAAATGTTATGGCGGGTCTTGGGAATTTTAATGGTGGAAATCATTACCACCACTTATATTTGGGTGTGGCCCATTTGATATACATAGGGCCTATTGGCGTAGCCCATTTGATGTACATATGGCCCATGTGATGTGGCCCCACATGTATTCAAGGCCCATGGGTTATAGCCCATTGTAATATACATAAGGCCCATTAGTGCGGCCCATTGATGCAGCCCACTTGATATATATGAGGCCCATGTGATTAGGCCCATCTTGTTATATTTGTGGCACGTTGCTGAGGCCCACCTTGATAGATATGAGACCCATGTTATGAGGCCCACTTGATGTATTAGAGGCCCATGGGTCGAGGCCCAACAGGATGTACATAAGGCCCATTGCAATGTGTGATTTCACCATGGTTAATGTAATGATGTTCATGGCAAGCTGTGCCTTGGGAGCAATGATGGTTTGATGTCCACATTGTAAGGATGATATTGGTTAAATGTCTGCATTGTCACTCTCCCTAGGGCCCATTGATAGGCCCATAATTGTAGTGTGTAGTCCGTTTAGGCCCATCTTCGTTATGAATAGAGTCCATCACCACATAACTTAATTAGTATAGATCCATGATTCATGATCATACACATCATATGTATGCCTGATATGAGGAGTGACTGATCATAGTATATACCTTCGGGCAGATTGTTTATAGGCTCCCTGATAGGTGAAGTTGCCCCTCATGAGCACGCGGTACGCGCAGGATTGTTGCATGTTTGGTAGGGTGATTCATGCACTTACATTTGTGTGATTGTGATTATTGGATGCCTTAACGACATTAGGACCATTACCTCCACAGACAGATCGTGGGTGGCTGGATTGGATACTGGAAATATTGTTTCTAGCATTGGGGCGCCATAGATGTCCCTTTGTGAAAATTCTTAAACCCGATGGTACCAAAGGATGACTCCAATGTCGAGACCGAGTGGATATATGAGCGCATGAGGGCCGAATACGAGGAGGTCGTGTCTCCCATTGTGTCATGGTCGGTTGAAAAGGGGTGTGGCCTTACTCGCCCAAGGTTAGGGGCAATACTAGGCTGAGTTTGACCAGCTCATGAATGGGTCCACTATCGACCTACCGGATAGGTATTGGTAGACTATTGGCTAGGCGGATAGTGAGGTTTCTTACGCTTACTTGGACTATGCGGCTGGGAGAGTGGCAATGCCATTTGTAGTGTACTAAACCCCGGTGATTATCCAAAATGAGAACTGTATTGATATTTGATGAGGATTGGTATACTTGAGTTACATCATACATCGCATGGTCTTGATTTGGTTGATAACATTCATATCTTGTACCTCATACCCTTGGTATGGCTGCTTGTATTCATGTACTCATCAGCATGATTCCGCATTTCTCTGATCTTGTATTCTAAGCACACTCATATTGTGCACACACTTACACCACCCTCTAAGCTTTCTATAAGCTTATGTACGATTGATGCATGTAGGTGACACCAGGATGCAGCCGTAGCCTCGCGCAGTTGGAGTGTGCAGCCGAGCTTCTAGAGTTTTTGTTACTTTCATTATATTGTATTTCTCTTTCATACGCATTGTACTCAAAGTTTTTGATCATAGTGAATTTTGTGATGGTGTTCTTATGGTTATTATTTGTGGGTTATGCTTATACTGAATCAAAATCATATTTGAAATCCTCCATGTAGGATTCAAGGATCGAAACCTGGTGTATAGGTGCCGGGAGCCGAGAATGGGGTACTACGGAGGCTATCGGCGTCGGATTCGGCGATCGGGAATTTTGTGAGCCCGATTTTCGAGTTCAGGGCATGACAGGTCCGATTAGCGAGACGTTGCCAGATTTACAACCGGCCACTAGCCCCACCAATGGGCCAACACCGAGTGCACTTCCGGTTTTGGGACAGAACCGTGCGTCTTCGTCAACGCCACACATGCCTTAGGCATCCTCTCCCCCTGATAGGTTGGAGCAAATGATGCTCTAAATGCAACAACAACAACAGATTTTGGCCACTATAACGGGGGCCATTGTACAAAACATGAATATGGCCCCGACGATGCCACTTGTTCACCATACTGGGGCTATGAATACGAGTGGCCTATTTGAGCCCTTTCAGCACCTCCGTCCTCCCACTTTTGCAGGTACTCATAGACCTGAGAAGGCTGAGTACTGGTTGGATCGCATATCCAAGATGTTGAAGTCATTACACTGTACTGAAGCAGATCAAGTCGAGCTTGTTACGTATATGTTTGAAAAGGAGGCTAGTCTTTGGTGGGATAACATCCTACAAATTGTTCCCATAGGATTTGCATGGATGTGGGACGAGTTCGAAACCCGTTTTCATGGAAAGTACTTCCCCCTCACTTACCGTAATGAAAAGGAGGGCGAATTTCTCCGCCTTCGATAAGGGGGGATGACAATGGTAGAATAAGAAAATTGGTTCATGGAGCTAGCTAGATATGCTCCTTTGATTTTGGTAAATAAGCCAATAAGAATGCGGCAATTTTCAGAAGGGTTGCGGGCTGATATCTATACCAAGATGTGTTGCGCTAACATTCCCAACTATGCTGAGCTAGTGAACATGTCCCTGTGAGCTGAGTAGGATGGTGAAAGAGTATCTCAAATACGCATGCCAATGGGCTCGAGGCCGAGGCCTGAATTACAGAACTGGTCATTTCTTGGTAAGAGGCCGCATATGAATTCGCCTAGACCAATGACTCCGCTGGCTTAGCAGAGGCAATTTGATCTTTGGTGCATCTATTGTAACAAGGCGGGCCATACCGAACCCTTTTATTTTACCAAGATGAAGGACAACGGCTTTACGCTAGCTTAGAAGGTCAACCGCCAGCCACCACATGTTATTTCAGCTCCACCTCTACGATTTGCGCCACCGGCAAGCCATTCAACTGACCTCCTGCACCTCGAAATAAGTTACCTCAACGACCTATGGCAGTGCAACCCAATCGTCCACAACAAGCTCGATTACATTCCCTCGCAGCCGAAGTGTCTAAATCTGTGGTTACAGTACCGCTAGCCTTTGAAGTCATTGGCCACATCCGAGGTACACCTGTATTTCTGTTGGTGAACACTGGGTCCACTATTTCAATGATAGCATACTCTACAGTCAAGTGATGGGCTGAACACTATCCCTATGGTTGAGGTGAGAGTCATCACAGCAGCAGGAACCTTCACAGATGCCACTAAGCTTTGTAAGAATTACCCGATAGATTTAGTGTAAGTGTTATGGTGTTATGCTCCTTTGGTTTTCAAATTTTGTAGTGCCAAAACCTTAATCTATGTCTTATGTAGCTCATTGGTATATATGTTCAAGTCATGGCATATGGGTTCAAGACATTGCATCACCTCTCTAAACACTCTGCTTCAAGTCAAGAACGAAGAACTTCTTTAAGCCATTTCAAGAAATGCAAGTACAAGCTACAACGAAAGAAGTGATCTTGTTCAAGACTCAAGTTAGTGTTCAACTCAAGATGAAGTGTAATTCAAGCTCTAGAAGGTCTCAAGTTTAATGCTACATAAAGTATGGAGATCTCAAGCTTCACAATCTTCAAAGATCAACCATCAACTGAAGAAATGAAGACTCACTGTCCATACTTTACTTTCGAGGTATGAATGACCTTAGATTGACCTTAGGGTAGGTCATTTTGTATACATAATTCAAATTGAATCTTTTTATAAGTGTTTGGTCTATTCTAAGACTAGGCATGGACTCTATTCGACTAGTCCTAGAACTGTCTCGACTAGTCCAAGAAATTCCTAAACCAGTCTTAAGTTGTTGTAATTTTTCAGAATTTTTTGGTTAAGCTACGACCAGTCCAGGAGACTGCTCGACCGGTCGTAGGAACAATGATGACTCGTTCCAAGACCAGTCATGCACTTTCGACTCAAACTCCAGCAACTAAACCTAGTGCCTCACGACCAGTCGTAGGATGCTCACGACCAGTCATGGAGGGCTCACGACCGGTCGTGGATGACCTACGACCAGTCGTGAAATGTTTTTATCCGATCGCGCTTAAAATTTTAAAAATTTGTTTGGTCTACGACCAGTCGCGGTGCCCACAGGACCAGTCATAGATGCGATTTCTGTAACTATAAATAGACGACGAATTTCAGAGTTTGATAATTCAATTCAAGTAAAATCAAGGCATCACTCTGAGATAAGTTTGTGTTCATTTTTAAGCTACGTTGTGCATATTTAATATTCTCTTTTATTAGCTTTATTAATTTGATTTTTTTTCTATATTCCAATATAAATTGAAAAGAGGATTTATTGTGTTCCTTCTTCTTGGAATCAAAATCAAATAGAGCTAGCTCATCTGGTTGAATTTAAAATCAGTTAGAACTTAGAACCATTTCAAAGTGAGTATTGGACATTGAACTTCCACATTTGAACTTCTACTCCGATTGGTTCTTCCGGGCTGCTACAAAAGGATCAATTTAGGTATTTTACATTTGTGTAAATCTTCTATATTTTTAGTTTCTTTTGAGATTAAGCTAGAAAAATCTCATTGTGTTGGTTATCTGAGGAGAGCTAGGAAAACTCAGAAGTGGGGTTTTTGAATTATGTAAGCCCATATGAAAGACACAATTGTGAAGGTTTTAGGTGAACCTGTGAAACCTATTTTCATAGTGAATGCTGATATCCCCTGTGTGAGGATATTAGGAGTGGAGTAGCAATATGTGTGGCTGTTGTTTAACAATTGGTGAACACACAGGCGAACCACTATAATTCTTTGTGTATTGTGGTTTGAATGTTTGCTTAATTTCTATATCATTTATCATTCAAAATTGTGGGATGTATGTGTGGATGTGAATGTCGTAATATTTATGTTTCAAGCACTGTGGGGAATGTTGTAATAGTTTAGATTTCATTTCTTGTTATTTCTTTTATTTCCTTTTCGTTTGAGTTTTTGATATTCAAATTGTTCTAGTAATGTTATCCTGCCATAAACCCTTGGTTTTTATGGTGCAAGGTTGTCCTTAGAACAACATCGGTATCAATCTCTTTATTCTAGTATTTGAAGGTTGCTTTACATTTCCATATTGTGATTGGTTTAAAGTGCTATCTTTACCTTATTCAATTTAATTCCGCTGTTAAAATTTTAATTTAGCATAGTCCTATTCACCCCCCCCCCCCTCTAGGACAGATAGCTAGGCCTTTTCACTTAGGAAGCAGAGTGGTGTGCATAGACCTGATCGTCACCACAATAAATCATTAAGACGTCATCCTTGGGATGGATTGGCTCACCGAAATGAAGGCAAAGATCGACTGTGAAACTAGATTGGTGACAACCCTTGGGCCCGAGGGCACAACCTTCACTTTCCCAGTTCAGGTCAATTGACCCTACCACATTAGTTATTATACTTCCCTGTTGAAATGGTCTGTCACTTGGGGACACGCCAGTAGTCCAAGATTTCATGGACATGTTCAAAATGATCCCTGGACTACCTCCTCAGTGAGAGATTGACTTTACCATCAACCTTATGCCAGGCACAACACCTATCTATTTACCGACGTACCGTGTGCCTCCGTGTGAAATGGAGGAATTGAGGAAGCAGATTGACAATTTGTTAGATTCAGGTTTTATACGGCCGAGTGTGTCTCCTTGGGGAGCACATGTATTGTTTGTGAAAAAGAAGGATGGATCGCTATGGTTGTGTATAGATTATCGCAGGTTAAACTACGTCATAGTGAAGAACAAGTATCATTTATCCAGGATAGATGACTTGTTTGACCAGTTAAAGGGGACATAATATTTTTCTAAAATAGACTTATAGTCCGGGTATCATCAGTTGCACGTCAGGAATGAAAACGTGCAGAAAACTGCTTCAGGACCAGCTTCGGGCACTACGTATTCCTCGTGATGCTGTTTGGACTTACAAATGCACCGGCCGTATTCATGGATCTCATGAACCAAGTATTTCGGCCATATCTGTACCGATTCGTTATCGTATTTATAAATGACATTTTGATATACTCCAAGAGTCGGAAGGATCATGAAGAACACCTGCGAGCAGTCTTTGATACTCTCAGTTAGAATCAATTATTTGTACAATATCGAAAATGCAACTTTTGGAAGGAAGAAGTCAAGTTCCTGGGACATGTGGTTTCCAAGGAAGGAATCACTTGGACTTTGCCAAGGTTGTAAGACCCGTGTCCTAATCCGTACTGTTCCGTTAGCTTCCGCGGTCCTTCCGGTCAAATTCCGGCAACCTTCACACCGTATTCGGTGTTTGTGCACGATCCTAAGCCAGGTCCCGCGCACCGACGTCGGCTTGGTCCGAAAGTTATATCATAGCGACCGCGTCGTCGCCGCGGTTCCAACGCCGTGACTTGCGCACCGAACCGATACCCAGGCAAGAAGATGTCGATCAGCGTTTATTCCGAAGAAATACCGCGCGTTGCGGATTTCGAGGGAATCTCTACAATTAGTCCCATCAATCAACCATTAAAGCATCCCATACCTTAAGTACAACAACCCATTTCCACCTTTTTCAAAAGTCTACCCTCTTTCCACCTCACCACTCCTCTTTTTCCCATTTTCAACATCAACCATACCCCTTTTACAATTTTTTCAACCCAAACCATCCCCCATCACTCCATCACCCATCTCTCTCTCTCTCTCTCTCTCTCTCTCTCTCTCTCTCTCTCTCTCCCTTACAAGTCTCTCTCTCATTTCAAACTCTCCCATAGCAAGTCCCATACGTATGAGTCCCCCATGGTGAGAAAATGGCATTTGTGAGGCCCCCTTTCCCACCCCTTCATCTCTCATCTCAACCATCCATTTCCCATCTTCCTCCATCAAAGAGAAGCACAAGGAGCTAAGGAAGCCAAGGGAGCAAGAAGATCAAGTGGTGGGTGCCTTGATAGGGTAGATTTTCACATTCTTAAGATGGGCCAAGTGAGACCAACCGATCAATGGTTGGATCTCACTTTAGACCCTAAGATGTGGCCGATGGCCCATTTGGATCATCATGATCATTCCATGATGGGGCCATTCTCCATGGACCCCATCATGATGTTTATTTCTTTGTATGCTTAAGGTCATCTAGACCATCCATTTTAGTGGAGAAAGGATTTCCACCGTTGGATTTCAATTCCATGGACCCCACATGTAATGGGACCCACTTGATGTATGATTTAGTGCAAGGGAGGGCCCATAGTGCCGGGGGTCCCTCCATTACGTGGTTTCACTCTCTATCTCTCTCCCTTTTTATTTTATTTTTATTTTATTTTATTTTATTTTATTTTGTTGTATGATGAAGAGGTTGTGTGGCCCACTTGAATGGACCCCACCATAGGGTATGTATTCCATCCAACTCACCTACGAGTGGGGCCCACTTTGTGTGTAGTATACACACCATCCTCCATGAGGTAGCCCACATAAGCAAGGCCCACCTCTAGTGTATTTGCAGAGTCCAGCGTCCAGGGACGCTGGACGTTACATGGGAAATGCAAATATTAGCTAGGTTTGGGGTGGTCCACTTGTGTAGGCCCCACCTTGATGTATGTATTAAATCCACACCATCCATTCCTTTTCCAAGCCCTTTTTAGTCGTTGACCCGAAAGATGGGATCAATCAGACCTTCGGGCGGGCCATACCATAGCAAATGGTAGTTTTCACCATTGAATCATTCCCTGTTGTTTCTATACACCGAAACAGGCCCAATATTGGGCTTCGGGGGCCATGGAGGGCCATTGGACGGGGCGGATTATCTGGATATGGACCCCACCTACGAAAACCATGGAATAACACAAAAATCAAAAAAAATATATATTAAACTGCAGCAGCTGCTGCTGCTGTGTCAGACGCAGCAGCGCTGCCTGCGCACGCCAGCGTCCGGGCGGACGGACGTACCACCAGCCACCCACGGCCGTGGCTGTGGGCCCCACCTTGATGTTTGTACACCATCTAAACCGTTCATAGGGTGGGCCACCCCCTGAAGTGGGCCCACCCCAAAAATCAGCCAGATCCAAGACTCAGGTGGCCCACACCGTAAGAAACAGTGGGATTAGACCTCTACCTTTGAAATCTTTTTGGGGTCCACAGAAGTTTTGGATCAGGGTGAAATTTGTTTTCACCCTTCATCTAGGCCCATGGGACCTTATCAGCGGGTTGGATGGCATAGAAACAATATGGTGGGCCCCACATGAAGCCCACAGTGATGTAAGTGTTTTATCTCCACCGTCCGCCTGGACGGTGGAGCCCACTGTGGTGAGTGTGCGTGCGTGTGTGGGTGGGTGTATGTGTGGGTGCGTGTGTGTGCTGGTGTGTGTATATATATTTATATATAATATTATATAATATAATATATAGGTTATATGTATATATATAATATTATATTATATATAATATTATATGTTACATATATAAATATATATATGTATATATATATTATATTATATATAATTTATTGATGGTGGGAGGCCCACCTCAGTACTTGTGGCCCATGGTCGAGGCCCACTTTGATGTATATATAGAGCCCATGGGTCGAGGCCCATTTAATGCATTAGGGGCCCATGGGTCGAGGCCCATTAAGATGTAATGTGGCTAATGGGTTGAGGCCCATTTGATGCACGTATGGGGCCCAACTGGCGAGGCCCATTTGATATATATAAGGCCCATGTGAGTAGGCCCATTTGATGCATATATGGGACCCAACTGTCGAGGCCCATTTGACACATGGAAGGCCCATAAGATTAGGCCCATTTGATACGTTCTAAAGCCCACAGTTTATAGTCCATTGCAATGCACCTAAGGCCCATTGGCGCGGCCCAATGATGTGGCCCACTTGATGAATACAAGGCCCATATGATATGGCCCATTTGACGTATTTAAGGCCCAATGGGACGTGCCTAATGTCCATTGCAATGTACGATCCCAATATGATTTATGTAATGATGTTTACGTCAGGGCTATGCCTTGGGAGCAATGGTGGTTTGACGTCCACATTGCAAGTATAGTGTGGTTAAATGTCCGCATTATGACTTTCCCTAGGGCCCATTGTTAGGCTCGTTATGTGTAGGCCGTCTAGGCCCACCTTCGTTATGCACGTCACCCATCCTATATAGCATGTTTAATTCCATGATTCATGATCATATGCATCATACGTATGCTTGATATGAGAAATGACTGATCATAGCATATGTCTTTTGGCAGATTGTTTAGGGACTCCCGTATAGGGGGTTTTGCCCTATATGAGCGCATGATACGCACAGGATTGTTGTATGACTGGATAGTGTGATTCATGCATTCGCATTATGTGATATGGTTACTATACGCCCTAGCTACATCAAGGCCGTAGTCTCCACAGACGTATCGTGGTTGGCAGGATTGGATACCGGAAATACTGTTCTACATGGGGTGCGATAGATATCCCTGGGTGAAAGTCCCTAAACCCTTATGGTACCAGGAGGTTGCTCCAACGTCTAGACCGAGTGGATGCATGAGCGCTGAGTGCCGATTACCAGACGGTTGCGCTTTCCACTGTGTCGTGGTCGGTTGGAAGGAGGTGCGGCCTTACCCGCCCGAGAGTAGGGGGCAATGCTAGGTTGGTTCGACCGGCTCGAGGAATGGGTCCGCTATTGGAGCCGAGCCCGATATTGGCGGCGGATAGTGAGGTCTTTTCCACTCACCTTATTGCGCGCGATGGGGTGGCAATCGCTTGGAGTGTACTAGACCCCTGAATTCCAGATTTGAGCCGTATTGACATGTGGACTTAGATGAGGATTTGTATGCTTGACTTGCATTTCACATTGCATGGCCTTGGTATGGCCGACATCATTCTTTGCACCGCATGGCCTTGGTACGGCTAATGGGATTCTTAGCATTCATCAGCATGTTCCGCATTACTCTGATACTGCATAACTACATTATCACCTTGAGCATACACTTTCACCACCCTCTAAGCTTTCTATAAGCTTATGCATGACCGTTGCGTGCAGGTGACGTTGGATCGCAGCAGCGCTGAGGCTTGGACGCGTGGCTGACCTTTTGGAGCTCTTTTTTTTGTCTATCATCATTGTATTTCCCTTATGCTCATTGTACTTGTAAAGTTTTTTATTATAGTAGAAATGTGATGGAGTTTTTGGTTGTTGTTTGTGGGTTATGCCTTTGGTTATGCTTATTACGAATCAAACTGATGTACAAAATCCTCCTTGTAGCATCCCAGGATCGGAACCTGGCGAATGGGCGCTGGGAGTCGAGAATGGGGTTCTACGGAGGCTGTCAGTGCCGGATTCGGCGATCGGGAATTTTGTGAGCCCGATTTCTGAGTTTGGGGCGTGACAAAGGTGACCGCGATACAAGACTGGGAGCAGCCCGGTTTAGTAATAGAAGTAAGGAATTTCCTCGGACTTGCCGGCTATTATCGCTGATTCATTAAGGACCTCTCCAAGATAGCCCGACCGTTGCCTCAACTCACTCGGAAAGATCTTAAGTTTGCATGGAACGAGAAAGCAGAAGCAGTTTTTCAGGAATTAAAGGACAAGCTGATGTCCACACCCGTACTTGTACTGCCAGAGCAAGGGGTCAAATATATCATTTACACTGACGCCTCTCAAGTTGGTTTGGGTTGTGTACTTATGCAAAAGGATAGGGTGATCGCCTATGCCTTACGACAGTTGAGAAAATATGAAGAAAACTACCCCACTCATGACCTAGAGTTGGCGGTAGTCTTTTTTGCATTAAAGCTCTGGAGACATTACCTCTACGGGGAGGAGTTCGAGCTCTTTTACGACCATACAAGCCTCAAGTACATCTTTACACAGAGGGACCTGAATATGAGGCAACGACATTGGATGGAGACCTTGAAAGACTTCAAGTTTGAGGTCTACTACCATCCTGGCAAGGCCAACCTTGTGGCCGATGCATTAAGCCGCAAGAAAACCATAGAATTTATAGCCCCACTGATGATGAAAGAGTGGAATATGGTGGAATTCGTGTGATATTTCGAACAGAAGCTGACAGTAGAGAAACCATTCGAGAGCATCACACACTTCCACGTGCAGCCACTTATCGATGAACGAATCATTGCAGCTCAGAAATAAGATGAACTGTTGGTGAAGATGATAGAACATGCAAGCGACAGCGAAGAATCCGAGTGGAGGATTGGCTTGGATGGAGGTTTGAGATATCGCGGCCGCCTATGCGTCCTAAATCTCCATGACTTGAGGAGAGAAGTTCTAGAGGCCGCGCATAAATCAAGTTGGCGATGCATCCATGTAGTATAAAGATGTATCAAAACATGAAGCGTTCGTTCTAGTGGGACAACATGAAGGCCCAAATAGTAGACTTTGTATCCCGTTGTCTCACATGTCAACAAGTCAAGGCCGAGCATCGCCGACCCCCTGGTTTACTTCAACCCATGCTTATAGCGGAGTGGAAGTGGGATTTCATATCTATGAATTTCATTTCTGGGTTACCAAAGACGAGAAAAGGGCATGACTCCATTGGGTGATTGTGGACTGATTAACGAAATCGGCCCATTTCCTCCCGATTAGAGTTTTTAATTCGACAAATGATCTAGCCAAGTTGTACATCAAGGAGATAGTAGGACTGTATGGGGTTCCTATAGAGATTGTGTCGGACCGAGACACATGATTCACGTCTATTTTCTAGACTAGAATTCAATAAGCAATGGGAGTGAAACTGAAGTTCAATACCGCGTTCCACCCACATATCGATGGGCAGATGGAATGGGTAAATCAAATACTTGAGGACACATTACGAGCGTGTGTGCTTGACTTCAAGGACAGCTAGGATGATTGTCTCTCTTATACCGAGTTTTCTTATAACAATAGCTTCCAAGCAAGCATTGGCATGGCACATTACGAAGCCCTATATGGACGCCCATGTCGAGCTCCACATTGTTGGGCAGAAGTTGGTGAGAAGAGCTTGGTTGGCCGAGACCTGGTTCAGGCGACCTCAGAAAAGATAGATATTATCAGGCATCGACTCCTTACAGCCTAGAGTAGATAGAAGAGTTACGCTGATATGAGGCGGAGACTCTTAGAATTCGAAGTTGGGGATCATGTATTCCTTAAAGTTTCTCCAATGAAGGGAGTCCTTCGTTTTGGCAAGAAAGGGAAACTCATGACGAGATTCATTGGCCCGTTCCATATTTTAGACCGAGTGGGTGTGGTAGCATACCGTCTCGCCTTGCCCACACCACTCATAGGCGTGCACAATGTATTTCACGTATCGATGCTAAAGAAATATGTTCCTGACCCTACCCATATTATCAAATGGGAGCAAGTGCAGCTAAGTGAAGATGCTACTCATGTATTACGGCCCACGTGTGTTCTAGATAGGAAGGAACAAGTACTACGTAGCAAGGTTATCCCACTCGTGAAAGTAATGTGGACACACCACACTGAGGAAGAGGCTAATTGGGAAATGGAAGCCGAAGTCTGTAAGAACTAACCTCAGATCCTCGAGGAGTACGAAAAGGTACTAATTTCAGGGACGAAATTTTTCTTTAAGGGGAGTAGATTGTAACGTCTCGAAAAAATCCTGTAACGTCTTGGAAAAATCCGTACAAGGACCCGAGTACCACCTCAAATAAAAATCACCTAGAACCAAATCCTTTAAAAATTAGGTTAATATTAGTAAGTGCTAAACTAGAGTGCTTATGAAATTAGCACTAATCACTTTAAATATGATCTACAAGACCCAAAACGTGCAGAATCATTAACACTACATTACCTTGAAATCTAGAATCCATCCTTAAACCCGGTTGCTCTCGGGAGCACACCGAAACTCCGTATTAGACCTAGACCGTACGTTGAAAGTCCGATTACCCCGAAACTAAATGGATATGACTGCATTACTGGACTTGACAACCCCCTCAAAAATCAAGTCTTAACTGTGTCTAGAAATGCACAACTTGAGCCCAAAGCGAAGAGTGTGAGAAACGTGAAAATATTTAAGAATAAAATCTGAATTTAAGTAATCTGAGTCGTGTTACTTGCGGGCCAAATATAAGGATTCAGACCATCAGAATTTGACCTAAATACACCCTCAAATCAGGAAAAATGTCCCACACATGTCAATGTACTTGTGGCCCTGATCGAGTGACCGTGACTGCTGAACTGAAATTGGTCCACCACGGCTGATCTGTAAATTCGATCGGTATGAAAACTCAGCCTGACCTAGATCCATGGTCAGGGAGCTTAAGTCCGACTGCACATTGAAAAAGGGGCCACCAAAAGTGCTCCGTTGGACCGGGACGGCCTATACTTGGATATAACCTAAGTATACCTTGGCCCTGGGGCCATTCCCATCAAACCTGGGCCTATATAATGACCTTAAACACCCTCTCTCATATGCCATACGAATTTGATAAAACCCTAGGAGAGAGAAAAGAGAAAAGAGAAGGGAAAAGAGAGAAAGTGAGAGTGAGGGTTGGAGATTCCTCCTGGGATTCGATCTCATTGCTCCTCGGCCTTAGCTAACACATCTACATCACTAATCCGGCATTTCTGATAATGTATTTGGGTAAAAAAACCTAACCCTAATCCATTTTAGGGTTTCAGATAGTGTAAGTTATGAAATAGCTAACCTAATTTATGCTATAAGTCGCCAATCTGCAGTAGATAAAGACTTAACTTTAAAACTGAGTTCGTTACAAATCTAACGGCGAAAGGTGCGGACTATAAACATATAGATTATGGTTTTCAAGGCTTTCAATGTTGGTGAATGGTTTATTATCGATGTGGGTCAAATTTCACATCCAAAATGTGATGTTTGTATTGCGTTTCTGATATATATGAACTATATTGAGAATTATGTATTCTATGTGTAGGTAGAAAGTATCGTATACGTATGAAATATGAACATGTGTTTGCCATGATTAATTGTCGTGTGTTTGTGCTAGTTGTATGTGTAACAACTCCTTGGCGAAAGGATTTGTCCTAATATGTACTATCACCAACACATGTCATATATGTTGGTATATGTAGTCTAAGTGTTTGTAGAAATGATATATTATACTTTATATGGGCGTTGAGAAGAGATTTGCAACTACCTTAACGATGTGTATGATTTCCTCCATGCAACTTACATTCTTTGTCTGCTTAACTTAGACATTGCTTATGTGTGAATTCATGTTTAAGTTGAAATCCATCAAATGCACACATGCTTGTATGAGTATCTGTTATAATTGAATGTGTTTGGGACTACGGAATAGTCCAGGCAATCGGTAATAGGTCCTGATATGGTGGCTGAGGTTGTCTCACCACATAGGACGTGATCGATGAATCCAAGCCGTACTTGGGTTGTCGGCCGTGGTTAGGCCACACGGAGTACTCACGTACTTCATGTCAATTAACTCAACGTGTGCTCGTACTAATCGAACTCGTCAAGTAACCCGATTGACCCGATATATGTTCACCATGTATGGACACTACTGCTTGAATCTAAGGTACCAAACTCACCGGTGAAAATTCTTTTAAACCTTGGTACCTCGATCCGCTAAGACTCATGAGCCGGGCATGGTGGTATGGGACACCGTGGTCGAGTTGTCGACCTACGCTGGGGTGATGAGCCTCCCCGTAGTGACCAGTAAGCAACCCAGACTCGTGAGCCGAATATGGTGGTATGAGACATTGTATTCGAGCTGTCAGCCTACACTGATAAGGTGACGAGCCCTTTGTAGTGACCTCGAGCGTACACTAAAACTGCGTAGAGGCGACGAGCCCTTACGTAGCAACAAGAGTACACTAGGCCTACACTGATAAGGTGACGAGCCCTTTGCAGCGACCTAGAACCGTATCATCGTATGAGATTTACTAGGACTGATGACCCTAGAATGGATCATTGTTTGGGAATTTATATAAGGGAGGTACCTTAGCTTCCCAATCCTGCTGTATGAAAGGGACTAATAATAACTCGGTAATCACGCTCATGTCATCGCACTGCATGTGCCCCGGGTTGAAGAGCACAGAGGGAAGAAAGCATGCCACGACCGTAAGATGGTGTCGCACGAGGGAGTGTAGGCGAGGGCATGCATCAGGCTTACATTTTATCCTTGCATTAATCAAAGTACTTAGGGATGTTAGATTGTATTGCTTTATCATTACTGCTTGACTGAATTGAGAACATGTTAACATTTGCTTTATTGTTTCACTGAGTTGATTACTCACTCTCACGTTCTGGGACGGTGTTCTGAACAGCCACCAGACTCTATCTTAGTTGTAGATGATGATGCGACTCAGGAGGGGGAGCCTAATTACTATGATAATCAGGATGAGTTCTTATATATGCAGTTCTCCGAGGGTTTCGCTTAAGCCATCCGTATCGACGGGGCTACAAGGTTTATTTTTGTAGTTGAACTATTTTGAACTATTACATGTATATGATGACTCAGTGATATATTCATACTCTGGAGACCGATCGTGATCTTTTGGTTCATACACGTTTATATACATTTTCCAGTCTTCCGCTTGCGTTATATGAATTGATCTGGAATATGAATTACTATTTTGGTATAATCTCACTCATGATTAATGCACTAACACAGACAACATTTAATCATCATTATTTATGTTGCATAAGTGATGCGTTGGAACTCATGGATTGAGTTTATGCTAGACCCCCGATTTTTAGGGCGTTACAAGTTAGTATCAGAGCATGATTTGGATTAAACCGGACCTAGGTTATGGTCACACGATATATGTTGACACATTTAGACATATTTGGGTGTTAGAGAAATGTAGAAACAAGCTTAGGTTTCCCCGATTTCACTAATTGGCAAAGTTCACCGAAAACGATCGCCGAGATCGGGTCTGTACACATCCGTGATCACATGAGTCAACCCCGGATCATCCCTAGACCGTCAATCGACGAGTTTCGACCATGATTTACCCAATTCTAGCCTTCAACAATTGGTAAAATATGTAGTTACACCAGGAATTACATAAAATGACCCAAAATGAGTCAAAACAGAGTGGGAGGCTAAATGAGACACTTCTAGGGGGACCCAGGGTGGGACCCACACCTTTTTGGGACCCAGGGGGTAGGAGGACCTCATCCAAAGGGTGAGCCCTCATCGAAAACTCCAGTGGTCGGCGAGGACCTTGCCGGTTTGGCGAGGCCTCGCTGCTACACGGGCCTGGCCGGGCGGGCCAATCGTTCCTGGCTGTTGTGGGGCCCACGCACGTAGGTGGGGTTGATTAAAAACCCTCCTACGCCACCTCCCCTTCATAAACCACTACCCCAAGCTTCCATTTTCTCCAAAAAATTTCAGATTTTTCACTCAAACCCCTCCTTCAAGCACTCCCTTTCTCATTTTCGTGCAACTCTTGCACCACCCCTTCAAAAACCCTCTACCACTGCTGCCAAACCCATTCCATTCTTTCATTTTGAGCTCTTAAACCCTCCATTTGAGTCTCAAATTCGTGTAAGCTCACTAACCTACTTGATTCCATCATTTTCCCTCTTTATTTCCCTTTCATTTAAGCCTACACATCCCCTTTTTGTAACTCAAGATTTCAAAACCCAACAATCCCTCATCTAATCTTCTCTATTCCTTCAACTTTCTTCATTCCTTCTCTTTTTAGAGCACACAACTACCATTGTGTGCTTCAACAATCTTGTGAGCCCATAATCCACCTTATACCCACTTTTCCTTCTAGTTCAATGGCTCTTTTTGAGCTTGTGGCAACTATTTTCTCACTTTCCGCCCTTCTTTCTCTTATGGGAAAGAAAAGAGCTCCTGTGGAAGAAGCTGGGCCTAGTCACCCTACTCGTTCGAGGAGACCGAGAGGTGCCGCCGCAAGTTCGAGCGTCAATCGGGAGTTTCAGACTAAACGGGATCTTGATCCCTAGGCTCCCGTCGGAAGGACGCTGTTGGCGGAGCTGTCACATGGAGTATATGAGGGCTGTAGAGTCCTTTTTGAAGCTCATATGGATGCAAGGTTATTTGGGGAATACCTCTTGCTCGAGCGCCTAGAAGAGGCCGGGTGGGGTTCGCTACTTGAGGGCGAATACCGTGCTAATGTGAGCACTGTCCGAGCTTTCTATGCCCACATTTGAGAGCCTACGCTAGAGCCCTTGCAGTTCAAGATCCCTTGTGGAAGAGATCGGGAAGCCACCATCGACGTTGGATTAGTATCTCGGCTTATGAATGTGCCTCTTGGCGAGGTACATGCAACTGAGAAGAATCTAAGGAGTTTACGTGAAAGAGATCTCCGCACACGGGCCCTTTATGGCCAACTGGTTCAGTGGCAATCCAACAATAGCCTTCTAGCGACCCATATGTCTGGCGACTTCCGTCTACTTCACCATATCTTCACGTTCAACGTCTACCCTAGGTGGAGCAACCGCAGCGAGTACACGCGCCTGATGGTAGATTTTCTGTATCAAGTGGGGCAGGGAGAGAAGCTGTGTGTGCCCACTTATGTTCTGTGACAGATAGTTCTCATTGCACGCTCTAACAGAAGGACGGATTTGCTCCCATTCGGCCAACTCATATGCAAGATTGCACATGAGTTTGGCTACAGACTTGGGGCGGAGAAGCCGGTGCCGATCCACTACATAAATGAAGGGACTCTCAATTAGATGGGAATCGGGCCGTGGCAACGACAAGCCCTACTTGAAGAGGGTGAGGATGAGACAGAGAGCGAAGAGGAAGAGAGTGAGGAAGAAGAGGAAGCTGAAATAGAAGAAGAGCAGAGCGAGGAAGAAGAGGAGGCCCATGATACGGATGAGAACTCCCCTCCTGCGGAACCGGAGCATGACACTGTTTAAGCTCGCTTAGCTCAACTTGAAGAAGGTCAGCCTGTCCTACGACAGGATATAATGGATCTTCGGGGCCTCGTGAAACATAAGTTTAAGAAGGTGACTCGCGCTTTGAAGTCCATCCTATGCTGCCTACAAGATAAGGGTGCACCTCCTCCGTCACCTGACTCGGATGCCTAGTCATCCAAGTCGTTGCCCCGTAGCTTGTTTTGTTGCTGTCTTAGAATGTTTGTGCTTCAATGATTAAGAGCTTAGTAGCATCGTGGGTAGATAGTGTGTTTGTGGTTGGCAGTTGCTCTACGTTAGTAGTCTTGCTTTGTAATAGCTTTCATGCATTTCCTATCATGATTCATGTAATGTGCATTTCATGTATTATGACAATTTTAGAAAATGAAATGCATGCAGTCTCTTTTGCTAAGAAGTTGTGTGGAATGCTTAAAGGATTGTGTATTGATTATCGCAAATTGAACCAAGTGACGGTGAAGAACAAGTATCCTCTGCCCAGGATAGAAGATTTGTTTGTTCAGTTGAGAGGAGCGCAGTATTTCACGAAGATCGACTTACAGTCAGGGTATCATCAGTTGCGCGTTCGGGATGAAGACGTGCAGAAGACGGCTTTTAGGACTTATTTTGGACACTATGAGTTTCTCATAATGTCGTTCGGCCTTACGAACGCACCAGCCATGTTCATGAACTTAATGAACAAGGTATTTCAGCCATTCCTTTTCCGATTCGTCATCGTGTTTATTGATGACATCCTTATATACTCCAAGAGTCAGAAAGAGCACGAGAAACAGCTGTGAACAGTCTTGGATAGTCTGAGGAAGAACCAGTTGTTTGCACAGTACAAGAAGTGCAACTTCTGGAAAGAAGAAGTCAAGTTCCTGGGACATGTGGTGTCCAGAGAAGGGATAGCTATGGACCTTGCTAAGGTAGCCGCAGTTCAGGACTGGAAGCAGCCCGGTTCGGTTACTGAGGTGAGGAGTTTCCTTGGCCTGACAGGTTACTATCGCCGATTTATTCGAGATTTCTTGAAGATAGATAGACCTTTGTCTCAGTTGACACGGAAGGATCTGAAGTTCGCCTGGAATGAAAAGGCGGAAGCAGCTTTACAGGAGCTGAAGGACAAGTTGACGTCCTCCCCTGTGCTAGTATTGCCAGAGCAAGGGTTCAAGTATACGATATAGACGGACACGTCTCGTGTCGGTTTGGGCGGTGTTTTGATGCAGAAGGACAGGGTTATTGCCTACTTATCACGACAGTTGAGGAAACACGAGAAAAACTACCCTACACACGACCTGGAGTTAGCTGCCGTCATCTTTGCCTTGAAGATCTGGAGGCATTACCTCTACGGAGAGGAGTTCGAGCTCTTTTGTGACCACAAAAGCCTCAGATACATATTCACTCAGCGGGACCTGAATATGAGGTAGCGATGATGGATGGAGACACTTAAGGACTTTAAGTTCGAAGTCTCTTACCATCCTGGTAAGGCCAACCTTGTGGCAAACTCACTGAGCCGCAATAAGGCATTTGCATTTGCGGCTCCGTTAATGGTAGCAGAGTGGGACATGGTAGAATTTGTGCGAGACTTTAAGCAGAAACTCACGGTGGAGGAGCCGTATGAGGGCATCGCACATATTCGAATACAGCCCCTCATTGATGACAGGATCATCGCGGCTCAGGCAGACGATGAGCTATTGGCGAAGATGAGAGGGCAGGTTAGTGCAGATGAGGATTCAGAGTGGAGCATTGGTACGGATGGGGGCTTATGTTACCGTGGTCGCCTATGCGTCCTAAACCTCCCTGACTTGAGGAAGGAAGTTCTTGAGGCCGCTCACGATTCTAGGATGGTTATGCATCCAGGCAGTATGAAGATGTATCGTGACATGAAGAGGTCGTACTAGTGGGACAATATAAAGACTCACATAGCAGATTATGTATCCCGTTGCCTCACGTGCCAACAAGTTAAGGCAGAGCATCGCCGACCACCTGGTTTGCTTCAGCCCATGCCCATAGCAGAATGGAAGTGGGACTTCATCTCCATGGATTTCATTTCAGGTCTGCTGAAGACGAGGAAGGGTTATGATTCCATTTGGCTAATCGTGGACCGATTGACGAAATCAGCTCATTTCCTCCCTATCAGAGTTTCGAACTCTGTAGATGAGTTGGCCAGGTTGTACATCAAAGAGATTGTATGTCTGCATGGAGTTTCCTTGGAAATCGTGTCGAACCGAGACACGCGATTCACATCTATCTTCTGGACTCGTATCCAGGAAGCGATGGGTGTGAAGTTGAAGTTCAGTACCGCGTTCCACCCACAGACTGACGGGCAGACGGAATGGGTGAATCAGATCTGAAAGATATGTTACGGGCCTATGTGCTGGATTTCAAGGACAGTTGGGACGACTGTCTTCCCTATGTAGAGTTCGCCTATAATAATAACTTCCAAGCGAGTGTTGGCATGGCTCCTTACGAGGCACTGTATGGGCGTCCGTGCAGGGCACCGCATTGCTGGGCAGAGATTGGCGAGAAGAGCTTGATTGGCCCAACGTTAGTTCAGGCAACTTCAGCAAAAGTCGACATCATCAGGCGTCGACTTCTGACAGCGCAGAGCAGACAGAAGAGTTACGCTGATACGAGGCGGCGACCGCTAGAGTTCGAGGTCGGAGACCATGTGTTCCTCAGAGTTTTCCCTATGAAGGGAGTCCTTCGGTTTGGCAAGAAGGGAAAGCTTACGCCTCGATTCATTGGCCCATTCCAGATACTGGATCGAGTGGGAGCGGTAGCGTACCTCCTTGCTTTGCCTACACCACTTGCGGGCGTACATAACGTATTTCATGTATCTATGCTGAAAAAATACGTTCCCACTCCTTCACACATTATCAGATGGGAGCAGGTATAGTTGAGCGAGGACGCTACATATGTACTGCGACCGACGCGTATCCTAAACAGGAAGGAGCAGGTATTGCGTAGCAAGGTTATTCCGCTTGTGAAAGTGCTATGGACGCATCACACGGAAGAAGAGGCTACTTGGGAGACAAAAACCGAGGTTCGAAAGAACTACCCTCAGATTCTCGAGGAGTACGAGAAGGTACTAATTTCGAGGATGAAATTTTTCTTTAAGGGGGGTAGATTGTAACGTTTTGAAAAAATCTGTCCAAGGACCCGAGTACCACCTCAGACAGAATCACCCAGAACCAAATCCTTTAGAAATTAGGTTAATATTAGCAAGTGCTAAACTAGAGTGCTTATAAAATTAGCACTAATCACTTTAAATATGATCTGCAACACCCAAAACGTGAAGAATCATTGACGCTACATTACCCTGAAATCTAGAATCCATCCTTAAACTTGGTTGCTCTTAGGAGCACACCGAAACTCCGTATCAGACATGGACCACACGTCGAAAGTCCGATTACCCCGAAACTATACGGATATGACCGCATTACTGGACTTGACAATCCCCTCGGAAATCAAGTCTTAACTGTGTCTAGAAATGCACAACTTGAGCCCAGAGCGAAGAGTGTGAGAAACGTGAAAATATTTAAGAACAAAATCTGAATTTAAGTAATCTGACTCGTGTCGCTTGTGGGCTAAATATAAAGATTCAGACCGTCAGAATTTGACCCAAATACACCCTCAGATTAGGAGAATTGTCCCACACATGTCGATGTACTTGTGGCCCTGATCGAGTGACCGTGACCGCTGAACTAAAATTGGTCTACCACGGCTTATCTGTAAATTCGATTGGTACGAAAACTCAGCCTAACCTAGATCCATGGTCAAGGAGCTTAAGTCAACTGCACGTGGAAAAAGGGGCCACCAGAAGTGCTCCGTTGGACCGAAAGGGCCCATACTTGGATATAACCTAAGTATACCTTGGCCCTGGGGCCATTCCCATCAAATCTGGGCCTATATAAGGACCTTAAACACTCTCTCTCATATGCCATACGAATTTGATAAAACCCTAGGAGAGAGAGAAGAGAAAAGAGAAGGAAAAAGAGAGAAAGTGAGAGTGAGGGTTGTCTCATTGCTCCTCGGCCTTAGCTACCGTATCTACATCACTAATCCAGTGTTTTCGATAACGTATTTGGGTAAGAAAACCTAACCCTAATCCCTTTTAAGGTTTTAGATAGTGTAAGTTAAGAAATAGCTAGCCTAATTTATGCTATAGGTTGGCAATCTGCCGTAGACAAAGACTTAGCTTTAAAATTGAGTTCGTTACAAGTCTACCGGCGAAAGGTGCGGACTATAAGCGTATAGGTTATAGTTTTCAAGGCTTTCAATGTCGGTGAATGGTTTATTATTGATGTGGGTGAAATTTCATATGCAAAATGCAATGTTTGTATTGCGTTTCTGATATATATGAACTATATTGAGAATTGTGTATTCCATGTGTAGGTAGAAAGTATCGTATACGTATGAAATTTGAACATGTGTTTGCCATGATTAATTGTCGTGTGTTTGTGCTAGTTGTATGTGTAACAACTCCTTGGCGAAAGGATTTGTCCTAATATGTACTATCACCAACATACGTCATGTATGTTGGTATATGTAGTCCAAGTGTTTGTAGAAATGTTTGAATGATCAAATGTGTAATATATTATACTTTATATAGGCGTTGAGAAGGGATTCTCAACTACCTTGATGACGTGTATGATTTCCTTCATGTAACTTACATTCTTTGTCTACTAAACTTAGACACTGCTTATGTGTGAATTCATGTTTAAGTTGAAATCCGTCAAATGCTCACATGCTTGTATGATTGGAATTGTTGATCCATTACTGTTCTGATTTGCTTGTATGAGTATCTGTTATAATTGAATGTGTTTGGGACTACAGAATAGTCCAGGTAATCGGTAACAGGTCCTGATATGGTGGCTGAGGTTGTCTCGCCACATAGGACGTGATCGATGAATCCGAGCCGTACTTGGGTTGCCGGCAGTGGTTAGGCCACACGGAGTGCTCATGCACTTCATGTCGATTAACTCAACGTACGCTTGTACTAATCGAGCTCGTCAAGTAACCCGATTGACCCGATGTATGTTCACCATGTATGAACGCTAATGCTTGAATCTAAGGTACCAAACTCACTGGTGAAAACCCTTATAAACCTTGGTACCTCGATCCGCTAAGACTCATGAGCCGGGCATGGTGGTATGGGACACTGTGGTCAAGTTGTCGACTTACGCTGGGGTGACGAGCCTCCCCGTAGTGACCAGTGAGCAACCCATACTCGTGAGCTGAATACGGTGGTATGGGACACTGTATTCAAGCTATCGGCCTACACTGATAAAGTGACTAGCCCTTTGTAATGACCTCGAGCATACACTACGACTGCGTAGAGGTGACGAGCCCTTATGTAGCAACAAGAGTACACTAGGCCTGCACTGATAAGGTGACCAACCCTTTGCAGCGACCTAGAACCGTATCATCGTATGAGATGTACTAGGACTGACGACCCTAGAATGGATCATTGTTTGAAAATTTATATAAGGGAGGTACCTTAGCTTCCCAATCCTGTTGTATGAAAGGGACTAATAATAACTCGGTAATTACGCTCATGTCATCGCACTGCATGTGCCCCAGGTTAAAGAGCACAGAGGGAAGAAAGCATGTCGCGACCATAAGATGGTGTCGCATGAGGGAGTGTAGGCGAGGGCATGCATCAGACTTACATTTCATCCTTGCATTAATCAGAGTACTTAGGGATGTTTGATTGTATTGCTTTATCATTACTGCTTGACTGAATTAAGAACATGTTAACCTTTGCTTATTGTTCCACTGAGTTGATCACTCACTCCCACGTTCTGGGATGGTGTTCTGAACAGCCACCAGACTCTGTCTTAGTTGTAGATGATGATGCCATTCAGGAAGCGGAACCTAATTACTATGATGATCAGGATGAGTTCTCATATATACAGTCCTCCGGGGGTTTCGCTTAGGTCATCCGGATCGACGGGGCTACAGGGTTTATTTTTGTAGTTAAACTATTTTGAACTATTACATGTATATGATGACTCAGTGATGTATTCATACTCTGGAGACCGATCGTGATCTTTTGGTTCATACACGTTTATATACATTTTTCAGTCTTCTGCTTGCGTTATATGAATTGATCTGGAGTATGAATTATTGTTTTGGTATAATCCCACTCATGATTAATACACTAACACAGACAACCTTTAATCATCATTATTTATGTTGCATAAGTGATGCGTTGGAACTCGTGGATTGAGTTTATACTCGACCCCCAATTTTCAAGGCGTTACAAATCTGTACAAGGACCCGAGTACCACCTCAGGCAGAATCACCTAAGGATCATATTCCTATTGTAATTAAGGCGAAATTTAGTTAAGTACTAAATGGAATAATCAATGGATTAAGCATCGGCCACCATTTCCACAAATGAGAAGGCCTAAAACCATTAATACCATGACTCAACACTACATTAAGATCTAGGAGAAATCCCAAGAGCATGTCGCTCTCAAGAGTACATTGAAACCCAGTATCGGACCTAGACCGCATGTCGAGAGTCCGATGACTGCGAAACTATAGGATTATATCCATCCTACTGGGCTTGACAACTATTGCGGGAATCGAGCCCAGATAGTGTCCAGAAATGCTCAACTTGAGCCCTGAGTAAAGTGTGTGAGAAATGTGAATACCTTTAGAAAATGAACCAAAACTTAAGTAAATTGGGCCGTTCGCTCACATGTGAAATTGAAGATTTCAGACCGTCAGTTTCTGACCAAACTTCACCCATGGAAAAAGAAAATTTTCCTGCACATATCCGTATATTTATGGCCCCGATCGAGCAAGTTCGACCGTTAATTTGACACAGGTCCTCAACGGTCGATCGGCTTGTCCGATCGTACCGAAATCACATCCTGGAGTAGATCCATTGTCAGGGAACTTACCCTACGATGTACATGAGTAGTGGGCCTTCCTATGAGCCCTATTTGTCAAAAACAGCTGCCCAAAGGATATAAACCATGTATATAGTGGCCCTGGGGCCATTTACATCACTACTGGGCCTATAAATAGTCTCCCACACACCCTCTCTCTCCCATATACGAATTTCTCCAAACCTTAGGAGAGAGAAGAGAGAAAAGAAGAGAAAAGAGGAAGGAGAGAGGAGAGATCTTGGGAGATTGTTGCAGTGTTTCTCTCCCACTACTCCACGCACTGAATCACTTTCCTGTTACGCTACACAATCTGTTTCGGCTACAATTTGGGTAAGAAAACCTAACCCTAACATCGTTGTAGAGATCCAGATTGAGTATTTGTCGAACTAGCTAACCCTTTACGTTATTTAAGTGCTCGACATTCCGTTTTTGGGAACGTAGAATTCGAATCGAGTCCGAATCGAGTATTCCGACGAAAGGTGCAGATTATAAACATTTAGGTTATGGCTATCAATGATTTCAATGTTCACTAATGATTTGTGTCTAACTTGATTGTTGCCATATTGTCTTAGATATGCCGTTTTCGATATAATATACATGTAGGAACTATGTTGAACAAAAGATACATCCCATGTGTTTGTTGAAATGTTTGAATGAACATGTAAACATGATTTGTGCTTGCCATGACTACTAATCTACGATTCATCGTTGTCATATGCATGCTGACCTCTCTGTATAATGATTTACTAAAATATACATCGTAACTAACCTAGTCTATATATTTGATGAAGTGTAGTCTAAGTGTTTGATGAATTGTCTGAATGAGAAATTGTTGATGATTTGTATTTATTAAGAGTATTAAGGTAGGATTCTTAATTACCTTATTCATATGTATAGTTTCTTTAATGTGATCATATTTGTCGCTCCGTAATTTATGGATAGAATGCAAGTGTTTGGTAATATGTTCAATGTGTTTGCTAAAATGCTCAAATGAGAAATTCACTTGAATTGTTTATTAAATGCTGCAGTGATTATCACATGTGTTTACGTACTACATCTGAGTAAGATTGTGACTACAACGTTGCCCAGGCAATCGATAATAGTCCTTGTTCGGGTGGCCGAATTAGTCTCGCCACATTGGGTAAACTCAACGAATTCGAGTCGCACGACGATCGTCGATAGTGGTTAGGCCACGAGTGGTGCTTATGCGCTCCATGTCGATTGAGTCAGTGTGTGCCCGTACCAATCGAACTTACCTAACAAACCGATTGGCCTATGTGTGTTTACCATGTATAGACACCACTGCTTGAATCTGAGGTACCCCTCTCCAATGTAAAGGCCTACTTTAACCATGGTACCATGATCCGCTAAGACTCATGAGCCAGGCATGGTGGTATGGGATACCGTGTTTGAGCTATCGGCCTACGCTGGTGTGATGAGCCTCCCCGTAGTGACCAATGAGTAACTAAGACTCATGAGTCGAGCATGGTGGTATGGAACACCGTATTCGAGTTGTCGGCCTACGCTAAGGTGACGAGCCTCTCCATAGTGACCGTAAGTATAAACTTTTGAATTTGCCTATCGACTGTGTAAGGCCCGAATCCTAGTCTGTATCGTTCCGTAAACTTCCGCGATCCTTCCCGTCGAATGTCGGCAACCCACGACCTATAATTGATGTTTGCGCACGACCCTAAGTCGTATCCCATAAATCTGAGTTGGCTCAATCCGAGACTTGTACCATTGCGATTGCACCATCGTTGCGGTTCTAACGCCGCGTATTACGCGGTGAGGCGATACCTAGGCCAGGAGATGTAGACCAACGTTTAGTTCAAGAAAACGCCGTGTGTTTGCAATCCCAAGAGAATCTCTACAATATGTCTCATCAATTAAGTGTACATCAATCACCTCATGTCAAGTACAAGAGCAACCCCAAAGTCAACTCTCTCTCTTTCTCTATCTCTCTCTCTTACACACCCATACATTTCAAATACATATATCAACTCACATCCATCACTCACAACCATCACCTCTCTCTTACAACCACCATTTCTATCTCTCTTTCTCTTCACATTTTCCAAGCAACCAAGAAGTGCACGTCCAAGCACTCCAAGGAGAGAAAAGTGTGTTGTGTGTGGCCCACTTCCTACCCTAAGATCCATTATCCTAGCCCTTCATTTCTCATCATCTTCCATCAAAGTGAGACACAAGGAGTTCGGCGTTCCATCGGACTAAGGAGATCTAACGGTGGGTGTTTTATAGGCTTAGATTTTTATGTTTTGATGATGGACCAAGTGGGACCTACCAATTGATGGTATGGATCTCACTTTGAACCCTAGATGTGGTCGATGGCCCATTATGATCCACATGATCATTCCATGATGGGGCCAATCTCCATGGACCCTATCATGATTTTACTTTTCTAAGTTTGAAAGAGGTCATCTAGACCTTCCATTTTGGTGGAGAAGGAATCTCCACCATTATTTTGAATTGGTGGGCCCACATATATTGGGACCCACTTGATGTATGATTGAATGCATGGAAGGGAGGGCCCATAGTGTTGGGGTCCCTCCATCGCACGTGTCCCTTTCTCTCTCTCTCTCTCTCTCCCCCTCCCTTTTTCATTTTTTTTGTGTGATGTTGTGGCTGTGTGGCCCACCCGGATGTACCTCACCTTAATGTATGTCTTATCCACACCATCCAACCTTTTGGTGGCCCACCTAGGCAGCACATCTGTAGGTGGGGCCCACCTTAAAATGTGTTGTAACCAAACCGTCCAGTGTCCAGGGACGCTGGACACGGCCACACAGTGAAGTGTGAACGAACAGTGTGGTGTATTGACCGGCAAAACAAAAATATCAGTTTGATTTAAAACTTTGGGTGGACCACTCATGTAGGCCCCACATTGATGTATGGATTTAATCCACGCCGTCCATCTCATCTCTCGACTCATTTTAGGCGTTGAGCCTAAAAGTGAAGCCAATTCGATTTTTTGGCGGGCCATAGCATAGAAAATAGTGATTTTTACCATTCAAATCAATTAGGGCCTATCTTGATGTTTCTACACGCCAAAATATGCTGAATATTGGGCTCGTTTGGTCCATCATGAGCCACAGAATCTAATGGGTGGAGTGGATCCACTTGATGCAGGCCCCACCTAGGAAAAACCACAAATAAATAAATAAAATGTAGCAGCAAGCACTCCTACTGTCATCTAGAGGACGCTGCAACAGCGTCCTGCGCTCCTGTGTTAGGCGGTAAGCAGGGACGTGGGTCCCAGATGTAGGCCCTACCGCCATGTGTGTGGGACATCAACGCCGTGCATTTGATAGGGCCCCTTCTAGCTGTGGGTTGCCCCAAAAATCAGCCGTGTAAGGAACTCAGGTGGCCCACACTACAAGGAACAGTGGGATCGAACGTCTATCATTGAAACCCTGTTTGGGTCACAGAAGTTTTAGATCGTTATGAAATTTGTGTTTCCTCTTTATCCAGGTCTGTGTGACCTTATTAATAGATTGGATGGAAAGCAAATGTTATGGTGGGCCCCACGTGGGACCCACCTGCAAGAGGGATGGCTGGTATACCTCACTCCAGCTACATAGCTGCTGTAGTGACGTCACAAGCTCTGTGGGTCCCATCCGCCATCTACACCATCCATTTTTATGGACGTTGGCTGGTGCGGCTAGCCGTGATGCATAGCTCCATCTACACCGTCCGTGCAGTGGGCCACGCCATGACATATGTGTTTTACAGCAACATGACTACTATCATGCCATCAGCAAATTCTGGGGGCTTGTGGTATGTATTACATCCACAGCCCATCTGTGTGGGACCCTCCTTGATGTATGTGTTGCATCCAAACTGTCCAAACCTTTGGCAAGCTCGTCTTACAGCTTAAGATTAAAAATAAGATAGATCTAGGATTAGGTGGACCACATTATAGAAAGCAGTGGGTTTGAACGTCCACCATTAAAACCCTTGGGCTACCAAGTTTGGACCAATATGATATTTGTTTTTCCTCTAAATCAAGGTCTTTGTGACCTTATGAATAGGCTGGATGAGAAATAAACCCTATGGTGGGGCCCACTAGAATTTAACCGTGAAAATCATTATCACCATGGTTAAATATGGTATGGTCCAGTTGATCTTTTGATATGGTTCATTTTTATACAATACTCTATATTGATCTCTAAAAATAGATGAATTGTGTTCGGTCGCATTTGAATTGGCCCATTCAACTCGACCCATTCGACTTGACCCATTTGATTTGGTCCATTGATTCGGCCCATTTGATTAGGCTCGATGTGATGTACTTGGGGCCCATTTGATTAGGCCCGATGTGATATATGAGGCCCATTGTTAAGGCCCACCTTGATATATATGAGGCCCATGTGATGTGACCCATTCGATGTATTTGAGGCCCATGGGTCGAGGCCCAATGGGATGTATATAAGATCCATTGCATTGTGTGATTCCACCATGGTTTATATAATGATATTTAAGGCAGGCCATGCTTTAGGAGCAATGATGGTTTGACGTCCACATTATAATAATAATGTTGGTTAAATGTCCACATTGTAACTCTCCCTATGGCCCATTAATAGGCCCATACTTGTTGTGTGTAGGCCGTTTAGGCCCATCCTCGTTGTAAGGATAGTTCATCACCATATAACATGCTTAATATAACTCCATGACTCATGCCCATACGCATCATATGTATGCTTGATATGAATAATGACTGATCATAGCATATGACATTGGGCAGACTATGTATGGGACTCACTGATAAGAGTTACCCACATGAGCGTGCGGTTCGCGCAAGATTGTTACATGACTGGAGGGTGTGACTCATGCATCTCCATATGTGTGACATGATCATTACACGTCCTAACGACATCAGGGCCACGACCTCCACAGGCACATCGTGAATGGCCGGATTGGACACTGAAAATGTTTAGTTCGAATATCTGGGCACTTTGGATGTTCATGGGTGAAAGTCCCTAAACTTCCAAGGCCAGGAAACGTCTCAACGTCTACATCAAGTGGATACATGAGCGCCCAAGTGCCGAATACCAGTAGGCTGCGTCTCCTACTGTGTCGTGGTCGGTTAGGAGGGGTGTAGCCTTATCCGCCCGAGTGAGGGGGCTATAAGCTAGGCTGAGTTTGAGCAGCTCGCAAATGAGTCCGTTATCAACAAGCCGGGTAGGTATTGGCAAACTACTGGTCAGGCAAATAGTATGGTCTCTTCCACTCGCTGGGCTATGCGGCTAGGGAGGCGGCAGTCAGTGTGGAGTGTACTAGACCCCGGTGATGATCCCAGAGAGGAACACTAATACGTGGACTTACTGAGTAGGAGTTGCATACTCATTCATTCATCCATTCACTATCCACTCGGGCTGGTAGTGCGCAACTATTTATTACGTGTACCTTTGCAATGACCAGGATTTCGGTTGGGGCACGCGACTAACCTGAGATCAGGAGTTTTCACATTGTGTTTGACTATCCAAATTTAAGTATGGGACTGGTTTGGATAGAATTCCCTTGTGATGGACCCCATAGCCTACGATATCACGTACTATCATCCTGACTTCACTCCAGCTTGGTCATTTCATTCACATCGCATATTGCATTTCATCTGCGGCATATGACATTTTGGATTGCTATGTTTCTACACTTATATGGCTTAGACGGACTTGGCAGGATCTACATATTTCATTGCATCCTCGCTATCTGATACTTGATTCTTTATGACTCCTCATTTGCATAGTTGATCTGTATTGCGTACTCTGATGTTGTATGACTCATAGACTTGTTAGTATTTTCGCTTACTCTGATATCGTATAATTCATGATCTTGCCAGTATTTTCGATATTGTATGATTATGACATTGTATTGAATACTGGGTACTTACCTTATACACACACTTTCACCAGCCTCTAAGCTTCTTATAAGCTTATGCACGATAGATGCGTGTATGTGGCGTTAGGTTGTAGCAGCCTGGAGCTTGGAGCATGAGCTGACTTCTGGAGCTTTGATTTCGATATATGTATTTTTCTTTCAGCACTGTACTCAAATGTTTATATTAGTGGATATGTGATGATGATATTGCCTTTGTGATTTGGGTAAACTTTTGGTTATGCTTCTTACGAGATAAATGTACGTTAAAAAATCTTCCTTTTAGCATCCCAGGATTGGAACCTGGCATATGAGCACTATGAGCTGAGAATGGGGTACTATGGAGGCTGTCGGTACTGGATTTGGTGATCGGGATTCATGTGAGTCCGATTTCTAGGTTTGGGGCGTGACAGACTGCTTTTCATTAGGGGTGATGCCCTACAACTTGCCTACTGTATGTGATTAGCTAGGATTGACGACCCTAGATGGATCCTTCGATTCGGGTTAATGATATAAAGGGAGGTACCTTAGCTTCCTAAACCTGCTGTATGAATAAGCTTAACTAAGTACTTGGCTAACACGACCATGCATCGCATTGCATTAGTTAGGATGTGCTTTTGGCAATGAAGTTGTATTTTTTTAAGGGAGTGCTGTCATATGCGAAATTGGTTGTCGGAGTCACTTTTTGAGGGAACTTTGATGCGAGGGCATACATCATTACTTACACTTCATTCCTACATTAACAAGAGTAGTTAGGAAGTGATTGTTAAGTTGCTTTATCATTACTGCTTGATTGACTTGATAACATGTTAACCTTTGCCTTATAGTACTACTGAATTGATCACTCACTCCCACCCTAGGACGGTGTTTTAAAACACCAACCAGACTCTGATTTAGATACAGGTGTTGATGAAGTCTATGCGACGGAGCAGGACTTCATGGACGAGGAGGAAGAGTTCTCCTATTTCCAGCTCTCAGGCGGGTCTATGTAGACCTTGTGCTGATTCGACGAGAACACGGGGATACTTGGATTAGTTGAACATCTTACATTTCCACATTTTTTATATTTTGAGGCAATACATGTATATATTCAGCCTGGTTACATACTCATACTCTAGAGATTGTGAAACACTTACATACTTAAATATATATGCTTCAGACTTCCACTTGCTTCATTTAATTATATCCAGAGTATGATATGTTGTTTTAGTGTAATCCCACTCATGTTTAACTCATTAATATGGACGAAATCTGAACATCATTATCCATGTTGCATAAGTAATGTGCTGGATTTCGGGAGTAGAGCTTTGCTCGACCCTCGAAATTCAGGGCGTTACAGTTTGAGAGGGGTAAATGCTGACATGGCAGCTTGGGATTGGTTGAGGACAGAGGGACGCCACGTGACGCACTCCCATTGGCTTTTCGGGTTGGTAAAATGGTAAATAATGCTGGCTGGAGGGGTAATTTCAAAAGAAAGTTGACTTTCAGGCGCAGAGACAGTTGTTGCTTGGAGGACACATGCGCCCCGTGAGCGGAGGTAATCGGAGTACCACCGGGTAGTCAAACTACCGCCCGGGCTAAGCTCGGGCTGGCCTTTGTTCGGTGGGCCTCGTTTGGTGTGCTGGCTCGTCGATAGTCTTGTTTCGGGCTTTTGGGTTTGAATAGGTGGGTTTCCATGCTGAATTATGTAGATATTCTGATTCTGACAGGGTGTAGGTTTGGAATGGAATACGGGTTAGGCTAGGTTTAGAGTTTGGACTGAGGTTAAGCTGGGATTTAGGGATTTAGATTAGGGTTTCGTTGTGCAGATTAGGGTTTGGGGATTTAGATTAAGGTTTCGGGGTGTAGATTAGGGTTTTGAGGTTCGGATAGGATCATGGTTCTCGGACTATCTTAGCCTTCTCAAGATATTAGCCGGGGTGGGTGTCTACAGTAACACCTCGAATTATAAGGGTCGAGCAAATGCTTGACTCTTAAGACTCCGAGCATCACTTATGCTTTGCGGAAGCTGGTTTCTCGGTTGCTTCTACATTAGGCAATTAAGCATGTATAGGATTATACTAAATAGTGTATCATACACTGGAATAAACACGATTAAAGTAAAAAATTAATTTGAAATGCATATAGTATGATTATCCCGAGTATGGGTCGAATATACAATTCCAAAATCAACAAAAATGTGGAAAGGTGGCGTCTAGCTAAGCCTGATCGCTCGAGTCTCCCTGTCGAGAAGTGCGTAGTCTACATCGGTCCATCAGAAAGCTAGAAGTAAGAGAACTCCTCATCCATGCCCGCCTGATCCAATGCATTGGCCTCGATGGTCCCTGCATCTATATCAGCGTTTGGTTGGTGTTTTAAAACACCATCCGAGAGTGGGAGTGAGTGATCAACTCAGTGGTTCTATAAAGCATGGGTTACACATGTTATCAAGTCTATTAGCATAAGAATAATAAGGTAATTTAAAACTATCACTTCCAAATTATTCTTATTGATGCAAATAATAGAGTTTATGAAATGATGCATGCCCTCACCATACAACACTCCCTCAACACGTGACTCCGATCACCTGGTTCGCAAATGACAACACTTCCTCAACGCGACTCCAACACCTGTTTCACCACATTCTAAGTTAATGCAATGTGGTGAATGATTATGTTAGCCGAGTGATTAATTATACCTATTTATTCAGTAGTTTGGGAAAGATAGGATACCTCCCTTTTAGTCATTGGTCTCAACTGAATTATTAGATGCGGGATGACCACAACGGTCCTATGCCTGTAATCCATGATCTGTCTGGGTTCGTCACTCCCAGCTAAATACATACGAAAGGCAAGTTGTAAAAGTAATACTCGCAGTCACTATGGGGAGGCTCCTTACCCCAGCATAGGCTGATAGCACGGACACGGTGTCCCATACCACCATGCCTGGCTCACGAGTCTTAATGATCGCAATAGTAATGGTTAATAGTAGACCTTTGCAATTGGTAAGGGGGGTGTCCTAGATTCAAATAGTTGTGATCATACATGGTGAACATATATAGGGTTAGCCAGTTCTTTGGACAATTTCGGTTGATACAGGCGAACACCGATGTAACTGGCATGGTGTGTGTAAGCTCCCCACGTGGCCTAGCCACTGTTGATCGTCCGTGTTCGACCCGGATCAATCGAACGTATTCGGGGTGGCCAACCAAATTTGGTCAACCCATATCTGGGAATTTTCTAACTAACCAGACTACTCTTGTAGTCCTACTTCTTAATCTAATCAAGTCAACGAGCACTAAAGATGATTGGATTCACATTCAATTATCAAAATCAATAATCTACTCATTCGGGCATTTTATCGAACACGTAGGTGTTGCTATACTACAAATTGCAATCCATTAAGCATGAATTGAAATATATGTAAGTTATCATGCACATACTACATTAGTAATCATAAATCATTAATTGGAGCAGTAGTATTGATAAATCACAACCTAAGCACTTATGATCCGCACCTTTTAGTAGCACGTATGACTCGGACTTGTTCCTAGGAATACGTTTCCAAGGAAGGATCATCGGTCACCTATATAAGTACATGGGTTCAATAGGGTTGAGAAAGACCCATTTGGAGACCTATTTCTTTAAGGAAGTTTGCAGTCTTTACCCTAGGTTGTAGCCGGAGAAGTTCTGACGGCGGGAGTGGTGATAGTTAGGCTTGTGAGTCAAACGGAGAAGAATCGCCCTTCGTAGCAAGCACTAAATTCGTATTTGGAGGAAATGGAGTGATTTGGGAGTCTTTTATAGCTCCAGATGGTGTGCAAATCGCCCTAAGACCACTTTATTTGGTACTTATATCCTATGGGTGGTCCTTTCTAACTAATGGGGCCCTTAGGAGGGCCCGCGGAATCATTTATACCATGTGGTAGGTTCCCTATCAATGGATCAATGCTAGCGCATAGTTTTGGTGCGATCGGATAAACAGATCGGCCGTGGGAAGCCTATGTCAGATTAATGGTTATTAACGTTCAATAGGGGCCACGATTATACAGATGTCCGTGGAGAATTTTCTTTACTCTACGTGTGAAGTTTGGTTATAAAACGATGGTCTGAAATTCTCAACTTTGCGTAAGAGTAGACGACCCAATTCACTTAAGTTTCAGCTTCTTCCTTTAAGGTATTTGCACTTTTCATGCACACATCCCTCGGCTCAAGTTAATTGTTCTGGACACTACCCAAGTCCGAATCCCGTGATGGACGTCGAGCCCAGTAACACGAATATTATTTTATAGTTTTAAAACTAGTGGTCCACTAACGAGCGGTTTAGAGCCCGTTTGGATAATCAAAGCATTTTTAGAATAAATTAAGTAGCAAGATTTCTTGTACGCAATGATTAGGGTTTGGATTAACTATGTTCATAGTGTGGCCTTTTCGTAATTAGTGGAAATGGCGATTCAGTCGTAATCACTCTAAACCATTGGTTCGTAGGCTAAATGGATGATTAGGTCACTTTGGTTTATTAATTACGATCTGACCTCTAGTTATTTCGGATTTGGATAGATCTTTAATTTAGTTGTGGTCGTCTTGATTAATCAGTGATAGGTCGGCTAGATTTGAGCCCTATGTGAACAAATCAAGAGGTTATACTCGATGCTTAAGTGATCGGGCGGATTCGTTGGCTTTCTACGGTTGATTAATCAAATTTGTACGGTTCTTTATTAGTACCATCCACGTATAGGCTCACTTCGAGTGTCAAGGGTTAATAAGCGACAATGTAGGCTAGTCATATCGAAGGTTTTCAAGAGTTTTTTGAAAATCCAAAACAGTGAAAATCCGGGACATTACAATTAAGGTGTTTGAATGCGTACATTGATCGGTCGTTGTGCTGGTTGTCGAAAACCCCGAATAAGATGTTTACACATCAATCTTCTGCCTCTAGGATCTAGTACACTCACGCATGTAGGCCCTCTAATGAGGAGAAGAATATGCAAGTTGGAGACCAAATGCACTTCCTTATAATAAAGAGGTTATGTGAAGATCCCACCTATCGTAGGACTCTTCCAAGCCAACGTCTCCTCAATCTCGTCACTGGAAGAGAAGTAATCTCCCAATACAACTCTATCCAAAATTATATATAGTACTTCATGCCCATAAAATTGTATACACCCATCAACTGTGTGGGTCCCACCCTAATGGTCATGTAATTGATTCAAACCGCTCATTGCATTGTTAAATGGAATTATGCCATACATGGCCCATAATTCCAACATTCCTTTGATAGTCTTTCGATACTCGAGATTGTTAGTGCACTTATTTGTGTACCTTGTTTCTCAATCACATGCATCTGTGTGTTAGGGAGTCAGTTGAGCCCTTAGAAACTAAAGACCGAAGACACATGAAGACTAGAGCATGAAGGAGCAAAGAACAAGTATATAAGGTGTCTTGATACCTAACTTGACCCAAAATAACCCCATAACCTCTAAATGATTCTAACTTTAATAGGTAAACATTGTTGATCATCCCTTAACCTTAGGAGCGAAATTAAAACGTGATAAGATAGACTATAGAGGTCCCGAGCTGTTGAAAAATAAACTACCTAAACTAGAAAACTCATTGGCGTGCCTCAAGTGAATCTCAATCAATCGAGTCGATTGACTGAACATGGTCAAAACTGTCTAGCAAAATTTCTTGACAAATCTTATGGGAGTTCGAGTGCTTAAGGCGCAAGCTCGATCGATCGAGGAATCGAAAAGATCAGACTCAATTGTTCGAATATGGTCAAAACAGTCCAGCGAGTTCACTGAACTATTTTTGACCTAGCTCGATCGATCAAGCATTGAGGGTCAGGCTCAATCGATTGAGCCTAGCCGTTAGAGATCCGTTAGAGCCTTTTTATTATATATATTGCATTTAGCTCTTTAAACAAATGATATATTTTTGTATTTTAGAGACCTTAGTGCATCCTAAGTTATACCAAACCTCATAGGCTTTATCTCAATGAGATCCATGCTCTCTTCTTAACGATTATTCACTCTAATAAACATTTAAAGCTCCTATACTAGAATATCATGATCTCAAGCCTTCTTTAAAGTTTAGATACTGATTCTATTACCAAAACCTAGTGTCTATCAACCTCTACAATGTCCATTAAGAAGAATCCCCTATGAGTTCAACTTTACATTAGTTGTAAGAGATTTTACCAAACTCACATCACCTTGGTCACCTCCTACCTACTTTGGCGCTCGGGGTCATCGTTATTCAGTTTGAATTGGAGCCGCAATCCCAATTCCAGCACGCCCGCAACCACCCTTACTGAGAAAAAAAAGGATGAACAGTTGCGATGTAGTAATAACTCGGTAAATCTGAGGTCGATCCATAGGGACTATTTTTTGTTCAAAACACAATGGGATTGGTCTACTTCCAAAATTTAGAAATCTAGCAAAGTAATTAGGATTTAAAATAATAATGGAACACAACTAAGGATCTGGGGATTCACTTCTAATCAATCTACAATGCCCAGTTCATCGATTCAACTTCAATAACTCAATTGGAATCAAATGAGGATTCCTTCCAATCAGAAAATAGAAGAATTAATCCATCTAGAACATCCAACAATATAGGAATTCAATTGAACGATTTTTTTCATGAAACACTCAGTAATTGATCATAGGGAATCGAAAGTATCTATTATGCCCGGAGTCAACAATAGATCAAAGGATTTTATAGATTAATAACTTCTCTAATCAAGCCAATTAATTTCAAATTCAAAGCATCTGATATACTCAAAGTTCATAACTAGTCGAGGAATGAATAACTCACAAGCTAAAGTATTGAATCAAACAAACTAAAATATCATAAACTAATGAGAAGTTTCACCCCTTAGCCTTAGCTAAGAGATTAGCTAGACATATCTATGTAAATAAATAAATAAAAACTAGAAAAAAGAAGAAGAAGTACTAGAACTCTCTCTCTCTCTCTCTCTCTCTCTCTCTCTCTCTCTCTCTCACTCATTCACTCTCTCTGTCCCCTTGCTTTCTAATTCCTTAAAACGAGCTTAAAGGCCCTTAAATAACAAAAACCACCATCTTGGAAGAATCTCACTCAAATTAGGAAACAAATTATACACTTGCGCAAAATCACGCAGAACTGTCGATATGACCTTTGATAGGATCAAGTTCAATCGAGGTCCTATCGATGGGCTTTGATAAGATCAAAGAAGTGCAAAAAGTGTCCAACAACCAAATTGGGATTTTCTGGATCGAATCGATCTCCTATCGAGTCCAATTGAAGGTCTGTCAATGGAATCAAAGACCTATTAATCCAATAGAAAATTGTTGTTTTTCTTTGCTTTACTTCAATGCACTTGGATCTTCACTTCTCCCCTTTTGGTACTTGGTTTCTTTGGTTCTTCATTACTTGAAATCTTCCACTTTGGTCCTTCAATCTTCAATTGTTCAAACTTAACTCATTTGGGCTTTTGAATTCTCTTTTAAGCTCAATTCATCTTAGACCCTGAAATTCTCCTGCAAGTCAAAAATATACTTAATTAAGCTATTTTAATATTTGAATGCATGGAAAAAAAATGCAATATAAGGGATAGATATACAATATTTAGCTCTCAACAATGTGTATCGTGAATTCTCTCATAGAGACAAAGCATGTGGCCACTAGTAAAGCATCTAAGGAAAATATTTAGCTTAAGAAGTTTGTCTTAGAGCTGCATGTTTTCCCTACAGTTTATAAGATTTTGCCCATATTCCGTGACAACACTAGTGTGGTAGCACAATGTAGGGAGCCTCGGTATCAAAGCAAGGCTAAGCATGTCAACACTAGTGTAGTAGCATAATGTAGGTAGCCTCGGTATCATAGCAAGGCTAAGCATGTTGATAAGAAGTACCCCATCGTCCCAGAATGTGGAAGACAAGACTATAAGGGTTTTACGAGTAGTGTCAACGGATAATTTAGTAGATCCTCTCACTAAGGCATTGCTTGTTATCCTTTTAGTGCATGTGTACTTAATATGGGATTAATGTGTAGAAGTTGACTAGTTTCAGGGGACCGGGAGATTGGTGGTGTTGTGTCCTGAAAAAACCTATGTTTGGTTGCTTCTTGACCTAATTTCATGCATGGATTATTCAATCATTTATTGGACAAGTTAACGTATGGAACAGGATTAATCATATGGATTTAAGAGGATTTCCTCTGGTTGTCCATCCGCACCTGAGGTTAGACACAATGGTTGTTGGCCAAGGGAGAGTTATGGTCCATGACAATAGTGATTCTAAGATAAAACCATGTTTTTCTATGAATGACCCTCTTGTGTAAGGGATAACTTTGTGTTAGGATGGACAATCTCCATTGTCAGGGATTGATTTTATGTTGGTATGCATTAGCCCTATCCCACATGAGTATACGAGTGTGCCATAGATGATACCTTGGTGGAAACTTTGGTTATTTATATTGTTAGGATCAATAACAATCACTTAGAGTGGGAGGCCCATTAGCCCAAACTTGCACTAGCTTCGTTAAATCCATAGACTTAAGGATGTGTCGGTAGAGAGGTCTTGATTGATTGTGCTTTGGCCCACTTTATGAGATAAAAATGTGGTAACTGAAAGTATGTATGGCTGGGTGTTTTTATTAAGATATTTGAAGTACAAACGTTCAATAAGGGATCCCCTTGGTTTACTCAGGACATTAGTACGTGGACTGATCTTATAATTTGGAGAATCCATTGGGTATTTTAAAAGGCTGGCCAACACCTATGAGGTTTTCTATTGGTTAATTGTGAGTTTTAACCAATAATGTTAACCATTTATTTTTAAAAATTATATTTGATAGACATCCAATAATTAAGATATGTTAATCCAATCCTTAGGGCAATATGAAAGTAACCCAAGGACTGTGATCATGGATACTTGGGAGATTTGGGTGGTGGAGCACCATACAGGATATACATATTAGAACTTTAGCTTCCTCCTTATGGACCGATGTCAGAGAGAATGGAACATCTTAGTTGAAGAGAGCATGGATGCACTAACCCCTTTGGGGCATCACCATAGAATGAGAGAGAAATAACTGTGAGAGAGAAAAGGAGGGATGCCCCGTTCTTCTCCACACATGCATGTGCCCTAGGCATGTGGGGTCCACCTAGTGGAAAACTCAGGTCAGCCTCAGCCCCAGTTTAGGAACATTTTTGTACTGAGCCCCAACCTGAGTCCAATTGAGGAACATTCTATAGTGAGCACTAACTATTTATGGTAGACAGAGAATACGCTGACTCTTGCTTTAGAAAATTATGTATTGGGCACCAACCATTCATTGCTTGTATGGGCCAGGCTAAGTCCAGTTTGAGAACATTATGATTTTGTATTTCAAATAAGAAAAGAATTATTAAATTCCAGGCACACTTTAAATTTAATAGGTGACTAGCTCATATATCCACTTTGGCTCCTCATTAGGGCGGGTGGAAGCTCTCTGTTCCTATTCCATACATCACTATTTCCAAACCCTTTTTTTTTTCCCGGATAAATAATAAATGTGAAATGTGAAGAGCCTGATTGATTATGGATTTTTGCATCCTAAAAATGAAGCAGCTCTTGGCTCGTCATACAGTTTGCTCTGTGCCACTCGGACCCAATTTTCAAGGGTTGTAAATATTCATGATGTAGAAACTCATTAATTTGAAGATTCCATGGTTTTTTAGATCTCGATTCTTGATGAACCTCTTTCTTTTTCATCAATTGACATGAGCTCATTGCCATGCATCCTCCAAAGGGGCATTAGACACCAAAATGACGTTTTGAGACAAACCCCAGTTTGTGTTGTGCACTTGAGTCCCACTTACATAGGCACTGTCTCATCCTTCCCTAGGCAAGACAGGCATTAAAAAGCCAACTCGGCAAAAACCAATTACATCCACTTTCATTGAGCTAAACCAAAAGAGAAGGAATGAAAAACCCTTGGATTCAGATAATAAACCTCCAATCAATGTACCTGCTGCTGCCCCTTACTCAATTTCCAAAACTTAAAGTGGGTAATCCAAGTACAGATAATCCCACAACGATCAGCTCAGTCACGTAGGACAGATCTGAAATTCAATCACACTTCACCAACAAAAGAATAGGGTGTAGTACCTCTACCATGCAACTTTAGTCCTACCACCTGGTTGGGCCAAATTTCAAAAGGAACACTGATGCAACTGTCCAATAAACTAAATCTATGGACAGTTTTCAACAGACATGAAAATAACAGAAAAGTCCGTAGGTTATGATTTTTGAGCTGTAGCATCCCATCTACTGAATAGTCTAGATGGGCAAGCAATTGTTAATTATCAAGTTGGGGAGGCTAAAATGCTCCTCTATTTGAATCCTAGTACATGCTTGATGCTTGCATATTTCAAGCACTACAGCACTTAACACTAATACAGGTACCAGATGACTTTGGTATTAGTTTCTGTTGAACTATTAGTTATCAAGCACTATCTCCATACACTAGGCATACAGGTACAAAATCTGAACCATTCAGATGCTAGACCTTACCATATTTGGGTGCACCTTAATTTACACCAGTCAGGTAATGCTACCGCTACGGACACATTAGCAGCTTGGTCGTCTGAATGGTTCACTTTTGGTATCTGGCACATCACAGCAGTGGAACAAATGTTGTCAAGATTTTGAAAATCTAGTTATCCTCTTGCAAAAAATTAATGAAATGGTATTTATAGTGATAATATCATGATATTTTCAAATATTGGCAGTCATGGCTTTTCTTGCGATTTTGTAGTGGAAATATCCTGATATAAATCTGAAACTTTAAAGTCTGGCTAGTTCGTTAATAAATAAATATAATTAAAATTTTAAATCTATTTAAAAATTATAATGAATATTTAAATTATTTTAGCAAAAAAAATTCTTGATAAAATCCTAAGAACTCAAATTTTGAAAATCTCAGGAGAAAGTCCGCAAGACAACAGATGAACAGTGATTTTGTAATGTTTGTGAGATGCAGAGACATTGAGTGCGTGCTTGATATTTTCAATTAACACTGGATCCATTCAAAAAAAAAAAAACATGATACTTTATCAGCTTTCACCAATACAAAGCAGTTTCCTCTTAATTGACATTCATTAATTGCATTTGCTCACATCTTGACTAACATAAAATAAGCCTGGAAGTGAAATTGTATGTAGATTATGTCCAAATACCAAGGCAAAACCACAGACTTATAATCCAGAACCAAGGTTCGAAAACTAAAGATACACAACAAAGTGAAACCGTATTATAAGGAGAAATGTAATCCGATTAAGTCCCAGCCTTGCGACGTCCAACACGAGCAACAAAACCAGCCTTGATTGGTGCAACCGACCGGGAGCAACCACACTGAAAATGGAGAAAATTGGAAACGGAATGAGTTCCTAGATATTCCAAGATTTCATTACGATAACATCAAGCAGAATGACGTAACTCAGTCAAGTGTCATAATTAATATTTATAATTTATATACATTGTAGTCTTGGTGAGTGGAGTCAAGTTTTAATGAATGACCGAATCATGACTACATTGAGCCTTGATGAATTCTGATCAGATCAAGTTTTTCAAGTTTCCAACATGAAAACAACCCAAAGTATATTGTGAGCCACATGTGATGCGTGCCTATTGTGAGCCGCATGTGATTTGTGCATCAGATCCATTGCGTCCATTGGGGATGCCCTTCAATGGTTAGGCCAAAACAAAAAAGGAATGGAAAAAAAAAAAAAAAACAAAACAAAACAACCTGAATGGAAACTTAGGTGGGATACACCATAGGGAGACAGTTTGGAGCGAACTGTTGTTTGATGGGCCCCACTTAGATTTGTGGCCACCATGCTCAAACTTATCAACACTATAGATGAAATTAAGTCATGTGAAACAACCTTTGAAGATTACACCAGCCATTTCCCAATCATGACACTTCTTATACAAACATTTGAAGTTGAAGATGAGGCCTTGGGTAGTCTTGTAGATTATCGTGCATGAGAAAAGAATCAAACAATGTAGCCAATACTTTTTTAGATCATCACAGGGGGAAGGGGAGGAGAACTATAGAAACACACAACTGTTCAGGCATTTTCCTGACTAGCGCAATCCCAAAGGGGTAAATCTATCAAAGAAAATACAACAAGATTGTAGGAAACAATCCACTAGCCAAGTGCTAGAGATCACAAAACCCCCCTCACAAATGTTATTACACAAAAAAAAACCACTACAAACTCTGAATTTTTTTTCCAATCCACAATAATAATGGTATTAAAAAACATAACGATAAAGGTAGGCAATGTTGCCTGATACGGTTGTAACCGTCATTACAAAAAATGGCCTGTAACAGCCTCTATGCCTGTGACAGGCCATTTTGGGATGAATAGTAATTAGGATTTTTCTCCTCAAATTTCTCTTAGGAAATTGTATAGATGGTTAGGAATATGCACTAGTACGATGAATCCCACGGATTGCATGAATTTCGAGCCATTCAAGTGTACCCAAATCGGGTGACACTATTCATCCAACTTTTTTTTTTTTTTTTTAATTCCTCAAATTTCTTGAGGGAAATGGGGTCTGATGATTAGAGATATGCACAAGTGGAATTAATCCCATGGATTGCATGATTTAGGTCGGTTTTGTGTTGTTCAAGTGTATCAAATCGGGCCGACACCATTCATCCGAATTTTATTTTTTACTCAAATTTCTTGAGGAAAATGGTATATAATGATTAGGGATATGCGGAAGTGGGGTGAATTCTACTCATTTAGAATACTAAATATAGGATTTTTAGAGTCAGTAAAGTAAATAGAACTTAGGCAGATTGAGAAAACATTCTTACAAAAGAATGACATGTTAAACCATCATATGCATGTTTAAAAAACAATACACATTTAGGAACCTCTCATTTTTCTGAAAACTTTTCATTATTTTTTTCATATTTTTCTTTAAAAAATTCGACCATTTCAAGGCCTTGTGATGCAGGACATGAAAATTAAATATGATATGCGAGATTTCAAGCTTAAGATCATGTTAGTTCAGAAACAATTACACAAATTCCATATCCCACATGAAAGTCCAAACATTCAATTAAGGGGAATCTATGCGGGTCCAGGCCTACACATGATAGGGCTGGATCAATAAAAATTATGAACCAAACGATACTTAAAGATAAGAAATAATCATCCACACATGCATAGTAATCAATCCCTAATCCAAGGGATTCACCAATTTCAAATCAAGGAACCCTAGGGTAAGAAAATGGGCATAAAATTGGATATTTGAGTAATTTAGGGTTAGGTTTAGGGATTTTGGGTGAAAGCGGAGTGAAAGAGAAGAGAGACGAATCAGAGAAGTACCGCACGCGTGGACAACAACAATTGCCCAGATGCACATGCGTGTGATCTCGGCCGCATGTGTGTGGGGCCCACTATTCAGAAAAAGACCACCTTGGCCCTGGTCGGCCAGGGATAGACTTCAAAACCCCCAAATCTCAGCTCGATCTGATGTACGGTTTGTGCGTGATGCTCCGCCGAAGTTTCAGCCCTCCTGTAGGGCCAAATTTTGAAATTCTGCTGTGGGGAGGAGAATTGCTGCAATAGATGATTGATTCGAAGTATAGATGATGGGGTGAGATGAGAATAAGGGATAGTAGAATATGGGTAGCAGAGATGGTGATGGATGGGTGCGAATCGGGATAGATGTGGCTTTGCACCACGGTAGTTAACCCTTCGATGAAGGGAGGGCTTCGCACCCAATTAGGCTTCACAACTCAGAGAGTAGGAAAACGCAGAATTTTTATTAATCTTCAATGAATGAAAAACAGCTACAAGGGGTGCCTATTTATAAGAAAACCTCATATCCCAAAACTCGCGCCATGTGTGCAACCTATTACTTGGCAATGAAGTAAACCAAAATAGAAACTAATCAAAGAAATCTAAAGCGTCCATGATGTTCTAAATGACATTAATAAGCAAAACCTAAAAGATGAAATCAATCTGACTTAATGCGCCACGATTATGAGATCTCATGATGGGCTTTTCTTGACTAACAGGCCCACTCTTTTGAATTAAAACTTCGTCTTTTAGCTAAGAGGCCCTCTCTGGATGTCGTCATCGATCGGATCAACGGTGGGGCCCTCCTTTTCCTTGCGTACGTGCGTAGGGGGCGGCGTGCCTGAGCGTGTGCACGTTATGTCTCCATTAATTCTCTCCATCTGCGAAGATTTCGCCACTAGCGAAATAAAACTCCTAAACCGCTTTAGGATGTCAGGACCAAGTCTCTGAAGCTTCTCCTCATTGAACCACGTGCTGTCTGAAGCTGGGCGTGACTTCCATATAATCAGGAAACCTGCCGTCCGACGTTAAAACTATCTGATAGTCCAGGATATCCTCTATTTCCTCTCTGGGTGTGTGAATATTAGGTATGAGAGGTAAAGACTAGAAAGAAAGATCAGGAAGAGTAGGTATGGGGGTAGAGGATGAAAAAATAGGTCAGGACGGGTAGGTATGTGAGGTAGAGGCTGAAAAAAATGGGTCAGGACGGGTAGGTATGGGACGTAGAGGCTGAAAAAATGGGTCAAGAAGGGTAAGTATGGGAGGTAGAGGTTGGGAAGATGGGTCGAGAGGGGGTCATGGATCAAGGGATAAATCTGGAGAATCAAGATAGGTGGGCGAAGGGCCGGATAAAGTATCAGTGGTCCCCTGAAAAGTAACTAGATTCTCCGCATTGAATGCAGAACTAATTCTCATGAAAGGTGGAAGATTTACCTCATACGCATTGAGACCGTTTCGTTTTATAATTTTGAAGGGTCCAGCGCTACGCGCGTGTAACTTACGAACGGCCTCCGGAGGATACCGCTTAGGCCTAATGCGGACCATCACAGAGTCTCCAATATTGAATTCTTTGAAACGTTCATGCTGGTCTGCAGAAAATTTGTAATGTTCATTACTAGTAGTGATCTTCTGTCTGATTTCTTGATGCCATGAATGAATGTGATGCGCAAAAAACTTTGCAGGCTCTAACGGCCTGTGTGACAGAGACATAGGGACGATATCAATAGGTTTCTCAGGTTTATAAACAATAACGACTTCATAAGGACTGAGACCTGTGGACCTATCGACAGAACTATTAAACGCAAACTCGGCTGTAGGTATTATGGTGTCCCATGTTCTGGTGTGCTCTATATCCCTCCAATGGGGAGACTCATCCGGTAGATCATCAGGAAAGACATCACGTAACTCATCCATTATCGGAATGGCCTCAGTGGATAACTCTACACTAGCCTCTGGTGCACTCTCTCCAGCCACTAGGCCGCACATGTTGTACCCCTCAAAATAGTGGTCTTGATGTCTCTCATGGGGTGGGTGCATGGGTGCACACCCATAATTGATTCATTCACCCACTCCATTCATTGGTCTATCCTCCAGGCCACCTGCCTGAGATTGGACATCTACCCCAATGGTGGGGTTTGTCCTGGTGATGGCCTTTAGTCGGGTAATGCGTACATTAAGTTGTTCAAAGCATTGGTCCATTTCCAAGCGGTTAATAAAAAACTCCAACTTCTGGGACAGCTTGTTTAGTGACTCTTGCAATTGTTCCATGTTTAGTGTAGGGTGTCAACCAAAATTCAGCAATATAGTTGTCAAAATATAAGATTTTTTTTTTTTTTTTTAAGAAACAACCTAGTTTCTAAAAACGAAAAAGGAAAGTTTTTTTAAACAAGTTAGGAAAGTTTCTAAAAAAAAAGCAACCTAGTTTCTAAAAACGAAAAAGGAAAGTTTCTAAGAAAAACAAATTAGGAAAGTTTCTAAAAAAACAAATTAGGAAAGCTTCTAAAAAATAAAATAAAAAACAAATTAGAAAAGTTTCTAAAAAAAAAAAAACCTAGTTTCTAAAGAAAAAGAAAAAGGAAAGTTTCTAAAAATAGAAAGTAAGTTTCTAAAAAAGAAAAAGAAAAGTAAACTAGTTTCTAAAAAAGAAAAAGGAAAGGAAATTAGTTTCTAAAAACAGATTAAGAAAGTTTCTAAAAAACAGAAAAGGAAAGTTTCTAAACCTAGAAATAAAAAGCTAAGTTAATTTATAAAATAATTCAAATAAGGTGATAACAGAAAATTTGAGCAACTTATGTCAGGGTTTATGGACTTCTAAACAGCCATATATGATGAGAATTGATGCGTAATGGACATAAACAACCAAACCCTAAACATGTAATGAATTCCCCTACAAGAACCCTAGGCTCTGATACCAAATTTGGTGCAGGACGTGAAAATTAAATATGATATGTGAAATTTCAGGCTTAAGATCATGTTAGTTCAGAAACAATTACACAAATTCCATATCCCACATGAAAGGCCAAACATTCAATTAAGGGGAATCTATGCGGGTCCAGGCCTACACATGATAGGGCTGGATCAATAAAAATTATGAACCAAACGATACTTAAAGATAAGAAATAATCATCCACACATGCATAGTAATCAGTCCATAATCCAAGAGATTCACTAATTTCAAATCAAGGAATCCTAGGGTAAGAAAAGGGGTATAAAATTGGAGATTTGAGTAATTTAGGGTTAGGTTTAGAGATTTTGGGTGAAAGCAGAGTGAAAGAGAGGAGAGACGAACCAGAGAAGTACCGCACGCGTGGACAACAACAATGGCCCAAATGCACATGCGTGTGATCTCGGCCGCACGTGTGTGGGGCCCACTATTCATAAAAAGACCACCTTGGCCCTGGTCAGCCAGGAATGGACTCCAAAACCCCCAAATCTCAGCTCGATCCGATGTACGGTTTGTGCATGGTGCTCCGCCGAAGTTTCAGCTCTCCTGTAGGGCCAGATTCTGAAATTCTGTTGTGGGGAGGAGAATTGCTACAATAGATAATTGATTCGAAGTGTAGATGATGGGGTGAGATAAGAAGGGATGGTAAAATATGGGTAGTAGAGATGGTGATGGATAGGGGCGAATCGGGATAGATGTGGCTTCGCACCACGGTAATTAACCCTTCGATGAAGGGAGGGCTTCGCACCCAATTAAGCTTCACAACTCAGAGAGTAGGAAAACGCAGAATTTTTATTAATCTTCAATGAATGAAAAAAGCTACAAGGAGTGCCTATTTATAAGAAAACCTCATACCCCAAAACTCGCGCCATGTGTGCAACCTATTACTTGGCGATGAAGTAACCCAAAATAAAAACTAATTAAAGAAATCTAAAGCGTCCATGATGTTCTAAATAACATTAATAAGCAAAACCTAAAATATGAAATCAATCTGACTAGTAGGCCACAATTATGAGATCCCATGATGGGCTTTTCTTGACTAACGGGCCTACTCTTTTGAATCAAAACTTCGTCTTCTAGCTAGGAGGCCCTCTCTGGACGTCGTCATCGATCCAGATCAACGGTGGAGCCCTCCTTTTCCTTGCGTACGTGCGTAGGGGGCGCGCGTGTGCACGTGATGTCCCCATCACCTTGACGGCCCTTATGGCCCTTGTTGTAATAACCACAAGGATAGTTGTTACATCTAGCGTTACCATTATTGGATACCTTGACCATAATGCTTACACGTCCAAGCATAGCCTCAAGATAGGGGTGGCAATAGGCTAGGTTTTGGCTAGGTCAGTCTAGGCTCAGGCCGGGCCCTATACTTAAAGACCCTCAACCTGAGCCCAGGATGGGCCTGATCAAGCCCGAGCCCCAAAAAATTAGTTGGGCCCAGGCCCACGCCAGACCCAATCCAAACCAAAAAATCGATAAATTACCTATTTCCCATTTGAATGTTCCCATCTATTTGTTCTTCAAGTGGGCCACACATGCACAAAGAAATAAGCATTTTAAAGAAATGAAACCTATGGTCTACATTCAATATAGATGGATTGCTTGCGGATTAGAGTGACATATTTGTAGGATATAATACATTAGATATAAAGTTAGGTAAGGCTAAAATGACTTGAGCCCATGCCTGACCAGAAAATTGATCAAACAATGCATGTGAGGCCCAAGCCCGGCCCACAGGCCAAGCTAGTAGGTCTGAGCCCGGACCAAACCTGGGTCAAGCTGAGTACCTTGCTCAATGCCATCCTTACTTGAGATGGGTTTAATAACGAAAAAGAAAGAATGCCCTAATTTATGAAAAGACTAAAAATACCCCTAAATTCATCACAACCCTATGGGCCTTACGTTATTTTGCTATAACTTGCTCAAACGACACTAGGATTGCATGATCTTGGGCTCGTTTGAAAGCTAACTGAATAGGCTACAAAAGAGGAACAATTTCGTGTCATTATGACATTGTTTGATGCTCCAAAAGTGGCCCACTAAAAAAGTGACGAGAATACAAAAGGAGACTCATAAATACTCAATATAACTATAAAAACTTATTAAAAATAAATCATGTAAATTTAATGACCATTTGATAGATTCCATGGGCCCACAGTGCAAAACTGCAAATTGACTATTGGTCTCATCAGAATTATCATTAGACTATATATCTAGACCAGATCATCAATCAAAATAATCAAAACGGTTGAATTGGACAGATCTTTGATCAACCAGTCTGTGTTGCCATATGGTTGCATCACCAACAATTCATAAAGAACAGATAGCACTTCAATTTTTTGGGCCACCATGCAAAAAATAGAATTTCATTCCAGTGCATGAATGAGAAGTGCTATATAACAAATGCATCATTTAAGTTTTAGGAAGTGTCATCTACCTTCCCACCATATCTGCGGCGAAGATGATGGTGATTGGGACTGGTGTTTGGTGGGTGAGTTCATGGATCAGTTACGGGCCAATAATCATAATGATTGGACAACTCTGGCCATCTAGTCGTTGTGGTTTTCCCATTGATAGGGGACACTGTGACTGATTTCTTGAGTTACAGGCCACTACCTGGGTCTTGGATGCCTAACGGACATGGCCATCCACTTGATGGATTGCCAAACCAATAGTCTTGATCAAAGGGCACACTGAAGAAGTGCCACATAGTACAATAAAGATGTTCTAGTGCCATCTCCACTCCCCACCATAGCACTGATAAATACTGCTGGCAATTGGAACTTGACCTATGGTCTTAACTGAAGTTTTGGCCCTTGTTAGAGGTGGTATGGCGGAACAGGATTCATGTAGCCAAAACCCAATTAGTTGGGTAAGGCCTAGATGATGATTAATTGGGACTGTTGATTTGGTGGGCCACTGCATTGATGGGCTTGGGCCAAAAATCGTAGTGATTGGACAACTAACCGACCATTTGTTCACTTAGGGTTTGTTAATTGAGGGGAATGTTGCTCATTACAAGTTAAATCACCCTTTTATGGATCATGCATTGGGTGGCTACTGGATATGGCGCACCCACGTGACAGATCACCAAACCAGTCGTCCAAATCAACATAACCAGATGATCCATCTACAATAGTCATTCCCATGTAACGTACATCATGGAGCTTCATGAAGCTCTATCTTCATCCATGAAATAGAGACAAAATCATCAACATCATTAGTATCAGAGCTATTCTGGCTATTTGGGGACAAGCTTTCATGATAAAGGGTTACAAATAATCCAAAACCGGCACACATCACCCAATAAGTACTGGTTTTGTCCATAAATGGTACAAGCTGTATCAACTCAAAATAGCCTATTTCAGGGTGATACACTGAGATATGACTTTGAATCGGTTGTGAAAGATACAGGTATATACCAAAACTGATATTCAATCCTTGTTAAATTTGACTACCAGCTGCTTCCTGGCATTAACCCTTCTGGAACCAACAGGCACATTGCTACTACCTGGAGTATTTATTAATAATATATAATAATAAAAAAACTACAAACATAAAAGATAGAAACCAACCCAAATTGCTAGAAAGATAATAATGATGATGCAAGCACAATGTAATGTAATCAGCAAGAGTCAGTAATTACCTGCTCACATCTGAGAAAGAACAGACGATTCTCCTTTGAAAGTATAGTGTCTGGACTTTTGCAGCCATTGCATATAACATATTCATCTAGAAACATAAAGTAATAATCAAAATGCATCCAACATCATGCACATAGAACAATATAGGCAAAAACATAGATGTATCTATTTTTGGAGGAGATAGGTAAAGAAAAGAAAGTTTTACTCCAATCTCTTGGAAGACGATAGATAGGAACAATCAAACCTCAATAGTTTGTACTTTGAAACGATAAGCAAGGAAGGCACAAACTGGACGGAATATCTGATAGAGGAAGAATAATTGAGAAAACTGTACAAATATGAATTAGCTAATAATCCTGAATCAAATGGGTTCCTGATAGCTTTCTAGTAAATATTTTAGCAAGGGGACATCAATGATTCTCTTTGCTACTAAATTATCTTTCATCATTGTTCGATGATTCCTCATCATTGCTTCTCTCTCTTTGCTAATAAATTATCGCTCTCTCAATAAAGATGAAAAGAAAGACAAGAAGGTAATCTAATGAAACTGGGGTTTGTCTAGTGTGATAATACCCAAGATGGAACAAGTGGAAAGCTTAAAAGACTACAGATCTACGTCTTATTAAAGGACATTAAAAGATTCTTGCTAAGATCTTAGGCATGTGTTTAAGAGATGTTTTGGGGGGAGTAATATTTAAATCAAAATGAGATTTTCCTTATGGAAGACTAACTAGGATGGTTACTTGGTAGCACATGAATGCATTCATTCAAGGCACGAGGCACACAAGCCTAGGTCATCATCATCATTATCATCTAAGCCTAATCGCAACTAATAGGGGTCAGCTACAAGAATCATATTCCACCATTCCACTCAAGGACTATATCTTAGTTAAACCATAGGTCATAAGTCTTTTCTTAGAACCTCCAACCATGTCTTTGGGCCTTCCCCATGCCCTTTTAGAGCCTTCAACTTGAGCCAATTCACTCCTCGTCTTGCTACTAATCCATCTTAACATCCTCATTTCAGCTATATGAACATTTTTTTTGAAAGATGATAAATTTATTGACCACAGGTAGCAGCCTAAAGAATACAAGAACAGAAAAAAAAGAAAAAAAAAAAAGAAAAAGAAGCAAATTACAACTATTGCCATTTGATGCAATCACCCATTCGATAACATGAGACTAAGCCCTTTTGAACACCACCAATAATGCCCCTTTCGATTCCTAAAGCATCGATCATTCTTTTCTAACCATAGGAACCATATACCTGCTGCAAAGCCTATATGCCACACTTTCTCAAACTTCCCTTTGCCCCCACCATGCCAAGCCAAAAAGGAACCGGTCAATAGAGCTTGGCAACACCCATGCTACTCCCAACAGGTTGAAGAAGCAATCCCCCATTCTTTTTGCATATGAGCAATGAATGAAAAGATGATCCATTGATTCCTCATCTTGAAGCATTCCCCCATCCTTGTTGCATATGAGCAATGAATGAAAAGATGATCCATTGATTCTTCATATTGATAGCACATCAAACGTACATTCGGTATAATCATCATTCTTTTTTCGAGGTTGTCAACTGTTAACACCTTTTTTCTTCCCACTAGCCAAGTAAGCTCCGCAAGCCTCAGAGGAGCTCTGTAACACCAAACAAAGGAAGTTGGACTGACCTCTTCACTATTTCCATGCCCGCTTAGCAACTTGTAAAAGGATTTAACTGAGAATTTATTTATCTTTAATCCATTTCATCAAATCTGCTTCCTCGAGCACCACGATAATATTGGATAGCAACTCAAGCAAACCAATGAGCTCATATATCTCTACGTCCTCTAAATTTCTTCTGCACGGTGGGGCCCAAATAACTCTCTCCTTGGAAATAAAAACGTCTCTCCACCCTCAAGTCTTCCTCTAAAGCAGTCCCCACTAAATGTGGAAACACTACATTCAACTTTTGCTCCCCCACCCATATGTCCTCCCAAAACCGAATAGTTTTCCCATCACCCGAATAGAAACCTATCCCTTCCCAAACATTACTTTTTACCAACACCATGGCTTTCCATAAATATGATGACCTAGTCCACCTATCCCTATCATCCACAACTACTACCTCTCTCCATATAAAACCCTCTTCCACTCCAAACCTCCAAACCCATTATCCTAATAGGCTAAATTCGGTACCTTCGAACATCTTTAACCTGGCCTCCAAATTCATTCTATGAACATGTTCTTCCTTTCTGGCAAACATTGTCTGTTAAAGCATCAATGATTTTTTTTTATTGCAAGGTTAAAGCATCAATAATCTTATAGCTATCCTATAAAATCCCCATAATTTGATTGGTACATTGCGATCACATAAAACTCCAAAGACACAACTCCGCTTCTTCCACCTAGCTTGAATTTCATGAGCAACATCCCCCACTTTCTTCAATTATCAATCCAAGATATCGAAAATGGTGGTCATTTTGTGGTACTTTGCAAAACTGCTCTAGAATTTATCAGAGAAGTGTCAACTTCCTTAGATGATGCTCTACCTCTCCCTACATCTTTCGTGTTATCAATGAAAAGCTAATGATTCATTGCTCTTGCAGTCAGGGGAAGAAGCATACCTTTGATACCCTCTTCTGTTGAGTCAACAACCCAAGATTTCAACTATAATTTGGTAAAGGTAGGGAATTCCTCTACAATTTTTGAAAGCTTCCCGGTTTGCCATTTACCATGGCCACAATCCAAGACTTTGAAATGCAGGGCTCTATTATAAAAGAAACGTTATTTGAAAGATGATTTGTCAACAATCTTAACAAATTCCTCATTTCCACTCCTATTGTTACTAAAATTGCATTCCTTTTATTTTTGTTTTAGCCCTACTAATGTTGAACCACTAGATTCTAAAGCATCGATCCATAGTTCTGGCTTTGTGTTTACTCCTTCTCTCATCTCATCAATCAAAACTATGTTATCTATAAACAAAATACACCACGAGACCTCTTATTTGTAAATACCTAGTTAACTCGTTTATGACAAATGCAAAAACATATGAGCTCAATGTTGACCCTGGTGTAAAAAGCCTACATTTTGGAAACTGTCTCTCCACTAGTGGTCCCCAAATTTGCTCTCTCCCTCATACATATCTTTAATCATGTCAATATATTCTCTTGAGACTCCTTTCTTTCCCAATACCCACTAGATTAACTCTCAGGAGACCCTATTATATGCTTTCCCAAAGTCGATAAAACTCACATGGAGATCTTTCCTCCTCTCCCTGTATTTCTCCACTAGCTATCTAAGTAGGAAAACAACCTAAATGGTTGACCTTCCCAGAAAATCCAAACTGATTTTTAATACATTCGTCTCACACCTTAACCTAGCTTTGCTTGATTCCCTCCGCCCAAAGTATCATTTTATGACTCATAAGTATAATCCCATGATGGTTAGTGCAGCTCTGCATGTCTCCTTTATCCTTATAAATAGGCATTGTTGATGCAAAAATCTGGTCCACCCTTTTTAGACCTTCGAGTACCTGCACAGGAAGAAGACAAAGGAGACCTTGGCTAGACCAGGGGACCCTCCGATGCCAAAGTCAGGCTAGGAATCTGGGTCTGGTAGTATCGAAGGGTTTTGGGTGAGAGATTCTGCGTACCTTTCACCGTAGGCGGAATCCTTATTTATAGCCTTTCGGGGCAGTGGCGTATATGGCAATGCCTCTCTATGTAGATGCGTATTGCGGAAGAAATCTTCCTCCGGACGTGTCGTGATTGATTTCCTTATATCCTCGGCGAATCTCTCGGAGGATAATCCTATCTTTATAGCGAATATCTAGAAAGATAATCCTATCTTTATATATTCTAAGTGTATTTCTGTCCTAAGGCCGAGGTCGGCTCCCGAGGCCGAGGTCCGTATCTGAGGCCGACTTCCAAAGTTGGTTCCCGAGGTCGAGGTCGGTATCCGAGGTCGACCTCCAAAGTTGGTAACCGAGGTCAAGTTCTTTGGTCGAGGCCGACCTCCAAGGCCGAGGTTGGGGTGATTTTCCGGCCCTCAAGCAATCCATAGTCTTCGAGTCTGTTCATCTAGTCAGTCCATTTTTACCCATAACAGGTACCATTGTATTTTTACTCCATTCATCTAGCATTTTCTTTAATCTTACAATCTCGCTAAGCAATTTTATCAACAAAACAAACCAGCATCTTCCATGCACTTCCAAACCTTTAATGGTATACCATCGAGTCATAAGGCCTTTCCTTTATTCTCGTCTATGGTCTCTAATGTCATTTGACTTTATGATTCCTTTTATCCTTATGCTCTCGGAGTAATCATTTAACAAGTTCTAAAAATTATCATCTCAACCTTTCATTGATATCATTGTCCTTAACCAATACCCTTTAGATGTTGATCTTAATGCATCTAACATGATCTAGGTCCCTACCCTTCCCCTCTCTCATTTTTGCAAGTTTGAAGACTTATCTTTGTCACCTTCTCTCATCCCCAACGGATTGTGCGTATCATCATATGCCTTAAGTTTGGCCTCACTTGGTACATTCTTAATCCTTTTGGTGTTTCGATATTCTCCTAAGAATTTCTTGTTTCTAGTAGCTTGTCAAGCTTGAATAAGAACATTTCTCGCTAATACCCTTTTGAACTTCATCATTGCACCACTGAGTTTCCTTATATGAGCGGATTTTTCCTCTAAATACTCTTAAAACTTCTTTTTCCACTTTCCTACTGCACTCGGCTATCTCAATCCACATAACATTAACATCTTTCATCTTTAAAAAATAAAATAAATAAAAACAGTAACATAACACTTTTCCTCAACATTCCACATTTCTTCTTCCATCAATGTATTACTAAATAAGGTCGTTTTATCTTTTAAATCCACCACTTCATTTTTTGGCACCTATCAATTTCACACCCTCACCCCCATATCTTCATTAAACGTCCATAACTATTAATTGCCTAGTCAAACTCTCCTCAAGTATAACCTTGTACTCTTTAGTCTTTACAAAACGATTGGTTTGTCCTGTTAAGTATTGGCTTCATATATGATCCACTTTTGGAGGTTGTCAAATGTTCATCTTTCTTTTTAAAGTGTATGTTTGCTAGAGCTAGATTGTATGCTATAGCAAATTCCATGATGGCATCCCCCGTCTCATTTACTATCCATTCACCCCTTCAAATCACCTACTATCTTTTCCTACATGACCATTTAGGTATCCTCAAGAAATATCCTATCTCCATTTTAATCTCATTGCAATAGTCCATCCATGTCCTCCCAAAATTGACTCTTGATTTTATCCACTAACCTTACCTGCGGCGCACATGCACTAATGATATTGATTCTCATCTCCCAAAAGAAGATATATTAATAAAATCTTATATCTTACTCTCTTAACATCTTCAACTTAATCTTTGAAATCTTTGTCTACCACTATCCCTACCCCATTTCTTTTATATTCATCAATTTCTCTAGTTTTTTTTCCCCCCTTTCCATTTAGTCTCCTATATCCAAGATATGTTAACTCGACTTTACTTCATCGAATCCACTAACTCCATACTCTTACCTATCAAACTTCTTGCATTTCACATGGCAAGACGAATACTATTCTCATGGACAAGCTTCAAATATTCCAAAATGATTACGTAATGGTAATGGTGGTAATTGTTACACAGACGGGTTACAGACAAGAAAAAAAGAAGCTCTAACGACTGTCATGGGGGCTGTTATGGCCTGTATCGGCGGTGGCCGGCCGCTATGGCCACCATTATTGTTATGGAATACCTTGACTAGCTTCTTTACCTACACTCGTCCAAAATGCCATGGGAACCCTTGCCCACTTCTCGCCACAACTGGGGGTCATTGCCTTGGGTCGTCATCATTATCATCTAAGCCTTAACCCATTTAATTAGGGTCGGCTACATGAATCTTGTTCTGACATTCTTCTCTACAAGGACCAGACCTTCAATTGGGCCATTGGTCATCAAGACTTTTCTTACTACTTACATCCACATCCTTTTGGACCTTCTTGCCCTTTAAAGCCTTCAACTTATACCAACTCACTCCTAACCAGCGCGGTTCTTGGTCTCCGTTGCACATGACCAAACCATCTAAGTCTACTTTCCTTCATCTTATTACCTATTGGTGCTACTCCTACGTTTCCTCGAATGCATTCATTCCTAATTCTATCTTTCCTCGTCTTACCACTCATCAATCTCAACATCCTTATTTCAACTACACTCATCAATTTCAACATCCTTACTTCAACTACACTCATCCTATGAACATGTTTTTAATTGGCCAAACATTTTGTCCTGTAAAGCATGGCTGGTCTTATAGCTAACCTGTAAAATTTCACTTTCAGTTCAAGTGGTACACAACGATGATGTAAAACTCCAAAGGCACATCTCCATTTCTTCCACCCAGATTGAATTCTATAGGCAATGTCCTTTTCAATCTGTCCACTCTCATGAATTATTGCCCAAGCTATCAAAGGTGTCATCTAGGGAAACTCCTTGGTTAGTAGTCTTAACCAATGTTCGAAATATCGGTATCGCGTTACGTATTGCATTCTTGGGATACGGACACGTATTGGTTATCGCATGAGATATATCGGCTGTATCGTGTAATGTATCATTGTTGTTGGAAACATGGGGAAACATTGGGAAATTGGTTGAATTTTTCAATAAAACTTTAGTGATTGTTAAAAAAGACATCAATACATACTTATAAATCAAAACCTTACAAAAAACAAGTACACATAATAGGTTTTCTTTGTATGGGGTCCTAATCTATGCGTTGTCTAACTGAATTGATGCAAGTATATTCAATGTCTATTCATATAATTTATAAATGTAAGAAAACGTGTGGAATGCAATACATTCACAAGCAAAAGAAGAATCAATAGATTAGGTTACATACATGCTTAATTTTATGTTTGGACACAGATTGCAAACAATTTGCGAGAAATTGGGAATTTTTTATTTTTTCAATTTTTCATGACTCAACATCTCTTCCAAATCTTAAAATTGAAACTCCCAATCTATGATTTTTCTTGCAAAACATGAAAAATCATGGATTTGTATCAATTTGACACTAATTTAACATGATTTACAGAAAATAAAAGGATTGGAATTCGAAAATACTCACCAGATCAAACATGTGGGATATATCGCACTACCTATGCATTTCGTATCGCACAGGTGGGATACAAGATATATCGTGGGATATATCGGCCGATATCGTCGATATTTAAAACACTGGTCTTAACTAAATCCCTATTTTCACTCTTATTATTACTAAATTTGCACTCCATATACTTTGTTTTAGTCCGACTAACTTTAAATCCTTTAGATTCTAAAGCATCCCTATATAAATGTAGCTTTGTTTTTACACTCCCTCGTCTTGTCCATCAAAAAGGTGCATGACAAGGAAAAGGCATGTGATTTCATTAATTGGAATTTTTTTAGTAATAAGTACAAAGATCGAGGCTTGGGCTAAGATTAAGAAAGTGGATCCAAGAATGTTTTGTATCTGTGTCACTCCATTCCAATTAATGGTTCGCATATTGGTTTTATCAGGGGGGCCAAGGACATCCAACGAGTGATCAACTATCACCATTTTATTCGTTGTTATAGTGGAGGCCCCAAGCAGAATGCATGAAAAAGCATCCTTCATCTCACTAATTGAATTAGAGATGAGTAAAAACAATTGCTAAGTCTCCTATTCACAATTTTTTTAAAACGCACTACCTTTCTGTGATGTGAATAGCTCCCAAATTATAAATTTGAGAAACGTGCTAAGGTGTTCTGAAGCAATTTCAAAGCAAAAAGCCAATATCCATAAAAGCAATATTATTGGAGTGAAGATTTGATGAGCATAGGGTGAGCTTGGGTGTTTGTATGTAGAGTGGGAGGCCTTCCATTATCATACCTCCGTATCAAAAAGCCAATAAAGCATTTGTGTAACACTATGGTGGAGAGGATGGAAAGAAATTATAGGCATGGAAAAGCAAATATCTATCTTAGGGGTAGTATTACTCATGAAAACAATGTTATTCGATATGCCAGTTTACTTTATGTATCTATTTCAGTTCCCAACAAGTGTCATTCAACAGTTGAGAAAATGGAGATTTCCTAAGGAGATGCATGGATGATGGGGACATTAAAGGACCTACTCAGGTGTATCAGAGATGGAGATGAACACCCACATCAGTGCAATTTTCTTTGTGGATGGAAGACGAGTTCCAGATGGGGACCGCCAGGCCATTTTGCAGACCCCACATACATTGGACGTGCATCAGGAAGACCCCATTTTGAGATAATGCATGTGGGTTGCTTAGGAGACAATTTTAGTCATAGGATTTTTATTTCATGTCAATCAGGCCATTGGGCCACTAAATCTTCCAGATCTGAGCCCCTTAGACTCTAATCTTGACTCCTTTATATTTTTTTTGTTATTTTTAGGATTTATTTGATGGTTGAGAATAATAATAAGTGTTTTAGTTTTCTTATTTTGGATGATGGGCCATTTCACCTAAGAGAGTGGCATAGTTGTAATTATTTCGAATTTTTAATTATAAAAGCATATGTGGGGGGGGGGGGGGGTTTCCAACCCTAGTGGAGTTATTGAGAAGAAGAAAGAGATAAGCCCTCTTGTGTGAAAGAATTTTCCTCGTGTTTTAGGGTTTTTTAGAATCCCTCCCAATTGAATTGTGGAAGGGTAGAAGCTTATTAGGTAGTAGATTCCCCAAGGTGCATCCTTCATCTTTCTCTTCTTCAAAAGGTATTCTTCTTCTTCTCGTCTTCCTCCTTCCCTTCCATTACAACCATCTAAACCTATCAAAACCCCACTCAATCCTCCCTCTCTTTCTTCCCCTTTACCTAGACACGTGTGGACTTGCACATGCACATGCACGCACGCACGTGCGTCCATACGGGCAGCCACGTGTGAGCCCCCGTTTGGACTTTTCCTTCTTTAGTTTTCCTCTAAATCTCCCTAATCCCTTGATCCTTTGAATTCCTAAAAACCCCATTCCTAAATCTCTGTCTATGAATACAAAACCCTAATGAAAATCTGAATTTTTTTGTAAAATTTTCCCAAAACCAGAATTTTGCTTGCGTCGTTGTCTATTCACGTAGTTGTTGCACTACCCACACTAGATTGGAAGTCCCTAATTCCAAGTGGGTGACTCTTGAATTATTTTATATTTTCGTGCACTGCGTATGTGATAACCTAGGATCTTCGAGTTATAAATCTGAATTTACAAATCTATTATGTGGATATGCTTGATTATACATGTTGATTGCTGAAATTAATGTGTAATTGATCTCTCATCTTGCATCTTAGGATAGTTTCCATCATCCTACATCAATGGAGATGGGAAAAGAAGATTCATCTGGTTAGCAGGGGTGAGGTTTGCTAGCTGCAATCGATAGGGGAGCCGGTGATTAAAGACTTACGACTTAAGAATCAAGCAATGTCGGGAAAGTGGTTATGGAAGTTCTAGGACCAAGGGAGAGAGTCTACGAAAGCACGGAGAAAGGGGTCAAGGGTGGTATGCTCTGATAACCTCGTGTTATAGGGCCTTTGGCATTTAGAAAGTCATAAGACTCATAACAAAGGTGGAGATTGAATACTCAAATGGAGTGTCTTTTGTGATAATGGCACGAGAGTTGTACTAGATTTTCACAAGATACTTGGTGTGGAGGAATTCCATTTTATCACAATTTCGCTAGGTTATACAAGGTTGCCTCTAACCAACACGCATATATGAATCAATGTATTCTATGGAAGAAAAGGTAGTAGTATGCAATCCATGATTCAGAATACATCTCATTGAAGATGAGATCTCAGCATTTATACTTCTACAAGACCATATTCGGCATGCTAAGGACAACTCTTTAGGAGACTTTAGGGTTAGGTCATAATATCATTCTCTCCTTTGTGATTATGGGAGAAGCTAAGAGTCCCAACTACTTCAATATTGCATAATTTGGGGCTGCCCAGGGTGATGGCTTTATGGTGCCTGGTTGGCAAGGATAAATTCCTCACTATCAACCACCTTTGAGAAAGGACATGATCATCACTAATGCTTGCATCATGTGCCTGAGGAAGGAGAAATCCATGACCATCTGATTCATTCATTATGAGGTGGCCTCATATGTTTGAGAATGTTTGTTGTCTTCCTTTGAGGTGGCTTAAGTTATGCCAAGTTCAATCAAGGAACTAATCCAAGTCTAGAATTGTGGAATCAGAGCAAAAAGGAAATGAGCCCTATGGCATTGCTTATTGGCAATATTAGAATTTGAAAAGGAAGAGATTATTGTCCCAAGTGTTAGCGAAAGGTGTGCCCTTGGGCTAATAGGAGCACTTGTTTCTAGCAGTGTTCGAAATATTGGTATCGCTTACGTATTGCTTCCTTAGGATACAGATACGTATCGGTTATCGCACGGGATATATCATTTGTATCAGGTAATTTATCGCACTTTTTGGGAAACGTGGGGAAACATTGGGAAAATGGTTGAATTTTTCAATGAAACTTCAGGGATTGTTAAAAAAGACCTTAATACACACTTTTAAATAATAACATCTCAAAAAAGAAGTGCATAATAGGTTTCTCTTGTATAGGGTCCTAAGCAATGCGTTGTTTGATTGAACTAATGCAACTATATTCAAATTGAAGACAACATTTAGAGTGTATGTGATGATCATTTCATCAAACACTCCTAAATACTTCTAAATTACTCTCAATTGACAGCTGGTTGAAGGAAAATTTAAAAATATATGTATATATTTTATTAAATTTTAATTAAAAATGATTTTAATTTTAAAAAAATTGATAAGAACTTAACAAATCAGTAGATCAACTCTCATACATGCTTGATTTCATGTTTGGAGTGCAACATTGCAAGCAATTTGGGAGAAATTGGGGAAATTTAAAATTTTCCTCAATCTTCCCCAAATTGAACCACCCACACTCAAATTTCAAAATTAGAGTGTATGTGATGATCATTTCATCAAATACTCCTAATACTTTGAAATTAGTCTCAATTGACAGCCGGTTGAAGGAAAATTTTGAAAAATAAATAAATATGGAGAACATGAAGAACCAATGGATATCGAATCAAAGCTCCAACTCCATGATTTTTCATGCAAAACATGAAGAACCAATAGATTTGTAATCATTTGACACTAATTTAACATAATTTCAACAAAAAAAAAAAGGATTAGAAATTGAAAATGCTCACCGGATCGAACATGTGGGATATATCAGCACTACATGTGTGTTTCATATTGCACAGGTGGGATACAAGATATATCGTGGGATATATCGGCCGATATCGTCGATATTTAAAACATTGATTTCTTGAACAATAGTGTCGTTTATGCAGGTTTGTTTATGGGCGGATGGTGCCTTGCCATCCACCTCCCTACCTCTATCTCTCTTTCTTTCTTCTTCTTTTTTTTTTCTTTTTTTATGGCGATAGGGTGTCCCCGCCCCTTGTTAAGGCAAGACTAATCTCTCTTTCTTATTTTGTTTCTAACAAAATTGGAGTTACCACTGAAAAACCATTATTTAAAGAGAAGTGCTAGAAATATGAAAAAAACTTATCATAACCTGAGAAAAGAAGGAATAAAAATCCAATTATTTGAAGTTTTTAATTACAACATATGGGATCCATGAGTTGGCATGATGTGTCCCCCGTCACGTGGATAAGACATACCCCTACAAGTCTTGTAGATTTTAAGGCCCTTCAATTCCTTCAACTCCCAAAAAGACTAATTGATCCAGGTCGGGCATTCTGGTGCCTAGCGCCAAGGTGCACCAGAGCGCGTGCCTAGTGCCTTAATATGCCCAAGTACCACCTGCAAAATGTCATAAGGTACCATTATTGTTCCCTCAAAGAAATCATATTTGAGGTATTTTGACATCCATTATGTTGGAGCCAGTATCCTGGAAAACCAATGTGAGCTCTAATCCATTAACCGTGTGGATGTGATTAGGGCAATCTTGGCCAAAGATCATGATGACCATGAGTCCTTAGTGGACATACTATTCATCCTCTGTATATAGTGTTGCCTTAAATCTTCATTATGAGTTTATTGAGGAGTGATTCCTCTGGTAGTCCTCGGAAACTTGAGATTGGACATGATGGTCATTGACCTAGAAGAGTCGTGGTCCATCGATCTCAGTACCCCGTTAGACCATGATCGTCACAGGTGCATGGGACACACCTGTGGACATCAGTTCGTGAGATGTATGGTCATCTTGCGTCAGGATGGACAATTTACACCATCGGGAACTGACTAGTGTCAGTTTATGCTTTACCCTTACCCTTACCCTACACAGGAGTGTGAGTGTGCCATGAATAAAGGATCTAGGTTTAGATCTTTGGTCACTAACATTGGTGGATCGAGATCAAGTCAACAGTCTAGGGGCCCATTAGCTTGGACTGTGATCGTGAGATTGAGACTTGATGATGCATGAAAGATGATTAATCCTTAGACCTAAGGACATGTAAAAGTCACGATCTTGTTTAGTCAGCTTTGGCTCTTCCTACGAGGTCCATGCGGGGGCCAATAAAGTGGGATGTAACTAGGTACTTCCATCGGGAGTTGTTGATTCTTGCACGGTCAAACAAGGGACCATTGGTTTGCCTAGGATCATGTTTATGACTTTGATCTGGATAAATCAGGGACTCATCAAGTGGTTTTTCCACTGGGCCCAACACTCTAATTATTTTAATTGATTTTTCAAAGGTTTTTAACTGTTAAAGTTTTGTTTTAACCGTTAAAACTACTTTAATCGCACTTGGTGATAACTTGATGGCCCAAATCTGATGGTTCACTTCTGATTGGCATGGGATATGATCATTAGTGGATGACCATGGCAGTAAAGGGAGTGCATCATGAGTATATGCATAGATGAGGCAGATCGACGCACTTCCCTCACAATAGGTTATAAAATTGTGTAGGGTGGAAGAGTACCATATTGGTATTCTCCTTAAACCCTAACTTCCTCCTCATTTATTTGATTCTATCTCAGAGGAGTTGATACGAGAAACCCTAGACACCCTTTTCCCTTGGGCATGTAAATTAGAGAGGAGAGAAGTGTGTAGAAAGAATGAAGAAGTTTTTTATCCTTTTCCGCATCTTCTCCACCTCCGTGTGGTCCATCCTTGTAGTTGTGAGATTCCTTGGCACCTACCAAATGAAATTCCTTGGGCTATCTAGATCTCTCCAGTACCGAGATCATGGTGTGTTGAAACTCGTAACAACCGTTACGGGGCCATAAAGACTATTATGTAAAGGTAACACTGGCAACCGTTACACGTTACGAGATCGTAATGGCCGTTACGAAAAAAAATGACCCGTAAAGGCTGTTAGTTACAGCCTCCGTAACGGCCCCATTACGATCCATGATAGGGCTGATACAAGTTTTTTGGAATTTTTCTTTCAATAAAAAAAATATTGTAACAGCCCTTACGAGGCCCGTAATGACGGTTACAACTCGTATCATAAAGGTAACGGTGGTGGCCACTACGGCTACCATTACCGTTACAGAATACCTTTGACTAGGATAGATCGAGAAGAGACCTAGGTTGGGAGACCATCATCGACATTAGATCAACACAGATCGTCTAATTCCAGGTATAACTTTCTCAAGTTAGTTCTTTGATTCTAGAAATTGTACATGATTGTATTGAGGAGATCTTGGGATTAGGATTTCAATTTCGAATTCGAAGAAAGTCATATTCCACTGCACAATCCAATGAAATCGCATCACATTATGGGTGGAAAGACTTTAGGGGGGAAGGAGACCTTATAAATGCCCTTTGAACAATGGTTCCCTATTTCTTTTATATCAAAGCTTTAACTTATGAAAAATACGTCTTCTCCCATATTTCTTAAATTTTTTATAAACTCATAAAGTTCATCTTATTAATTCCTTGCTTCTATAGTTCTATTAGAATTTTAAGTACTACATTGTCTTCTTAAAAGCAATTAGAGTTTCCATTTGTCATACAAGAAGTAGAAGACAAATTGGAGATTTTAGGGGAATTGGAAAATGTAGGTTGGAGAATTTGGAGATATTAAAATTTGAATTTTTAGGGTTCCAAAAATTTTAGGGATTTTGGCAAAATTATAGTTTTGGATTAAGGAATTTGGGATTAGGATTTGGGGAAGTTAGGACAATTAGCGATATAGAAGAAAGAGGAACTAGAATCTTATGAAATTAGGGTTTCTAGGTTTGGAAATTTGGATAATTTGAAATTCTAGGTTTTCGTGGATTCATTGGAAAGTTTGAGCTAGTGTAAGGTTTTAGAAATTGCATGTCTAAAATATGTAATAACTTTACAGTTAGTTTCAATTCATGTGTTAAAATTAGTATTAGTGCTAAAACTAATTTTTTTAAAAAAAAATTGATAGGTATCCGTAAACAACACGCATCATATAAAATAAGTTTAATAAAAATTGTGCCTAGTAACAGTAACCCATTACATGAGACTGGGCTGTCATGCCCGTTTTGGAAAAAAAAAAAAAAGGATGTAACCAATACAGGCCATAACGCGCAGATGTTGGCCCATAATGATCCAATACTGGGGCTGATACATTTCCTTCTGTTATTTTTTTAAATTTTTTTATTTTTTTACCATTATAGGGGCATAACAGTCATTACGGCCGATATCGTGACAATGGTATTAAAAACGGTTACATAACAGTTATGGTCGTTACATAATGGTGATGGTGGGGGGCCGTTATACAATACAGGGCTGTAATGGCCATTCTGAAAAAAAAAATAATAATAAATAAGGCCCATAACGGCCGTAATGGGCTGGTACAGGGCCGTAATGGGCCAGTACATATTCTTCCTTCGATTTATTTTTTTACTGTTGCAGAGCCATATTATACCAGGCATAAGGCTGGCCGTTATGCCCACTGTAACCATTATTGAATACCTTGATCGGAATGGCCATAAGGCTAGCCATTATGGCCACCATTACAGTTATTGAATACCTTGGCCTAGATTAGCCTTATGGCCACCATTACAGTTATTGAATACCTTGGCCTAGATTTTTCAGGTGTATTTCTGTAGAAGGTGCAGCTATCGCCTTTAACTACACTACTATCCATGAATTTCCTTTACGGCCTGTTTGGATAGGGTGAATCCAAGAGGGGGTAATGGAAAGGGAAGGTAAAAATAAGATCATGGATCACCTAGGTAAAAACTACTGTATCCATTTCCCTTTCACCTGTTTGGTTTGTACAACATTTGCTGTGGAAATGTATTTTCATTTCCAATTTCATCTATTTATATTGGCATGCATAAATGTGGAAATCCAACCGAAAATATTACGGTGCTCCACACAATCGTGGCATATACATACATATTCATGCTATGATGGCCCACAACAAGCATGTTTATAAGCCATCCAATCCATTCACCTGCTATGTGAAGAATTACCTAAAAATCACAACATTCCAAAACTCAAGTGGGCCATAGCACATGAATTCAGAGGTTTACGTATCTTTTTTATGGAGTGGCCCAATTGAGTGTCAAATCAGCCTGCTGTTTGGGATCAAGGCCAAAGAAGGGGTGGTATACCCGATGGACGGGGTGGATTTCATGCTTGTGGAGCTATTTGCCCCACGTTTGAGTAAACACGGTAGATACCTAGGCGAGGTACACAAGCATTTTCCTCCCTACAATTGGAGAGATAAAATGATGTGTTGTCTTCAATCCGAAAGGTAAACACATTTACATGGTTAGTTTGCATTCATAATCAGGTAGAACCGTCCCATCAAAGAACCCTTTCCATTTCCAGCAGGGAAAACCCTTCACCCCATCCAAAACAGGCCCTTAATCTAATCACGCCTCTTGGAGCTGACTTTTCGAGGAAAATCTTTCCATAATTTCTTCTGCTACAGCAGCCACAATCTTAATTGGCATCCAAAGTCTCCATCTTATCGCTGATTGCACTTTATCCTTCTTCGACATTGCCAAAACAGTCCTTGTTCCACTTCTTTAACTCATCTTTCAGAATTTCTGAGTTAGTGGCTAAACTTACATCTTAGAAGAGCCATCTAAGAAGCACTCAGAACTATACATCCCACTCACGGGAGTAGCAAGCATTTGTTTCAAAATGTTTGCAAGTATAAACAGATGGGACACGAGCAAGAGCAGGAGTACAAAGTTTGAAGCCTCATTTAAAGAGGGAACAGCACCTGCATAGAAGGTTCATGCAACTAAGGCAGCTCTAAGTTCTCAGCTAAATAAGACAAGAAACTTACTGATGTATCTTCGTAGGATGCCCTCGAAATTCTTAGGAGCAAATCTTCCCTTAATGACTAACCTTTGCTGCCCGTCAAGAGATCCACTCGTTCCCATTTCAGCAAGTAAGAATGTCATAACATGCTCCGGCTGCCTATGCATCCTGTAAATCACAATCATGTCAATAGCTTTTTGTAAAGAAACCTAGTCTTGTTATTTTTTAAAATGTTAAAGGAATTTTATTTATTTTTTAATTATTATTTTTTTAACGCACGCACACACAACCCCCACACACGCTGGTGGAATTTCACCACCTATGGGTACTCAAACCATTGACCGGGAGTTGAAACTCCTGAGAGTCTACCACCCGAGCAAGAGTAAGGACCCATCCACAGCTTAATGTTAAAGGAAAATATGAATAAAGAATGTCTTTCTTCACGGCCGATATGAAAACGTGGCATACGAGGCATTCATCAGGTGCGGACCGACATGAATATGCCATCTCCAAATGGACAGGCCTGTCCACTTGTCAGGTGGGCCTAAGCATGTTGACAGTGGGCCTTGCTTAATGAATAGCCCAGACCTCGCATGTGGCTCACACTGGCACATGTGCCACGAAGAAAACCATGAAACCTCCTTTTTTTTTTTTTTAGGAAATAATACACGGCATAGAATCTGTGCACACTCATATAATCTAAGCAAACAAGTAAATAATACAACGTTGTGCACACATTCTACATGGACAGAATGGCTAACTGAAAGATAAGGACCCATCCACAGCTTAATGCAAACATGTGACCAATGAGGAGGTGCTCACAACATTGTGGATCAACAAAAGGCCCCAAACAGAAAAGAGGAGTGACAAGAAAACAAACCCAAATTGAACAATCAACAAATTCAAACATTGCATATTGGCAGCTGAAAGCTGCTAAGGATATTTTAGGGACAAAATTTGACTCTCATACAAAAATTAGATAATGAATTAAAAACAACAGAGAACAGATAAAAGCACAGCACACCAGGAGAAATGAAGCAATAAACTTGATACAACCCTGCTAAGGCCATTTTGAATCTTACTGACGGGGACATCACGCGCACGCGCACACGCACGCTGCCCCCCTACGCATGTACGCAAGGAGGAGGGCCCCACCGTCGATCTGGATTGATGACGACGTTCAGGGAGGGCCTCCTAGCTAGAAGACGGAGTTTTAGTTCGTTGGAGTGGGCCTGATAGTCAAGTAAAGCCCATTATGGGATCTCATGATCGTGCCTCACTAGTCTGATTAATCTCATATTTTAGGTTTTGCTTATTAATGTTATTTAAAGTATTATGGACAGTTTAGATTTCTTTGATTAGTTTTTATTTTTGTTTACTTCATCGCCAAGTAATAAGTTGCGCACATGGCGCGAGTTTTGGGGTATAGGGTTTTCCTATAAATAGGCACCCCTTGTAGGTTTTTTTTTCCTCATTGAAGCTTAATAAAAATTCTGCGTTTTTCTACTCCTCTGAGTTCTCGAGTTGTGGAAATCCAATTGGATGCGAAGCCTTCCCTTCCTTGAAGGGCTAACTATCGTAGTGCGAAGCCACATCGATCCCGATTCACCCCCATCCTCTACCATCCCTATTTCTCATCTCCTACCACCATCCACGCTGCAAATCTATCCTTTATTACAACAATTTTCCTCTTTACAGCAGAATTCCAGATTCTAGCCCTGCAGGAGGCTGAAACTTCGGCAGAGCACCACGCACAAACCGTGCATCCGATCAACACGAAACTTGGGGGTTTTGAAACCCTCCCCTGGCTGACCAGAGCCAAGGAGGCGCTTTCCGCGTTTGACGCCTTCTCGCACGTAGGGCTAGACCCTTGCGCACGTGCCACAGGCCTGACTCGCTATCCACGCGCGGGGACTATCTCCAAGTTCAAATTTCCGCCTATTTTACTCCTGTCATACCTATTCTCCCTAATCCAAACCCTAGATTGCATTACTTTCAATTTATTTACCCCTTTTCTTACCCTAGGGTTCTTTGAATTGGAATTGGTGAATCCCTTGGATTAGGAACTGATTGTTGTGCATGTGTGGATGATTTTTACTTCCCTTTAAGTATCGTTTGGGCCATAATTTTACTGATCCAGCCCTAGCCTGTGTAGGCCTGGACCTGCACAGATTCCCCTTGCTTGAATGTTTGAACTTTTGTGTGGGATGTAGAATTTTATGTGATTGTTCCTGAATTAGTATAATCTAAAGCCTGAGATCTTACATATCATATTTAATTTTCATGTCCCGCGTCAAATTTGGTATCAGAGCTTAGGGTTCTTATAGGGGAATGCATTACATGATTAGGGTTTAGTTGTTTCTGTCCATTACGCATCAATTCTCATCATTTATGGTTGTTTAGAGGTCCATAAACCCTGACATAAGCTGCTGAAATTTTCTGTTATTCCCTTATTTGAATTATTTTAGAAATTAACTTAGCTTTCTATTTCTAGGTTTAAAAACTTTCCTTTTCTGTTTTTAGAAACTTTCTTACTCTGTTTTTAGAAACTAATTTCCTTTCCTTTTCGTTTTTAGAAACTAGCTTACTTTCCTTTTTCTTTTTTTTAGAAACTTGCTTTCTATTTTTAGAAAATTTCCTATTTTGTTTTTAGAAACTAGGTTGCTTTTTTTTTTTTTTTAAAGAAACTTTTTTAATTTGTTTTTAGAAACTTTCCTTTTTCGTTTTTAGAAACTAAGTTGTTTCTTTAATAATAATAATAAAAATAATAAAAATAATAAGAAAAAAAAAAAACATGGAACAATTGCAAGAGTCACTAAACAAGTTGTCCCAGCAGATTGAGTCTTTGGGTAAGCGCTGAGAACAACATAATGCTTTGAGCAATTTGATGTGCGCATTACCCAACTAGAGACATTCACCAAGACAAACCCCACCATTGGGAAGAGTACACCAGAGGCTAGTGTAGAGTAACCCACTGAGGCCATTTCGGTAGTGGATGAGTTTCGTGATATCTTTTCTGATGATCTACTGGATGAGTTTTCCCTTATGAGGGATATACAGCATACCAGGACATGGGACGCCATACTTCCCATAGCCGAGTTTGCATTCAATAATTTTGTCAATACGTCCACAGGTCTAAGTCCTTTTGAAGTCGTTACTGGTTACAAGCCTACGAAGCCTATTGATCTTGTCCTTATGTCATTGTCCCATAGGCCATCAAAGTCTGCAGAGTCTTTTGCGCATCACATCCATTCATTGCATCAAGAAATCAGACAAAAGATCACTACTAGTAATGAACATTACAAATTTTCTACAGGCCAATATAAACGTTTCAAGGAATTCAATGTAGGGGAGTCTATGATGGTCCACATTAGGCCTAAGCGGTATCCTCAGGGGGCCGTTCGTAAATTACACACGCGTAGCGTTGGACCTTTCAAAATTATAAAACAAAACGGTCTCAATGTGTATGTGTTAGATCTTCCACCTTCTATGGGAATTAGTTCCACATTCAATGTGGAGGATCTAGTTGTTTTTCAGGGGACCCCTAATACTTTGTCTGAGCCTTCGCCCACCCATCCTGATTTCCCAGATCTATCTCTTGAAACATGGCCTCTTCCCGACTTTTCTTCCCAGCCTCTACCTCCCCTACCTAACCTTCACACACTCAGAGAGGAAATAGAGGATATTCTGGACCATCAGATAGTTTCAACGTCGGACAACAGGTTTCAGAAGTACCTGGTTAAATGAAAGTCACGCCCAGCTTCAGACAGCAATTGGCTCACTGAGGAGGAGCTTCAGAGACTTGATCATGACATCTTGGATCAGTTCAGGAGTTTTGTTTTGTCAGTGGTGAAATCTTCGCAGCCGGAGAGAGTTGATAGGGACATCACGCGCACGCGCGCACACACATGCACGCCGCCCCCTACGCACGTACGCAAGGAGGGTCCCACCGTCGATCTGGATTGATGACGACGTCCAGGGAGGGCCTCCTAGTTAGAAGACGGAGTTTTGGTTTGTTGAAGTGGGCCTAATAGTTAAGTAAAGCCCATCATGGGATCTCATGATCGTGGCCCACTAGTCTGATTAGTCTCATATTTTAGGTTTTGCTTATTAATATTATTTAGAGTATCATGGATGGTTTAGATTTCTTTGACTAGTTTTTATTTTTGTTTACTTCATCGCCAAGTAATAGGTTGCGCACATGGCGCGAGTTTTGGGGTATAGGGTTTTCCTATAAATAGGCACCCCTTATAGGTTTTTTTCCTCATTGAAGCTTAATAAAAATTCTGCGTTTTTCTACTCCTCTGAGTTCTCAAGTTGTGGAAATCCAATCGCGTGTGAAGCCCTCCCTTCATCGAAGGGCTAACTACCATCGTGCGAAGCCACATCGATCCCGATTCGCCCTCATCCTCTACCATCTCTATTTCTCATCTCCTACCACCATCCGCGCTACAAATCTGTCCTTTATTGGAACAGTTTTCCTCTTTATAGCAGAATTCTAGATTCTAGCCCTACAGGAGGGCTGAAACTTCGGCGGAGCACCACGCACAAACCACGCATCTGATCGACACAAAACTTAGGGGTTTTGAAGCCCTCCCCTGGCTAACCAGAGCCAAGGAGGCACTTTCCGCGTTCGGCGCCCCCTCACACGTGCGACAGGCCTGGCCCCTATCCACATGCAGGGACTATCTCCAGGTTCAAATTTCCGCCTATTTTACTCCTCTCATACCTATTCTCCCTAACCCTAACCCTAACCCTAGATTGCATTACTTTCAATTTATTTGCCCCTTTTCTAACCCTACGGTTCTCTGAATTGGAATTGGTGAATCCCTTGGATTATGGACTAATTGTTGCGCATGTGTGGATGATTTTTACTTCCCTTTGAGTATTGTTTGGTCCATAATTTTACTGATCAAGCCCTAGCCTGTGTAGGCTTGAACTCGCACAGATTCCCCTTGCTTGAATGTTTGAACTTTTGTGTGGGATGTGGAATTTTATGTGATTGTTCCTGAATTAGTATAATCTAAAGCCTGAGATCTTACATATGATATTTAATTTTCATGTCCTGCATCACTTACTCTCCTCACAACTAATTTGGCACGCGTGAAAGATCCAGACCATTTATTGGTGAACCTGTTGTGTGCGTGCGCTGTGACCAGAAAATCAATAAAGTCCAATCATCATGTACAATTTCAATGGCCTTATTTTGGGGTGTGGAACATACCAGGTGGGTCCACTGAGATCTCATACACATTGGCAATGGGGGAGAGCAGGTTTTAAATCCTATTCTTGCAAGTATCGTTCACATTTCCTTGCTTCATATACTATCGATTTTCCAATCAATAACAAAGAAAAAGGTATTATAAAATACTCAACCCAAGAATATCTACAATATGTTCAGGTTTTCAGTTTGTACAATGGTTTAAAAATTAATCTGATACAGCTCATTACTACCCAAGTTTCATATTGGTTTCAGTGGGAACTGGGACAAGTCAGGCCAGACAACTTGGGATGAGTCACACAGTGCGAAGCGCATATACAATGCAAGATCTTTCACTCGATTTTCTAGTTTTGGAGCTTGGAGGAGAGAAAACATGATTTGGGAACTGAATTTCGGTCAACCGCAAGAAAAACACTTCAGAGAATTATGATCTTAAGTTCTCGAGGTAGAACATTTATTTATTATAGTTTATCAATAGTTTTCACTCAAAACAACCTCCAAATCATAGATGCATGGATTGAGGCTTAGATCCATGGATCTATGATTTAAAAAATAAGGATAATTTTTTATTAAAAAATTTAAAAATTCAAAAAATATTTTTCCGTTTTCCATTATTATTGTGTTCTGTTTTTAACTTAGGAGCAGCTTAGAGATGGAGAAATGGTGGACAAGGATGATGCATCGGCAGTGGGAGGCAGTGAGTTCTACTCATGAAATCTCGTATTCTCGCTCAAGGGGGAGATCAAAACGGAAAAAAGCCTCGTCATTCAGAAGTGGAAAATGACAAGGCTGAAGTGAGGATTAATGCAGGGGCATTTTCACACCGGGCTCGAGTAGGGTCACATGTGGGATGCAGGGGCACACTCGAGGTGGGCGAGCCCACGGGGGAGGTCTCGTGTTCGAGACTCCTCACCGGGGGTGATTAATACGCATTTCACACCGGGCTCGAGTGGGGTAGCTTGTGGGATGCGGGGACACACTTGGGTGGGCGGCCCGTGTGAGGCGGTACTCATGTGATTTGGGGCCCATGAGGGGGGTTCGGCCGAGGTCCTAACTCATGAGATGTGGGGCCCGGGCTATGAGATAAAGGGATTAATTCGTCATGCTCTAGCAGTTCGAGCTTTTAAAGTAAGTGGTTAATTGTCCTGCATCAAGGATGCATGAAAAGGAGATTGAGAACATCGGATGAACTAGGTAAAGAGAGATTTGACTGCCAATAAAGAAGCAGATCTTGCTTCAAAGGTCAAGAATGGTAGGAAATCGGCAAAAGACAGAGCATGGTAACTCGAAAGGGAATTCAAGAGGATTGTCAGAGGAGGTATGTTGGCCGGAATCTGCGAGAGTTTCCGATTGAATTCGTAGATAATTTTCCTGAAAATTGGATCAGACAACTTCTAAGAATGTTTTTGGGGACTATGGGGAAGTCATAGAAGTAATTATTCCTAAAAGATGGGAACTAAAGAAGCAAGGGGCTTTGCATGTGTTCGAATGAAGAAAATGGAAGACTTGCTAGAGGCTGTCAACACCATTAATGGAGTTCATATGGTAATGAAAGTATTGAGGGTGAATGTGGCGAGATATGTACAAGAGAAGATCAACAGGGGGTAAACAAAGTGAAAGGCAAAAGCAAGCAGGGGGGAGATTTTAAGAGACAAATCAAAGGGTTTCATCAAGATAATCTGCATGAGGGAGATAGCAGACTGAAAGAAGGAAAAATATACAAGGATGGCATCTCAAAAGTTCCTAATCAGTGAAAGGAAGATGATACAGAGGCGGAGAAGAAAGGTGAGGCATCTCGGTCGCAGAAGATGAAATGGACCTAGAAAGAAAAAAATGGAGGGATAGTGAAAGTACACTCAATGATTGTGCAGAAGGCACGAAAGTCCTTCAAACGGAGCTTCGTCTTCTTGATCAGAGCTGGAACATCGAAGGAAGAAATAGGCAATTGTATATGGGAAATTGGAGTACCGAAGAAGATGACAAAGTAATAAAGCTGATGTCTGATACAGAGAAATGGGTTTCGCTGCATCCATATGTAGATGTGGAGAAGTTCTTCCTTGTCAGTAACCTATGGTATGATTCGAGAGATTGCAAGATGGGAAGAATGGTTAGCATTTGGGTGGGCAGGATCGTGGTTTCAAATATCAGAGCTCCCTTTGGAGCTATGGATTGATGAACTGTTTGAGGAAGTTGGGTCGTGTTTAGAGGAGGTAATGGAGATCGATCCAGAGTCTACAAATTCTGAAATGTTGAGGTTCTAGTACAGGAATTAGAAGCCGGTATGGAGGAAGTGGACTATAATAGTCTCCAACATGACCTTCAAGTGGCAGGGGGCAGTTGTTGAAGACCTGGTAATGGAGGGGCAGGCACTCGACGATGATAGAGTATAGAACAGGTGCTCTGGCAAAACACCTGACCATAAGTAGTTGGCGTGGAGAGAGTCAACTGGTCATCTTGGGTTAGGTGGGGTAGAATCGAGTGAGAAAGTGACACGTGTAAAGTCGGGGGCAAAGTCGGCTTCTCTTTGTCAGAGCCAGCTGACGTCTAGCAACTGCATGTACTATGTGTTAAATTACGAGTAGAGGGGAAGGCTCGAGAACTGAATGATGTCAACGGTATTAATTGCAGCTGTAGGGCAGAGGACACATGGCTGGTGGTGGTGGATATGGTGGATGAGGTCGTGCCACATGGTGATTCGTAGTTGAAAGAGAGATTTAAATCTCTCACATGTGTGGAAAGCTGGCATGAGTGAAATTTATTTATTTTTTACACAATGTTTTCCATATTGTTATCACATAATGCAACGCACCCTTGGGATACGAATACATATCAGTTATTGAACAGGATACATTGATTGTATTGCGTAATTTATTGTTGTTGTTGGGAAACATGAGGAAACAATGAGAAATTAGTCGAATTTTTCAATGAAACTTTAGGGAATGTTAAAAAAGACACCAACACATGCTTAGAAAAAAATAAATCATAAAAAAACAAGTGCACATAATAGGTTTCCTTTGTATAGGGTCCTAATCTATGCGTTGTCCGATTGAACTAATGCAACCATATTCAAAGTCAATTCATAAACTTTATAAATGTAAGAAGACATGTATAGAAACACAAGCATTACATTTAAAAGCAAAAGAAGAAGTAGAAAACTAGGAATACACCTATAGATTTTGAAAAAATATATATACTTTTCAACTTTTCTAATTCTTTTTAATTAATTTTTTTCCCAAAAAATCCCCAAATTACCAAGAATGTGTAAATCAAGTTATATACATGTTTGATTTCGTGTTTGGACATTAAGACTGCAACCAAATTGGGAAATTTTGGAGAAAATTTCCGATTTTTCCCCAATTTTTCTCAATCGGCCCATCTCCCCCAAATCTCGAAATCAAAGCTCCAAATCCATAATTTTCATGCAAAACACGAAGAATCATGGATTTCTTAACATTTGACATTATTTACAAAATATAAAAACGAATCAAAACAAAAAATACACACCCCTTTTAGAATCTGACCCCAAGAAGCTTCAGATCACAATTTTGGAGAAATTTTGAAGATTTTCTTCCAACAAACTAAAGTGGACTAGTCAAAATCACCTTACAACATACTAAGATTTTTAGTTATTTATTTATTCTTTTTTTTTTGGCAAAAATTTTGATTTGTGATTTTTGAGGACTTTCCAGACAAAACAACACCAATTTCCTTTTATCCCTTTCAATATCGCACTCAATATTGATATATCACACAATACATTAAGAATTTAACATGAAAAATGGATAGTAAAGCTAGGTTTTGTATCGCCCAATTGGGATAACAGATATATCGTGGGATATATCAAACATATCGCAAGATACTAAAAACACCGGTCTAACGTGCTTGAGATTTAAAAGAATATCAGACATGTAAGACAATTTTTCATTTAAACACCAATTATAATCTCTCTTTCAAAGTGGAATCACGAAGACGGGTTTTGGAGTAGTTTACGGGCTTCTCCGGGAAGATTAGAGTGGCAACCCATCGACATTCTCAAGCGGCAAGCGAGGTCAATCTTTAGAGGAAAGCCCTTTTCACTTCGAATGCGGATCGCACATATGAAATGGCAATTGTGGTCTATCAGAGGGATAGCCAAGCCTCAAGACTTTTGTCAGTTATAGGATTTAGGGGTCAACGAGGCAGCTGGGCAAGAGAAGAACGCCATGTACAAGAGCAAGCTATCCAAACAGTGGCAGCGATGATGGAATGTGTTGAAACAGATGCCGGGAGCAAGAATGATGAAAGGTTAGTACCAAAGAATTTTGCGTTATTGGATGGGGGAGGAGGAGTTTCAATAGCATGTGGAATGGCTTGGGTAAAAGATGTACCAGGCAGAGTGGGTTGCATTCTGGGGGTATCCTTTGTGAACAGAGAGGACGACCATAAAGCGCTAATTCAATTTATTTAAGATAGATGGAGATATATGGGCAATGGAGAGAATGTTCTCACAGTTGGTATTACTTCTAAAGGCGGTGTCAAGCTTTGGTTAGGTATTTACGTCGATGTATGGTCCAAATATTTCAAATCAAAGAGAAATGTTTTGGAAAGAACTACACGAGAGTCGTCACAAATGGCAATTACCGTGGTGTGTAGGTGGGGATTTCAACATGGTAAGATTTGTCTTTGAAAAATACAATGGGGGGGGTGAACCACTAGTAGTATGAAAGAATTTTTTATTTGGATTGTGAAAAATGAGTTGATAGATTTACCTATGGGAGACATAAGATTCACATGGTTAAATGGTCGAAAAGATGTTGTCAAATCAAGGTTGGATCGGTTTTTGATATGTTTAGAATGGAGAGAAATTTCTTTTAGCCCATAAAAGATGTCTTCCAAGACTGGAATGAGATCATTGCCCAATAATATTGGAGCTGGAAGAAAAAAATTGGGGCCCGTGTCCTTTCATATTTGAATTGGCATGGTTGGAGATAGACGGTTTCAAGGATTTGATAAAATTTGGTGGTTGTCCATAGTGATTCGAGGCAATGTTCGAAATATCAGTATCACGTTACGTATCGCATTCTTGGGAAACAAATATGTATCGGTTATCACACGGGATATATTGTTTGTATCGGGTAATTTATCACACTTATTGGGAAACAAGTGGAAACTTTGGTAAAATTGCTGAATTTTTCAATGAAACTGCAGGGATTGTTAAAAAAGACCTTAATGCACACTTTTAAATCATAACATCTCAACAAAGAAGTGCACATAATAGGTTCCCTTTTTATAGGGTCCTAAGCTATGCTTTATCTGATTGAACTAATGCAACTATATTCAAATTGAATGCATAACATTTTGAGTGTATGTGATGATCATTTCATCAAACACTCCTAAATACTTTGAAATTAGTCTCAATTGACAGCTGGTTGAAGGGAAATTTCGAAAAAAATAAATTAATATTTTAATGTTTTTTATTAATTTTTAATTAAAAAATTATTTTTATTTTTCAAAAATTGACAAGGACCTAACAAATCAGTAGATCAGCCCTCATACATGTTTAATTTCATGTTTGAAGTACAGGATTGCAAGCAATTTGGGAGAATTTTGGGAAACTTTGAATTTTCCCCAATTCAGACCACCTACACTCAAATTTTGAAATTAGAGTGTATGTGATAAATGATGATCATTTCATCAAATACTCCTAAATACTTGAAAATTAGTCTCAATTGGCAACTGGTTGAAGGAATATTTTGGAAAAAAAAAACATGGAAAACATGAAGAACCAATGGATATCGAAATCAAAGCTCCAATTTCATGCTTTCTTATGCAAAACATGAAAAACTGATGGATTTGTAACTGATTTAACATAATTTCAACAAAATTAAAAAAAAAAAAATTTAAAAAGATCAGAAATTGAAAATGCTCACCGGATCGAACATGTGGGATATACCAGCACTACCTGTGCATTTTATATCACATAGGTGGGATCAGTGTTTTAAATATCGACGATACCGGCTGATATATCCCACGATATATCTTGTATCCCACCTGTGCGATACAAAATGTATAGGAAGTGCCGATATATCCCAAATATTCGATCTGGTGAGCATTTTCGATTTTTGATCCATTTTTTTGTTCTAAATCACGTTAAATCAATGTCAAATGGTTACAAATCTATGATTCTTCATGTTTTCCATGAAAAATCATAGATTTGGAGCTTCGATTTCGAGATTTGGGGGAGATGGGGCAAGTGGCGGAAAATTGGAAAAAATCAAAATTTCTCAATTTCTCACGAATCAGTTGCAATCTTTGTATCCAAACACAAAATCAAACATGTAACCTGATCTAGTGATTTTTCTTTTGCTTTTGAATGAATTGCCTGTGTTTCCATACATGTCTTCTTATGTTTATAAATTATATGAATAGACTTCAAATATACTTGCATCAATTCAGTTGCACAATGCATGTATTAGGACCCCATACAAAGGAAACCCCTATCATGTGCACTTTTTTCTTTTTTGTAATGTTTTGATTTTTAAGTGTGTATTGATGTCTTTTTCAACAATCCTTGAAGTTTCCTTGAAAAATTCGACCAATTTCCAAATGTTCCCATGTTTTCCAACAACAGCGATACATTGCACGATACAACCGATATATCCCATGCGATAACCGATATGTATCCATATCCCAAGGGTGCGATACAATATGCGATAACGATATTTAAACCATTGACTGGGATACAAGATATGTTGTGGGATATATCAGCTAATATTGTCGATATTTAAAACATTGATTCAAGGTTATGCAAGCTTCTCTTTATTTCAAAAGCTATGGAGTCTTAAGGCAAAAACTATTGGTGAGGAAAGAGGTTATAGGTAATCAGGAAGCGGGAAGTAGAGCTATATGAAGTGTTACAAAAACTACAAGCATTACATATTAAAGAAGAGGGAGTGGAATTGTTAGAAGAGGAGTTGGCATGGTGGGAGGTTCACAATGTGAAATATAGTGCAATGCTAAGGGAGGATGAAACAAAATGGAGACAAAGATCTAGAGCAACTTGGCGTAAAGAAGGGGATACAAATACCAAAATTTTCCATGAAATGGCTAATACTCGAGCAAAAATTAATAAAATCAATAGTGTATAGATAGAGGTGGTGAGGGTAGACGAAAAAGAGAAGGTATGTGAAGCCATAGTGGGATTCTACAATAACCTTCTGCCAAGTGAAGATTGGGTTTGGCCAAAGCTAGACAATCTCGTTTTTTTATATGAATTCAAGGAAGCAAGCAGCAACTTTGGAAAGGTCACCTTTGATTGAGTAGATGAAAGAGGGAATTGAAGAGTTATGAAGGGACAAAGCACTACGGCCAAACAAAATTCTTATAGCTTTCTTTCAGGAATTTTTGGAATTGATCAAAAACAATTTAAGTGTGTTCATAAATGATTTTCATGACAACAAAAAGATAGCAAGTGAGTCGAGTGCTACATTTATAGCTCTGATTCCAAAAATAGGTACGGAGAGATTGTGGGATTTCATACCTATAAACTTGATTGGAAGCCCTTATAAAGAAATTATCAAAAATATTGGCTTCCATATTCCAAGCGGTCCTGTATTGCTTGGTGTGATCTCCAATTCACAAGGGGCTTTTGTGTCAGGGCGGCAGATAGTGGATAGTGCTTTGATTACTCATGCAGTTATTGATTCTTGTCACAAATGAAGGAAGAACGGAATTGTTTGTAAGCTGGATATAGAAAAGGAGTATGATCATGTGGATTGGGATTTCCTCTGTTACATGTTAAATTGTGTGGGGTGTAACCAGTAATGGAGAAGATGGATGCAAGCTTGTGTCAAGTCGACTAGGTTTTCAATGTTGGTGAATGGTTCTCCAAAAGGCCTCTTTTCAACTTCAAGTGGCTTGTCGCAAGGGGATCCACTAGCTCCATATTTATTTTTGGTTGTGATGAAGGCTTTAAGTAGAATGGTTTGCAAAGGTGTGGAAGCAGATCTCATAGAAGGCTTCAAGATCAATAAATCAGAATTTCAAGTGCCACTATTACCATATGTGGATGACATGAATATATTTTGTGATGCAAATGCAAGCAAGGTGGACAATTTGAGGAAAATTGTTGTTTGCTTTGAGGCAGTTTCTAGTCTAAAAGTGAATATAAGCAAGTGTGAAGTGTTGGGGATCCATTTATCTGAAAGTGAATTGAAGGAATATGTGTCTATATTTAGGTGTCAATTGAGTTCTTTTCCTTTGACTTACTTACATCTTCCATTATGTGTAGGAAAGCCGACTAAACACTTGTGGGAGAAGTTGGTGGGAAGATTTGAAAGAAAATTATCAAGTAGGAAAAGAAGGAACTTATCTTTAGGGGGGAAGATTGACATTGATAAAGGCGGATATGTCCAACCTTCCAATTTATTTTATGTCCTTATTCAAATGCCCACATCAGTGTTGGATCATTGGACAAAATCAGAAGGGATTTTCTTTGGCAAGCAGTGGAAGAGAAGCATAAATATCATTTAATGAAATGGGAAGAGGTATTAGCCAATTCAAGAGGGTGGTGCGGGGATTAGGAGTTTGAGGTTCATGAATTCGATGCTTCTCGGGAAATGGCTACGGCATTTTGGAGTCGAGAAAGAAAGTCTTTGGTATCAAGTCATAGTCAAGAAATACGGGTTTGAGGAAGGGAGAAGATGGATTAGAGCATCCTCTTCTTATCAATTATCAGGGGTTTGGAGAGCAATATCCGGAATGAGAGAGAAATTTAAAGAGGGGATAGGATTTTCGTTGGGGAATGAACAGGGCATTCGCTTTTGAGAGGATATTCGGTTGGGGGATGACCACTTCAAGATATTTTTTCTCGATTGGCTAGGATATCAATGGAGCCGAGATTGTTGCTCATTGTTTCTCAATAGCTGGAAATGTGGTGAGTTGGATCTCATTATGTAGAAGGAACCTGTTGGAAGAAGAAGAAGAAGAAGAGATGCTCAATTTGTTGGAATTGCTAAGGTTTTGCTAGTTATGGGAGAGGAGGATTCAATGGTGGTCGGTTAAATCCTTTTACTCGTTCATTTCAAGTGCTTCATTGGATAGACAAACTTATAGTACAACTTTTGTGTGGCATTACAAGGCTCCCCATAAAGTGATAGATTTGGCGTGGCTAGTGGGAAGGAAAATGGTGTAAACCATAGACAATCTTCAAAAGAGAAGGATGGCGCTGCTGAATGTATGTCCGATGTGCACGCAAAATGAAGAGAGAATGGCTCCAAAACATGGAAAGCAGATATAAAAGAGAAAGAGAGCCCCAAGGAGATCTAAGGATCCAACGAAGAAGAATCCCAAAGAGATATACAACTTAGGACAACAAAAATAAGAGCGGAAGAGAGCAAAACAGCCGAGGACTGCTCTCAATCCAAGATAGAGGAGATTGTCGAACTATCAATCTTAAAAATGGCAAATCACCAATCCTTGAGATCCCTTAGCAAAAAGTATGCCACTCTTTTGGAGGAAGAAGAAACATTTTGAAAGCACATTCTGTTTCATTCCTTCCATATGGCCCAAAGGGAGGCCATGACCACAAGCACCAAATTGAGGAGAAATCCCTGTAAACATTTCACCGAACCAGACAAACAGAAGACTGGGGATCGAGTTGGGCATCACGAAGTGATGATTCATCTTGAGAAGAACAGACGACCACACCTCTGTAGCAAAAGAGCAATGAAGGAAGAGGTGCTCAATGGACTCCACATTGCCCTTGCATAAGAGGCAAATATTCGGAAAAAGCAAGCCCCGACATTGAAGGTTGTTGATGGTAACGGTTCTTCCGCGAGAACGAAGCTAGATGAAAGCTGCCACCTTGGGGGGAGCCCCAGAATTCCAAATGAAAGAAGGGAATGCCTCAATTAACATAGGAATGGGGACCCTTGATGACGTTGAGGAAGGATTTGGAGGAGAAGGTTCAGCACCTCACTTTGATCAAAGCAACTTTATCCAATCTTCCCTCCTTCCTATCATTATGTCAGTCCTAAATCCATCTTGTCTACGATAGATAAATTGTGCTGAAACATTTTTTGGAAAGGTAACGGGGACAATGCCAAATTTCACCTCGATTGGTTAGAGGTTTGTAATTCACAGAAGAGGGTGCGGGCATCAGTGTTCTCTCAGACATCAACACTGCCCTTCTTGGAAAATGGATTTCGCAGTTTGGTTCTGAACTTGGTATCTAGTGGAGAGAAATCATCATCTCCAAATATGAGTAGAGGAGGGGGGCTAGTTCACCAAATCTACCTCTCTTTATCGTGCCTCCAAAATTTAGAAGGCTATTGCTAATGTTGTGCCCCAACTTCGGGAATGTGTCTCTCGGGCTTGGTGATGGATCCCACATTAAATTCTGGCTCACTCATTGGATCTCATATCAATTCCCTGGCCTCTGTCTTCCCAATCCTTATCAGTGTTGCTTCAAATTTGTTGGTCTTTGTGCTTGATTGCTTCTCTTCTACAGGTTTTGGTGTGTGGTGCTCGCCGTGCAGAAGAGGACTGTCCGACCTTGAGACAAATGCTTTTCTCAATCTTGTTAAGCTTCTTCAAGGAATCCAGCCTTCTCAAGGATCAGAAGACTGCCTCCGCTGGACCCCTAGCCCGAGGAGAGCTTGTGTTCCATTCTCTCTATAACTACATCCCACGGGTGTTTCACAAGTTTACCAATACAAAAGAGAAGACCCAAATATTTAGAGGGAAAAGAGCCAGCTTTACATCCAAAAGATTTGGTGAAGCTCGTAAGAGAGGAGTCCGAGATGTTGATACCCAACAGTTCACTTTTGGCGAGGTTAATTTTCAAACCTGAAATGGCCTTAAAGCAATAGACCAGCTTCCCTAAATTGGAAATTCCAGAGGGGAAGGCTCATAAAAGATTAAGGAGCCATCTGCAAATTGAATATGTGACACTGAGGTACTAGTGGTTGCCACTTTGAACCCTCTAAACAGGCCTATAGACTCCCCTCTTATTAGCATGTGGTTGAGACCATTGTTTGAATTATCTCTGATATTATTGAAATATCTCCAATATTATCGTTATCTCTAGCTTGGCGATACCGATAACACTGGTAGAGATATCGATAACACCGGTAGCATTAGAAATTCCAAGCATCAGCAATGTATCGTCAAGTATCGCCAACATATCGATGTTGTGAATATTTTCAATTGTGTAAGTTTTAGGCATCGCTTGTATTGCCAATATTTTCGACTATGTAAATTATATGTGACACTTGTATCACAAGTGTGTCAACAATATTTCAATAATAACGCCAATGTAGAGATATCACAAAGTTTTTTTATTAAAAAAATCTATTTCAATTTTTTTTATGAGCACATTGTTGTATGTAGTTTTCAATTTGTCATTGCTAATATTGATAATATCTCAATATTATCATTATTGCAACATGTGCGATATCAAGACCACAATCTTTCATTTCCTTTCCAGTTGTTGATGATTTATTGACAAAATATCCTGAGTTGTCGATATTTTGCAATATCGATGGATGTTTGGATGGAAGGTTGGATAGATAATTGGATGGTTAAATGGAATGAATGTGATGGTTAGATTGTTTCTTATGACAACACATGCTTTTAAGCCCCCATTAAATGGAAACTTATTGTGTATACATTCTTTTTGTAAAAATTTTAATCCTAAGTATGCAGATATGTGTATTTTAGCATCTCCTGAAGTTTCACTGAAAATTCTACCATTTTTTCCATGTTTTCCCATATTTCCTGTTATCAGCGATATTATCGGCGATATCGATATTGTTTCCATACCCCGGCCAACGAATCTTGTAGCAATACCGATACTTCGAATATTGGTTGAGACCATCCAAGGCTAAGACGAAAGGAAAAGGGGAAAGGGGATCACCTTGCATGAGCCCTCTTGAGCAGGGGAAGAAACCTTTAAAAGGGCCATTGATCAGAACAAATAAGAAAGCAAAGGAGAGACATGAATTAATCCAACAACGCCATTTGATCCCAAAACCAAACCTTCTAAGGATATAATCGAGATACCCCCAATCAACATGATCAAAAGCCTTTTCTATGCCTAAATATATTTCCATTTTAAGGATTTAATAGATTGGCACATGAGACATTGGGGAAATTTCGATGTGATCTAGTTTTCTCATGAGAAGTTGGGGGGCAACCACATCACTTACTCAATGAGAAATTTTGCTACTTTCATCACTGATAATGATTAGGTTGATCTTCCGCTTTGGGGGGATCAATTTACACGGTCGAATAATTAGGAGAGATTGCCATGTGCAAGCTGGACCATTTTCTCATCTCATCTGATTGGGATCAGCACTTTGGCGGTGTGGTTTGGTCGGTTCTCCCAAAGACAACATCGGATCATACACAATATGTTTGGAAGTTACCAGAATTTCAGCAGGGCCAACCCCATTTCCATTTCATAATCAGTGGGCAGACAAGGGGAGTGTATTGATATAATGTCCGAGTGCTGGAAGGATTGTGTAGTGAAGGACTGGGTCAGTTTCAAATGTCTGGAGAATCTACAATTCCTCTAGATCAAGTTGAAAGAAAGGACAAAAACTACGATTCCTCAAGATCAAGTTGAAAGAATGAACTAAGTCCAAAATTGCTGCTGGGGAGATGAGGAAGGAGGAAATCTTAAATCGTGTTGCCACAATCAATGAAGAAGAAGAAAGGCGTTCCATAAATGAAGCAAGCTAGGCTAAGAGAGAAAGCATGAAAGTGGAATTCTCATGGCTGCTAAACAGAGAGGAATCTAAGTGGAGACAAAAGTTGAGAGCGACTTAGCTAAAAGAAGGAGATGAATAGTGCTTTTTTCCATAGGATAGCCAATGGAAGAGGGATAGTTAACCACATTCATAAACTGAAGATAGGGAATTCTATTGCGGAAGAACAAAGGGAGGTAGAGCAGGAAATGGTAGAATTCTGTATCAGGTTCTATTCTAAGGAAAACTTTTCAAAACCCTAGCTAGATGGAATTTCTTTCAAGACCTTATGATGAAGACATCTGAGCAGCTTACAAGGTATACCAAAGGAGGAGGAGATCAACTCCAATTTCACTTTGGCTCGGTGACCACTACATGGGTCCAGTTGGGTCACATTGAAGAGCCCATGTGCATGATCGTGCATCTTGCATCTTCGAAGACCCTATGCTAGGAAGATACATGTGGGTTACTTATTAAGGAGTTTGGACCGTTGGATTGTGAGGACACGTCGATCGGACGGTTGGATCTTGAGGACGCTATGATCGGACGGTTGGATCATTGTGATCTTAGATCACATTGATCTTAGACATGTTTTAGATTTCTTTCTTTTATTTAGTTGATTATTCATGTTGGAATTATTTTGATATTTAGTGGAGATTAGGGGGGTTAAGAACAAATGTTATTTCGTTAAGCGTCCTTATGCGAGGATTTTCATCTAAGAGTGCCTTTTTTTTTAATAAAAAGTCCCTTTTGAGACTATAAAAGGTTGGACGTCTAGCCCTAGTCCATTATTGAACATTTATATATATATATATATATAAAAAAAAAAATAAACTCTCTTGCTTTGAGATAGAAAATCTCTTGTGAATGAAGATTGATGGTGTGATGCCAAGGTGTGCAACCTAAGTTATCCTCTTTGTTTCTCTTTGACAATGTATTTCTCTCGTCTTTCTCATTGTCTTCTCAAATCCTTCTTTTCTTCTACTTTTCTTTTGCAAGCCCCTAAATCCCTTTACTCTTTCCTTCTAAACCTAAACCCATTGCCCCAAACCCATCTTTTCTTATTCCTCACTCCACCAAACCCAACCCATCGCCATCAGCCCCTACACCTACGGACTACCTGTCCATACTAGTCAGTCCGTATGGCAATACGGACAGGGTCATACAACCGTACGGTCTGCCCCTTCTTACCATTTTTCTACCCTTTCTTTGATTCCTTTCCCTTAAACCCTAGACTAAAACTCTAGTTCTCATTCACCTATAAACCCTAGTTTTCTTAATTTTTCTAATCCCCAATCCCCAATTCCCTAAGAAACCCTAATAATACCCTATTTCTGGTAAAATCCTAAATTCCCAAATCCTTCCAAAGCCCTAATTCCTTTCAAATCCCTAACCTTACATACCCAAACCCTAAACGGAGATTATCATATCCTTAACCCAAGAAAGAACAAATCAGCCCCTTCGAATTAGACATAACATAAGCCTACACTAAAGTGGAAGTTCTACCTTCCATTGATCCTTTGAAATTCATCTTCTATATGGTTTAGTTTATTGTGGGATTGTGATTTAGCTTAAAATCTGAATTTTATTGGATTTCTTAGATTTGTGGTAGATTTGTATATTTTATGCTATGAATTGCTCTTTAATCTGTTTATAATTTCCTTGGATCATATTTAGTCTAGATCATGTGTCATGCATCACATTACCAGCTGATATGGCAGTGCATCTAGAAAGGCAATTTGAAGAAGAGGAAATGTTTAATGCGATCAAGGATTGGAGAACAATACAGCTCCAAGTCCATATGGTTTCACAACGGTTTTCTTTCGGAGGTGGAGTTTTATTAAACATAATGTTCTAGACTTCTTTTCTTGGAATTTTACACTAGGCCGAATTTGAAAAAGGGGGTGAATGCTACATTTATATCCCTCATTCCAAAAATTGATGATGTGGCTGAAATCCTGGTGGGGTGTCTTTATAAATTTTGGCTAACACCTTCTCACTTAGTATGTGGGAGGCTTTAAGTTTCATTATTTTTCCTTTCCAAGGTGCTTATTATTAAGGATAGGCAAAGTTTGGACAGCGTGTTCGTGGTTAGTGAGATTATCTATTCCAAAAGCTAAAGATAAAGAACCAGGAATTTTATGCTAAATTGATATGGTACAATCTGTCAATTGGGATTTCCTCATTGTTTATTAAGGATGGGTCATGGGTGGGGTCTTGACGAGAAGTGGATCACGTGGATAAAAGAGTATCTCCATGGTATCCTTCTCGTTTTTTGTAAACGGTGTTCCGGCTGGCTTTTTTTCACTAGCTTGAGAGGTATCAGGCAGGATGACATGTAGTCACAGCTTTTGCTTTCCATAGTTGTGGAAGGGCTGAATCACCTAATGGAAAAAGCATCGTGTCATCGGAGTATTGGACTGGTGAGTGGTTTTAGGGTTGGCAATCTAGAGAAGGTTTTTACACACCTCCAGTTTGCCGATGATACCATCATATTCTATGATGCGAGTAGGGAACTAGTGAACAATGCTAAAGTAAGTCCTGAGATGTTTCGAGGTGGTATCGGTTGCAAGTGTATCTTAAGAAAAGTGCCATAGTGGGTGTTGCAATTAGTGACAAGGTGGTGGCTGATTTAACCAGCCGAATTGGATGTAAAGCAGTTAGTCTTCAATGCTCATATTTAGGGCTCATGCTTGTAATCCTAGATCGGTGAGCTTTTGGTATCCCATAGTGGAAAGGATAGGTAAGAAGTTGGCCAATTGGAAACTGAAGATTCTGTCATTTGGGGGGAGAATTACTCTAATCAGGGCTGCCCTATCTAATCTCCTAGTCTACTTTCTTTCTCACTTCAGAATTCCACTAGCGGTGGCTTTGAAGATTGAGTGAACTCGGGAGGGATTTCTTGTGGGAAGGAATAGATGCAGGGCACAAGTTCCATTTAGTTAACTGGAAAGATGTGCAGAAACCTTTGTGTAATGGGGTGCCTTGGTATCAGTAATATTAGAGAGAAGAATTTTTACTTTTGGGTAAATAGTGGTGGAGGTTCAGAGAGGAGCGAAATGCGCTTTGGAGGAATGTCATCCAACGCAAATATGGGAAATCGAAAAATGGTCAGTTTTCGAGAGCGAGCTCTAGAATCCAAGGATCATTTCTGTGGAAGGGCATTAGCTAAATGGACCAGCTAAACAGCAACATTGGTGGGGACATTCATGGTTAAACAGGTAAGGAAATGGAAAAGGATGTGAGATTTTGCATCGGCAAAGGCGATAAAGTCCATTTTTTATGGGATGCGTGGCTGGATGATTCTCCCTTGCTGCTCTCTTTTCAGCATCTGTTCTTCCTCATTGTGTGGAAGTAGGAAAAGATTCGGGACTGCTACGAGATGATTGGTAATGCGGGGGTTTAGCATATTAGAGTTTGGAGAAATCTAGATGATGAAGAAATGGGCACATTCACGGAGCAGGCATCCGAACTCTCAGGTTCAAGATGATCGGAGGAAGATAGAAAGTTATGGAGATGGTTCCAAGTGGTGCTTACATTGTGAAATCAATGTTAATATTTTCTAGGTTGCCTGTGAGTCCAAATTTGCAGCCTCCTTGTGCCACCAAATGGAAATCTCCAGCTCCCCCTAGAGTGAAGGCTTTTGTTTGGCTAGCTGTTACTAACAAGATCCTCACATTGGACAACTTGGAGAAAAGGAATTTCCCGATCCCAAATAGGTGTGTTATGTGCATGGCTGATGAGGAATCTGTTAATTACCCTTTTATTCATTGCCAGGTGGCAAAGGAAGCATGGGATTTCTTCTTAAAGAGATTTGGAATGCTGTCAAAGTTCAATGGGGCAGCCAGTGATCTGATTCTTGAGTGGTCCAAGGGGTTGTTAAAGGTCGTAAGAAGACCCTGTGGATTCTTCTCTTTTTGGCATTCTTTTGGGGAAAATGGAAAGAGGGAAACAATAGGATTTTTGAGGATAAGTCTGCTCCTAATGTAATTTTGAAAAGAAAGATATCGGCAATGATTATTAATTGGGCCCTGACGAGGCCCGATTTCAACTGCTGCTCTTTTTTTTTGGGGGGGGGGGGGGGGGGGGGGGCGGGCTCTTGGGGAATTAGGATGGAGATTTTGATGATTCCAGCTGTTGTTTTTGTCAGTAGCTGGGCCGCTTTAGAAATTTCTGTTTTTCTGGTTTTTGGTGTTTGCTCCTTTTACTTAAGTTGGTGATGAATGGGTCACCTCCTACGCTTGGGGAAGATATATACAAGATGAAATGTAGTTATTTCCAGAGTCTGATCTTTGGAGGAATCACAATTTAAAGAGCATCTCAAGTACATTAAAGGCGAGCCATGAAGGTGTACAAATGTATTGACAGATGTCAGAATCAAATATGAGTGGCTGTATCTGGAGAGAGAGAGAGAGAGAGAGAGAGAGAGAGAGAGAGAGAAGCAAATATAAGACAAATTTTCAAGCCAAAATAAGAACAGAAGGTTTTGCAGTTTATGATCTCAATTACATTATTCATGGCGACGATGATAATGAGGATGCTGAACTAGACGAAAATACCAAAAATCTGAGAGGAGAAATGCGAGCCAGGATAAAGTCCTATAGAGAAGAGCAACATTTTAGATCAGGTCAGCCTTATAGCAGCGCAGGGACCTCATCGAGGAGTGGGTTAGGTCATAGGTGACAGAGACAACAGTCGCTGAGAAGCACCAGTTGCTAGGGATCCATTGTTCCTATGGATCCACATTTATTTAGAAAGCAATGCAAAGCCAACTGGTGATCCCTTCATCTCTAAATAAGAAAAGCCTGAGGTTTTTTTTATGAATACAAAGAAACTTCATTGAAGAGCAAATGGAGAACTAACAGCTCTAAGCAGAGCCGAAAAGGTAGGCAATGAGAAGAAGGGAAAGAAAAAAAAAAGTAGCATCCCAATACAAAATTCAAGCTTGTAGCACTTGCCACTGTATGCAAATTATCTCTGACCGCACCTTTGCCAGACTATCTGCATTCACATTAACAGAGCAGTGCATATGAGAAATGGACATTGAGATAGGGACATGAGTCAAAACCTTCCTTAATGAGGTTCACTACTTCTCAAGGACAGCACCCATGTTTGATCCACCTTAATGCACTGCTCGAGTCTCATCCAATAATAATATGAATTGGATTGAGAGTAGATATCAATCTGACCCCTTGCAACAAAGCAGCAGCTTTGGCCTAATTTGAGTCCTGGACTGACCATGGAACAGAATACTCCAGAAGGATTACACCCCTGTGCTTCCTAAGACGACCTGTAAAATCCTTGCCATCCCGAGATTTCCAAGAGAAAAACCATCGAATTTAACCTTTATGCAATCATCCAAGGTGTCGATTAGGAGTGAGTGGGTACAAGTTGAAGGTTCTAAAAGGGCAAGGGGAAGGGCCAAAAGGACTTGGGTGGAGGTAGTAAGAAAAGACCTGAAGACCATTGTCTAACTGAAGTTATGGCCCTAGATAGAGTGGAATGGGGGAAAAGGATTCGCGTAGCCACCCCAATTAGTTGGGATAGGGTTTAGATGATGAAGATGATCCAAGGGCTTTTGCCACGTCCCTGAAGGTCTCATGGGACTCCAGCTGCATCTAATAAGCTCCTCCCAATTGTATCTCATCATCTAAATACAAGTACCTATTAATGCCTTGTTTATCTTGCTCCATTCATGTGACAGCTCAAAGATTTTCCTTAAACCTGTCTACTAGGAATTTATCTTCCCCTTAAAAACTCTTCTTCTTTTTTTAATCTGGATGCACCATAGGATGCTTTGATTATCAAATTCCATAAAATTCGACCTACTTGATCCCATGCAATCGACCACCAACCAGCAAAGAGGGCTTCAACTAAGCTTGGCATTACCCAATATGTACCAAACCGCAATAAAAATTAAAAATAATAAAAATAATTTTAAAAAATAAAATAAAAATGCTGAGCATATATACAAGGCAAAGGAATAGTGGATGAACAGATGAGGATTGTCTTCTTCTGCAGCGAAACACATCAAGAATCTGTTTGGAAGGGACTGACCCCTAGTTTTTAGATAATAAGGATTTTATTTAGGCAGACAGTCCAGCAGAATGCTATCACCTTCAATGAGCCCTCACCAGACCAAAGACCAGCAGCATACCAATCTGTTCTCAACCTTGGGTCATATGAAGAAGAGGCGATTGAGCAAGATGAAAAATAACAATCTGATTCTGAGGCCCAAATCCTGCTATCCATACCAGATCGACGATTATACATAACTTCCAGATTTTTGTCTCTAATTTTCCCAACATGAAGCCCCCCGCCCTCTTTAAATTTTTGCACATCCATCCACTTTACCAGCTGAAATTTACAACCATCACCCTTGGACAGAAGCATGTTTTAAAACAACAGATGCCGCTGTTCAAATAACAAGCTTGCTTTCTCTTCAATGAGGACTTAATTAGAAACTTCAGCCATTTTCAGCTGAGTCCATAAGCCTGGAAAAGCATCCCATTGGCATGGTCAGATCAACTAGTCAGGCCACTAGGCAAATTTCCAAGCAAATGCTAAGTTTCAAAGAATCCCTGAAATGCAATGAGATAGTTATGCAAAAATTACTGTAGCAAGGATAAGATGTGTGCATAATATAGTCGAATGAAGGGAAGTGATCGTGCAAAAAGAGAAAAAAATCAACAACAGGAGAAAATGAACATAAAGAAGGGATGTGGAAAGATACGTCTTGCAAAGGTCCATGAAGTTCACAAAAACAGTCTTTTTCGTTCCTTCACGAAGAACTTGAGGTGGCCTCATCACTGTCCTGCGCCTGTCTCCAGCAAGCTCTGGATTATTCTCACGTAAGATATTGAACACCCTATCTAGAAGCTGCACAGTCATTAGGAAATTGACATTGTAATCAACCAACTCGCAGCTGCTGCATAAAATCCAATTGTATGCAGGAAACCAAGACGCATAAGATGGGAACAGTGAGAAAATATATACAGTTTGAGGTCAAAGTCAACAATCCATTGTGATCTCAGTAACATAAACTGTGACATCAAATGACAGAACATGGAAATATACATACACATAAATCAATGAATAACCGAACTTTTATTTGCAGTAAGGGTGTATTTTGGACCCTTCTATCCCTTCCAAACCAAAAGCACATATATGTGGGCAACTGATATATACTGAAAACATGCTGAGATCACGAACGCACGCACGCAGAGAGAGAGAAAAGGCAAAAAAGAAAAACATATTATGGCTTATCAAATCAATTATACTGTTTGACCGCATCTACTGCTTGGATAACGATAGCAAATCTAAAGGCCAACCCATGCAACAAACCCCAATCAATGAAAAGAGTGCATTTATTAGATAAAAGGTTGATGTGGGTAGGGCTGTCAAAAGGTTCAGGTCAGGTCTATGTATGCCCATACCCGAACATATCAGGCCCCGGGTCAAGTTGGTTCCCACTAGGTCCGAGCACCATATTTGAGGTCCTAGATCCAATCAAGTCGATCTTCGGTTCCCATCGGTTACCCATCAAATCTTACAAACTTCCTTTGGTTGCCGCAGAATGATGCTCCCAATATGGTACGGAAGTTGTTAAGTGCATGGGTTGATACTCTACCAATTTATGGAAGAGTCTTTGAATCTTCCTCTGGACAAAAAAATTAACCGTGCAAAAAAAGCTCTATGGATTGCTGGCCACTAATGTAATGCGTGTGAAATCCACTCCTTCCACCATCAGTGTGAGCTTATATTAGGATGTGAGCCTTTTTTTCCTCTTTTTTTTATTTTTTTTTGGAAAGGCAACAAATTTTATTGAGAAGCTGCATCAAGACGATGACGGAAAAAGCAAACAAAGCAAAACCAAAAACAAAAATTACAATCCCAAGAGAGCTATTAGAACACAAGCATCTTACTCCAAAAAGCTGGAAGTCCAATCAACAACCCAAGAAGCGATCCTCCAAGAAACCAAACAAATAGATTCAAATTTGTTCTCAAAGCACCAACTATTCCTTTCATGCCAAATGGCCCAAAGAATTGCCATCGCTGCCAATCTCCACACCACCTTTCCATCCTTTCCCACACCACCCTCATGCTAAGCTGCCAAAAAATCTGATATCGACCCCGGCATCACCCAATTAATGTTCGTACTTGAGATGAACCGCTGCCAAATCTTCCTCACGAAAAAACAACAAATGAAGAAATGGTCCACCATCTTGACATCACTCCTGCACATAATACATATATTGGGCAGCACCGTGGATCGCTTAATGAGATTATCCACAATAAGCAGTCTACTCCTTCCCACTAACCAAACAAAGGCATCTACCTTTTTATTATTATACCGTCTCCCTACCGCAACTGTTTTAGGCAATTTGCAACCCTTTCGTCTTGTAATTCAGCTGGCAAAGAAGTCCGCTCCTAGGTCAAAAACTTCCAAATACCTCTCATCCTAAGAAGGTTTTACATCCATTCATTCCAAATTAATCTCCTCATAAAAAGGCTAAACCCATTAATTCCTCATTCATCTCCCGTAAGAAGAGTACACCCATTAATTACTAATTAATATCCATGTAAAAGGATAGCAACCATTAATTTGTAATATGCATGGTCTTAATTATCTGGTACCCATCGAGTACCCAATACCCAACCCAATTGGACCTGATTTCCAAAAAGGTATATGGCAATTACCCCGAACTAAACCTGGTTATTAAAACGGGTCCTGAAATAGGACCCAGGCCCTTTTAAACCAGGTTAGATCCCTCAAGTACCCGCAGATCCAGATATCTGTTAACAGCCCTAGACGTGGGTTCTTCTCATCGCTCTAATGATTTATGATAACTTGCCAGCTTGCACGGACCTCATGCTGGTCACGCATTATTCACGGCCCTATGAATTTCCATAATAATACGATAGTGGCTACTGTAGTGGCGATGGGCAATGGAGATTTAGGATCCAATTCCAGTAAGCAGGCCTGAGGGATGAGAATGCTAGAGACCTTGCCTTAACAGGATTCTGGTCCTACCATCTTGCCTAGCAAGCTTGTTTGCTAGAGACCCTTTTCGAGAACGCACAATAGCGAGACTGAAATGCATGAGATTCTACCATGATTGCTTCCAAAGGTAAAAGAGGATGGATGATGTCTCTTAGGAAGTCAATTATGGAACCTTCACCAACTTACCAATGTTTGGATTTAGTTATAGAATCTAAAGGTTTAAAAATTAGCTAAAGCCAACATGGTTTATTTAGAACTTAATTACATGATCCTTCTAACCAGGTGTTGCTCCCGCTCTGAAATTTCTTATACACTTTCCTGCCGCTGCTTCCTACCTATTTGCACTTGGAAATATTTTATTACCCATAAAAAAAAAATAATAATAATAATAATAAAATAAATAAATAACATTTTGAATCAGACGCTTCCACGCTCTTGCACTCAAATCCATTGCCACTTCACTGCACACTTCATGTAAGTACAATTTGGAATGCAACTTTAGTAGGGATCGTTACAGAGGCATGGCTTTCATTAAGGTCAATGGTCAAGAGATCCCTCAAGGCAATTCTTTAAAATAATAATAATAATAATAATAATAATAATAAAATAAAAAAATTGGCTCTATTCTTGAAAAAGATGAGGACGTTGATGAGGATGTTTCCAATAGAATTACACCTAGACAGATTAAGTGGAGATGTAACTTGACTCCAGAGTGTTATGATCACAACATATCTATGAAACTTCAAGTGAAAACTATATAACGTAGATATTTGGTCCTCTACGATATATGTAGTAGAGTGTGTTTGGCAGTGCGAATGCAACATGAACAAAGATTATGCATCACAAAGACGAAGTTGTTCAGATAGGTCATAGGTGTAAGGAAAGACTAAGGGTAGAATTAAGAACAAAGCCGCGTAAAGCAGCCCCCAAGTGATCTCGATGAGAGATAAATGATGGAAGCATATTGAGATGGTTCATTCCTGTGCAACAAAAAAAACAACGATGGCTCCAATAATGAGGGGACATTGACTAGGGTTTAAGGGGTAGAAAAGAGGATGAGAGGAAAACCTATAAGGACGTGGATCATGTTGATGAGAAGGGATATGAAAGTTTGTTCGGACACCAAAGACAGGGCTTTAGATGGGATTAAACGTTTTTTTTTTTTTTTTAAAAAAAAGGACTTCTAAAGCCAACCTCAAATAACTGGGACAAGGCTAAGAAGATGATGATGACAATGACAAAGACAGACATATATTTCAGGAAATGCTAATGTCCCCCACATTTGTGATGTTATCAGCAGCATCCCCAAAGCATTTAATTGATGCATGTGATGGCAAGTCATCGATCTAGACCGTTGTTGATTCATAAAACTAGGGCCAAGCATGGTGCAAAAAAGTCACGGTGACAAGATGATCCTAACCCTTTGACGCTACACCCATCGATCTTTTTATGAGCCATAGATTGCATGGTTAGCATCATCATACCAAAGTGCTTCTTTAGAATCATAAGCAATCCATGGTGGGGTCTATTGAATAGATGTTTGGGGATGTTGATTGGATCTCTTGATTTTCCACCTTCCCAAAAAAAAAAATTTATTGGTTCTCAGCTCAATCTTAGCTGTCCATTTTTCATATTGTTGAACAGATGGTTTGGATCATCCCATTCGTGTCATTTTTGCATGAGGCTTGCCCCTAGTTGTATGAACAAATGGATAGTCTAGATCGATGATTACACATCCACATCCACATCTCAAGTAAAAGCGTTGGAGATGTTGCTAATGTCCCAATAAAGTTGGAGACATTAGCAATCCCCATGCATGCATATATTTGTGCCCTAAACAATTTTTTTAAAGATGCCCTAAACAAATTTTTGAATGCATGGATCCAGAAACAAGTGAATTAATTTCTTTTCTGATGACGAAAGTGAAAATTAAAAATAAAAATTTGTCATAACTCTGGAAACATGCCTAGAAGTTCATTGAAGTAGTAGCATTAGCTTTATTGCCACAGACCAAACAAAGTGCAGAACTAATTAACAGAAGTCTTACATTGTTTTGCCTACAGAACAGATACAATGACTTAGCCCAAAATGAGGATGTGCTCCACAGAATGCATGCACATCATGCACGGTTGTTGATATTGTATCCTATTTTCATCACCCAATATCATGAACCTTATTCTAGTGTCACGACACTAGTTCCAGTTTCAAAAGTTGGAGCAATGTGAAATTTCTCACTTGAAATTTATTGAGTCAGCTTCCAAATGAATAAGGTCTCATTTAATTGAAGCAAGTGAAGATGAAGACAAGAACCGAATATTGATAATATTTGACACCAACCAGAAACAAGAAAAACTGCACCTCTTCATACTTATAATCCCGGTCACTGCCCTCCCAAGGATATTGAGCTTGCAGGACAATGCCCTCCCCTTCTTCCTCCTCTCCTATATAGTCACCTGAACAATGTATAAAGCATCCGTTATATAATTATATTCCATATGAGGATGACAAAAACATTTCCTCAAGAGAACCACTCAAGTTCAGTAACATTGTGAATTAAATACTTATTAGCATAAGAAAAAGTTGTTCATTCTTTTCTATCAGAAATCTCCCACAGGTAAAGCAATCCCTTGAAACAATCAGACTTCATACCATCAAGGTCATCACGAGGATCCCTATTCTCTTCATTGAGGAAGTCAGTCTCCACCTGAAATTGGCAAGACAACCCAGAATTCAAATCATCCATGGATCATGGCCAAAGATGTTCTTTCAGTGAATAAGATTTCATACATGGGTGTGGTCAGGCACAATGCACGCATCATTACCAGTTTCTTCTTCTTTTTCTTCATTCCAGCAAAAGTAGATTCAATTCCATCTGCAACTGCATGAGCAAGAGACAGTATGAAAAAGTTACAATGTGTTTTATTGTGACAATATAGAAGTAAAAATAGATCAAAATGAGCTGTAATGTGAACTTCCACAAAGAAAAACTTGGTCTTTATCTGAGTCCCAACATACCCAACAAATTCTCAGTTTTTTCAGCTAGTTTATCAACAGCATCATCTGTGGAATCCTGAATCACAACCTTCTTCTTTTTCTTCTTCTTTGTAGGATCGAATGGGGCAAGCTGCAAGACATTCATGGTTATAGAATTGCTCATAAATGGAAAATTACATCAAATAGTCCACATTATTAAATGATTAGGATCATCCAACAGTAGAGGTGTACACGAACCGAGCTAGCTCGGTTCGATCGCTCGACTCGACTCGAAAAAGCTCAACTCGACTCGGTTCAAAGCTGAGTTTGAGCCGAGTCGAGCTGATTTTTTTAGCTCGAAATCATGTTCAAGCTGGCCCCAGCTCGACTCAACTCGGATCGAACCCAGCTCGAATCGAACCAGTTCGGTGACTCGGTTACTTTGATATTGATGTTGCTCACCAAGTGTTTTATGAAATGACTCAAAGAAGTGTGGCTGGTGGCAAGGAATGCATGTATATGAAACCAACACCCTTTTTTTCTTGATTTTTATGTTGCTTAGAAGGTATTTGATAAAATACATGTAAATCCATTGCTGCTATCTCAAATACAGTGAGATTTTGAAGGTGCAGTCCAGGTGTTTGTGAAAATGCTGCAATGGCGAACACGGCTCGATCTTGGCTCGAACTCGGCCCGAGCTCGCCCAAGCTGTTGACCGAACCGAGCCGAGCTGGTCAGTCAGGTTAGAGGACCGAGCCGAGCCGAGCCGAGTTCGAGCTGAGGTCAGGTAGTGGCCGAGCCGAGTCGAGCTGAGGCCAGCTCAACTCGGTTCGACTCGATGTACACCCCTGTCCAACAGGGAAGATTTCTGGGATATTTACAATTCATGATGCAACCCACTATATGAACAGTTGGGATCACCAAAAGGTGGGCCATGCATCTAGTTTGTTGGACTGACTAAATTGCTCAATCGAGCCCTGTGCATTTCCTCGTACTTTAGTGGATATAGCCAACCACTGGTTGGCATTCGAACACAGTAAGGAACAAAGTATATAACGCATGTACATAGTACAAATAATAACACAACAAGATACTTCCTAAGCCATATCCTATTATTTGTGCTAGCTATAAACAAAATTATCCCATTAATGCAACAGTATCTGCACATATTTGCAGGGGTGGCAACGGATCATGAAAGGGCTGGGTCAGGGCCAGCCTGAGTTCAGGCCCATTTGGTAAACTGGCTTGGAATTCAGGTCTGAACCTGACCTCAGCCAGAGAATACATGGTTTGGGCCAACCCATTTAAAATTGATTAGACCAGAGCCCGGCCCAACCTGTAACATCTAAATAGTAATTGTGTCAGACCCAGCCTGGCCCAAATGGACATCCAGCAATAACAACAGTAGCTGTTACAGCACCATTACTATTATCGAATACCTTCATCGACATAGAGAAAGCATATGATCATGTTGATTGGGAATTCTTCATCAACCCAACCTATTTAAATAATCTTCATCATCACTGTAGATTCATAGACTTGTCCCAGAAATATAATAAATAATAATATGAACTATCTGATCCCCTCCCCAAGCATATGTACAGAATCAATGGGCCATACATTGACATTCCTACAAGGCCCTTGGTCAAGTGGTCTAAACCATTGATCATAGGACCACAGACGGACAATGCCCCAAAAGACCTCTCCAATGGGACAATCCTACCATTATCAGTTGGCTTGGAGGCATAACATGAAGAAAAAATACTGCAGTGGCACAGATTCAATTGAAAAAAGGCCAAATATTGGATGGAGAGAATCCTATGAGTGTAAGAGATTTTTGGGCATTTTCCATCTTTATCCAGGTCCATCTCAAGGTCTAGGATCACCATTCCATGCTGCCCACTTGTAAATTCCAACATAAGAGTGATGATGATGATGATGACAACAACAACGACAACATCAACAATCATGAGATACTAAAGAAGGTAGGAGGCATGGATAGAGATAAGGTGACTTAGGCCCATATCGATTCTCCACAGCGTTTTTTAAGGATTTTTTTTAATCAATAAGTAATGTGATTCTATTTTTCTAGGATTGTTGGGATATTATTAAGGTGGATATATGAGCTTCATGAAACAATTTCAAAAGTAATCAATCCTGAACAAAGGTTTCAAAGTTACATTTGTAACCCCCATTCAAAATAATAAACAAGCATCAGAGATCAAGGATTTTAGACCAACAAGTTTGGTCGGAGATGTATACAAGATTTTAGCAAACATACTCTGTTAGGCTGAGGGAGTCTATGAGTTGGGTCATTTCCCCTTCCCAAGGGGCTTTTGTGAAACATATGCCAATTCTTGAAGGTGGCCAATCGGCTCATTTATTGGAGGATAAAAGAAGGGGAATCCAGCATTTTACATAAAGTGAACATCATGGTATTCAAAAACAGTTATGTAATGGGCATTACGTACCGATAACAGTGGGTACTGTTACACGTTACAGAGTTGTTACAGCTTTTCTTTAGTGGTCGTAACAGTCGTTACGGCTAGTATCCTAACAATAACAACAGTAGCCATTACCATGGTTTGCTGTAAAGGCCGTTACGTAAATGTAACGGTGGCAACCGTTACACGTTATGGGGTCGTAAAGGTCGTAACAGCCACTACGGAAAAAATGACCCATAAAGGCCGTTATAACCCCCATAACAGCCCATTACACCCCTTGTAAAGGCCGGAATGGTCAATTACGGGGTTGATACAGTTTTTTCAAATTTCTTCAATTAAAGAGAGAGAGAGAGAGAGAGAGAGAGAGAGATTGTAACGGCCATTATGGCCCCCATTATGGTCATTACACCCTGTATCATAAGGGTAACAGTGGTGCCTGTTATAGCCAATGTTATCGTTACGGAATACCCTAGCCGTTACAACACTATTACCGTTATAGAATACCTTCATCGACATAGAGAAAGCATACGATCATTTTGATTGGGAATTCTTGTGGTATTCTCTCCACAAGATGGTTTCATGGTATTCAGTCTATTAGTCTTATCGGAAATCCCTACAAGATCCTTGCAAAAGTGTTGGCTAACAGATTTCAGTCGGTTCTATCATTAATCATTTCGGAAAATCAAGGCGCCTTCATTGCAAACAAACAAATTTTAGACTCAGCACTTCTAGCCCATGAATGCATCAACTCAAGATATAAGGAAGGTATAAAAGGCGTGATTTGTAAGCTAGATATTGAAAAAACATATGACCACATAGATTGGAGGTTCTTAGTGTACATGATGCGAAGAATAGGTTGCGGTATCAAGTGGATTAGCTGGATTCTCGAATGTATATTGTCCGGGTCTAATTCAGTGTTGGTGAATTGCTCGCCCAAATCTTTCCAAAACAAAAAAAAAAAAAAAAAAAAAAAAAAAAAAAAAAGAAGAAGAAAGAAAGAATGGCTCGCCCAAAAGCTTTTTCAAAGCCTCTAGGAGTCTAAGACAAGGAGACCCTTTGTCCCCTTTCTTGTTTATTGTCGTAGCGGAAGCCCTAAGTGCCATGCTGGAGAAAGGTCAAGTGGCAGGTATTATATCTGGTTTCAGTGGCTCAAGAGGGACCAAAATATCCCACCTACAGTTTGCGGACAACACATTATTGTTTTGTGATGCAAAGGGGTCTAAAGATTAACGCAGGGAAGACTGAGATGCTTAGCATTGGATTATCTAAGGAAGAAGTTTCTATGTTCGCAAAAGTATTTGGATGCGGTGTTGGATCCTTTCTAACAACTTATTTGGGGCTTCCGTTATGTCTAGGGAAGCCACTGAAGCATTTATGGAACAAGGTGATTGAAACATTCCAATGGAAGTTGTCCAAATGGAAAGGGCGATTGCTATCTTTAGCTGGGCGCATTATTCTCATTAAGGCGGCTCTATCCAACCTCTCAATTTATTTCATGTCCCTATACAAGTGCCCAAAATCTGTTTTGGTTAGATTAAACAAGATGCATAGGGATTTCTTATGGCAAAGAGCTTAAGACAAATAGAGCTTCCACCTATTACAAACCCCTCCATGAAAGCAACGTGGGTATGAGAAATTTGGAATCCCTGAACATTACATTGCTCAGCAAATGGCAATGGAGATTTGACACCAAGGAAGGCCACCTATGGAGGGAAGTCATTGCCACAAGATATGGCATGGAGGAGGGGGGTTGGGAGGTCAAAAAATCCTCACATTACCATGCCTCAGGAATTTGAAGGCTATATCATGTCGATGGCTCCTCTTATCCAATCTAGCATAGTCTTTTCCCTCAGAGATGGATCTCATATTCGTTTCTAGAAGGATCCTTGGTGTAGAGATGGGCCATTGGAGGTGGAATTCCCTTCGTTAGCAAGTTTAGCCCCAGTGAAGGACATAATGGTAGCCTCTTACTTTTCAGTCGTCGAGGGGAGGGGGATTTGGTGTCCCCCTGTGTCAGAGGAAGTTATCAGATGAAGAAATCGAGGATCTTATCAAGTTATTGGAGAAGATAAAAATATATAAGCCTAAATCCATCATCAATGGACTCCTTGTGATGGAGTGCATCCTCTTCTGGCAAATTTTCCATTAAGTCTTTATACAACAAAATCTGAGCTTTGGAGCACAAGTCAAATCGAGAATTCTTTCACGCATTCTAGTTCTATGGGGCTCCCCCAAAGATAGCATCTTTCGCATGGTTCATAGGGCGAAAGTGTATTCTGACAATCGACAACCTCCAAAAGAGATCAATGATTCTTCCCAATATTTGTCTCCTTTGCATGAAAGACGCGAAATCAATAGATCATTTATTTCTGCATTGTCTATTCACTTCTCAAATGTGGCTCCACGTTTTTTTAGACATTTGGAGTTGAATGGGTGATGCCTCTCTCGGTTGACCAAATGCTCCCATTATGGCACAGAATCCAATTGGACATGGAAAAGGTCATTCCTTGGCACATGTGCATCCTTGCAGTCCTTTGGAATATTTGGAAGGAACGCAATGCTCGGTGTTTTTGCAACAAGATGAGGCCATAGGAAGAGGTCTCTTGGAAGTCCAAGCGTGATGTATTACAATGGGCAGTCATCAAGTCTTATGTGGATGCTTCGATAGCTAAAAGGATATTGGGGTTGTAAAGGGGTAGGTTCTGTTTTTTTTTTTTTTTTTTAGCTTGGCTTGTCGCCTGCCAGTTCTTTAATAAAATAAGTTCAATACTCTTCAAAAAAAAAAAAATCATCTCTACAAGATTGGAAATTCGTATGGTACTCCCTCCACTCAAAACCCAAACACACCGTACACTCTCAGCCCAAACACCGTATAATACCTCATACCATGCCCATCCCAAAATATTTATAGTTGCTCAAGTTTTCAGCATGTACAAGTGCGGCTTGTGGTTAAATGATCCAACCACTTATATGATGTGCCCCACTTTGGGCTCAAGCATAACAAAGCTCCCAAATGTCACAATCCTGGGTGGCTTCAAAAAGGACAGAAAAAATAGCAAAGGTCCATATTCAACCATAAAATTAAGGCCAGAGATCCAATGATGAGGATCCTCCAATCTAAGGACATGTGCAATCGACATTGTGGCCCACAACATGCATGATTTGTGTCATCGAACCATGTGACACTCACTGTAAGTCACATATCACGCAAACTGCACATTCTCAAGCCGAGCAATGCTTGAGGATGATGGCCATTATACAATGTGTATCATGAAAAGTTCTTATACAAATAAGAATTTCCACAAACAGCCCTATGTTTCCTACAAGCATGTCAAATGTGTAGGACATTGGAAACATGCAAAAGGTGGGCCAAACCGTGAAGATTACTTGGTGTGAAAAGCAAGCTGATTCAATAATTTGGCAAGCCGCACCGGCGAAACCAATGGGCAGCCATCTGACTTAATGTGCCCACCTAATGAGCACATAGGCCCAATTTGCATGGCAGATGATATTTACAGTGTGACCAGTTTTGCACAGTCCAATTATGACCAAAAATCACCAAAGTTTTGAAAATCTCACAATATTATTGTAGAAACTGATCAAAAGATATTATTGCAATAATATCGAGATTTTGAAATTCTTGGCTTAGATTTCTCACGATTATATTGCAAAATCACGTTTTTAGGGCCTGTTTGGATTCATGGGAAGCATGGGAAAGGAAATAGTGTTTCTTGGGAACCCTTATTTCCAAGAAACCATTGGAAAGGAAACATCGTTTTCCTCATTTGTTTTTCAACAAGATTTTCCTAGAAATTTAGGATCTATTTTCAAATTTGTTATTTGGCAAAACAAAAAAAATTCTTGGGAAAAAATTCTACGTAGTCACTAGCATGTGTCAGATTAGCACATGTGGCCCATGTGGGATGCTTGAAGATGAAAAGTAGCAAATGTGAAATGCTTGAAGATGAAGAGTGGCACATGCGGCATATGCGGCATATGTGAGCGCTTGAAGCTAAATTGTGGCACACGTGACACATGCGAGGTGCTTGAAGTTGTATAGTGGCACATGTGGCACAAGACACACATTGGCACATTCGGCACATGGGCACCTAAAGCTAGATGGCAACACTTATGCACATTGGCACCATTGGCACGTGGCATATTTGGGGTGACTGAAGATGGATGGTGGCACATGTAGCACGTTGGTGCGTGTGGAGTGCTTTGCAATGTGGGGCACAAGAGAAGTAGAATGGTGGTACATGGCGCACATTAACGCATATGGGGTGCAACAGAAGATGGATGGTGGCACATGTGGCATATTAGCACATGTAGGATGCTTTACATGTGGGACACAATAGAAGATGGATGGTAACACATGTAACACATTGGCACATATGGCATAGTGACACGTGTGGGGCATAACTGAAGATAGACAATGGCTCATGCAGTACATTGGCACATCTGGCATGTGAGGCTATTAAAGATGGATGGTTGCACATTTGGGCTTAATCCTTGAAAAACTCATTTTCCTTCTATCGTGGGAAAATGTCTTTCTTAGAGGTGGAGGTGGGAAAATGAATTTGCTTTATTTTCAACAAACATAGAAAGTGAGAAATGTTCCCCACAAATTCCCACAAATAAAGGCTTAACAAACAACAGAAAGTAAGTTTCATGGGAAACATTGTTTCCTTTCTTTTCCTTTCCATGAATCCAAATGTTTAGAAGTTAAAATAATTCATTTTTAACTATAAATTTATTTTTATAATTATTTATTAATTTAAAACAAATATCTTTTTATATTTTATATTCAGTGTGATTTTCCCAATAATATTGGGAGAAAAACGTTAAATATGACAATCTCCTGAGAAATTACCTGGTGTAGATCAATATCCTAAACATGTGACACCTAGGTGGGAAAGAAAAGCTATGTGCAATTTTCACATGCAGGGTTCTATGTGATCATTTCTCATAATAACAACAACAACAAAAAGGACAACAGCGATGATGATGATGACTACTACAACAACAACAACAATAACAATAGCAATAATACTAACAACAATAACGATGACAACAGCAACAACATCAACAATAGTAATAATAATAATAAGAACAACGATGATGACAACAACAACTATAACAATAACAATAATAGTAACAACAACAACAATAACAGTAAAAGGTGAAAATAAAATTATTTTACATCTGCCACATCGTCCTTGAGTTCAGTTTCGATCTGAGCTTCTTCCGCCATCTCGGTTCCGAATCCGCAAAGCCCTGAGCAGCATAATAAAAAAAACAAAGGTTCAGGAAATCGGACTCATATTTATGGAGAACTCGAAAATTTCTGAAAAAGATTTTTCTTTCTGCTCACAACGAAAGAAACCTGAATTCTATCCTTCCCATACAGTGACACGAACTAAATCAATCAATTGGAAAACTGATATAAAATAAAATCTGGAAACGGACGGGATAGAGAACAGATTAAAACCCTAGATTTTCATTACCTTATGAGGAACAAAAATCGCTCTCCTTTTCCCTTTTTTTTTCCCTTCTTTCTTTTTTTTCTTTTTTTTTTTTTTGTTCTTTTGAGTTCCGCACCTCTGCTGTAGCTACGAGGGTGAAGGAGAGAACGAGGCTGCGAGAACACAGAGGTTTGCTAGCCACACGTGCACAATTTCCGCACGCGGCCACAAGTGCCAATCTAGCTTGTGTGTAAGAAATAATCCGGTTAACGCGGACGAGCGCCACGATCTTCCTAACCGTCCAATCATTTTCTTTCGTTGGATGATTGGCAAAAGCTTCGAGCAGGGTGGCACCACAGTAGCCAAATGATCAGACGGCTATCATCATTCAATCAAAGTGCTTTTTGGGCTGTGGACCATCCAGCGTAAAGTGGGGAGAAATTTCCTACTGTACGACCCATTTATTGCCCACGGACCTTTTAAGCCCAGCTCCCAAGAATAAGCCCAGCTGTACGGACAGCTTTTCAAGGTCAAAAATGCCCGTGGCTTAGTGGAAGCTGGGGTTTTCCTATGGCTACGGATTATAACCGTAGCCATAACCGTGGCCCCTGCTTTGTGATATGTCTTTCACTATGCATCAAAGGTCTTTCAATATGATTGAAAAAGGTCCAAAACTGTCTAGCAAGTTTGCCTCAAAAATCCTGCAATTTTCAATACATATCAAAGGGTATTCGATATGTATCAGAGGTATTTTTCCATATGGCTACGGATTAAAACCGTAGCCATAATTGTAGTGTTGTGGTACTCTGTGTAATTTTTTTTTTATTTTTATTTTTTACTTTACATGAAGAACTTTATTCTACCCACATTTTTATCTAATACATATTTATTTAAATATGTATATATAAGTATATAAAAAAAAATTTCTCTTTTTTTTCATTTCTTTCTTTATTCATTTAACAAGAATATCTTCTAAACCAAAATTAGTTACTTGACGTACCATATATGATTTTGGGGTAGGAGAAGCTACTTTAGCCAACCAACCTAGTCATTTTCATAGATTCCATCAGATCGATGGTCGAAAATCCATTTCATTCACTTCGCAGTCAATTTCAATCAGTTCGCGGTCAATTTCATTCACTTCGCGGTCAATTTCATTCACTTCGCGATCAATTTTATTAACTTCGTGGTTAATTTTATTCACTTAGCGGTCAATTTCAATCACTTCATGGTCAAATCCCTTCATTTCTCGGTCAATTCCAACGATTTCCCTTCACTTCACGGTCAATTCAATTCATTTCACAATCAATTCCCTTCACTTCACGGTCAATTCCCTTCATTTCACGGTCAATTCCCTTCACTTCATGGTCAATTCCCTTCATTTCACGGTCAATTCCATGCATTTCACGGTCAATTCCGGCGATTTCCCTTCACTTCATGGTCAATTCAATTCATTTCACAGTCAATTCCCTTCACTTCACAGTCAATTCCATGCATTTCACGGTCAATTCTAGCGATTCCCCTTCACTTCACAGTCAATTCGATTCATTTCACCATCAATTTCCTTCACTTCACGGTCAATTCCGTGCATTTCACGATCAATTCCCTTCACTTTACGGTCAATTCCCTTCATTTCACGGTTAATTCCGGTGATTCCCCTTCACTTCACGGTCAATTCCATGCATTTCACGGTCAATTCGCGGCAATTCCCCTTCACTTCATGGTCAACTCAATTCATTTCACGGTCAATTCGCTTCACTTCACGGTCAATTCCATGCATTTCACGGTCAATTTCCTTCACTTCATGGTCAATTCAATGCATTTCACGGTCAATTCCCTTCACTTCACGGTCATTTCCGTGCATTTCACGGTCAATTCCCTTCATTTCACAGTCAATTCCGGCGATTCCCCTTCACTTCATGGTCAATTCAATTCATTTCACAGTCAATTCCCTTCACTTCAAGGTCAATTCTGTGCATTTCACAGTCAATTCCCTTCACTTCATGGTCAATTCCATGCATTTCACTTCATTCACTCCCTTACACTCAAATACACGTCTGAACTCATCTCTGTTATCCCTATAGAGATTTAATGAAGAAAATGGGTGAAAAGAAGGAATATCGATGGTAGAGATGAGTTCAAACGTGTATTTGAGTGTAAGGGAGTGAATAAAGTGAAATTGATAAAGCACCGACATTTTTGACCTGTGAAAAGCTGTCTAGGAGTGGATGCGTCACAGAGAAAGAATGAAATAGAGTGAATGAAGTGAAGTGGACACGCCATGCTATAAATGCTTGCGTTTCTTCGATATATCGAAGGTCACTCGATATATCAAAGGGAGTCCAACGGTCGGGACAAAAGGTTTGATAGTTTTTTGAGGTATTTGCAATCGAGTAAACTTCGAGTGATATCGAACTATACTTTGATATATCGAAGGTCACTCAATATCATCAAATTTTCATTTTAAATGAACACGATGTCTCTAGACAGTTTTGGGTCTTTTTTAATATATCAAATAGCATTTGATATATCGAAGAGGTTTCGATATATTGTAAAATGCAGTGAATGGTTTAGTATGATAACATCGAATAGACTTCGATGTTATTGATAACTTAAGCTCGATATCATCAAGTAGTCTTCGATAACATCGAAGAGCACTTGATAATTTTACCTTTAACATCATCAATAAATTCAAGGTCTTTATAATCGAGTAAACTTCAAGTGATGGCGAACTATCCTTCGATATATCTAAGGTCACTCGATATCATCGAAAATTCATTTTAAATGAACAAAAACTCTTTGGACAGTTTTGGGTCTTTTTCAATATATTGAATGCCATTCGATATATTGAAGAATAGCATATCGAAGCGGATTCGATATATCAAAAATTCAGTGAATTTTCCGTGTATAAATTGCTGGACGAAACTGATTTAGTTACGATAACATTCGTTATTTAATGAAGAGACTCACTCACAATAACATTGAGTAGTTTTCGACGACATTGAAGAGCCCTTCAAAATTGTAGGTTTTGTTTTAAAGAAATTCAAGGTCCATGTAATTGACTGACATTCGATGATATCAAATTCAAGGTCCATGTAATCGACTGAAATTCTAGACAGTTTTTTCATTTATAAGATCATATTGAATTTCGTGAAATGCATGGAAATGACTGTGAAGTGAAGGGAATTGACCATGAAGTGAAGGGATTTGACCGTGAAAGGCATGGAATTGACCGTGAAGTAAAGGGAATTGACCGTGAAATGCATGGAAATGACCATGAAGTAAAGGGAATTGACCGTGAAATGCATGGAAATGACTGTGAAATGAAGGGAATTGACCATGAAGGGATTTGACCGTGAAAGGCATGAAATTGACCATGAAATAAAGGGAATTGACCGTGAAGTAAAGGGAATTGATCGTGAAATGCATGGAAATGACCGTGAAGTGAAAGGGATTGACCGTGAAATGAATAGAAATGACCGTGAAGTGAAGGGGAATCGTCAGAATTGACCATAAAATGCATGGAATTGATCGTGAAATGAAGGGAATTGACTGTGAGATGCACAGAATTGAGCGTGAAGTGAAGGGAATTGACCGTGAAGTGCATGGAATTGACCGTGAAGTGAAGGGGAATCGCCGGGATTGACCGTGAAATGCATGGAATTGACCGTGAAATGAAGGGAATTGACCGTGAAATGCACGGAATTGACCATGAAGTGAAGGGAATTGACCGTGAAATGCATGGAATTGACCGTGAAGTGAAGGGGAATCGCCGGGATTGACCGTGAAATGCATGGAATTGACCGTGAAGTGAAGGGAATTGACCGTGAAATGCATGAAACTGACCGTGAAGTGAAGGGAATTGACCGTGAAATGCATGGAAATGATCATGAAGTGAAGGGGATTGACTGTGAAATGAATAGAAATGATCGTGAAGTGAAGGGGAATCACACGGAATTGACCATAAAATGCATGGAATTGACCATGAAATGAAGGGAATTGATTGTGAAATGCACGAAATTAAGCGTGAAGTAAAGGGAATTGACCGTGAAATGCATGGAATTGACAGTGAACTGAAGGGAATGGACCGTGAAATGCACAAAATTGACCATGAAGTGAAGGGAATTGACCGTGAAATGCATGGAATTGACCGTGAAGTGAAGGGGAATCGCCAGGATTGACCGTGAAATGCATGGAAATGGGCGTGAAGTGAAGGGAATTGACCATGAAATGCACGGAATTGACTGTGAAGTGAAGGGAATTGACCGTGAAATGCATGGAATTGACCGTGAAGTGAAGGAGAATCGCCGGAATTGACCATGAAATGAATGGAAATGACCGTGAAGTGAAGGGAATTGACTATGAAATGCATGGAAATGACTGTGAAGTGAAGGGAATTGGCCATGAAATGCATTGAATTGACCGTGAAGTGAAGGAAATTGACTCTGAAATGCATGGAATTGACCGTGAAGTGAAGCGAATTGACCGTGAAATTCATGGAATTGACAATGAAGGGAATTAACTGTGAAATGCATGGAATTGACCACGAAGTGAAGTAAATTGACCGTGAAGTGAAGGGAATTGACCGTAAAGTGAATTGAATTGACCGTGAAGTGAAGGAGAATTGCCAGAATTGACCGTGAAATGCATGGAATTAACCGTGAAAGGAAGGGAATTGACCGTGAAATGCACGGAATTGACCATGAAGTGAAGGGAATTGATCGTGAAATGCATGGAATTGACCGTGAAGTGAAGGGGAATCATCGGGATTGACTGTAAAATGCATGGAATTGACCGTGAAGTGAAGGGAATTGACCGTGAAATGATTGAAATTGACTGTGAAGTGAATGAAATTGACCGTGAAATGATTGAAATTGACTGTGAAGTGAATGAAATTGATCGTGAAGTTAATGAAATTCATCACAAACTGATTGAAATTGACCACAAAGTGAATGAAATTGACCGTGAAGTGAATGAAATGAATGAAATTGACCGCGAACTGATTGAAATTGACCGTGAAGTGAATGAAATGGATTTTTTACCATCGACCTGATGGAATCTATGAAAATGACCAGGTTGGTTGGCTAAAGTAGCTTCTCCTACCCCAAAATCATATATGGTATGTCAACCAACTAATTTTGGTTTAGAAGATATTCTTGTTAAATGAATAAAGAAAGAAATGTAAAAAAGAGAGAAAAAAAATTTTATATGCTTATATATACATATTTATATAAATATGTACTAGAGAAAAATGTATGTAGAATAAAGTTCTCCATGTAAAATTTAAAAAAAAAAGAGAGAGAGAGAGAGAAGTGCATAGACTGTCGTGGCACTATGGTTATGGCTACGGTTATAATCCGTAGCCATAGGGTCGTGGTTTTTTTTTTTCCTGTTGTAATCCCCACTACTTTTTATGGGTCCTATTATGAGGTATGTGTTATATCCAAATTTTCCATCTATTTAGCAAACTCGTATTAAGGCTTGGGACGAAAAATAAGACAGATCTAGCTATCAAGTGGACCACACTGTAAAAGGCAGTAGAGGATTGAACGTCTACCATTATGAAATTTGTTTTTCCTCTTCATCTAGGTCTTTGTGACCTTATGAATATATTGGATGGAAAATAAATGTCATGGTGCGCCCTACAAAATTTTTAACGGTGAAAATCAATTTTCCCGCTGCTCTTTGTGGTGTGGTCCAGTTGATCTTTGGATATGATTTTTTTTTTTTGTGATAATGCTCTGAAATGATCTCGAAATATGGATGAACGTTGTGGATATAATAAATACATAACTGTGGGGCCCATGTAACTTTGATCTCTTTTGAACCGTTTGTACAACTCGGAGTTCGAAGAGCGTCAGCGCTCGTCTTCGAGCACGAGGCAATCCACCTCTGGAAGGAAAGTAGGGCATTTTCGACCTAAGAAATGGAGCCGTATGGCTGGGGCTTATTCTTGGGAGGTAAAAAGCAAGTGGGCTTAAAAAGGTTGGTGGGCCATATATGGGTCGTACAGTTGGAAATTTCTCTAAAGTGGGGCTATAGAGATTGTTTTGGTACTGAGTTTCTCGAGCCCACGCCACATAGAGTGGCGCGACTAGGCTGAGCTGGGCATTGAGTTGAGTCGTACCGAGTTAGGGGTGATTCGACTTGATTTGGTTTTGAAATAGGCCTGACCCGAACTCGATCCGACTCGATACTGAGTCCAACATGCCTAACACGATCCGAGTTCGGTCTGGCCTGGACTGATCCGGACCGAGTCTGATCCAATCAGAAGTACCGAGTTGAGTCAAGTTGGCACCGAGTCGAATTGAGAGATGAGGGAGGGAGGGAGTGAAGAGGAGAGAGAGGAGGAGGAGGAGGAGGGTGATGGTGGTGGGTGGTTTTCGGGCTTGGAAGAGGAGGGAGGGAGGGAGGGAGTGAAGAGGAGAGAGAGGAGGAGGAGGGTGATGGTGGTGGGTGGTTGTTGGGCTTGGAAGTGGAGGAGGATGAGGGAGGGAGGGAGGGAGAGAGAGGTTCGGATCAGGTCGGGGTAGGGTTAGAGAGTCGAGTCGAGTCAGGTTTCGAATCGAGTCAAGTCCAACCGGATCGAGTTTCGGGTCGAGTCAGGTCAAGTTACTGGGTAACTCGAACTCGACTCGATTTGAGTTCGGATTGGGCGAAGCTTACTCGATTTAGACTGACTCACCCATTCGGTTCAAGTCGAGTCAGATCAAATTGAGTCGGATGAGTCGAGTTAGTTGGATTGTGTCGTCCTGTGCCCACCTCTAGCTGTGACCCCCGAACCAACGTTGTGGTTGAGACCCTAACAGTAGGGGCCCACCTTAATGTGTGAATTACATATCCACGTCGTTCATTTGTTTCTGCAACTTATTTTATACAATGGTCCCAAAACTGAAGCTGATAAAATTTTTAGATGAACCACACCTTAGGAAATAGTGATTATGGACCATTAAAAACCTTTTGTAGGCCACAAAAGTTTTTTTATCAAGCTGATATTTGCTTTTTTCCTTTCATCCAGGTCTGTGTGACCTTATCAATAGGTTGGATGGTCAATAAACGTTATGGTAGACATGAAATTTTTTTTAACTGTGGGTGTTCAATGACCCATGTTTCCTTGTGGTGTGGTCCACCTCAGGAAACAGTGGTTATGGACCATTAAAAACATTTTGTAGGCACTAATTTTTTTTTTTTTTGTATGAAGCTGAAATTTGTTTTTCCCTTTCATTTAGGTCTATGTGACTTTATCAACAACTTGGAAGTTCAATAAACATTATGGTGGATGGTAGAAAGTTTTTTAATGGTGGGTGTTTAATGACCCTTATTTCACGTGGTGTGGCCCACCTATAGACACCCCAAATTAGCTAAGTGTCAACCAGTTCTGACCAAAACCGGCTGACACTCCACTAGTTGTGAGTTCTGCATGTGATTCGGGCTTGGTTCTGCATGTGGTTCAGGTTTGGTTTACGCGAGCCTTGCTTTCAAACGAAACTATGGCTTCAAAGAACTGAACCCGGTCACGTATCCCTTTTCAAATGCACATAAAAGGGAGAGGTCTAGTGAGAGAGAGTCTAGCAAGAGAACCAAAACGAAGAAAGTCTAGCGAGAGAGCCAAAACGGAAAGAGTAACAGAGAGAGTCTAGGGAGAGAGCCAAAACGGAGAGAGTCTGATGGAGAGAGTCTAGCGAGAGAGCCAAAATGGAGAGTCTAATGAGAGAGTTTGGCAGAGAGAGTCTGGCGAGAAAGCGAAAAGGTAAGAGTTTGACAGAGAGAGTCTAGTGAGAGAGCCAAAAGGAGAGATGGGGTGCCTATCTAAGACAGAGACAAAAAGTTTGTCTCTTCTATTCTCTCGATCGCATCCATTCTTTCAATCTCTTATATTTTATTTTAACTTAAAAGCCAACGATGTATTCTTGATTTATTCTTTTCCAGTATGTATATTCCAACCCTACTATTTTGAACACCTGAGGTAGTAAGCTTTGCTTTAACATCATGTAAAATATGTTCTACAGTTGCCTCCTTTGAGGATTTGTTCTTGTATATCAAAATATGTGACTTAAAGAAGTAACGAAAGACTTTGTATTCTTTTTCTTTTCCAGACTTCTATCGGAAAGCTTTTTTCTACCTCTCTTATTGCTTTTTCAGTTTATCTTTTATAGTTTATACATCTAAATCTTAGTATTTTACTGAAAGTTCCTTGAATCCCTTTTGAAAGCATATACAACCTGACAAATTAGAGACTATGTTTCACACAGGCATTAAAAGGTGCCTAACCTCTTCATTTTTCATAACCAAAATCCTTACCTATAATCCATGGCATTCGAGTCAAGAATTCTTTGGGTTTTTTTTTAAATTTTTTTTAATTTTATCTTAAGGCAATTCTACAGATTTTAGTATACTGTAGATTCTGAAGCCTTTATTTTGGCTAGTCACGACTCCAAAACAATGTTCGGTTGAGCTATTCTATCAATATTGTGAAATGTAATATACAAGCTAGAACCATATCGAGTTATTGCAAACCAAGTGCGCACATCCGGGGGGCTCATCGTCCATGATACAATCATGTTGTATTAGGTGTTACGAACGGTATAAGTATAATTATTAACTTCTCTTCTCAACCCTTCCGCAAGGTTCAGGTATGGAGGTCTTAGCTATTAGATTTGGATAAACTTCAGATCCCGGCCTTCATACGCTACTACATGTATCAACTAAGCACCTAAAATCATAACCTCTCTTCTCAACCCCTCCGCGAGGTTCGAGTATGGAGGTCTTAGTTATGGGTTTCACTGGATCTGGATATACTTTAGATCTGGGCCATCACATGCTATCGCCCATATCAACTGAGCATATACTAATCTAGGTTTACGAAAGACGTATACTCTATGACTTATTGGGTATCTGAATCTTGTCACATCAGAAATCTTAATAAATTATAGTTTCATATCTATCACACACACACACAAATATATCCATCACTCGACTCATGCAACTATCATACAGTTTGACCCTGATGCCTAGTGAGTAGCCCTGGGGAAAAATTTCCCTGAGATTTCACAAAATAGTGACTCTGCTAGGGATGTAGCTCATAGCCAAAGGCCCGACTCAAAATGTCGAGTTGTACATTAAAAAGGGGATTCATTCGAACTTCTAGTATCGTGCTAGTCTACATCTACTAGCATAGTTTACATTCATGTCTTTAGATTCAACATTTCAGTCTCGTACTGGTACATTTATATTCTTGTATGTACATTCTTGTCTTTCCATTACCTCATTTTCATCCATTTTTTATTAAAAAACAAAGGAGAAAGACAACATAATAAGAGAAGGTAGAGAGCAAAGATATAGAGAAGACCAGGAAGGGAGAGCCAAAAACAGAAAAAGATGCACCTGACCTGACTTAACTATTAGTAATCACAAGCTTTACAAAATCCCATGGGCTTTTCCTATCATGCCCCAAACTCAGAAATCGGGCTCACAAAATTTTCGATTGCCGAATTTGGTGCCGACAACCTCCATAGTGCCCCATTCTCGGCTCCTAGCACCCATACACCAGGTTCTAATCATAGGATCCTACAAGAAAGATTTTCTAATGTACATTTATCTCATAAGAAGCATAATCGCAAGTTTACCCAAATCACAAAGACAATATCATCATCACATATCCACTAATATAAACATTTGAATATAGTGCTAAAAGGGAAATACATATATCGAAATCAAAGCTCCAGAAGTCAGCTGCACGCTCCAAGCTTGACGCTGCTGTAACCTAATACCACCTGCACGCATCTGTCGTGCATAAGCTTATAGAAAGCTTAGAGGATGGTGAAAGTGGGTGTACAAGATAAGTGCCAAGTATTCAATACAATACCATAATCATACAATGTCGAAAATACTAGCAAGATCATGAATCATACGATATCAGAGTGAGCAGAAACATGCTGGTAAGTCCACGAGTCATATAATATCAGAGTACGCAATACATATCATAATGAGCCAAATATCATATACTGCGGATGCAATGCAATATGCAAATCTTGCTAAGTCTGTCTAGGCCATATAAGTGCAGAAACATAGCAACCCAAAATGTCATATTCGGCGGATGTAATATAATATGCGATGTGAATAAAATGACCAAGCTGGAGTGTAAGGTCGGGATGATAGTACGTAGTATCGCATACTATGGGATCTATCACAAGGGGCTTCTATCCAAACCAGTCTCTTACCTAAATTTGGATAGCTAAACTCAATGTGGTCGACTCCTGATCTCAGCTTAGTCGCGCGCCCCAACCGAAATCCTGACCACTGCGAAGGTACACATGATGACTTGATTTCACATCACCAGCCCGAGTGGATAGTGAATGAATGAATGAGTATAATGCTGAGTATACAACTCCTGCTCAATAAGTCCACATATCAACATCGTACATCTCTAGGATCATCACCGGGGTCTAGTACACTCTACATGCAATCGCTGCCCACTGGACGCGTGACCATGCAAGTGGAAGAGACCTCACTATCCGCCTGGCTAGTAGTTAGCCAATATCTACCTAGCACGTCGATAGCAAACCCAACTACGAGCTGGTCAAACTCAGCCTAGCTATGCCCACTACCCTCGAGCGGGTAAGGCCACAACTCCTTCCCAATCGACCACGACATAGTGGGAGATGCAACCTACTGGTATTCGGCACTCGGGCACTCATGTATCTACTTGGTCTAGACATTGGGGGCGTCTTCTAACCACGGAGGTTTAGAGATTTTCACCCAGAGACATCTATGGCGCCCGATGTTAGTAATAGATTTCTGGTGTCCCATCTGGCCATCCACGACATGCCTGTGGAGGCTACGACCCTGATGTCGCTACGGTGTACAGTTATCACAACACACAATGCAAGATGCATGAGTCATACAATCCAGTCATGCATCAATCCTGCGCATACCGCGCGCTCATGTGAGACAATCTCCGCCTATGGAGGAGTCTCATAACAACCTGCCCAATGACATATGCAATGATCAATTACATCTCATAACAAACATACATATGATGCATATAGGCATATATCATGATGCTATGCTATCACTTACTCATAATTGGTATCGCTAATCGGCATTGATAATTGGCTTATACAATCGACCTCGACAATTGGTCTCGACAATCGGCCTCGACAATCGATAATCGGCCTCGACAATCGGCACTGATGATCATCATCGACCTCGATAATCGGCACTGATAAGCAGCATTGATAATCGGCATTGATAATAAACCTCAATAATTGGCATTGATAATTGACATCGATGATCAGCATCGGCCACGATAATCGGCACCGATAATCAGCATCGATAATCGGCATTGATAATTAGCCTCGATAATCGGCATCGATGAGAATGGGCCTAACAAGGCCTAAGGGAAGGTCACAATGTGGACATTTAACCATCATTGCCCATCAATGAGGACATTCAACCAACATTGCTCCCAAGGAGTGGCCCACATAGAGACAAACATATAGTGGGGCTCATGGCCTCACACAAGGATCCAATGTACTTTTCAATGGGCTTTAACATACGGGACTTGTATACATCACATCGGGCCTCGCTCATGGGCCACATACACATCATAATGGGCCTCATCATATGGGTCATATATACGTTACGTGGGCCGCATCACTTGGGCCTAATACACATCACGATGGGCCGCATTACATGAGCCTAATATACGTCACGTGGGCTACATCCACAGGCCGCACCAATGGGCCTCATATATATCAAGTGGGCCACACCAATGGGCCTCATATACATCAAGTGGGCCGCATAAAACACATACCTCTGGTGGGCCTGAAAACTGATAGACGGCAAGGATAAAATATACATCACAGTGGGTCCCACTGGATGTGGGCCATCCAAAAAACGGGCTAGCTGCTGGGACACATACTTCACGAGGGCCCCACATACATCACTGTGGTCCTCCATCCTAGTGATGGAGTGGTGTGAATACAACACATCATCAAGGTAGGGCCCACCATAACGTTATTTCCCACCCAATCTGATTATAAGGTCGCAAAGACCTGAATTGAGAGGAAAAACAAATATTATATTGATCCAGAACTTCTGTGGTTTCAAAAAGGATTTCAATTGTAGCCGTTTAATCCCCGCTATTTTTGGCAATGTGGTCCACTTAATGAATAGATCTGTCTTATTTTTAGTCCCAAGCCTTAAGACGAGCTCGCCGATTGGATGGACTGTTGGGACATAACACATACATCAGCGGTGGGTCCGCATCCCAGTTGGACGGTTTAGGTATAACACATACATTGTATGGGACCCACAGGGCCTACTGACATGAACCCAACAGCTACATCTGTTGGTGGATCCCCACCATTCAGATGGGTGGATGGGATGAAATACATACGTCATGTGGACCTGCAGAACTTGCTGGTGTTAATTCAGTAGCTACCTGTTGCTGGTGGGGTCCTCAAATGAATGGTGTGGATAAAACCCTCACAACACATGGGTCCATGCCGATGGACAGTGTGGATCAAACCCACACAACTCGCTGACGTCAAAAAGTCAGCTATATTCAACGGTGATCCCACCGTCCAGATGGACGGTGGGATAAAATACACGTATCACGGTGATCTCACAACTGCTGGACATCAGTCCAGCTGCGTCCTTCAATGGACAGTCAGATGTAATAACATTAAGGTGGGTCCACACGTGTGGCCCATCGGTTATATATATATATATTATAAATATATATGTATATACACATACATATGTATTTTATTATATATACATATATTATTTTATTATTATTATTATTTTTTGAGTAGCAGCGTCCAGACATTGACCATGTAAATCAGTACCGTCCAGACATTGTCCATGTAAATCAGCACCGTCCAGACATTGTCCATGTGAATCAGCACCGTCCACACATTGTCCATGTAAATCAGCACTGTCCAGCACAATCTGGACGGTGTGGAATAAATACATCATGGTGGTGTCCACGTTGGCAAAACAGGTGGATGGCTTGGGTAAAACACATATACCAGGGTGAGCCCCACCCCCTGGACGATGTGGATGACATAAATACATCAAGGTGTGGTCCACCGTCTAGATCTGCTGGACGGTGTGCATACACCACATACATTAAGATGGTCGCACACCTCCCATCTAGATGGAGGGTGTGGGATGAAAACATACATCATGGTGTGGTGGATCTCCACTGTCCAGCATCATGGTGGGCCACACATCAAATAAAAGGGAAAGAGAGAGAGAGAAATAGAGAAATAGAGAGAAAAATTAGTGAAGGGGAGGGACCCTGCCACTATGGGCCCTCCCTATACAATGCATATATTAAGATGGGTCCCACCATAAGTGGGCCCTTAAATCACAAAATCAAAACATAAAATCACCCACCTTTGGATATCCCCTTCCTTCTTCCACCAATGCATCCTAGAGCTCCATGGAATGCATTTCAATGGTCGAGATGAAGCTTGGAGGGTGGGATTGGATGGTAGAAAGGTGGGCCACACTAGCTCTCTTATGGAAATAGCTTGGACGGTTGCTCTCATGGAGCTTGGGAGAAAAATGAGAGAGAGAGGTGATGCAAGAGATGGGTGTGATGGGTGAAAGGTGATGGATGTACTTGACACAGTTGACTTTGGGGATGGGTATGCGTGATGAGAGTGATGGGGTGTGTACTTGACATTTGATAGGATATATTCTCTTAAAATTTACAACGCGTGGCGTTTTCCTCGAACTGAATGCGGGTCCACATCTCCTAGCCCTGGTATCGCCTCGGCACGTGAGACGCGATGTCGGAACCGCAGCGACGGCGCAGTCGCAAGGATACAAGTCTCAGGTCGAGCTAACTCTGGAATACGAGACACAACTCAGGGCTGCAGGCAAATGCCGATTTCAGGTCGCAGGTTGTCGGAATTCAAAAGGGAGGACCATGGAAGCCTACGGAATGGTACAGTCTAGGATACGGGCCTTACATTTCCTCTATTCTCATTTTTCATAACCTGTTCCCAGCAAGAGCTACTCCATTACTCTATTTTGTTTTCAATCTCTTTTAAAATAAATAATAGAAGAGAAAGATATTATGAGAGATATTTTAAGAAACGTTATGATTCTATTCACGAGAAATAGCAAAACCATCATACAATCATTGTGCCCATAAGGCAACTAGGGGTCTGACACCCTGTAAAGTCAGCCTATCGAAGCATCATCTGAACACACATACAAGCCAAAATGTCACTTTTTTGAGATTTGTTGGATCCTACAACCGATTCACCCACACAACAAACCTTCCAACCCACGATAGACCTTGCAATAGCCAATCTAGCTTCCAGCATGAATAGGATAGAGAACTTGATGAGTCTGTAGCTGAACTCACGTGCAATCTTGCATATGAGTCGGCCTTATGGGAGTGAAATGGCCTTCCTAGTAGAGCGTGCGGTCAGGACTATCTCTCACAGGATGAAGGTAGGCAGGAACAGGTTGTCTCCCTGCCCCACACGGTATAAGAAGTCCACCATTAAGCGCGTACACTCACTGTGATTGCTCCACCTGGGGTACACATTGTACGTGAAGATGTGGTGGAGCAGGCGGAAATCGTCGGTCATTTTGGATGCTAGGAGGCTATTGTTTGGATTCCAGTGGACTAGGTGGCCACAAAGGAATCACGCGCGGTGGTCCCTTTCACGTGCACTTAAAAGGTTCTTCTCACTAGCATGGACCTCGCCAAGCGGCATTCTCATGACTCGGGTTATCAAGGCAATATTAACTATGACATCTCGCCTGCCCACAAGAAATTTAAACTGTAAAGGCTCCAGTGTCGGCTCCTAGATATGCGCGTAAAAGGATCGGATAGTGTTTACATTTGCCTTTGTCTTACCCTCAAATACGGGACCCCACCCAGCATCAACCAGGCTGTCCATCACCAGATATTGCCCAAAGATCCTCTCATCCATATGTGCTTCGAAAAGGACCCTACGGCCCTCAAACCTTCCATGAGACAACTCCGTCAATAGAGCCCTTTCAATGGGAGCCTGGGGATCGAGATCCCGTTTGGTCCTTATCTCCCAATCGACGCTTGTATCTGCGATGGCGCTTCTCGGCCTTCAAGATCGAGCAGGGCGGCTAGGCCTGGCTTCATCCGTGGGGGCCCTCTTCTTCCCCATAAGAGAAAGAAGTGTAGAGATGGAGAAAATCATTGCCACAAGCTCAAAAAGAGACATGAGAATGAAGAAAAATTTGGGAAGTGGGATAGGTTGGATTTAAAAATAGATGAGACACAAATATAGTCTTGTGTGCTCAAAGGAGGGAAAAATAAGGAAATAGAAGATGGATTTTGATGGAGGTGGTGAAGGGATGTTTGTATTAAAAAAAATGAGAAAGTAGGAGAATGGAGGGGAGATTTGAGAGGAGAAAATGAGTTTTTAGAGAAAAGGGAGAGCTTGGTAGTGTGTAAGAGGGGAGAATAGGGCAAACCTAAAGGGTATAGGGGTCCCCATGCGATTCCGTGGGCCCCACAGCATCCCACAATGAGCGGCCCGACCGGCCCTGGTTGGCTCGACAGGCCTGGGCTAGGTGATCGGTGAAGGCTCGCCAATCCGGCGATGCCATCGCCGGTCCCTGGACCATCCGGCGATGGCTCACCCTAGGGGCAATGCCATCCCCCCCGAGGTGCTAGAAATGTGCGGGGTCCACTCTGGACCCCCCGATTTGTACGATTTGGGCCCCCTGCTTCGTTCGAGCCATTTCGGGTCCAACTGCGCATATATTCATGCTTTTCAGTTTGTTTAGATGTGAAATAGGCTGCATTCTCATTTAAACCCATCGATTGACGGTCGAAGAAAGGTCTGGGGTCAACACGCATAATCTCGGATGTGTACGGGCCCCAATTCTAAGGGTCAATTTCAGTCAATTCCGTTGTCTGGCGAAACTGGGAATCCTACGATCATTTTTATATTATATCGCACCCTCCTATGTCAAAATACATCAGTGTGCGTCGTGTAACCATAACCCAGGTCCGGTTTAGTCTAAATCATGCTCTGATACCAACTTGTAACACCCTGAAAATTGGCGGTCGAGCATAGACTCAACTTCCGAGTTCCAACTCATCACTTATGCAACATAGATAATGATGATTAAATGTTGTCCGTATTAGAGCCTTAAACATGAATGAGATTATACTAAAACAGCATGTCATACTCCAAAGACAAATTAAAGTGCGTTAGCGAAAGACTGTGATGTGTATATAGACTGTATAAAAGTAATAGCAAGCTCTCAAAGTATGAACGTCACTAGGTTAAATAATTACAAGTTTGATTCAAAATATACAAAAATCAAAATGTGTAATGTTCTCTATCTAAAACCCTATAGTCTCGACAGTGCAACTCCAAGCCTACATAGACCTACCAGAGAGTTACACATAGGAGAACTCCTCCTCATCATCGTAATAGTCCGGCATTGCTTCATAAGCATCACCATCACCAGCAGCTAAGACAGAATCTGGTTGGTGTGTACAACACCGTCCCAGAACGTAGGAGTGAGCGATCAACTCAGTGAAACTATGTAGCAAAGGTTAATATGTTATCAATTAAGTCAAGCAGTAATGATAAAGCAGTACAACACTCATGTCCTAAGTACTCTTGTTAATGCAAGAATGGTATGTTGTAATGATGCATGCCCTCGCCTGCACTCTCTCTTGTGACAACATCTTACGATCATGACATGCACCACTCCCAGTAAACGTGCCTTTCCTCACCAAAGCACCGTGCAATGCGATGCATGATCGTGTTATCCAAGTTCTTAGTTAGCCCTTTTTCATACAACAGGATTGGGAAGCTAAGGCACCTCCCTTTATATTATATACCCAAACATTAATCTATTTAGGGTAGTCACTCCTAGTCATTCACATACGATAGATGATTCCAAGTCGCCACAGAGAGGCTCGTCACCTCAGTGCAGGTCTGGTTTATACTTTAGTTTACTACGGAGAGGCTCGTCACCTCAGCACAGTTTAGAGTATGCTCGAGGTCACTACGAGAGGCTCGTCACCTGATCGTAGGCCGACAGCACGAATACAGTGTCCCATACCACTGTATTCCGCTCACAAGTCTGAGTTGCTCACTGGACACTACGGGGAGGCTCGTCACCCCAGTGTAGGCCGACACCTCGACCACAGTGTCCCATACCACCATGCCTAGCTCATGAGTCTTAGCGGATCCAGGTACCAAGGTTAAACGGGTTTTCACTGGTGAGTTTGGTACCTTAGATTCAAGCAGTAGCGTCTATACATGGTGAACATACATTAGGCCAATCGGGTTGCTTGACAAGCTCGACTGGTACGAGCATACGTCGAGCCGATCGACATGGAGTGCGCAAACACTTCATGTGGCCTAACCACTGCCTACAAGCAGCGTACAACTCGGATTCTTCGGGCATGTCTGTCGTCGCTAAACAGCTCAACCACCGACCATAGACCATTACCGATTGCCTGGACTACATCGTAGCCCCAAACACAATACAAATAACAGTATGCGCAGGTATTAATCAAGGACAACATATGAAAGCTAAAATCAAATATAAATCTTACTCTAAGCAATTCAACAAACCACATACTACACATGCACCAGATAATATCATTTCATCCTTAATTCACATAGTAGTAAAATAGGTTATATGAAGGATTCTATAACCATAGATAAAGGAGTTGAAAATCTCATCTCAGCATCCTCGTTACAAGCGTTTAAACAAGCATTTTCACATTCAGGCATTTCATCAAACACTTAGGCTACTCATATCATATACATGTAATACGGTAGTTATAACAGGTATTATAGCAAATCCCTTTACAAGGGGTTCACCGTGCGTACACCAAGCATGTATTATTAGTCAATGAGCATGGCAAGCATAAATCATAATTCCATACACATTTGAACATTTCAACAAGCACACGAAATGCATTAAAATTCACATAATCTACATATACATGCAATATGTGGAAAACATCGTATCTACACACATGTGACAGCAATCAAATCAGTCATAAATCATTACTGACATTGACAGCCTTGAAAAGCATAACCTAAACATTTATAATCCGCACCTTACACCATTAGACTCGTAATGAATTCAGTTCGTACACCAAGTCTTTGTCTATGGCACCACAACAACCTATAACAGGGAATAGGTTAGCTATCCCGCTGTTTGCTCTATTTGAACCTCTGAAATAGGTTAGGATTAGGATTTCTTACCCAAGTACAGAGTCAGAATCGCCGAAATCGTGATACAGATGTGGTGGTTAAGCACGTGGAGTGGCAGGGATCGAATCACAGGAACAACTCCAACTCACACTCACACTTTCTTTCTTTCCTTCTCTTTTCTCTCTGTTCTCTCTCCTAGGGTTAGGAATTCGTATGGAATGAGAGAGAGAAAGAGAAGGGTTTAGTCCCTTATATAGGCCCAGAAGTGATGAGAATGGCCCCAGGGCCATGGTATACTTAGGTTATAACCAAATACGGACTGTTCTGATCCAAAGGAGCACATCTGGGGACTCCTTTTCTGTATGTGGTCGGACTTAAGCTCCCTGACATTGGATCTAGGCCGAGTTAAGTTTTCGGTCTGATTGGATTTATAGTTCGGCCGTGGCGGACCAGTTTCAGTTCAACGGTCACCGATACTCGATCAGGGCCACAAGTGTACTGGCATATGTTGGAAATTTTCCCTAATCCGAGGGTGTAATTGGGTCAGATTCTGATGGTTTGAATCCTTAGATTTGACCTGCAAGTGAAACGACTCAATTCACTTAAGTCCCAGTTCATTTCCTAAAGATATTCGCGTTTCTCACACACTTCGCTCCGGGCTCAAGTTGTACGTTTCTGGATACAATTAGGACTTGATTTCCGAGGTAGTGGTCAAGTCCAATATAGCAGTCATAATCGTATGGTTTCATAGTAATCGGACTTTCGATGTGCGGTACAGGTCTGATACGGAGTTTCAAGGTGCTCCCGAGAGCAACTGGGTTTAGAGATTGATCCTAGATTTCAGGGTAATGCAGCGTTAACGATTTTACATGTTTTGAGTCTTGCAGTTCATATTTATAGTGATCAGTGCTAATTTCATAGGTAATCTAGTTCAGCACTCGATAATTCTCGTCTAATTTCTAAAGGATTTGGTCCTTAGTGATTTCTGCCTAAGGTGGTACTCGGGTCTTTGTACGGATTTTTTTGAGACGTTACAACTTCGGATTCAACTTCAGTTCGACCGAAACATAATGCGACTGTATAAATTTGAGGTGGTTTCACGATCAGATTGCGGAAATTCCAAGTCGATGCGTAAGATGGAGCTTCATAACTATAAATAGGAGTCCCTAGGACGTTCCTAGGTATCTTCTAGGGTTTGAGGAGTGGAGTCAAAGGGTGAAGAGTCACCGCCAAGTGTTTTTCTTCTTCTTCTTTAATTGTTTTCATGTTTTGTTTAAGAGTTCGTAGTTCAATCATGTCTATGGTTAACTAAACCTCTTAGATAGGGTTAAGAGGTAAAGCTTGTAGCGTGATTGGGATGTTTACTTTGCTTTAATTCATGTTTACATTGAACTTCATTGATTTTTAGTTGATTTTAAGGAATATTTTTAGTTTTATATGGTTTGTTGTGACTCAAATTACAATAGACGCTGCTATAGCTTTGAATATCTTCTTTTTTAATTTGAGATTGTTGGATTGACAAATCATGTTGTTTGCTATCACCTCCGGGGCATGGTTGGGTGACAGAATCCCTTTTAATCTCCACAATTCTCTTCCATTGAAGATGGATCAATGATAAGTTCAGAGATTTGATCATATCTTCTTTCAACTGGATAAGATAGGACTATGATTCCAATTTGATCTCTTGAATCAAGTTAGGTAGCATCTTGATTGCTACAAGTGGATCCTCGGCATCCTAGTTCCCACTTTTAAATTCACAAGTTTCAATTACATTATTCACAATTACTCTTTCAACTATTCCAGAATTTAGATTTAGATCTTCTTCTTCTTCTTTTAGTTCTAGTTCTTTTCAGAAATGTACAAGTTTAGTACCTATGGATTCGACCTCGGTCTCACCGAGATTATTACTACATCACGACCCTACACTTGGGGTTGTGAACAAGTTTTTGGTGTCGTTGCCAGAGATTATAATTACATTTTTTTGAATTTAATTTGTATTAGAATTAGGTTAAGATTAGGATTAACTTTCTGTTTTATTTCTAGGTTAGGAATTTTTCTAAACTTATTTTTAGAAACTAACTTTGTTCTCTGTTTTGTAGGATCCTAACCTAGTAACTCCTATCTGGTAACTTCGTTTTAACTTTCTCTCTCTCTCTCTCTCTCTCTCTCTCTCTCTCTTACTTCTTATTTGCTATAGTTTTTAAGTCTTAGATTTTAGGTTAGATTATGAACTTGAAAGCTGAGAGTATTTCGTGCCCCTGTGGGTCCGTGATAACACTCTATGTCTTTTGAGTGAAGAAGGATTAGTCGAAGGGTTGTCTATCCATCACAGAATTAGACACCACTTGAGATCCTCATAGTCAATTGAAGTGATGGCTATAAATCAACCTACAATTCAACCTCAACCTTCGGTTGAGGAATCTCAGGATGAGAATGAGGTGCATCAAACACCCCCACCTCGTACTTTATGAGACTATTTACAACTGGTAGGGGTGAGCGCACCTTCTTGTATGATTTTTCCAGAAAATACAGGAAATATGGATATCAAGCTAGGAGTGATCCAACTCCTTCCAAAGTTCCATTGACTTGAATCTGAAAGTCCATATCTACACTTGAAAGAGTTTGACGAGATAATAGCCACTTTATATTTTCCTAATGTGTTTGAGGACACAATTAGGCTGAAACTCTTTCCCTTCTCCTTAAAAAAAAGCTAAGACATGCTGCATTCACTACATACACAGTCCATTGGCAGATGGAATGACATGACAAGGGAGTTCATAAAGAAATTCTTCCCATATCATAAGACGAACACCATCAGAAAGTCGATCATGAACTTTGCCCAAAAAGAAGATGAGACATTCTTCCAATGTTTGGAGTGGTTCAAGGATCTTGTCAGTTCATGCCCATAATAAGGCTTTGAAACGTGGCACATAACAAATTTCTTCTATGATGGACTGGCATCCTCCATGCGTCAATTGGTCGAGACGATGTGTAATGGAGAGTTCATGAAAAAAGATGTCAATGATATGTGGGATCACTTTGATAAACTTGCTGAAAACGCACAATCATGGGACATCTCCTCAAAACCCAATACCACTTCTAAGCTTACTGAAATGGCCAAGCTATATGTCCTAGAGGGGGGGTGGGGTGAATAGGACTATGCCAAATTAAAAATAAATACAGCGGAATATGAAATAAAGAATAAATAACAATCACAGAATAGGAATGGAAAGCAACCTAAAATAGAGAAATAGAAACATAAATTGTTCTAAGGACAACTTTACACCAAAAACCAAAGTTTATGGTAGGACAACCTTATTTCTAGAACAAATAGAGAAACAGAAGCACAACGTAATAAAAAGATAGCAAAAATATAATGCTGTAATGTAAATCTAAATTATTACAACATTCCCCACTGTGCTTGAAATGTAAAATTTACAACATTCACATCCACACATACATTCCACAATTCTGAATGATAAAAGATAGGAAATATAAATCACACATCCACAACACAAAGAATTATAGTGGTTCGCCTGTGTGTTCACCAACTATTAAACAACAGCTACACAGAATGCTACTCTACTCCTAATATCCTCACACTAGGGATATTAGTGTTCACTATCAAATAGGTTTTCACAGGTTCACCCAAAATGTTCACAATTGTGTCTTTTTCAAAGGGCTTACACAATTCAAAAATCCTCACTTCTGATTTTTCTGGCTCTCCTCAGATAACCAACAACTTTGAGATTTTTCTGGCTTAACCTCAAACAAAACCAAACAATGTAAATTACACAAATTGTAAAATACCTGATTTTCTCCTTCGTTGTAGCAGCCCAAAAGAACCAAGTCGGAGTAGATATTTGAATGTTAAAGTTCAATGTCCAATATTCACTTTATAATGGTTCTAGGTTCTAATAGATTTTAAATTAAAACAAAAGGGCTAGCTCTAAATGATTTTGATTTCAAAAAAAAGGAAAACAATAATTCCTCTTTTTCAGATTAGATTGGAATGCAAGAAAGAAAATCAATTAACAAAGCTAAAGAAAGAGAATATTAAATATGCACACTTAGCTTATATGGAGCACCGACTTATCTCTCAGTAGACCGAATTAATTTAGCTTAAGGTTCATGTTTTATTCTGAGATTCGTGCTCTATTTATAAGTAAGCAAATCACACCTTCGACTGGTCTAAGGACCTCTACGATTGATCGTAGAACCAACAGATATTTGAAAAATTCGGGCGCGATAAAATTTGATAGTTTTAGGACTGGTCGTAGGTGGTCTACGACTAGTCGTGGGTCTCCTACGACTGGTCAAAGCAGGTCGATTTTCAGCACTGTACATTGAGTCGTAGCTCTACGACAGATTGAAGATGCAGTCGACACTGTTCCTACGACTGATCGAACAGTCCCCAGGACTAGTCAAAGCCTAACAGAAAATTTCTGATTTTTGTAACAAACTTACGACTGATTCAGGAATTTCTTAGACAGGTCGAAGCAGTGCTAGGAATAGTCGAACAATGTCCAAGACTAGTCTTAGAATAGACCAAACTCACTTATAAAAAACATATGAATTATGTATCCAAAATGACCTACTCTAAAGGTCAACCTAAGGTCAGTCATACCTCAATAGTGAAGTAAGGACATTGAAACTTTAGAGATGAGTGACCTTTGAAAGTAATGGAGTTTGAAGTCTTGATGGAGCTCAATCTTGAAAGCTTCTTGAGATCTTGAGGTAGAACTTGAATGCATCTTGAGATCTCGATAACAATCTCACTTTCTCGAGTTTTGACTTGTGAATAGTGATTGTTAATCGAAATTGATCTTGAGTAGAGCATTGTTCTTCATATATGCAAGCTTCATAGTAGTGTCTTTGGCACCACAAATTTGACAACACACAGGGCTATAAACTATGGCACTTACAATCTCCCCCTCTGTCAAATTAGTGACAAAACACACTTTCAAGATATGTTTCATAACACAGAATATCTGATTAAAGAATCATGCACCAGTTATTATCAACCAGCATCCTGCAGACTTGTAAATCAATATTCAGTCCACCTCTGCACACCACTGCATATACTCCCCCTGAGTAACATACTCATAAAACATCTTACAAAACAATACTACTCCCTCCTCATGACAACATCCATATCCATATAAATATCATATACATATCCATAACATATCCATACTCCCCCTTTTTGTCACAATATGACAAAGGAAGCACAAGATAGATGGTTGAGGAGAAATAATCAATGAGAAATATGAGAGGTAACTAGTCAAGATATGAGAACATAGTATAGGTAGCACACATTAATTATAGACTGAGTTAAGTTAAAGAGAGTGACAAGCTCAAAACAAGTTAGGAGTAAAAAAGTTATTACAAGCCAATAAACTTAAAAATACTAATCTGATCCAGATGAAGGAGCAGGAATGGAAGGATCAAGTTGATGCATGCCTTTGTTCAAGAGCCTAAGATATTTACGCATATATTTGAACTGTAAATCATGGGCAACAGAGATGTTTTCCATTTTAGCATTTAGACCCTCAACTTTATCTTCCAATGCACTTAGACGTGCTTCAAATGAAGAAGGCTCATAATCTGAATCATTTGTAGAATCGGACTCAAGCTCTTCAAAAATATCATCCATGTTAATATCATCAAGAGGAAGATGATATAAATACTAAAGTGGTCAATCTCACAAGGAAACTCGAGGTCATGGAACTTAAGAAGGATAAGGCTAAGGAAGTTATTTGCGGTATTTGTGCTGTAACATACATATAATTGAAAATTATCTAACAATACCTGCTTTTTAAGAGGTATTGAATGAGCAATCGAATGCTATAAACAACTATTAGAGGCCTTTCAAAAGAACTACCTCAAACACATACAACTCCGGCTGGAGAAACCATCCAAATCTCAGTTGGAGGAATGGACAAATTGCTATTCCTCAAGGGATCCTTAACCAATTTTTGGATCAAAGGAAACCTTAGGAGGATCCGGTTTTAAAACACATCTAATACCCAGAGCTTTTCAATCAAAGCACATTACAGGCCTTTCAAGACCTTACTAAGGCCATTCAACGAATTGAGTCACACTTAATGATGGGAGAGAAAGGGACTCTTCCAGTCCAATTTCTACTGAATCCAAAACCACAATGTGAAATTAGTGACCCAAGCTCTTCAAACTAAATGGAGCAAGCTAAGTCTATCACTACTCTTAGGAGTGGAAAGACAATTGATAAATTTATTCTGGTGAGGGCTGAAAAGCCTAAGGAACCAGAAGAAGATATAAATGATAGACCTAGCGCTGCTCCACATGGTTTAGAACCGAAAACTCATAACAAACCGATTGCGTCATTCCCCCAACGGTTGATTGCACCAAAACCTCTCTCTAACTCTTAGGATATTTTAGAGGTGCTTAAGTAAGTGAAGGTCAACATTCCTTTACTAGATGTCGTTAAACAAATCTCTTCATATACCAAATTTCTAAAAGATCTATGCACTACCAAAAGACGGTAAAAGATTCAAAAGAAAATCTCTTTAATAAAAAAAGTGAGTGTCATCCTGAAGCAAGATGTGCCACAAAAATACAAAGATCCCGGTAGCCCAACCATCACTTATGTAATTGGGAATTACCGGATTAAACACGCACTTCTTGACTTAAGGGCGAGCGTGAATCTGATCCCTTCCTCAGTCTACGAACAATTGAGTCTAGGTGAGTTAAAACCCACCCGGACCACATTACAACTTGCCGATCGCTCAGTTCGTATTCCGAGAGGGATAGTTGAGGATGTGTTGGTCCAAGTTGACAAATTCTACTATCCAGTAGATTTTATCATCTTGGATACATAACCCATCATGGATATGAGCACTCAAATTCCTATCATTCTTGATTGTTCATTCCTTGCTACATCAAATGCAATCACTAATTGTAGGAATTGAATTTTGAATCTATCTTTTGAAAACATGACATTGAAGCTCAATATCTTTTTCAATATGAGCAAATAGTCAGAGGATAATGACGATACCCATGATATTATTTGATCAATTCTTTCGTGGAAGATAGAGCACTCCTGACTCTATACTCTGACCCTCTAGAGACATGCTTGGCTCACTCTCCTGATTTAAATAATGACACGATTAAGGAGATGGATGTTATGCTTGATGCTGCGCCAGTACTTGAAGTTTACCGGTGAAGGCCTTAATTTGAGAAATTGCCCCAAACCGATGTTGTGCCTTTACCATCTAGCCTCAAAGCACCAAAGCTTGACCTAAAACTTTTGTTCGATATGTCTATTTAGGTCAAGATGAGACATACCTAGTGGTGATTTCATGCCACCTGGAGAAAGAACAAGAGAGTATGCTTATCTCTACTCTCATTGAGCATAAAAGAGCCCTTAGATGGTCGATTGTAGACCTCAAGGGAATTGACCCGTTGATTTGTACTCACCGCATTTATCTTGAGAATAATGCGAAGACCTCCTGACAACTACAATGTCGATTAAATCCAAACATGAAAAAAGTGGTGAAGGCCGAGGTCCTTAAGTTGTTAGATGTGGGTATTATATACCCCATATCCGACAACCAATGGGTGGGTCCAACTCAGGTGGTTTCTAAGAAGTCCGGAGTCACCATCGTAGCCAATTCCAATAATGAACTCGTGCCAACTAGAGTTACTACTGGTTGGAGAATGTGCATTGACTACAGTAAGTTGAATAACGTCACGAGAAAGGGCCACTTTCCTTTACCCTTCATTGATCAAATTTTGGAAAGGCTAGCTGGTCATTCTTACTACTGTTTCCTTAACGGGTATTTGGGCTACAATCTGTAAGTGCTATGGCCTCTTGCCCATTTGATTGTCAAATTTTGTAGTACCAAAACCACAATCTGTGTATTGTGTTGCACATTGATATAAATGTTCAAGGCAATGCATCACATGTACAAGGTCAATGCTTCAAGTCAAGAACAAAGATCTACTTCAAGAAATGCAAGATTAAGTACATTGTTTACTCCTTTAAGCTTCAAAGTTTAATGTTTTAAAGTGACATCGAAAGACAAGTCAACTGTTCATAGTCAAGTGAAGTATAACTCAAGTACTACAAATTCAAGCTTCAAAAGATCTCAAGTTCAAGCTTTATCATGTGTCGAGATCTCAAGCTTTATGAACTTCAAAGATCAATCTATCATCTGAAGAAAAGAAGGTTCAATGTTTATACATCATGGTTAAGGTATGATTGACCTTAGATTGACCTTAGGGTAGGTCATTTTGTATACATAATTTAAATTGAATCACTTTATAAGTGTTTGACTGTTCTACGACTAGTCTTGAACTCTGTTCGACTAGTCCTAGCACTGGCTTGACTAGTCCAAGAAATTTCAGGACCAGTCCTAAGATTGTTGCAAAATTTTAGAATTTTTTTATTAAGCCATGACCAGTCCTGGAGTCTGCTCGAATGGTCATGTAAACAGTACATGACTCATCCTACGAGCAGTCCTGTAGTTACGACTTAAATTCTAGCAACTATTCCTGGTTCCTCACAACCAGTCGTGGACAGCCTACGACCAGTCATGGAATGGTTTTATCTGATCGCGCTCAAAATTTTAAAAATCTGTTTTTCCTACGACTAGTCGTAATGTCCACAGGAGCAGTCGTAAACGTGATTTCTACAACTATAAATAGAGCACGAATTTCAGAGTTTTATATCTAATTCAGGCTAAATCAATACATCACTCTAAGAGATAAGTTAGTCATTTATTTAAGCTATATTGTGCTCATTTAATATTCTCTTTTTGTAGCTTTCTTTGCATTTGATTTTGAGTTTCTGCATTCCAATTGTATTTGAAAGAGGAATTGAGGCATTCCCATTTCTTGGAATCAAAATCAAATCAAGCTAGCCCAAGGTGCTTTAACTCTAAAATCAATTTAGAATCTAGAACCACTTCATAAGTGAGTGTGGACATTGAACTTCTATGTTGAAATTCTACTCCGACTTGGTTCTTCTGGGTTATAACAAAAAAGAGAGATCCGGGTATTTTACATTATTGTAATTTCCATTGTATTGGTTTCTTTTGAGATTGAGCTAGAAAAATCTCATTCTTTTGGTTATCCGAGGAGATCCAAAAAACTCAGAGTGTGGGGTTTTTGAATTGTGTAAGCCTACTTGAAAGACACAATTGTGAGGGTTTTAGGTGAACCTGAGAAACCAATTTTCATGAACGCTAATATCCACTGTGTGAGGATATTAGGAGTGGAGTAGCTATGTGGCTGTTGTTTAACAGTTGGTGTACACACAGGCGAACCACTATAATTCTTAATGTTTTGTGAATGTGTGGTTTATTTTCTATATCTTTTATCATTCAAGTTTGTGGGATGTATTTGTGGATGTAAATGTTATAATCTTTTACATTTCAAGCATTGTGGGGAATGTTGTAATAGTTTAGATTTCAATTCTTGCTATTTCCTTTTTATTCCTCTTTAGTTTGAGAATTTGATACACAAACAGTTCTAGTAAGGTTGTCTTGCCACAAACCCTTGGTTTTTATGGTGTAAGGTTGTCCTTAGAACAACATTTATATCAACCTCTCAATACTAGAATTTTGAGGTTGCTTTATATTTCTGTATTTTGGTTTGTTTAAAGTGTTATCTTTCCTTTAATTGTTTAAATTCCGCTGTTATCATTTTAATTTGACATAGTCCTATTCACCCTACCTCTAGGACATATAGCTCGGCCTTTTCAAGTGGTATCAGAGCCTAATAGCTTGTATTAATTATTATATTTTTGGATTTATTTCCTGAGCTAATCGATCTAAGATATTTATAAGATGTCGAATTTTGATAGCTTTTTAGTCACTAGGCCTCCACCATTTGATGACACCAATTATGCCTATTGGAAAGCCAGAATGAGGATTTTCTTAAAATCCATGGATGAGAGCGTGTGGCAAGCCACAGTGACTGAATGGACCCCTCCTACTACTGAAGTAACTGGAATCGATGGATCGAAATCTATGAGAATTATACCTAACTTCTCTTGGACCACACTTTAGAAAAGTGAGAGTAGTGCCAATGCAAAAGCACTAAATGCAATCACTTGCGCACTATCACCGGATGAATTCAAAAGAATTATATCCTGTGATTCTGCAAAGCAAGCCTGGGATATTTTAGAAATGACACACGAGGGAACATCAATTGTCAAGAAATTTAAAGTCCAAATCCTCACAACTAAATTTGAGGAAATACATATGGAAGAAAATGAAATGTTCATGGACTTCTATACAAGATTAAATGACATTGTGAACTCTATGTGGGGTTTTGGTGATAAAATCCTAGAAAGTAAAGTATATGCAAAGATTCTCCACTCACTTCCTGAACGGTTTAATTCTAAGGTAACTGTGATCCTGGAACTTCGTGATACGGATAATATGAGGGTAGAAGAATTAGTTAGGTCTCTACAGACTTATGAGTTAACTTTTAAAGCTCCTAAAGGTAAATCTATCACCCTTAAATCTTCTAAATGTATTACTCAAGAAAATTCTGATTTAGAAAATTCTAAAGACGATATGACTCTTTTAGCTAAAAAGTTTTACAAAATTTATAAAAGTAAAAAGAGAGTTGATTTTCAAAAATCAAATGATAAGAAAAGATCTAAATCTAAAACTTGAAAATCATTAAAAGACAGTCAGTGTTACAACTGCCATGAATATGGGCATTTAGCAAACAAGTGTCTTAAAAAGGACAAACCTAAAAAGAAGAGTATGTTGACTACTTGGGATGAATCTTCTGGTTCTGAAGCCTCTTCTGAATCAGAAGATTCTAAAACTGAGTCGGGCAATGAAGTCAAAGCCCTTATGACTCTAGCCAACTTCACTTTTTTAGATAACAATGATTTAACTAGTGAAGAAAATCTGAATAGTGATCACAAAAATGAAGAAGATCTTCAAGATGCTTATAATGCCCTTTACAAGGAAAGTTGTAAAATTGCTGTTAAACTAAAACTCCAAAAAGAAAAGTTTTCAAAGCTTAAAGAAAATTTTGATTATCTTGTTTTAGAAAGACCCCACATTTCAGATTGTTTTGAAAAATGCAGATGCGACTTAGAATTCAAAACCTCATTTATTGAAAATCTGAAATCTGAAAATGAAAAACTTAAACTTGAAGTCTCTTCATTTTTGAGTTTAAATGATACATGAAGGTATGCCTAAGGTGATCCAAAGTTAGAAAAGCTTTTATCTGGATTAAGAAAATGTGGTGTTCGATCTGGTTTGGGCTACGACAGAAATATTCCTCCTAAATAGAAGAATACTCCTCCTAGGTTTGTGAAAGGAGAGTCTTCAAACTCAAAAGGGAAAAGTTCGAATAAAATTTGTTCTAAAAATGCTAAAACTTTCAATCTTTAAAACCTAAAAGTAACCATTTCAACTATAAAAATCAGAATCGAAACCCTTTAGCTAAGAAAATAGTTAATTTAGTTAAGGAGCTCTTAAAATCTAACTCAGTAGGTCGGTCTTACAACGACTACAAATACAAGAAGACCAACTATACTCCTAAACCCAAAACAGTTATGAAATGGGTTCCTAAGGTTACTAGCTTGGTTGCCCACACAGCTTTCAAAGCTACAAGCCATTCAAAGTGATACCTAGACAATGGATGCTCTAGGCATATGACTAGCGACAAAGGCCAATTCACCGATCTTAAAGACATGGCTGATAGTTCAGTCACATTTGGTGATGGTAGCAACTGCAGGATTATTGGCTAAGGTACGGTTCAACTCTTTAATCTCCCTTTGTTTGAAAATGTTTTATACGTTAAAGGGTTAAAACTCAATCTGTTAAGCATTTCTCAAATATGCGATAACAATCATAGCGTAAAATTTACTAATTAAGGTTGTGAAGTTTTAAACAAAAAGGGTTCTGTTATATTAATTGGTCGCAGAACTTCTGAAAACTGCTATATTATAAGTGATTGTAGCTCATCTAATCAATCGTGTTGCATGGACCATACCGATGAGACTAAGTCATGGCATAAACGTCTTGGACATGTACACTACCGCAAGTTGTATAGATTGAGCAAAAGAGAACTGATAAGAGGTCTACCTAAATTATAGAAAGTAGGCAAAATATGTGGCGAATGCCAGATTAGCAAGCAAACTAGGAGTGCTCACAAAAATGTGGATTCCAATGCCACATCCAAACCGTTCGAACTTCTCCACATAGATCTTATAGGACCAACCAGGACGGAGAGTTGAGGTGGAAAAAAATACATACTGGTCATCGTGGATGACTTTACCAGATTCACTTGGGTAGCCTTCTTAAGGAATAAATCAGAAACCCTTGATGAAGTAAAAAGAGTTCTCAAACGAATCCAAACGGAAAAAAGTTCTCAAGTCTGTAAGATCCGTAGTGATCATAGATCCGAATTTGGGAATAACAATTTTGAGAAATTCTGTTGCGATAAGGGAATATCACATGAATTCTCTACGCCCAAAACACCATAATAAAATGGAATTGTTGAAAGAAAAAATAGAGTGCTTCAAGAAATGGCAAATGTAATGTTGAATAGTATGAAGCTCTCTAAGAATCTTTGGGCTGAAGCTGTAAATACTGCCTACTATATAATCAACTGGGTTTGTACAAGTAAGTCAAATAATCAAACGGCTTATGAAATATGGTTTGATAAGAAGCCTAATGTCAAATACTTTCGAGTTTTTAGCAGCAAGTGCTATATTTTACGTGACCGTGAAAATCTGGGAAAGTTTAACACCAAAAGTGATGAAGGGATCTTTTTAGGATATGCTTTGAACAGTCGAGTATATCGGGTTCTTAATAAGAGAACCAATGTGATTCAAGAGTCCATTAATGTGGTTATAGATGATCACCTGAATACACCTATCTCTAGTAGATGATGAAGTCTTTATATTTGATAAACTAAACTCTTCATCCAGTTAAATTGACATTGAACTTTAAGGTGAACCATTATCTACATCATATTCTACTGAGTCAAGGTTAGTAAAAGACCATCCGTCTAATCAAATACTTGGTAACCCTCTTTCTGGTGTTCAAACCAGAAGACAATTGGAAAATGTCTACAATTACTTTTGCTTCAATTCCTAAATTAAGCCGGTCAACGTAATTGATGCACTAGCTAATGAAAGTTGGACTTTGACTAAGCAAGAGCCTAAAATCCACTAATCTTGAGATGCGTGCTTTATCTGTATAAATTGTAATAATTTGTGTTTTAACATGTTTACTTGATATTGCTTAGATATTTCATCTCTTTTGGGTCTATAATAAATGTATTTCTTTATTTGGATTTCGTGCTCTTCTTAATGTCTTTTCCTTAAGCACATATGGATATTTGTCTTCATTTTTTCCATTGAAATAAGAAGATGCATTGCCCACATATAAATATGGATGATATTTTCAATGAGATCGAATCAAATTCTGGGGCTAACCCTGACTATCAGCCTTCTGATTTCGCTGAGAGCTTACATTCTCTTGAGGAACAGGTAGCTAAGATTCGTGTAACCCAGGACTCTCAGTGTGCCTATATGTGTAAATATATGAGACACATTATCAAGAGTTTACACCAAATTGATCTGTTTATTCCTGCTCCCTCTGCAGGATCTGATTAGTATTTTCTAATCTTCGTTTGTAATAACTCTTATGATACTTTGCTTTCTTTCAGTTTGTGGAACTGATTTTGGTTGAACTTGGTTCTTGTTGGTTATTTCTATGAGAACACTATTTGCTTGTTGGTTATCTTTCATATCATGACTTGTTTGTTCCATTAGTCCTCTTTGCTTGTCTTATTCTTCCTTGGTTATTTTTCCTCTTCCATATCTTCATTTCTTCCTTTGTCATATTGTGACAAAAAGGGGGAGAACATTTTGTTATGCTATGGATTGTGGGGTAGTAGTTTGTGCTACTCAGGGGGAGTAAGTAGAGTAAGTAAGATGGTGTTTTGACTATTTCATGATGATGTGTTCTGGTTTTTGTAACTGGTGCATTGTACTCTCTTGTGTATATATGTATATATGGTGCATGATTCTTTGTTGAGCATGTAATGCTTCTCTTATTTATAATGGCATATGTTTTGTCACAAATTTGACAAAGGGGGAGATTGTAAGTGCTATGGCCTCTTGCCCCTTTGATTGTCAAATTTTGTAGTGCCAAAACCACAATCTATATATTGTGTAGCACATTGATATAAATGTTCAAGGCAATGCATCACATGTACAAGGTCAATGCTTCAAGTCAAGAATAAAGATTTACTTCAAGAAATGCAAGATTAAGTACATTGTTTACTCCTTTAAGCTTCAAAGTTCAATGTTTTAAAGTGACATCGAAAGACAAGTCAACTGTTCATAGTCAAGTGAAGTACAACTCAAGTACTACAAATTCAAGCTTCAAAAGATCTCAAGTTCAAGCTTTATCATGTGTCGAGATCTCAAGCTTTATGAACTTCAAAGATCAATCTATCATCTGAAGAAAAGAAGGTTCAATGTTCATACATCATGGTTAAGGTATGATTGACCTTAGATTGACCTTAGGGTAGGTCATTTTGTATACATAATTCAAATTGAATCACTTTATAAGTGTTTGAACTGTTCTACGACTAGTCCTAAACTCTGTTCGACTAGTCCTAGCACTGGCTTGACCAGTCCAAGAAATTCCAAGACCAGTCCTAAGATTGTTGCAAATTTTTAGAATTTTTTATTAAGCCATAACCAGTCCTTGAGTCTGCTCGATCGGTCGTGTGAACAGTGCACGACTCGTCCTACGACCAGTCCTGCAGCTACAACTAGAATTTTAGCAACTATTCCTGGTTCCTCACGACCAGTCGTGGAGGGCTCACGACCAGTCATGGACAGCCTACGACCAGTCATGGAACGGTTTTATCTGATTGCACTCAAAATTTCAAAATTTCGTTTTTCCTACGACCAGTCGTAAGGTCCACAGGACCAGATAGAGCACTAATTTCAGAGTTTTATATCTAATTCAAGCTAAATCAATACATCACTTTAAGAGATAAGTTGGTTATTTATTTAAGCTATATTGTGCTCATTTAATATTCTCTTTTTGTAGCTTTCTTTGCATTTGATTTTGAGTTTCCACATTTCAATTATATTTGAAAGAGGAATTGAGGTATTCCCATTTCTTGGAATCAAAATCAAATCAAGCTAGCCCAAGGTGCTTTAACTCTAAAATCAATTTAGAATCTAGAACCATTTCATAAGTGAGTGTGGACATTAAACTTCTATGTTGAAATTCTACTCCGACTTGGTTCTTCCGGGCTGCAACAAAAAGGAGAGATCCAGGTATTTTACATTATTGTAATTTCCATTGTATTGGTTTCTTTTGAGATTGAGCCAGAAAAATCTCATTCTTTTGGTTATCCGAGGAGATCCAGAAAACTCAAAGTGTGGCATTTTTGAATTGTGTAAGCCCACTTGAAAGACACAATTGTGAGGGTTTTAGGTGAACCTGAGAAACCTATTTCCATGGTGACTATCCACTGTGTGAGGATATTAGGAGTGGAGTAGTGTGGCTGTTGTTTAACAGTTGGTGTACACACAGGCGAATCACTATAATTCTTAGTGTTTTGTGAATGTGTGGTATATTTTATATATCTTTTATCATTCAAGTTTGTGGGATGTATTTGTGGATGTGAATTTGTAATCTTTTACATTTCAAGCATTGTGGGGAATGTTGTAATAGTTTAGATTTTAATTCTTGCTATTTCCTTTTTATTCCTCTTCAGTTTGAGAATATGATACACAAACAGTTATAGTAAGGTTGTTCTGCCATAAACCCTTGGTTTTTATGGTGTAAGGTTGTCCTTAGAACAACATTTGTATCAACCTCTCAGTACTAGAATTTTGAGGTTGCTTTACATTTTTATATTGTGGTTTGTTTAAAGTGCTATCTTTCCTTTAATTGTTTAAATTCTGCTGTTATCATTTTAATTTGACATAGTCATATTCACCCCCCGTCTAGGACATATAGCTCGGCCTTTTCATAATCAGATAGAGATATCTCTGGAAGATCAAGAAAAGACAATGTTCACATTGTAAATGCTATTGTGTAAATCTAGCACCTGTAGTGTTGTCAAATTTTGTTGTGCCAAACCATTTAGTATTTGTATCATGTTTTGAGTTGAAGTGATCAGGTTCGTACATTTTAAAGTTCTCTGGATCTTCATCGAACTTGCCTACATCTTCAAGTTGAAGTGAAGAGTGGTGAAGTTCATGATTTCACGCTCAAATTCAAGAACTCAAGTTCAAGTTTGATGTTCAACTACTATTCGCTAAAGACTCAATTGTAACTCTAGCTTAAGTTCAAGAAATCAAACTCAAGCTTCACGTATCACAAGTATTCAAGATTTTGAAGCAAATTGATGTTTCAAGTGTTCCAACTCATAAATAGGTTTGGATGACCCTAGATTGACTCTAGATTGTGTCATGTTCATTGCATATTTTATGTGGGTTATTTCGTATGTTTATAGGTCATTTTCTCGACTAGTCTTAGACCTTGTTTGACTAGTTCAAGTACTGGCTCGACCAATCTAAGAGTTTTCTCGACCGGTCCAAGGTTTGTTGCAATTTTTCAGAATTTTCTGTTAGACTCTTGACCAGTCCTGGAGACTTCTCGACCAGTCGAGTGAACAATGTTCGACCAGTCGAGCAGACTCGACTCAAAGTCCAGCAACATATTCTGGTCGTACTCGACCAGTCGAGCAGGCCACTCGACCAATCGAGTAACGGTCTAATCTTATCGTGCCAGAAATTTTGAAATTTCGTTGGTCCTTCGACCAGTCAAATCGACCCTTAGACTAGTCGAGTGAACAATATTTTCACCTATAAATAGAGCACGAATTTCAGAGTTTATTCATTTATAAAAGCAAAATCAAGACACCACTCTAAGAGATAAGTTTGTGATATTATTAAGCTATATTGTGCTCATTTTAGATTCTTTTTAATAATTTTTGTAATTTGATTTTGTGAACTTTATTCCAAACATTAAGAAGGGATTTGTATTTTCCCCTTTCTTGAGATTAAAATCAAATCAAGTTAGCCCAGGTTGATTTAATTAAAAATCATTTAGAACTAGATGTTTTTCATTTGTGAGACTGGACATTCAACATCCTCATCTACATCGGATTGGTTCTACCGGGCTTCTTCAAAGGAGAATTTCCAGATAAGTACACTTACATTTTGTATATCCTTTTTGGTTTTTTACGGTTGTGCTAGAAAAATCTCTTTTTGGTTTTGTCTAAGGTGATAAAAAAATCTCAGAGTGTAGGGTTTTTGTGATTGTGTAAGCCCAATTAAAGACACAATTGTGAAGGTTTTAAGATGAACCTTAAAAAACCTTTTTTCATAGTGAACACTATATCCCGAGGGAGTGGATATTAGGAGTGGAGTAGTTGTGTGGCTGTTTTTTAATAGTTGGTGTACACACAAGCGAACCACTATAATTCCTGGTTTTGTGGTGGATGATTGAATGTGCTTATGTGTGTGAATGTTATAGTTTTATTTTAAGCATTTGTGGTGAATGGTTTAATTTATTTTATGCAGTTGTGGGAATGTTATAATAACTTAGTTTATTTCCTTTGCTATTTCCTTTGCCTCTTTATTGGTTTGAGGTTTTGATACTTACAAATGTTCTAGTAAGGTTGTCCTACCATAAGCCTTTAGTTTTTGGTGTTAGGTTGTCCTTATAACTAAGTTTGTATCAACCTCTCAAGACTAGTACTTTTGAGGTTGCTATCTAATTGTGCTTATTTATTATTTGATTGTGCTATCTTTCTTTCAATTTCACATTTTTTTAAAAATTTAGCATGGTCCTATTCACCCCCCCTCTAGGATGTTTAGCTCGGCCTTTTCAAGTGGTATCAGGGCTTAATAGCTCTTTTTATTTGGATTCATTTCCTGAGCTAACCGATCTGAGCTTTTAAGATGTCAAATTTTGATAGCCTATCAATCACTAGGCCTCCACCTTTTGATGGCTCCAATTATACCTATTGAAAAGCCAGAATGAGGATCTTTTTAAGGTCCACAGATGAGAGTGTGTGGCAAGCCACAGTGACTAGATGGACCCCTCCTACCACTGAAGTGATTGGCGCTGATGGAACTAAAACTATGAAGGTTACACCTTATTTTTCTTGGAACACACTTCAGAAAAATGGGAGTAGTGCCAATGCAAAGGCTTTAAATGCAATCACTTGAGCACTATCACCAAATGAATTCAAAAGAATTATATCTTGTGATACTGCAAAGGAAGCCTGGGACATTCTAGAAATGACACACGAGCATATGACTATTGTCAAGAAATCTAAACTACAAGTCCTCACTACTCGGTTTGAGGAGTTACGTATGGAAGAAAGTGAAAATTTTATGGACTTCTATATTAAATTAAATGACATAGTCAACTCTATGTGGGGTCTTGGTGATAATATCCTAAAAAACAAAGTCTGTGCAAATATACTACGCCCATTGCCTGAAAGGTTCAATTCAAAGGTCACTGCCATTCAGGAACTTCGTGATACAGATAATGTGAGGGTTGAAGAGCTGGTTGGTTCTTTACAAACCTACGAGTTAAACTTTAAGGCTCCTAAAGGTAAGTCCATTGCCCTTAAGTCTTCTAAAAATGTTATCAAAATAATGCTGAAAATTCTAAAGATGATATGACACTATTAGCCAAGAAGTTCTATATAAAAAGAGGCTAAATTTTTAAAAACCTTCAGAAAAGAAAAGAACTAGATCTAAAAATTGAAAATCTATTAAAGACAGCCAATGTTTCAACTGCCATGAATATGGGCATCTGGCAAACAAATGTCTAAAGAGGGATAAATCTAAAAGGAAAGGCATGTTGGCTACATGGGATGAATCGTCTTACTCTGAAGCCTCTTCTAAGTCAGATGATTCTGAAATTAAGTCTGCTAATGAGGTTAAAGCCTTAATGACTCTAGCCAAATTCACTTTCTCAGACAGTTGTGATTCAACTAGTGAAGAAAATATGAGAAGTGATCCTAAAAATGATGAAGATTTACAAGATGCCTATGATGCCCTATACAGGGAAAGTTGTAAGATAGCTTTAAAATTAAAACTTTTAAAAAAAAGTTTTTAAAATTAAACGAAAAATTTGATAATCTGGTCTTAGAAAAATCACATTTTTCAAATTGTTTTGAAAAAGCTAAGTGTGATTTAGATTTCAAAACTTCTCAAATTGAAAACCTAAAATCTAAAAATGAAAAACTAAAACTAGAAGTCTCTTCTCTCTTGAGTTTGAAGGATACTTGGAGGTATGCCTAGGGTGATCCTAAACTAGAAAGACTGCTAACCGGATCAAGGAAACGTGGTGATCGATCTGGTCTGGGCTACGATAAAAATACCCCTCCTAAATATAAGACCACTCCTAAATTTGTTAAAGGGGAGTCCTCAAACTCAAAAGGAAAAAGTCTGAATCAAAATAACTTTAAAAATCCTAAAACTTTTCAGGCTATGAAACCTAAAAGCAACCATATCAACTATAAAAATCAGAATCATAACCCCTTAGCTGAGAAAATTGTGGATTTACTCAAGGAGCTTCTAAAATCTAACTCGAATGGTAGAATATACAACAATTACAAGCATAGAAAAACTATCCTTCCTCCAAAACCCAAAACTGTAATGAAATGGGTTCCTAAGGTTGCTTGTCTGGTTGCCCACACCGCTTTCAAGGCTTTAAGTCAATCAAAGTGGTACCTAGATAGTAGTTGTTCTAGACACATGACAGGTGATAAAGATTTGTTCACCAATCTTAAAGATATGACTGATGGTTCAGTCACATTTGGTAATGGTAGCAACTGCAAGATTATTGGCCAAGGTACGGTTCAACTCTTTAATCTTCCTCCATTTGAGAATGGCTTGTTTGTAGAGGGTCTTAAGCATAATCTCTTAAGCATTTTTTAAATTTGTGATAATAAACATAGCGTCAAATTCACCAACCAAGGGTGTGAGAACTCTAATGAGAATAGTTCCGTGATATTAATTGCTCGCAGAACATCTGAGAACTGCTATATAGTCAGTGATTCAAACTTGTCTAAGTTATCGTGTTACATAGTCCAAACCGATGAGACCGAACTATGGCATAAACGCCTAAGACATGTACACTACCGTAATCTTTATAGACTGAGCAAAAGTGAAGTAATAAGAGGTCTACCCAAATTAAAGAAATTGGATAAAATTTGTGGCGAATGTCAGATTGGAAAACAAACTAGGAGTGCTCACAAGAAAGTGAACTCTAATGCCATATCCAAACCCCTTGAACTCCTTCATATGGATCTCGTTGGACCGACTAGAACGAAGAGTCGAGGCGATAAGAAATATATTCTGGTAATAGTAGATGATTTTACCAAGTATACATGGGTAGTTTTCATGTGAGAGAAATCTGAGACTCTTGATGAAGTGAAAAGGGTACTCAAGCATATCCAAACTGAGAAGGAATCACATGTCTTCAAAATCCGTAGTGATAATGGTTTCGAATTCGATAATAGCAGTTTTGAGAAGTTCTGTAGCGATCATGGAATATTTCATAAGTATTCTGCACCTAAGACACCTCAACAGAATGGGGTAGTTGAAAGAAAAAATCGAGTACTTCAAGAAATGGCTAATGTGATGTTAAAAAGCATGAAGCTTCCTAAAAATCTTTGGGCTGAAGCTGTGAACACGGCTTGTTATATCGTTAACCATGTTTATACTATAAAATCTAATAATAAGACTGCTTATAAACTATGGTTCAATATGAAGCCTACTATCAAATACTTTCGAGTTTTTGGTAGCAAGTGCTACATTTTGCTTGACCGAGAAAATCTGGGAAAATTTGACATTAAAAGTGACGAGGGTATATTCCTAGGATATGTGCTAAATAGTCAAGCATATCGTGTTCTCAATAAGAGGACCAGTGTTGTTCAAGAATCCATTAATGTGGTTATAAATGATCACTTGAATACACTTGTCACAAGTTCAGAAGATGATGAAGTCTCTTTATTTGATAAACCAGACTCTTCGTCTAGTCAAAATGACCCTGAACTGCGGTCAGTTAAAGACCATCCAACTGATCAAATTCTTAGGAATCCTCTCACTGGTGTGCGCACTCGTAGAAAATTAGAAAACATTTGTAATTATGTGTGCTTCACATCCCAGATTGAACCGACCAATGTAAAAGAAGCGCTTCATGATGAAAATTGGATTATAGCCACGTAAGATGAACTTAATCAATTTGTAAGGAATAATGTATAATACTTAGTTCCTAGACCTAATGATAAACATATTATTGGAACTAATGGATCTTTAAAAATAAGTCTGATAAACTTGGTAATATTATAAGAAATAAAGGTAGATTGGTTGTACAAGGGTACACTCAGATATAAGGCATTGATTATGATGAAACCTTTGCCCCAATAGTTGGTCTTAAATCTATCAGATTGTTTATATCCATTGTTTGTTACAAAAAGTTTAAAATTTATCAAATGGATGTTAAGAGTGCGTTCTTGAACGGTGATCTACAAGAGGAAGTATATATTGAACAACCTAAGGGTTTTGAAGACCCTAAACATTCTAATCATGTTTATCACCTGAAAAAAGGTACTCTATGGATTAAAACAAGCTCTCAGGGCATGGTATGAGAAATTGACTAAATTTTTACTTAGTCATAACTTTATAATGGGGAGTGTTGATAAGACACTTTTTGTAAAGAAACACAATGATCACATACTGATAGTACAGATATATGTTGATGACATTATCTATGGATCTACCTGTTCTGACATGACTATTGAGTTTGCAGATTTAATGAAGTCCAAATTTGAAATGAGCATGGTTGGAGAACTAAACTATTTGTTAGGTTTGCAAGTAAAACAGCCTTCTGATGGGTTCTTTATCTCTCAAACCAAATACGCTCTAAATTTGGTTAAAAAGTTTGATTTTAAGAGTGGTAAAAATTTCGATACTCCTATGAATGCGACACTTAAACTCTCTAAGGATTCGACATGTAAAAGTATAGATCCTAAGTTGTATCGCAGCATGATAGGTAGTTTATTATATTTAACTGCGAGTCGACCTGATATTGCCTTCAGCGTAGGAATCTGTGGTAGATATCAATCGGACCCTAAAGTGTCCCACCTGATTGTTGTCAAGTGTATTTTGAGATATGTCGCATGTATGGCCAAACTCAGCCTTTGGTATCCTCATGATACTAATGTTCAATTAGCTGGTTATTCGGATGCTAATTGGGCTGGTAATATTGATGACAACAAGTCTACCAGCGGTGGATATTTTTATGTCAGGAACTGTCTGGTTTCATGGCATAGTAAGAAACAGAGTTCCATATCACTTTCCATAGCTGAAGCTGAGTATATTGCAGCCGGTAATGCTTGCACCCAGCTTGTGTGGATGAAAAGGATGTTAAGTGATTACAGATTGGCGCAAGATACTATGGCATTGTATTGTGACAATTCTAGCGCAATTAACATTTCTAAAAATCCAATTCAGCATTCACGAACTAAGCATATTGACATTAGATATCATTATATTCATGAATTAGTAGAAGATAAAATTATTTCTGTGCATTATATTCAGACTGAAAATCAACTTGTAGACATATTTACAAAACTGCTTGACTAAAACAGGTTTGCTAAGTTGAAATTGGATATGGGTATGTGCAATATGATTTAAATTGCATGTGTTTATTTGTAATATATTGCATGCTTTTATTTTATTTTTTATTTTGTAAATTTTTTAATTTTCAAAAATATGGAAAATTCTAGAATTTTTGAGGTGAACGACCAGTCGAGTACACACTCGACCAGTTGTGGCACGACCGGTCGAGTATGTACTCGACCAGTCGACCCGTTCAGGTTTGGGGCTTTTTATTGTGCAAAAAGCACTTTCTCTTCATTTGTTTCATCTTCTCCAACCAGCCCTACTACGACCGGTCGAACCCACCTTCGATTCTTTTATGGTTAGTGCATCATTTTCGATTTCCTTGTGGATTTAAGTTCTTTGCACTTCCATTTTCTTATTTTTGTACTTTATTTCAAGGTTTATGGTGGTTTATTAGGTTTTCTAGCTAAAAATATGATTTCCTTAAAACCCATCTTTCCTTTCTTGCATTGCTTGTATTCTTTGTATTTCTTGTACTATGGAAAGTAGAAATAAGAAGAGAGCCTCTCGTGGTCCCTCTTCCTCTCGTTCTGCTTCAATCACGGTGCACCATCTTCGGTCACCCGAAGAAGATCCTGAGTATGTGCGGGATATTCGTCTACGCAACATGATTGTTGAACAGATAGTTAACTCTAATCATTTGGAACTTTTCGATATGATTCCCCTCCTTCAAGTTGTAGGATGGGCTAACATTTTAAATTAGGGCAGTTCAACATACCGTTCCATTACGTAAGCTATGTTTGGTTGCATAAGTGACTTCTCTACTGAGAATTTAACTTTTACAATTACAACTAGAGAATGTCCTATTGATGTAGACCGTCACTTAATATTTGGATTGATGGATTTCCAGTTAATGATGACGGAATACCTATTTCTACTCTTGTAGCAAGACCTTTTGAGTCTGAGAAAAGAATGCTCACTAGAGTGTTATGCAACATGAATGTGGAATAGAATTCCGGGAATGCGCTCAGTTCCAAATTTATGTTACCTAGATACAGGATTCTCCATCGTATTTTCATCTCTAATGTATATCCTAGGTCTGGTAACAAGACTGAGCTCACTTCTTTCATAGCTCGCATCCTTCACTCTATTGTTACTGGTGTTTCTGTATGTCTTCCATCTCTTATCTATAACATTATCATTTAGTTTCGTCTCCAGCAGGGTCATAGTGATATTCCATTTGCCTATCTTATGACTATCTTAGCCACACATAGTCTTGTGGCTATGCCTATTGGAGAAGCTCCCATTAACCATCTTTCCTTCAACAACTCGAATATAAATAAGATGAATCTGAGGTTGGCTCCTGGCCAAGTTGATTTGGGTGCTGGAGGAGCTACTGAAGCAACTGAAGAGGAGGATACTTTTCCTCCTGATGATGTTAATATGGATGACTTATTTGATGAGATTGAGTTAGATTCTACGCCTGATCCTGACTTTCAGCCTTCTGACATTGATGGGCGTTTGTGATCCCTCGAGGATAGGGTGGAGGGTCTGCATGTGTCCCAGGAAAATCAATTCCAATACATGCGCAAATATCTTTGGTGCATTAATAAGGGATTACATCAGATAAATCCTTCTATTCCTGCTCCATCATCTGGATCGAATTAGCTTTTTTACTTTATTCTGGATATGTATTAATACTTTCTACTTTTTGTGTGTTAGAATATTTCTTGGACATACTTTTACTTTTTAGTATGTGGACATGCTATTGTGCCTTACTTTGACATTTTGATTATCATGGTGATGCTATTTCCTATCTTATTTCATTTATTTCTCTTATCTTTATATGTCTTTCCTTTGTCCTATTGTGACAAAAAGGGGGATAAATTGTGGAGAGATGATGTGTGATTGTGGAATGTGGAGTGTAGGTGACTTTTTTTTTACAGGTGTAACGCCCTGAAAATCGGGGGTCGAGTAAAAGTCCAACTCCCGAGTTCCAACGCATCACTTATGCAACATATTTAATGATGATTAAATGTTGTCTATATTAGTGCATAAAACATGAATAAGATTAAGCCAAATCAGCAAAACATAATCCAGGGACAGTTGTAATACGCAAGTGGAAGACTGAAACGAATAAATATAGGTTTACAATTCAGTATAAGTCCCCAAAGTATGTGTGCATTGCCAGGTTAATAATTACATGTATTGTCTGAAATTACAAAATGTCAAAATATAGCAGTCCACTACAAGTATAACCCTGAAGCCCCGATGATTCAGAATGGTCTACGAGAACCCGCCTGAATACTGCATATAGGAGAATGCCTCCTCAAAGTCCGACTCCGCCTCGCAGGCTGCGCCATCATCTGAACCTACAACAGGGTCTGGTCAGTGTTTAAAACACCGTCCCGTAACGTGGGGTGAGTGATCAACTCAGTGAAATAATAAAGCAAATGTTAACATGTTATCAATTCAGTCAAGCAGTAATGATAAAGCAATACAATCGAACATCCCTAGATACTCTGATTAATGCAGGAGAGTATAAATAAATGATGTATGCTCTCGCCTGCACTCCCTCAGCGATCTTCATCTAATGGTCGCGCATGTCAGTCACTTCTTCGTGCTCTCTACACATCGCCAAACGGTATATGCAATGTGGTGCATGAGCGTGATTACCAAGTTCTTATTAGTCCTTTTCATATAGTAGGATTGGGAAGCTAAGGTACCTCCCTTATATCAATTCCCAAACGATGATCCATTCTAGGGTCGTCAGTCCTAGTAAGTTTTATACGATGTTACGACTCTAGGTCATTGCAAAGGGCTCGTCACCTGATCAGTGCCGGCCTAGTTTGTACTCTTATTGCTACGGAAAGGCTCGTCACCTCTACGCAGTCTCAGAGTACGCTCGAGATCACTACAAAGGGCTCGTCACCTGATTAGTGTTGGCCGACAGCTCGAATACAGTGTCCCATACCACCGTATTCGGCTCACGAGTCTGGGTTGCTCATTGGTCACTACTCACCCCAGCGTAGGCCGACAGCTCGACTACGGTGTCCCATACCACCATGCCCGGCTCATGAGTCTTAACGGATCGAGGTCCAAGGTTAAAAGGGTTTTCACTGGTGAGTTTGGTACCTTAGATTTAAGCAGTAGTGTCCATACATGGTGAACATACATTGGGTTAATCGGGTTACTTGACAAGCTCGACTAGTACGAGCGCACGTTGAATTGACCGACATGAAGTGCGTAAGCACTCCGTGTGGCCTAACCACAGCCGACAACCAAGGTACGACTCGGGTTCATCGAACACGTCCTGTGTGGCGAGACAACCTCAACCACCTATTCAGTGCCTGTTACCGATTGCCTGGACTATTCCATAGTCCCAGACACATTCAATTATAACAGCTAATCATACAAGCTAATCAAAACAGTAAGGGATCAATAATTCCAATCATAGAAGCATGTGAGCATTTGATGGATTTCAACTACAACATGAATTCACACCTATGTAGTGTCTAAGTAAAGCAGACAAAGAATACAAATTACATGGAGGAAATCACACACATCGTTAAGGTAGTTGAGAATCTTATCTCAACACCCATGTAAAGTACAAATTCTACATGCCTGATCATTCAGACATTTCTACAAACACTTAGACTACATATTCCAACATACATAGATTTATTTACTAAAAACGCATATTATAGCAAATCCCTTCGCATAGGAGTTACAACGTGTACAACAATTATGTATTAACAAACATTTATCATAGCAGGTATTAATCATGATTCCATGTTCACTCAGATATTTCGACAAACACTTAGTCTAAACACTTCAACATACATGACGTATGTTGGTCGTAACACATCCTGGGCCAAATCCTTTCACTGGAGAGTTATTACACATACAACTAGCATAACCACACGATAATTAATCATGGCAAACACGTTCATATTCCATACGTATACGATACTTTCTACATATACATGGAATACACTAAACTCAATATAGTTCATATATATCAGAAACGCGATACAAACATTGCATTTGGCATGTGAAATTGCACCCACATCAGTAATAAACCATTAACCGACATTGAAAGCCTTGAAAACCATAACCTATATGTTTATAGTCCGCACCTTTCGCCGGTAGACTCGTAACGAACTCAGTTTTAAAGTCAAGTCTTTGTCTACGGTTGATTGGTAACCTATAACATAAATTGGGTTAGCTATTTCATAACTTACACTATCTGAAACCCTAAAACAGGTTAGGGTTAGGTTTACTTACCTAAGAACGGAATCAAAATCGCCTATATAGCGACACAGGAAAGGTAGTTGAGTGCGTGGAATAGTGGGATCGAATCCCAGGAAGATTCTCCAACTCTCACTCTCACTTTCTCTCTTTTCCTCTCTCTTTTCTCTTCTCTCTCTCCTAGGGTTCCTCAAATTCATAGGGGATATGAGAGAGGGGGTTTAAGGTCCTTATATAGGCCCAGGTTTGATGGAAATTACCCCAGGGCCAAGGTATACTTAGGTTATGTCCAAATACAGACTGTTCCGGCCCAACGGCGCACTTCTGGTGGCCCCTTTTCCATGCGCTGTCGGACTTAAGCTTCCTGACCATGGATCTAGGTCAGGCTGAGTTTTCGTTCTGATCGGGTTTGTAGATCAGCCGTGGTGGACCAATTTCAGTTTAACGGTCACGGTCATTCGATCAGGGTCACAAGTACACTGACATGTGTGGGACATTTCTCCTGATCTGAGGGTGTATTTCGGTCAGATTCTGACGGTCTAAATCCTTATATTTGGCCCGCAAGCGACATGACTGAGATTACTTAAATTCAAATTTTTATTTCTAAATATTTTCACGTTTCTCACACTCCTTGCTCTGGGCTCAAGTTGTGCATTTCTAGACACAATTAAGACTTGATTTTCGAGGGAGTTGTCAAGTCCAATCATGCGGTCATAACTGTATAGTTTTACGATCATCAGACTTTCGACGTGCGGTCCAAGTCCGATACAGAGTTTCGGTGTGCTCCCAAGAGTAATCGGGTTTAAGTATGGATTCTATATTTTAGGGTAATGTAGCGTCAATGATACTGCACGGTTTGGGTCTTGCAGATCATATTTAAAGTGATTAGTGCTAATTTCGTAAGTACTCTAGTTTAGCACTTGCTAATATTAATCTAATTTCTAAAGGTTTTGGTCCTGGGTGATGTCTGCCTGAGGTGCTACTCGGGTCTTTTTATGGATTTTTCCGAGACGTTACAATCTACCCCCCTTAAAGAAAAATTTCATCCTCGAAATTAGTACATTTTCGTACTCCTCGAGAATCTGAGGGTAGTTCTTTCGAACCTCAGCTTCTGTCTCCCAAGTAGCCTTTTCTTCCATGTGATGCGTCCACAGCACTTTTACAAGTGGAATAACTTTGCTGTGCAACACCTGTGCCTTCCTGTCCAGGATACGTGTCGGTCGTAGTATATATGTAGCATCCTCACTCAACTGCACCTGCTCCCATCTGATAACGTGGGAAGGATCGGGAATGTATTTCTTTAGTGTGAAACATGAAACACGTTATGCACACCTGCAAGTGGTGTGGGCAACGCAAGACGATACGCTACCGCTCCCACTCGATCAAGTATCTAGAATGGGCCAATGAATCGAGGCGTAAGCTTCCCCTTTTTGTCAAATCGAAGGACTCCCTTCATAGGAAAAACCCTGAGAAATACATGGTCTCCGACCTCGAACTCTAGCGATCGCCGCCTCATATCGGCATAGCTCTTCTGTCTGCTCTGCACTGTCAGCAGTCGGCGCCTGATAATGTCGACTTTTTCTGAAGTCGCCTGAACTAAATTTGGATCAATCAAGCTCTTCTCGCCAACCTCTGCCTATACAGTTTCTCGCAAGGAGCCATGCTAATACTCGCCTGGAAGCTGTTGTTATAGGCGAACTCTGCATAAGGAAGACAGTCATCCCAACTGTCCTTGAAATCCAGCACACAGGCGCGCAACATATCTTCTAGAATCCGATTCACCCATTCCATCTGCCTGTCAGTCTGTGGGTGGAACGCGGTACTGAACTTCAACTTCACACCCATCGCTTCCTGGATACGAGTCCAGAAGTTAGATGTGAATCTCGTGTCCCGTTCCAACACGATCTCCAAGGGAACTCCATGCAGACGTATAATCTCCTTGATGTACAACCTGGCCAACTCGTCTGCAGAGATCGAAACTCTGATAGGGAGGAAATAACCTGATTTCGTCAATCGGTCCACGATCACCCAAATGAAATCATAACCCTTCCTCGTCTTCGGTAGCCCCGAGATGAAATTCATAGAGATGAAGTCCCACTTCCATTCTGCTACGGGCATGGGTTGAAGCAAACCAGGAGGTCGGCGATGCTCTGCCTTGACCTGCTGGCACGTGAGATAACGGGATACATAATCTGCTATGTGAGCCTTCATGTTGTCCCACCAGTATGACCTCTTCATGTCACGATACATCTTCGTATTGCCTGGATGCATAGCCATCCTAGAATCGTGAGCGGCCTCAAGAATTTCTTTCCTCAAGTCAGGGAGGTTCGGGACGCATAGGCGGCCATGGTAACGTAAGCCCCCATCCGTAGCAACGCTCCACTCTGAATCCTCATCTGGACTAACCTGCCCTCTCATCTTTGCTAATAGCTCATCATCTTCCTAAGCTACGATAATCCTGTCATCAATGAGGGGCTGTACTCGAATATGTGCGATGCCCTCATACGGCTCCTCCATCGTGAGTTTCTACTCAAAGTCTCGCACAAATTCTACCATGTCCCACTCTGCTACCATCAATGGAGCCACGAATGTCAATGCCTTTTTGCGGCTCAGTGCATTTGCCACAAGGTTGGCCTTGCCAGGATGGTAAGAGACTTTGAACTTGAAGTCCTTCAGGGTTTCCATCCATCGCCGCTGCCTCATATTCAGGTCCAGCTGAGTGAATATGTATCTAAGGCTCTTGTGGTCGCAAAAGAGCTCGAACTCCTCTCCGTAGAGGTAATGTCTCCAGAGCTTCAGTGTGAAGATAACGGCTGCCAACTCTAGGTCGTGCGTCGGGTAATTCTCCTCGTGTTTCCTCAACTGTCTCGAGGCATATGCAATCACCCTGTCCTTTTGCATAAGGACACAACCCAAACCAACACGAGACGCATCGGTATATATGACATACTTGACCCCTTGCTCTGGCAATACTAGCATAGGGGCGGACGTCAATCTGTCCTTCAACTCCTGAAAAGCTGCTTCTGCCTTTTCATTCCATGTAAACTTCAAATCTTTCCGTGTCAACTGAGACAAAGGTCTGGCTATCTTCGAGAAATTACGAATGAATCGTCGATAGTAACCTGCCAGACCGAGAAAACTCCTCACCTTGGTAACCGAACCGGGCTGCTCCCAGTCCTGAACTGCGGTTACCTTAGCAAGGTCCACAGGTATCCCTTCCTTGGGCACCACATATCCCAGGAACTTGACTTCTTCTTTCCAGAAGTCGCACTTCTTATACTGTGTAAACAATTGGTTTTTTCTCAGAGTATCCATGACTACTCGCAGGTGTTCCTCGTGCTCTTCCCGACTCTTGGAATATATCAGGATGTCATCAATAAACACAATGACAAATCGGTAAAGGAACGATCGAAATACCCTGTTCATCAAGTCCATGAACACGGCTGGTGCGTTCATAAGGCCGAACGACATCATGAGATACTCGTAGTGCCGAAAACTGGTCCTGAAAGCCATCTTCTACACGTCCTCATCCCTGACGCGCAACTGATGATACCCTGACTGTAGATCGACCTTTAAAAAATACTGCACTCCTTTCAACTGATCAAACAGATCATCTATCCTGGGCAAGGGATACTTGTTCTTCACCGTCACTTGGTTCAACCTGCGATAATCAATACACAATCGCAGTGAACCGTCCTTCTTCTTCACAAATAACACGGGTGCTCCCCAAGGAGACTCACTCGGCCGTATGAAGCCCGCATCTAATAGATCATCGATCTGTTTCCTTAGTTCCTCTATCTCACATGGAGCCATGCGATACATCGAAAGAGATATTGGTGTCGCATCGGGCACAAGGTCGATAGTGAAGTCGATCTCAATCTGAGGAGGTAGTTCAGGTATCTTACTGAACACGTCCTCAAACTCTCAAACCACTAGTGTGTCTTCAAGTACCGGGCTATCAATATTCTTCAGTAAGGAAGCATAACAAAGGACTCGAAAAGGGCAACTGACCTGCACGGGGAACGTAAAGGGCGTGCCCTCAGGTCTGTGAGCTGTCACCAATCGGGTCTTACAATCAATCTCGGCCCTCACTTTAGTCAGCCAATCCATACCAAGGATGACGTCGAAATGGTATATCATGGTGACAATCAAGTCAATGCATATTGTCTTGCTCCCTAGATCTATCAAGCAACCCTCACACATCTTGGTGGCATCCGTAAAAGTCCCTAGTGCTGCGATAACTCGCACCCCAACCATCGGAGTCGTCTTCAGCCCTAAGCGCTGGACTGCAGAACACGATATCACCAATATAGTGTATCCTGTATCCACCAATAGAAATATAGGGGTACCTTCAATGTGGGCGATGAGCTCAAAGGCCAAAGGCACAGTAGCTGTAGAATCAGGCGCCTCCACTGTGAGTGCATAGACCCACGCCTGCTGAGACCGGTTGGGCTGAGGAGCCATAGGTCGCTGGGGTAGCCTAGATCAAGGTACAGGTGGCCGAAAGGATGGATGAGCTGGTGCCGAGCATAGAGGTGGTGGTGATATAGTCTGGGGAAGCTGGCGATTGATCCTCTAGGGCGGTGAAAAGCCGCTATCCCTCATCCTGGTGAAGCAAGTCACCTCCATGTGGCCTGACCTCTTGCAGTAGGCACACCACATATTAGGTCACCTCACAGGGGCAGGTGGAGCCATCTGCCTCAGCGGTGAATCTGCCTATGGCCTCTTCCCGAGGAATGGTTTGCTTTGAATCTCAGGTCGTGGCTAAGGAGCCATCGGTGCTCGCATACGGGACTGCCTGTCCCCGTCCTACTCGGCCCTCATAGACATGCTCACTAGCTCAGAATAGCTAGGTATGCTAGCGCAGCACATCTTTGACCAAATATCTGGTCGCAAGCCCTCAGAAAAACACCGCATATGCATCGGCTCATCTGCCAGAATCAACCGGGCTGTTGAGGGTCAAATATTACATATTAGACTCCAGTTATTGCCTGGATTTACGAACATGGTACTGTTTAATAGCTACTTTAATTGTGTTTGTGATGCAAGTTGTATTTACGAGCTTGGACTGAAACAGGGTGCTTAAAGCATGGATTTAACGCTCTGATGACACCAAAGGCAAGGGACATACCCTAGGAGACTAAGATCGATGGATTTACATGCAAGAGATCCGAGAAAATCAAGAAAATGAAGCTCAAGTGGCCCGAAATTGGTTCAGAATGCAAGATTACAGGGTTCAAATCATCTGTTTAGTTCAAAACTTCATATATGGCCTGAGGACCATAAATTAATCGTACACGTCAAAATTTAGCCCTTGGATCAGTGTGTAAGTGACCCGATGGATAAGATCAGATAATAAACATTAAGAAAGCATCTTGGACATCCTTGGGAGATCTGGACCCAAACTGAACTGATGGAAAGATCACGAAAAACGGTGGATATTTGCCAAATTTCACTTCTTTTGGATGGTGCAGCAGGGAGGAACGAACGACGAACGTTTCTAAAAGGCAGAGTGGAAATTCTGTAAATATAACGAACTCCATATGCATGCACGTAACTGGGAAGAGGCTTGCTTCAACGATGGGTAGTGACTCATCACATGTGGATTGTGTGGCCCACCTAGTGTTCAGATCTACTTCATACTTTGACTTATGGGCTTACACATTACTAAGAAGAGGACGAACGGAGTAGATCTCCGGGAATGCCATCAGAAGTGGGCCCCACCTATTTTTTGTACAAAACATCCAAATAGTGTCAAAAACGTCCAGTGACGGACATGCTTGCGATTGGGTTTTGATAGTGGGCCCCATCCATCATCCTTTTTCATGATCTGAACCGTCCAATGTGTCTTAGAGGGGGGGCTTAACCCTCTCCTAGGTGGAGGAATTGTAGAAGATAGCGTGAATCGGATTTCAACCATTCAAACGGAGGATAGACGGCAGAGGGGAAAATCCATGGGCCACACTGAATCCAATCCAAAACCGTTCACTCTTGACTGGTTTTTCAAGGGTATTTCAATGGACGACGCTGATTCTTCAAAAAAACATGGCATGTGGGTCCCACAGTAACGCAGAATTAGAGTTTCCACCTCTGTTACGCAAGCAACGGACTCCGAAAAGACCCGGACACTGCCGACTCCAGTGGACCCTTATGTTATCTCAAGGATGATCGGATTGATGATCAAGACCATTCAACCTCTTAAGAAATGGGCTTTTAACCCCACAATGAAGTTAGATTACTTAGATGAGATGATCTCTCCTCTCAATCTCGATCTAAACATGGTTGCAGAACAGAGTGCGCGGTTTGACGTGCGCAAAGGAGTTTCTAAAAAGGCCTTGTTGCATAAACTTACGCACATAAATCACCTCTTATGCGGAAACTCTCCACCGACTTTGCTGGCTCTTATAAAAGAAAGATGAGGGAGAGAAAGAAGGGGATCGAATGGGGGAAGTAGTTGCTGAGAAGTAGGACGTCACAGAGAGTTTGTTTGAATTTTTATTTGTTTAATTACTATTTTTTTTATATGATTATTTTTGAGAGATTTAATCCCATCATGTTGGGCTAAACCTCTTCGATAGGGCTGAGAGGTGAAGCTTGTAGCGTGATGGGGGGACCTTTTGCTTGTGTTTATTTTGGCTGAATTGAACTTGATACTAGTTTGATTATGGGAATGCTTTTAGTTTTTAGTGGTCTGTTGTGACTAAAATTATAATGGTCTGCGATAGCTTTGAGCATGTTCTTTGACTTATTTTGATTATGACGTCAGGAGGCTCTATTGTTCACCATCGTCTCCTGGACATGGTCGGATGACAGAACCCTTCCTAACCTTCATACATCAATGATTGGTTGTCAATTAGTTTAATTCTATTGTTTTCTTTGTCTCCTGGGCATGGTTTGGTGATGGAATCCATTCTAATTCATACACCTTTTATCTCTTGAAAACTATATCAAAGGAAGTTCAGCCTTGATTTTTATGGTTACACCCTTCAACTGGATGAAGATAGACTCCAAGTCCAGATGAGTTTTTGATGCAGACATAAGATCTCCTTGATCTCTACAAGTGGATCCTCTGAATCCCTAGTTTCCTACCTTTAAATTCTACATATTTTAGTTTACTATTTCATCATTATTCCTCAAATCCACCTGATTTAGATTTCATCTTTTTCTAGTTCAAGTTCTAGTTATTTTCAGATTACGTACAAGGTTCAGTCCCTTGGGATTCGACCTCGGTCTTACCGAGTTTATTACTACATCACAACCCTATACTTGGGGAGTAAACAAGTTTTTGGCGCCGTTGCCGGGGATTGACGGTTAAGCTTTTTGAAATTAATTAGTTTTGGGATTAGTTTAAGATTAAGATTTTTCTAACCTTAGATTTTTTGTTTTTTCCTGATTTTTAGAAACTAACTTATTTTTTCCGTTTTGTAGGATTCTGAGATAGGTTTCTAAGTTGGTAATTTCTTTCTTAATTTCTTCCTTGGTATTTCTAAATTAGGATTTATTTTTATTTTTTTAGCAAGTTTCTAATTCTAACTCTTTTAGAATCTAACTTTGTTTGTTAAATTTTTTTTAGAAATTTTCTACTTATAGATTTGTTTAGAAACTAACCTTCCTATTTTGTAGGCTTTTAAGATAGAAATTTCTAATTCGGTAAGCTCTTTCTATACTTTATATTTTTCAGATCTCTTTTAGTAACTTACTTTCTAGTTTAGGACTTTCCTAATTTATTTTAGAAATTTCCACTTTCTTTTAGGAATTTCTTCTTTTAGAAACTAGTTTACTTCTATCTTTCTTTTTAAAGATTTTCTAATTTTAGACTTTCTCTTTAGAAACTGACTTGTTTTGTTTTCTTTTGCAGGTTTTTAACTTAGGGACTCCAATTTGGTAACTTCTTTCTAACCCTCTCTTTCTTTCTAGATTTTCTTTTCCTTTCTTAGGATTAGGTTTCGAATTTGATTGAGGGCTGCGAGTGTTTCATGCCCAAGTGGGCCCGAGACAACACTCGACGTCTCTTAACTGAAGGAGGATTGGTTGAGGGGTTAACTATCCATCGCAGGACCAAACACCACTTGAAATCCCCTGAGTTAATTGAAGTGATGGCTAAAAACCAACCTCTTCTACCCCAACCTAGGGTGGAGGACATTCAGGATGAGAATGAGGTGCATCAAGCACCCTTGCCTCATACTTTACGAGATTATTTACAACTAGCAGGGGTGAGTACGCCATCATGCATGATTTTTCCTTAAAATACAGGACATATGGATATCAAGCCAAGGGTTATCCAACTCCTTCCTGAGTTCCATGGGCTTGAATCTAAAGAACCATATCTACATTTGAAAGAGTTTGATGAGATCATAGCCACTTTATATTTTCAAAATGTGTCCGAGGACACAGTTAGGCTGAAACTCTTTCCTTTTTCCTTGAAGGAGAAGGCTAAGACGTGGTTACATTCACTGCGTCCGAGATCCATTGGCACATGGAATGATATGCAGAGGGAATTTATAAAGAAATTTTTTCCACGTCATAAAACGATTACCCTTAGAAAAGCAATCATGAACTTCACCCAAAAGGAGGATGAAACATTTTACAAATGTTGGGAGAGGTTCAAGGATTTGGTCAATTCATGCCCACAACACGGCTTTGAAACATGACGCATTACAAATTTTTTCTACGATGGACTGACATCTTCCATGTACCAAATGGTCGAGACAATGTATAATGGAGAATTCATTAATAAAAATGTCGACGAGGTATGGGATTACCTCGATAGTCTTGCTGAAAAAACACAATCATGGGATTATTACCCAAAATCAAACACCACGTCTAGGCCGACTCAATCTAAGGAGAAAGGTGGATTGTATCTCTTGAAAGAAGAGGATGATCTCAAGTATAAAGTGACTACACTTATAAGAAAATTTGAGGCCATGGAAGGAAAGAAGGATAAGGTTAATGAAAGTGTTTGCGGCATCTGTGATTGCAACATTCACACAACTAAAAATTGTCCTACAATACCTGCCTTTCGAGAAGTGTTGAATGAACAATCCAATGCCGTAAATACTTATTAAAGACCTTTCAATGGATCGACCTCTAATACGTATAATCCTGGTTGGAAAAATCATCCAAACTTTAGTTGGAGAAATAGATAAACTGCTTCCCCTCAAGGTTTCTTCAATCAAATTCCAAATCAAGGGAAACCTCAAGAGGATCCAGTTCAAAAACATAATCGAGAACAAGAGCTACTTAATCAAAATTTGGCATAAGCATTTCATGATGTCCACATAGCATTAGGAACGCTTGCGTCGTCTATTCAAAGGATAGAGTCACAATTAACAAGTGGAGGGAAAGAGATGCTTCCTGCTCAACCTCTCCCCAATCCCAGACCGTAATATGAAATAAGTGACCCTAGCTCTTCAAATCAAATGGAGTACGCTAAATCCATCATCACTCTTAGGAGTGAGAAGATCATTGATAAAACCCTTCCGGTTAGGCCCGAAAAGCCTCAAGAAGCAGAAGAAGACAACAATGATGGACCTAGAGATGCCCTACAAAAATTAGAACCCGAACTTCTAGAAAAGCCAGTTGCTCCATTTCCTTAACGGTTGGTCGCACCAAAACCTCTCTCTAACTCTCAGGATATCTTAGAGGTGTTGAAACAAGTGAAGGTCAACATTCCTCTACTTGATGTCGTAAAACAGATACCTTCATATGCCAAATTCCTGAAAGACTTATGCACGACCAAACGACGACAGAATATTCAAAAGAAGATCTTCTTGACCGAGAAAGTGAGTGACATCCTAAAGCAAGATGTGCCATAGAAATTTAAAGATCCCGGTAGCCCAACCATATCATGTGTAATCGGGGACCATCAAATTGATCATGCACTTCTTGACTTAGGAGCAAGCGTCAATCTGATTCCCTACTCGGTATACAGACAATTAGGTTTGGGGGAATTAAAACCCACCCTAACCACACTACAACTTGCTGATCGCTTTGTTCGTATACCAAGAGGGATAATTGAGGATGTATTGGTCCAAGTTGATAGATTTTACTACCCTGTAGATTTTATCATCCTAGACACCGAATTCATCAATAACATGAGCACTCAGATTCCCGTCATTCTTAGTCGCCCATTCCTTGCCACTTCAAACGCAATTATCAATTGCAGGAATGGTGTCATGACTATGTCTTTTGGGAATATGACATTTTACTCAAACATTTTTTTCAATAACGGCAGAAACTTAGAGGATGATGACGATTTCCACGACATTAACATGATTGACTCTTTAGTGGAAGATACAACACCTCTGACCTTATCTTCTGACCCTCTAGAGATGTGCCTGGCCCACTCTCATGATTTTGATGATGACATGATTAGGGAGACATGTGCCTTACTTGATACTGCACCGGTACTTAAAGTTAACCGGTGGAGGCCACAATTTGAAGAATTGCCACAAACTGATGTAGTGCCTCTACTGTCTAACCTCAAGCCACCGAAGCTTGACCTAAAACCTTTGCCCTCTGATTTGAAATACACATATTTAGGTCAAGATGAGACATATCCAGTGGTAATCTCTGCCCACCTGGAGAAAGAACAGGAGAGTATGCTCATTTCTACTCTCATTGAGCATAAATGAGCCTTAGGATGGACGATAGCGAACCTCAAGGGAATCGACCCCTCAATTTGTACTCACCGCATATATCTTGAGGATAATGCGAAGACCGCTCGACAATCACAACGTAGACTAAATCCAAACATGGGGGAAGTGGTTAAGGCCGAGGTTCTTAAATTATTAGATGTAGGTATCATATACCTCATATCCGATAGTCAATGGGTGAGTCTAACTCAGGTGGTTCTTAAGAAGTCTCGGATCACCATCGTAGCCAATGCTAATAATGAACTCATGCCAACTAGAGTTACTACTGGTTGGAGAATGTGCATTGACTACAGGAAGCTGAATACCGTCACGAGGAAGGACCACTTTCCTTTGCCCTTCATTAATCAAATCTTGGAAAGGCTAGTTGGTCATCCCTATTACTGTTTCCTTGATGGGTATTCGGGCTACAATCAGATTGAAATCGCCCTTGAGGACTAGGAAAAGACCACATTTACATGTCCCTACGACACCTTTGCCTACAGAAGGATGCCATTTGGATTATGTAATGCCCTTGCCACCTTTCAGCGATGTATGATGAGTATCTTTTCTGACATAGTGGGGAAATATCTAGAGGTCTTCATGGATGATTTTTTTATTTTCTGTTCATCTTTCAGCGAGTGCTTAGAGAGTCTTAAATGTGTGTTGAAAAGATGTGAAGAAAAGAACTTGGTACTTAATTGGGAGAAGTGTCATTTCATGGTTCATAAGGGAATTGTCCTTGGACATATTATCTCGTCCAAAGGAATCGAGGTGGATAAGGTAAAAATATATCTTATCTCTAACCTACCTCCACCCAAGAACATTAGAGACGTGCGATCCTTCTTAGGACACGCAGGATTTTACAGGCGATTCATAAAGGACTTTAGTCTCCTCTTTCGTCCTTTATGTAATCTACTTCAAAAGGATGCACCATACGAGTGGACTGAGCTATGTCAGGAAGCTTTCACTAAGCTTAAGGGCATGTTGACTAGTGCACCCATCATACAACCACCCAACTGGGGCATTCCCTTTGAACTTATGTGCGATGTATCTGATTATACTCTTGGGGCGATTCTAGGCCAGCGAAAAGATAAGAAACCCTATGTTATTCATTATGCGAGTAAGACTCTAAATCTTGCCCAAGTGAACTACTCGACTACGGAAAAGGAACTCTTGGCCGTAGTGTTCACTTTAGACAAATTTCGGTCCTACTTGATTGGATCCAAGATCATTATTTACACTGATCACGCGGCGCTCAAGTATCTTCTGTCTAAGAATGATGCTAAGCTCTGCCTGATATGATGGATCCTTCTACTCTAAGAATTTGACCTAAAAATAAAAGATAAAAAGAAAGTAGAGAATGTAGTGGCTGACCATCTTTCTCGCCTTAATCCTTCTGATTCCTTTGAAATGACATATATCAATAACATGTTCCCTGATGAACAATTGTTCAGAGTCTCCCATTCACCTTGATTCGCTGATATTACTAATTATCTTGCCACAGGTTCCATTACGACACATTGGACTGCGCAAGATAAGAAGAAAATTTTCACCGAGGTGCGTAACTTTTTCTGGGATGATCCATATTTATTTAAATATTGCCTAGACCAAATCTTAAGGAGATGTGTGCCAGACGTTGAGCATCAGAGTGTCATCTCTTTCTGTCATTCACAGGCCTGTGGTAGTCACTTTTCTGCCAAAAAGACCACAATCAAGATTTTACAGTGTGGCTTTTACTGGCCCACTATGTTCAGGGACACTCATGAGTTTTGCAAAGCTTGTGAGCGTTGTCAAAAATTGGGAGCGCTGTCCCGTCGAAATATGATGCCCTTAAATCCCATTCTTATCATCGAGGCATTTGATTGCTAAGGCATTGATTTCATGGGACCATTCCCCCAATCTTTTGGAAATCTATATATTTTGCTCGCTGTAGACTATGTCACTAAATGGGTTGAAGCGATTCCGTGTCGGAATAATGACAATCGCACGGTCATTAAATTCCTAAAAGAGAACATCCTTTCCCGATTCGGAACGCCTCGAGCTATCATTAGTGATGGGGGCTCACACTTTTGTAATAGGCCATTCGACTGTTTAATGAAGAAATACGATATCTCTCATAAGGTGAGCACCCCATATCACCCACAGACAAGTGGGCAAGTTGAGATTCCAATAGGGAGATCAAACACAATTTGGAGAAAACGGTTAACCCTGACCATAAGGATTGGTCAATCCGATTGACTGATGCCTTATGGGCTTACTGTACTATGTTTAAAACCCCTATTGGAATGTCTCCCTTTAGACTTGTCTATGGGAAGGCTTGCCACTTGCTTGTGGAGTTGGAACAAAGAGCCTACTGGGCAATCAAAAAATTGAATTTCAATCTGGAAAACGCTGGCTCGCTACGCAAACTTCAGTTGAATGAACTCGAAGAAATCCGGAACGATGCATACGAGAACTCGAGAATTTATAAGGACAGAATGAAGGCGTTTCATGACCAACGTATTTTATGAAAATCATTCACACCTGGTCAAAAAGTCCTTTTGTATAATTCTCGATTACATCTCTTTCCAGGTAAGCTTCGATCTCGTTGGACTGGCCCTTACATTGTGGTCACTGCGTATCCTCATGGGGCCGTTGAGATAAGAGATCCTGACAATGGCAAGGAGTTTAAAGTAAATGGACATCGCTTAAAGCCATTTTTCGAGAAATTTGATTTAGAGGACATGTCCATACCTCTGACTGATCCTGTTTACCAGGATTGATCTCCTAGTCTGATGGAGGTATAGGTAGGTTTCCTATTTTCATAGGACTAGGGTAGTTTGCTTTATGCTGTTCTAGGTTAATTTGCTTTCTACATTGTTTTAGGGTAGTTTTCTTTTGTTGGTTTCTCTCTTGTGCTGACTTGCTTTCATGCTGAGATCTTTGTGTAAAAGCTTCTTGAATCCCTCGTCCAGGTACAATCTTCCCATCACTTCTCATTTACTTTCATTGTCTCATGTACATTGCAAGCATATCTTTTACATTGAGGACAATGTAGATTTTTAGTTGGGCATGGGAGATTAGGTTACCTAATCAGTGTTTTCTTGGTCTTAAGCAAAAATTGTGAAAATTTTTAAATTTTTCTGAAATTTCTTGTAAATTCGATACGATTTTGAAGGCCATCTTTGATTTAAAATTAGAAGACACGTGATGTTGGTAATTTATGATTCTTAGATTTAGTTATCTATTAGATTTCACAGTTAAGTTTAAATTGTTAATCCATGATTAGAGGTTTTAAACATTGATTGAGTCATGATTTCACAAGACACATCTTGCTTGCTCATTAAGGTTTTAGTTCGATATTGAAGTGTAACTTGGTGATCATTAAACATGGAAGGAACCAACCTGGGAATTTGTCCATCATGTTCAATAAGAAGAATGAAAGAAAAAGAAAAAACCCAGTTACAAGATAGCTGCTTGCGGAAAGGGTTGGGCGAACGAAATCCACCAAAGGTTTGCTCCCTATAGGTGTAGATCCAATTCCCCATGGTCGATATTTGGAAAGGGTTGGGTGACTAGTCCTCACCATGGGTCTGCTCCCTATAGGTGAGGATTCATTTCCCTTCCTTGACTTTACTCTTAAAAAGTTGACATAGTGTGAAAATCATCAAAAGCTGGAAGAATGGATCAAGTTTTAGTTTAGGTTATCATGAATTCTCTTGTGGTTACCAATGATATCCTGAAATAGAGAAGTGAATCTTAATAGTGTTAAGCCGAGTTTACACTATACACCCATGGAACTTAATGTTTAGAATATTTTCTAATTAATGGATTAATACTCTGAGCCTGACTATGGAATCTACCATGCGTTTAAGTCCAGGAGAAGGTAAGGCCTAACATTCATGAATCTTATAACTCTAGGATCTGGATTGTTTTTCAAAAATCACTCGAGTTCGTAGGAATTGTCCTGTAATTCTCAACTTATTTTTCTCATAATTTGCTCGGGACTAGCAAAATGCTGGTTGGGGGTTGTGTTGAGGGTCAAATATTGCATATTAGACTCCAGTTATTGCCTAGATTTACGAACATGGTACTATTTAACGGCTCACTTTATATGTGTTTGTGATGCAAGTTGTATTTACGAGTTTGGACTGAAACAGGGTGCTTAAAGCATGGATTTAACGCTCTGATGACACCAAAGGCAAGGGACAGACCCCAGGAGACCAAGATCGATGGATTTACACGCCAGAGATCCGAGAAAATCAAGAAACTGAAGCTCAAGTGGCCCGAAATTAGTTCAGAATGCAAGATTACAGGGTTCAAATCATCTGTTCAACTTGAAACTTCATATATGGCCTGAGGACCATAAATTAACCGTACACGTCAGAATTTAGCCCTTGGATCAGTGTGTAAGTGACCCGATGGCTAAGATCAGACAATAACCATTAAAAAAGCATCTTGGACATCTTTGGGAGATCTGGACCCAAACTGAACTGATAGAAAGAGCACGAAAAACGGTGGATATTTACCAAATTTCACTTCTTTTGGATGGTGCAGCAGGGAGGAACGAACGACGGACATTTCTAGAAGGCAGAGTGGCAATTCTGTAAATATAACGAACTCCATATGCATGCATGTAACTGGGAAGAGGCTTGCTTCAACGATGGGTAGTGACTCATCACATGTGGATTGTGTGGCCCACCTAGTGTTCAGATTTACTTCATACTTTGACTTATGGGCTTACACGTTACTAAGAAGAGGATGAACGGAGTTGATCTCCAAGAATGCCATCAGAAGTGGGCCCCACCTATTTTTTGTACAAAACATCCAAATAGTGTCAAAAACGTCCAGTGACGGACGTGCTTGCGATTGGGTTTTGATAGTGGGCCCATCCATCATCCTTTTTCATGATTTGGACCGTCCAATGTGTCCTAGAGGGGGGGCTTGTCCCTCTCCTAGGTGGAGGAATTGTAGAAGATAGCGTGAATCGGATTTCAACCATTCAAATGGAGGATAGACGACAAAGGGGAAAATCCATGGGCCACACTGAATCCAATCCAAAACCGTTCACTCTTGACTGGTTTTTCGAGGGTATTTCAATGGACGGCGTTGATTCTTCAAAAAAAACATGGCATGTGGGTCCCACAGTAACGCAGAATCAGAGTTTTCGCCTCTGTTACGCAAGCAACGGACTCCGGAAAGACCCGGACACTGCCGACTCTAGTGGACCCTTATGTTATCTCAAGGACGATCGGATTGATGATCCAACCATTCAACCTCTTGAGAAATGGGCTTTCAACCCCACAATGAAGTTAGATTACTTAGATGAGAGGATCTCTCCTCTTAATCTCGATCCAAACATGGCTGCAGAACAGAGTGAACGGTTTGGTGTGTGCAAAGGAGTTTTTAAAAAGGCCTTGCTGCGTAAACTTACGCACATAAACCACCTCTTATGTGGAAACTCTCCACTGACTTTCCTGGCTCTTATAAAAGAAAGACGAGGGAGAGAAAGAAGGGGATTAAATCGAGGAATTAGTTGCTGAGAAGTAGGACGTCAGAGAGAGTTTGTTTAAATTTTTATTTGTTTAATTACTGTTTTTTTTATATGATTATTTTTGAGAGATTTAATCCCATCATGTTGGGCTAAACCTCTTCGATAGGGCTGAGAGGTGAAGCTTGTAGCGTGATGAGGAGACCTTTTGCTTGTGTTTATTTTGGCTGAATTGAACCTGATACTAGTTTGATTATGGGAATGCTTTTAGTTTTTAATGGTCTGTTATGACTAAAATTACAATGGGTCTGCGATAGCTTTGAGCATGTTCTTTGACTTATTTTGATTATGACTTTAGGACGCCCTGTTGTTCACCATCATCTCCTGGACATGGTCGGATGACAGAACCCTTCCTAACCTTCATACATCAATGATTGGTTGCCAATTAGTTTAATTCTATTGTTTGCTTTGTCTCCTGGGCATGGTTTAGTGATGAAATCCATTCTAATTTATACACCTTTCAACTCTTGAAAACTATATCAAAGGAAGTTCAGTCTTGATTTTTATGGTTACACCCTTCAACTGGATGAAGATAGACTCCAAGTCCAGATGAGTTTTTGATGCAGACATAAGATCTCCCTGATCTCTACAAGTGGATCCTCTGAATCCCTAGTTTTCTACCTTTAAATTCTACATATTTTAGTTTACTATTTCATCATTATTCCTCAAATCCACTTGATTTAGATTTCATCTTTTTTCTAGTTCTAGTTTTGAGTTATTTTCAGATTACATACAAGGTTCAGTCCCTTGGGATTCGACCATGGTCTTACCGAGTTTATTACTACATCACAACCCTATACTGGGGAGTGAACAGGGGCGTACCTGCTCAACACCGTGAACCTGTTCTCATACTCAGCCACTGTCATCCCTCCCTGTCGGAGGCGAAGGAACTCACTCTCCTTCTCGTGGCGGTAGGTGACGGGATAGTACTTCTCGTAGAAGCGTGCCTGAAAATCTGCCCACATCCACACGTGTCCAACCGCAACAGTACGGAGGATACTATCTCACCATAAGCTGGCCTCCTTCTCGAATATGAAGGTGACTAACTCCACCTGCTCGGACTCTGTGCAGTGCAGCGGCTTTAGCATCTTAGAGATGCGGTCGAGCCAATACTCAGCCTCCTTGGGTCTGTGAGTACCCGCAAAGGTAGGGGGCCGTAAGTGCTGGAATCGCTCAAGGTGGCCACTGGCACCTGCATTCCTAGCAGGGGGTGTAAATGGAGCAAGCGAAGCCGCACCCATGCTCTGGGCGAAAATCTCCGCCATGATGGCTAAAAACTGCTGCTACTGTGCCTACTGCTGCTGCTACTATATCTGCTGGTGCTGCATCAACAACATCATCTGCTCCAACCTATCAGTAAGGGGAGCCGACTGAGATATAGGTGACGTCGAGGAGGACGCACGGTTCTGCTCTGGAACCAGTGGTACAACAGGTGTAGGCCCATTAGTGGGGCCAGTGGTCTGCTGAGAATCCAGCATGATGTCAGAAGGAGACGGGCCCGAACTGGGGTCCGTATGGCTATTGCTTAGGGGAGGTGCCTCGTCAAATGAATCGCCAAGCGTGAGACGTACCGCACTCTATGTGGTCTTAGGTGGCATCCCCTATATACAACATAGGGTGCAACCCAGGTTAGATTCAGCATGCTCACAACCTCAATCACACAGCATTTACACACAGCTTAAAGAAATTTCATGCATTTCATTTACCAAAATTGTCACAATACATGAACTATGACATTACATGAATCATGACAGGAAATGCATATGAGCCATTACAAGTAAAGCTGCACACATTAAGATAACCAACAAACATAAACACACCATTTACCTACGATACTACTAAGCCCTTAAACATTGAAACACAGACATTGTAAGACAGCAACAAAGCACACTACTGGGCAACGACATGGATGACTAGATGTCTGAGTCTGGCGATGGAGGAGGGGCGCCCTTATCCTGCAGGCAACACAGGATAGCTTTCAAGGTGCGTGTCACCTTCTTGAACTTGTGCTTCACAAGGGCCCGAGTATCAATAATCTCCTGTCGTAGGGCAGCCTGGCCCTCCTCAAGTCGAACTAGACGGGCTTCCCTAGCAGTCCGATCAGGGTCATGCTCCGTTGCCGTAGGTGGGGAGCTCTCATCCATGTCCTTAGCCTCCACTTCTTCCTCCTGTTCTGCTTCTATCTCCTCTCTGCTTTCTTCCTCGCTATCATACTCTTCACTAGCCGTCTCATCCTCACTCTCATCAAGGCGGGCTTGTCGTTGTCGTGGCTCAATCTCCATCTGATTGAGAGTAGCCTCGTTGATGTAATGGGTCGGCACCGGCACTTCCGTCCCAAGTCTATAGCCAAACTCCCGTCTAATCTTGCATATGAGTTGGGCGAATGGGAGTGAATCAGACGCTCTAGTGGAGCGCGCAGTAAGAACTATCTTCTGCAGAACGTGCGCAGGCACGCACAACTCTCTCCCTGCCGTACTTGGTATAGGAAATCCACCATTAGACGGGTGCACTCGTTGCGGTTGCTCCACCTAGGGTACACGTTGTACGTGAAGACGTGGTGGAGCAGGCGGAAGTCGTCCGTCATATTGGTCGCTAGGAGACTATTGTTCGGATTCTAGCGAGCCAGTACACTCTTCAAATTCTGCTCGCTTGCATGCACTTCGCTAAGCGGCATCATCATGAGCCGAGCTATCAACCCAGCATCAATTATGGCCTCCCGATCTCTACCAACAGGGATCTTGAACTGCAAGGGCTCCAACGTAGGCTCTCAAATGTGGGTGTAGAAGGCTCGAACTATGCCCACATTTGCACGGTACTCGCCCTCGAACACAAGACCCCACCCGGCTTCGACCAGGTGGTCCATCACCAGATATTGCCCGAAGAGCCTCTCATCCACATGAGCTTTAAAGAGGACCCTGCGACCCTGAAATCTCCCATGAGACATATCCGTCAAGAGGATCCTTTCGAGGGGAGCCTGGGGATTAAGCTCCCGCTTGGTCCTTATCTCTCAATCAATATTTGCACTTATAGCGGCGCCTCTAGGCCTCCTTGAACGAGTAGGGCGACTAGGCCCGACCTCATCCGTAGGCATCCTCTTCTTCCCCATGAGAGAAAGAAGCATGAAAATCGAGAAAATGGCCGACACAAGCTCGAGCAAGGCCATGGAAAAGAGAAGATAGGTGGAAAATGGAGGACTTGTTGAACTTGATGGTATATGGGACACAAATGAGGGATTTGTGCTCTCAAATCAAAGGAAAAGAGAGAGATAGGAGAGGGTTTTGATGGAAAACGGTGGGAGGGTATGTGTGTTGAAGAAAAATGATGAAATGGGTGAATGGAGGAGAGATTTGAGAGAGAACCAAAGAGTTTTAATGAAAAAGGGAAGCTTGGAGGGGTGGATTATGAAGGGGAGGCATGTTTGGGGGGTTTTAAACGGACCCAACATGCATCAGTGGGCCACACAGTGCCCTAGGGGCGTCGGCCCGAGCCGGCCCGCCAGCCGGCAAGGCCTCGCGGAACCGGCGAGGCCCTCGTTAGTCTCTGGATATTCTGGCAAGGGCTCGCCCTTTGGACGAGGTCCTCCTGCCCCCTGGACTATAAAAATATGTGGGGCCCACCCTAGGTCCCCCTAAAAGTATTTCGTTTGGCCCTCAACTCCGTTTTGAGTCGTTTAGGGTCATTTTGAGTAACTTCTGATGTAATCACGTATTTCCTCGAGTATTGAAGGCTAGGATTGGGTAAATTACGGTCTAAACCCATCGATTGATGGTCTAGAAGTAGTCCGGGGTCGCCTCAAGTGATCATGGACTATATGAACCCGATCTCGACGATTGTTTTCGGTAAATTTCGCCAATTGGCGAAACTGGGCAACCTAAGCTTGTTTCTACATTTTTCTCACACCCACCTAGGTCTAAATGCGTCAGCGTAGGTCATATGACCATAACCCAGGTTCAGTTTAATCCAAATCATGCTTTGATACCAACTTGTAATGCCCTGAAAATCGGGGGTTGAGTAAAAGTCCAACTCCCGAGTTTCAACGCATCACTTATGCAACATATTTAATGATGATTAAATGTTGTCTGTATTAGTGCATAGAACATGAATAAGATTAAGCCAAATCAGCAAAAATAATCCAGGGACAGTTGTAATACACAAGCGGAAGACTGAAACAAATATATATAGGTTTACAATTCAGTATAAGTCCCCAAAGTATGTGTGCATTGCCAGGTTAATAATTACATGTATTGTCTGAAATTACAAAATGTCAAAATATAACAGTCCACTATAAGTATAACCCTGAAGCCCTGACGATTTAGAACGGTCTACGAGAACCCACCTGAATACTGCATATAGGAGAATGCCTCCTCAAAGTCCGTCTCTGCCTCGCAGGCTGCGCCATCATCTGAACCTACAACAGGGTCTAGTTGGTGTTTAAAACACCGTCCCGTAACATGGGAGTGAGTGATCAACTCAGTGAAACAATAAAGTAAATGTTAACATGTTATCAATTCAGTCAAGCAGTAATGATAAAGCAATACAATCGAACATCCCTAGCTACTCTGATTAATGCAAGAGTATGAATAAATGATGCATGCTCTCGCCTGCACTCCCTCACCGATCTTCATCTAACGGTCGCGCATGTCAGTCACTTCCTCGTGCTCTCTACACATCGCCAAATGGCATATGCAATGTGGTGCATGAGCGTGATTACCAAGTTCTTATTAGTCCTTTTCATATAGCAGGATTGGGAAGCTAAGGTACCTCCCTTATATTAATTCCCAAACGATGATCCATTCTAGGGTCGTCAGTCCTAGTAAGTCTCATACGATGTTACGGCTCTAGGTCACTGCAAAGGGCTCATCACCTGATCAGTGCAGGCCTAGTTTGTACTCTTATTGCTACGGAAAGGCTTGTCGCCTCTATGCAGTCTCAGAGTATGCTCGAGGTCACAACAAAGGGCTCGTCACCTGATCAGTGTTGGCCGACAGCTCGAATACAGTGTCCTATACCACCATATTCGGCTCACGAGTCTGGGTTGCTCACTGGTCACTACGGGGAGGCTTATCACCCCAGCGTAAGCCGACAGCTCAACCAGGTGTCCCATACCACCATGTCCGGCTTATGAGTCTTAGCGGATCAAGGTACCAAGGTTAAAAAGATTTTCACTAGTGAGTTTAGTACCTTAGATTTAAGCAGTAGCATCCATACATGGTGAACATATATTGGGTCAATCAAGTTACTTGACGAGCTCGACTAGTACGAGTGCACGTTGAATTGACCGACATGAAGTGCGTAAGCACTCCGTGTGGCCTAACCACTGCCGACAACCAAGGTACGACTCGGGTTCATCGAACACGTCCTATGTGGCGAGATAACCTCAGCTACCTATTTAGTGCCTGTTACCGATTGCCTGGACTATTCCGTAGTCCCAGACACATTCAATTATAACAGATAATCATACAAGCTAATCAAAACAGTAAGGGATCAACAATTCCAATCATACAAGCATGTGAGCATTTGATGGATTTCAACTACAACATGAATTCACACCTATGCAGTGTCTAAGTAAAGCAGACAAAGAATACAAATTACATGGAGGAAATCATACACATCGTTAAGGTAGTTGAGAATCTTATCTCAACACCCATATAAAGTACAAATACTACATGCCTGATCATTCAGACATTTCTACAAACACTTAGACTACATATTCCAACATACATAGATTTATTTACTTAAAACGCATATTATAGCAAATCCCTTCGCATAGGAGTTACGACACGTACAACAATCATGTATTAATAAACATTTATCATAACAGGTATTAATCATGATTCCACGATCACTCAGACATTTCGACAAACACTTAGTCTGCACACTTCAACATACATGACGTATGTTGGCTGTAACACATCCTGGGCCAAATCCTTTCACCGGGGAGTTATTACACATACAACTAGCATAATCACACGATAATTAATCATGGCAAACACACGTTCAAATTCCATACGTATACGATACTTTCTACATATACATGGAATACACTAAACTCAATATAGTTCATATATATCAGAAACGAGATACAAACATTGCATTTAGCAAGTGAAATTGCACCCACATCAGTAATAAACCATTAATCGACATTGAAAGCCTTGAAAACCATAACCTATACATTTATAGTCTGCACCTTTCGTTGGTAGACTCGTAACGAACTCAGTTTTAAAGTCAAGTCTTTGTCTACGGCAGATTGGCAACCTATAGCATAAATTAGGTTAGCTATTTCATAACTTACACTATTTGAAACCCTAAAACATGTTAGGGTTAGGTTTTCTTACCTAAGAACGGAATCAGAATCGCCTATATACCGATACAAGAAAGGTAGTTGAGTGCGTGGAATAGTGGGATCGAATCCCAGGAAGATTCTCCAACTCTCACTCTCACTTTCTCTCTTTTCCTCTCTCTTTTCTCTTCTCTCTCTCCTAGGGTTCCTCAAATTCGTATGGGATATGAGAGAGGGGGTTTAATGTCCTTATATAGGCCCAGGTTTGATGGAAATGGCCCCAGGGCCAAGGTATACTTAGGTTATGTCCAAATACGGACTGTTCCGGCCCAATGGAGCACTTCTGGTGGCCCCTTTTCTACGCACGGTCAGACTTAAGCTCCCTAACCATGGATCTAGGTCAGGCTGAGTTTTCGTTCCAATCGGGTTTGTAGATCAGCCGTGGTGGACCAATTTCAGTTTAACGGTCATGGTCACTCGATCAGGGTCACAAGTACACTGACATGTGTGGGACATTTCTCCTGATCCGCGGGTGTATTTAGGTCAGATTCTGATGGTCTGAATCCTTATATTTGGCGCGCAAGCGACACGACTCAGATTACTTAAATTCGGATTGTTATTTCTAAATATTTTCACGTTTCTCACACTCCTCGCTCCGGGCTCAAGTTGTACATTTCTAGACACAATTAAGACTTGATTTTCGAGGGGGTTGTCAAGTCCAGTCATGCAGTCATAACTGTATAGTTTTACGGTCATCGGACATTCGACGTACGGTCCAGGTCCGATACGGAGTTTCGGTGTGCTCCCGAGAGCAACCGGGTTTAGGGATGGATTCTAGATTTTAGGGTAATATAGCGTCAATGATACTGCACCGTTTGGGTCTTGCAGATTATATTTAAAGTGATTAGTGCTAATTTCATAAGTACTCTCGTTTAGCACTTGCTAATATTAACCTAATTTCTAAAGGTTTTGGTCCTGGGTGATTTCTGCCTGAGGTGGTACTCGGGTCTTTGTATGGATTTTTTCGAGACGTTACAATAGGTTCTGCAAATCACCTCTCCTGGATTAAGGTGGAGTTATGGAATGAGGGGGAGTAGTGACTGACTATTGATCATTTGTTGCATGTCTGGTGCATGATTCTTTATTGTGCATGACTGGTGTATGATTCTTTACTGTACATGACTCTCTATTTAGTTTTGTCACAAATTTGATAAAGGGGGAGATTATAAATGCTATTGTGTAAATCTAGCACCCGTAGTGTTGTCAAATTTTGTTGTGCCAAACTATTTAGTATTTGTATCATGCTTTGAGTTGAAGTGATCAGGTTCGTATATTTTAAAGTTCTCTAGATCTTCATCGAACTTGCCTACATTTTCAAGTTGAAGTGCAGAGTGTTGAAGTTCATGGTTTTAAGCTCAAATTCAAGAAATCAAGTTCAAGTTTGAAGTTCAACTACTATTCGCTAAAGACTCAATCGTAACTCTAGCTCAAGTTCAAGAAATCAAACTCAAGCTTCACGTATCACAAGTATTCAAGATTTTGAAGCAAATTGATGTTTCAAGTGTTACAACTCACAAACAGGTTTGGATGACCCTAGATTGACCTTAGATTGTGTCATATTCATTGCTTATTTTATGTGGGTCGTTTTATATGTTTATAGGTCATTTTCTCGACTAGTCTTAGACCTTGTTCGACTAGTCCAAGTACTGGCTCGACCAGTCCAAGGTTTGTTACAATTTTTCAGAATTTTCTATTGGACTCTCGACTAGTCCTGGAGACTTCTCGACTAGTCGAGTGAACAGTACTCAACCAGTCAAGCAGACTTGACTCAAAGTTTAGCAACATATTCTGGTCCCACTCGACCAGTCGAGTGCGTTGCTCGACTAGTCGAGCAGGCCACTTGACTAGTCGAGGATGCCACTTGACCAGTCGAGTAACGGTCTTATCTTATCGCGCTAGAAAATTTAAAATTTAATTGGTCTTTTGACTAGTCGAACCGACTCTTAGACCAGTCGAGTGAACAGTATTTTCAACTATAAATAGAGCACAAATTTCAGAGTTTATTCATTCATAAAAGCGAAATCAAGATATCACTCTGAGAGATAAGTTTATGATATTATTAAGCTATATTGTGCTAATTTTAGATTTTCTTTTAATAGCTTTTGTAATTTGATTTTGTGATCTTTATTCTAATCTTACATTAAGAAGGGATTTGTATTTTCCCCTTTCTTGAGATCAAAATCAAATCAAGTTAGCCCAGGTTGATTTAATTAAAAATCATTTAGAACTAGAACCTTTTCGTCTATGAGACCGGACATTAAACATCTTCCTCTACATCTAATCGGTTCTACTAAGCTTCTTCAAAGGAAAAGTTCTAGATAAGTACACTTACATTTTGTATATCCTTTTTGGTTTTTGAGGTTGTGCCACAAAAATTTCTTTTTGGTTTTGTCTGAGGTGATCTAGAAAATCTCAGAGTGTGGGGTTTTTGTGACTGTGTAAGCCCAATCAAAGACACAATTATGAAGGTTTTAAGGTGAACCTTGGAAAACCTTTTTTCATAGTGAACGCTAATATCTCGAGGGAGTGAATATTAGGAGTGGAGTAGTTGTGTGGTTGTTTTCTAACAGTTGGTGTACACACAAGCAAACCACTATAATTTCTGATGTTGTGGTCGATGATTGAATGTGCTTATGTGTGTGAATGTTGTAATTTTATTTTAAGCATTTATGGTGAATGGTATAATTTATTTTATGTACTTGTAGGAATGTTGTAATAACTTAATTTATTTTCTTTGCTATTTCCTTTGCCTCTTTATTGGTTTGGGTTTTTGATACTTACAAATGTTCTAGTAAGATCGTCCTGCCGTAAGCCTTTGGTTTTTGGTGTTAGGTTGTCGTTAGAACTAAGTTTGTATTAACCTCTCAAGACTAGTGCTTTTGAGGTTGCTATCTACTTGTGCTTATTTATTATTTGATTGTGATATCTTTCTTTCAATTATGCATTTATTTTTTAATTTGGCATAGTCCTATTCACCCCCCTTCTAGGACGTTTAGCTCAGCCTTTTCACACATGTCCTTATGGCACCTTTGCTTACCAAAGGATGTCATTCGAATTGTGTAATGCCCCTGCCACTTTTTAGCGATGCATATGGTTGAGGGTCAAATATTGCATGTTATCCCCCATTTATAGCTTGGTTTTATGAACATGATAATGCTTAATGTTTTATTTTACTCATGTTTGTGTTGCAAGGTAAATTTAAGAGCTTGGATTGAAAAGGGTGTTAAAAGTATGGATTTAATGCTCAAGAATCACCAAGGCAAGTGATGGATCTTAGGATACAAATATTGAAGAATTCACATGCCAAAGATCCAAGAAAACCAAGTGAGGAATGAAGAGAATCAAAGATTTGAAATGAAGAAAAGGAATCCTGAAATCATTCTGAAAAAGTATATTTTAAAACTCTGGGTCATTTTACGAAATTGCGTAGAATGAAGTCTATTTTGAGAAACTGTGCAGAGTGAAGTCTATTTTAGCAAACCGTGTAAATTTGAGGCGGTTTCTAGAGCTTTCCAACTAGGTGCGAAAGTTGGAGTTCCATAACTATAAATAGGACTCCCTGGGCTGTTCATAGGCATCTTCTAGAGTTTAAGGAGTGGGAAAAAAAGGTGGAGAAGCCGTCGCCAAGAATTTTTCTTCTTCTTCCTTAGCTGTTTTCATGTTTTTCTTAAGAGACTTTGGTTCAATCATGTCTATGGTTGGCTAAACCTCTTAGCTAAGGCTAAGAGGTGAAGCTTGTAGCGTGATGGGATGTTTCTATTGCTTTGATTCATGTTTATGTTGAATTCTCTTTGATTTTAGTTTGATATTTAAGGAATACTTTCAGTTCTTAATGGTTTATTGTAACTCAAATTACAATAGATCTTCAATAACTTTGAGTATCTTCTTTTCATGTATTGAGATTGTGAAGTTAGTAAATCTTGTTGTTCACCATCGTCCCTTGGGCATGGTTGGGTGATGGAATCCCTTCTGACCCTCATAATTCTCCTATGCTTGATTATGGAATTGGTATATCTTGTTGTTTGCTATTGTCTCCTGGACATGGCTCGGTGATGGAATCACTTCAAGTTCTCACAACTCTCATCTGTTGAGAATTAGGTCAAAGGAAATTCTAATTTGATTTTATTAAGATATCTTCCAACTGGATACGATAGGAGTCTGATTCCAGTTGTGTTCTTGAATCAAGTAATAGATCTCCCTGATTGCTACAAGTGGATCCTTGGAAACCTTAGTTCCCACCTTTGAATTCTTAAGTTTATAATTAAAACTTTCATAAGTACTCCCTTTAATTCCAGATTTATATTTACATCTTCTTCTAGTTCTACTTCTAGTTGATTTTAGAATACTCACAAGATTAGTCCATGTGGATTCGAACCGAGATTATTACTATATCACGACCCTACACTTGGGGTTGTGAATAAGTTTTTAGCACCGTTGTCGGGGATTAATGGTTACATTTTTCTGAGATTAACTAGTTTTGGAATTGGTTTAAAATTAGGGTTTTTCTACTTTCTATTTTTATGTTAGGGTTTTTGTAGAATTATTTTAGAAACTAACTTAGCTTTCTATTTCTAGGTTTAGAAACTTTCCTTTTCTGTTTTAGAAACTAATTTACTTTCTAATTCTAGGATAGAAACTTTCCTAATTTGTTTTTAAAAACTAATTTTTTATTTTTTAGAAACTTTCCTTATCTGTTTTTAGAAACTAATTTCCATTCTTTTTTCTGTTTTTAAAAACTAACTTACTTTCTATTTTTACAAACTTTCCTTTTTCATTTTTAGAAATTAGGTTGCTTTCCTAATTCCTTTTTAGAAACTAATTCACCTTCCTTTTTCTTTTGCAGGATCCCAAAATAAAAACTTCTAATTTGGTAACTTCTTTCTAATTCTCTTTCTTTCTATTTCCAAATTTTTATTTCCTTATTTCCCTTTAGGTTTAGGTTAGATTCTGAAATTGAGGGCCGAGAGTGTTTCATGCCCAAGAGGGTCCGTGATAACACTCGACGTCTCTTGAGTGAAGGAGGATTGGTTGAGGAGTTATCTATCTGTCACAGGATTAAACACCACTCGAGATCCACAGAGCTAACTAAAGTTATGGCTGTCAATCAACCGGCCAATGAACCTCCAAATCCACCTCAACTTAGGGTTGAGGAAATCCAGGATGAGAATGAGGTGCATTAAGTACCCCCGCCTCATACTTTACGAGATTATTTACAACCGGCGGGGGTGAGCACACCTTCATGCATGGTTTTTCCAAAAAATAAGGACATATGAATATCAAGCCAGGGGTGATCCAACTCCTTCCAAAATTCCATGGACTTGAATATGAAAATCCATATTTACACATGAAAGAGTTTGATGAGATCATAGCCACTCTATATTTTCCGAACGTGTCTGAGGACACGGTTAGGCTAAAACTCCTTCCCTTTTCCTTAAAAGAGAAAGCTAAGACGTGGTTGCATTCACTATGTCTATGATCTATTTGTAGATGGAATGACATGACAAGGGAGTTCATAAAGAAAATTTTCCCACACCATAAAATGAACACCCTCAGAAAGTCAATCATGAACTTCGACCAAAAGGATGATGAAATGTTCTTCCAATGTTGGGAGCGGTTCAAGGATCTTGTCAGTTTATGCCCACTACATAGTTTTGAAACGTGGTGTATTACACACTTTTTCTATGATGGACTGACATCTTCCATGCGCCAATTGGTTAAGACAATGTGCAATGAGGAATTCATGAACAAAAATGTCGATGATGTGTGAGATTATTTGGACAGACTTGCTGAAAACGTACAATCATGGGACACCTCTCCAAAATCGAGCACCACTTCTAGGCCCACTCAATCAAAGGAGAGGGGTGAAATATACCTTCTGAAAGAGGATGGTTATATCAATACTAAAGTGGTTAATCTTATAAGGAAATTCGAGGCCATGAAACTAAAGAAGGATAAGGCTAAGGAAACTGTTTGCAGTATTTGTGCTTGCAACATTCACACAACTGAAATTTGCCTAACAATACCTGCTTTTCAAGAGGTACTGAATAAGCAATCTAATGTCGTGAATAATTACCAAAGGCCTTTCAATGGACCCACCTCTAATACATACAATCCTAGTTGGAGAAATCATCCCAATTTTAGTTGGAGGAATGACAAACTGCTACTCCTTAAGGATTCTTTAATCAAATTCCAAATCGAGGGAAACCACAAGAGGATCCAGTTCTAAAGCAACTTCAAAGTCAAGAGCTTTTCAATCAGGGGATGCTATAAGCCTTTCAAGACCTTACAAGGGCCATACAATGGCTTGAGACAAAGAATGTGATTGGGAATAAGGGAAGCCTTCCAGCTCAAGCTCTTCTTAATCCAAAACCGCAATATGAAGTCAGCGACCTAAGCTATTCAAATCAGAAGGAGCAAGCTAAATCTATCATCACTCTTAGGAGTGGGAAGACCATTGACAAAACCATTCCGGTCAGGGCTGAAAAGCCTAAGGACCCGGAAGAGGATAACAATTATAGATCTAGCACTGCTCTATAAGAATTAGAACTGAAACTTCAAGACAAGTCGATTGCTCCATTTCCCCAATGGTTGATTGCACCAAAACTTTTCTCTAACTCTTAGGACATTTTAGAGGTGTTGATTCAAGTGAAGGTCAATATACCTCTACTAGATGTCGTTAAACAAATACCTTCATAAGCCAAATTTCTGAAAGACTTGTGTACGACTAAAAGATGGCGAAATATTCAAAAGAAAATTTTTTTAACAAAAAAAGTGAGTGACATCGTAAAGCAACATGGGCTACAGAAATATAAGATCCCGATAGCCCAATCATTGCTAGTGTAATTGGGAATTATTGAATTGAGCACGCACTTCTTGACTTAGGAGTGAGCATAAATGTTCCCTTACTCGGTCTACGAACAACTGAGTCTAGTTGAATTAAAACCCACCCGGACCAGATTACAACTTGCCGATCGCTCAGTTTGTGTATCGAGAGGGATAATTGAGGATGTGTTGGTCCAAGTTGACAAATTCTACTACCTAGTAGATTTTATCATCTTGGACACTCAACCCATCATGGACATAAGCACTCAAATTCCCGTCATTCTTGGTCACCCATTCCTTGCCACATCAAATGCAATAATTAATTGTAGGAATGGAGTCATGAGTTTGTCTTTTGGAAATATGACATTAGAACTAAATATCTTTTTCAATACAGGCGAACAATTAGAGGAAGATGATGATTTCCATGACATTAACCTGATTGACTCTTTCGTGGAAGATAGAACTTTTCTGACCTTATCCTCTAACCCTCTGGAGACGTGTCTGGCCCACTCCCATGATTTAGATGATGATGTGATTAGGGAGATGGGAACCATGCTAGATACTATGCTGGTACTTAAAGTTAACCGGTGGAGGCCACAATTTAAAGAATTATCCCAAACTGATATAGTGCCTCTACCATCTAACCTCAAGGCACCGAAGCTTGACCTAAAATCTTTGCCCTCTGATTTGAAATATGTCTATTTAGGTCAAGATGAGACATACCTGGTGGTAATTTTTTTCCACCTTGAGCAGGAACAGGAGAGTATGCTTATCTCTATTCTCATTAAGCATAAGAGAGCCCTTGGATGGTCAATTGTGGACCTAAAGGGAATTGACCATTTGATTTGTACTTACCACATTTATCTAGAGGATAATGTTAAGACCTCACGAAAACCACAACATAGATTAAATCCAAACATGAAGGAAGTGGTTAAGGCCGATGTTCTTAAGCCATTAGATGTGGGTATCTATACCCTATATCGGATAACCAATGGGTGAGTCTAACTCAAGTAGTTCCTAAAAAATTCGAAATCACCATGGTAACCAATGCCAACAATGAATTCGTGCCAACTAGAGTTACTACTGGTTGGTGAATGTGCATTGAGTATAGGAAATTAAATACGACATCACGATGAAGGACCACTTTCCTTTACCTTTCATTGATCAAATTTTAGAAAGGCTAGTTGGTCACTCATACTATTGCTTCCTCAATAGGTATTCGGGCTACAACCAGATAGAGATAGCCCTTGAATATCAGGAAAAGACCACATTCACATGTCCCTTTGGCACCTTTGCTTACCGAAGGATGCCATTCGGACTGTGTAATGCCCCCGCCACTTTTCAGCGATGCATGATGAGTATTTTTCTGACATGGTGGGGCAATATATCTAGAGGTTTTAATGAACAATTTCTCTATTTTTGGTCCATCCTTCAGCGATTATTTGGAGAATCTTAAATGTGTGCTGAAGCGATGTGAGGAAAAGAACTTGGTATTAAATTGAGAGAAGTGTCATTTCATGGTTCGCAAGGGAATTGTCTTAGGGCATATCATCTCTTCCAAAGGAATTGAGGTAGATAAGGCTAAGATTGATCTTATCTCTAGCTTACCTCCACCCAAGAATATACGTGACATGTGATCCTTCTTAGGACATGCCATATTTTACAGAAGATTCATAAAGGACTTTAGTCAGCTCTCTCTTCATTTATGCAATCTGCTTTAAAATGATGTATCATACGAGTGGACTGAGCAATACCAGGAAGCTTTTTCTAAGCTCAAGGGCATGTTAACCACCGCACCTATCATGCAGCCACCCGATTGGAGCATCCCTTTTGAACTTACGCGCGATGCGTCTGACTATGCTCTTGGGGCGGTATTAGGTCAGAGAAAAAATAAGAGGCCCTACATTATACATTATGTAAGTAGAACCTTAAATCCTACCCAAGTGAATTACACTACTACGAAAAAGGAACTCTTAACCGTAGTATTCGCTTTGGACAAATTTAGGTCCTACCTAATTGGATCCAAGATCATCATCTACACGGATCATGTGGTGCTCAAGTATCTTCTTTCTAAAAATGATGCTAAGCCCCACTTGATAAGACGGATCCTTCTACTTTAGGAATTTGATTTGAAAATAAAAGATAAAACGGGTGTAGCAAATGTAGTGGCTAACCACCTTTTTCGCCTTGAGACGACACATATAAATGACATGTTTCTTGACAAACAATTGTTTAAAGTCTCTCAATTACATTGGTTCGCGGATATTGCTAATTATCTTGTCACAGGTTCTACGCTGACACATTGGACTACGCAAGATAAAAAGAAATTCTTTGCTAAGGTACGCAAATTCTTCTGGGATGATCCGTATTTATTCAAATATTGCTCAGACTAAATCTTAAGGAGATGTGTGCCAGACAATGAACACCAAAGTGTTATCTCTTTTTATCACTCTCAGGCTTGTGGTGGTCACTTTTCTTCTAAAAAGACCACGACCAAAATTCTACAGTGCGACTTTTATTGGCCCACTATGTTTAGGGATACACATGACTTTTGCAAAGCTTATGAGCGTTATTAGAAATGGAGAGCATTTTTTGGTAGAAATATGATGCCTTTAAACCCCATTCTTATCATAGAAGCATTTGATTGCTGGGGCATCGATTTCATTGGACCATTCCCCCAATCCTTTGGAAATTTATATATTTTGCTAGCAGTAGACTATGTCACTAAATGGGTCGAAGCGATCCCATGCCGGAACAATGACCATCAAACCGTCATTAAATTCTTAAAAGAAAACATCATTTTCTGATTCAGAACGCCTCGAGTCATCATTAGTGATGGAGGATCACACTTTTGCAATAAGCCATTCGCAAATTTAATGAAGAAATATGGCATCTCTCACAAAGTGAGCACTCCATACCACCCACAAGCAAGTGGGCAAGCTGAGATTTCCAATAGGAAAATTAAACACATACTAGAAAAAACGGTTAACCCTGACCGCAAGGATTGATCAATCCGCTTAACCGATGCTTTATGGGCTTACCGTACTGCATTTAAGACTCCAATTAGAATGTCTCCCTTTAGAATTGTCTATGGGAAGGCTTGCCACTTACCTATGGAGTTGGAACATAGGGCCTGCTGGTGATTAAAAATCTGAACTTTAATTTAGACAACGCTGGCTCGTTACGCAAACATCAATTGAATGAACTTGAGAAAATTCGGAACGATGCATACGAGAACTTGAGTATTTACAAGGATAGAATGAAGGTGTTTCATGACCAACACATTCTTCGAAAATCATTCACACCAGGTCAGAAGGTCCTTTTGTACAATTCTCGATTACATCTCTTTCCGGGTAAACTCAGATCTTGTTGGACCGGCCCTTTCATTGTTACTAATATCTATCCTCATAGGGCCATAGAGATTCGGAATCCAAACAATGATAATGATTTCAAAGTGAATGGACACCGTTTAAAGCCATTTGTTGAAAAATTTGATTCAGAGGACATGTCCATACCTCTGAATGATCCTGTTTACCAGGATTGACCTCCTAGTCTGATGGAGGTGTTGTAACACCCTGTACTTTTACGTACTCGGGTGTTACCTTGAGAATCTAAATTAATCACATGTGCGTGGGGTCACGCGTGACTCACCTTACACATTGGCATCTAGTGGTCCCCAATCTATTCATCTGGACCGATTAGGATGATCTTCATTCATATATCGAGTCATCTGACCCTTGGTTCTCAAGAACGGACAATCATCTCATCCCAAAAGTGACATTGACCTTTAGGAACCCACTAAGTTGTTGGCATCCAAATGGTGACGGAAATCTAACCCTACTTTATTAGAAAGATTGAGCCATATGTGGTCAATCGTAGGCCTGAGCATCAGAACCACCATTCGTTGGATCCACAATGTCCAACTTAAAGATCTGCCTCTTGGTCATCACAATCAAAGAATCGACCATCCAGTAATATATTCAATAAATATATTATTTTTTATTATACTATAAATTCTACACAAACACGAATTAAAGGAATTATGGATGTATTTTGATAATTTATTTATCAATTAAATAATGTATGAAAATGTATTAGAATGATATGTATGTACTTAATGTATATATAAAATATTATGAAAATAATATTATAATAAATAAACATAATGAGTAAAAAAATTTACAAAATATAATTGAATTATAAATATTAGTGTAGTATTAAATATCTTTTATAAATACTTCTAAAAAAATTATTAGATATTTTAATAAAGTTGTATATTATTTAACAATGAAAATTTTAAATATGGTGTTGTACAATTTCCAATTCATATATATATATATATATATATATATATATATATATATATATATATATATATATATATATATATATATATATAGGTATATGTATAGTATGATATTGAATATTATGAATTATACACTAGTAAATGTGTGGCCAATAGCATGTATGTAGTAATCTGTTAATATTAAAATTATATTTGTATAGGTGTAAATTGTTTTCATCAATGTAACTATAAGTACTATACAACAATAATAGATTTTATATTAATTAGCTAGTAATATATGATGGAAGCCTCACAAATGGCCCATTAGGATCTTTTAACCATCGACGTTCAATCTCGGGAAGACCCGACCACTAGATCGGCGGGAAATCCTCCAATACAACCCAAATCAAGTTGTGGGCCCACCCAAGTGTTGGACCAACCTCATTATTAGGCTCATGATCTTACATGGGCCAATGGATTGAATGAACGAAGTGGATTTCCCACAAACATCATGATGGACCCCAACTTGAAGTGCGAGTGACAGGGAGAGTGTGCACTTGATTTGCACCAGTCCGGGCAATCCGGTCAAAGCGGGCTGACCCGTGTTTTTCATAAATGGAGGGATCCCTCTCTCTCTCTCTCTCTCTCTCTCTCTCTCTCTCTGGTTTCCATTAGAGGATGGACGGGCATCCGTTTCCTTGAATTGTGGCCCACCTCCATCATCCAAAAGGAGGATCCGAGCCGTCCATCGTGTTGGGTGAGTCGTTCTGTCCAAAACCATGTAGGCCCCGCACGTGATACCGCATGTGATTGCACACAATCTCCAACGCAAACCGACCCTACAAACACAAGTTTCCAAAAATGGAAACTATCTGCACGCTAGCAAGGCGATCTGCGTGAACCTGGCTCCCAAAATCTCAGCCCTTAAATCCTAAACATCCTAGCCGTCTGTCCCTTCACAAGGATTTTGGTTTTGTAGAAAACTAGCGGCTGAAAGAAAGAAAATGCTGATTTCTTGCTCTTTCCGAACCCACCCACCAAATAGAGCCTGAGCTCCATTCCATCCATTCACCGAGCTCCATCACACCCCTAGAAACCCTCCCATGTTGTCGGATTAAAGGAAGAAGTAGAGGGATAGAAACCACCATTTACGGCGGAGCTTCTACCTCGTTCAAGCAGCACAAAACTGAGTCGATTTGGGTCGAATCTGGTGGTCCAGTGACTCTGATGGACCTGCAGCAGATGGAAGAAAATGAAAGAGAGAAAAGAAAGGCTGCTCTACCTGGCCGCTACCTGAACCGAATCGAATTGAGCCGAGCTTGGGCTGAGTCAGGTCAGGTTTGGCCTACATTGCTGGGTCGAGTCCAGAGGTTTTTCAGACCTCTCTAAGAAAGAAGAAAGGAGAGTTAGGAAGAGAAGGAATGAGGGAGAGAAAAACAGGGGAGAAGAGAAAGGGTGCATGTTGCACCAGCTCGGATCGGACCGAGTCGTGGTCGCAACTCAGGCCAGAAATAGACCTGGTTCCGTTGAGAATTGGGCCATGACTAAGGTGAGTCCAACCACCTTTGGATGCTCAGAAACCTTAGAGAAGAAAGAAATAGAGAGCAGGAAAGAGAGTAAGGGAGAAAAGAGAGAAAGGAAGAGGAGAGAAAAAGGGAAACTGGAGGGAAGGGAGGGGCCGTTGGGCTGACTCGGCTGAAACCTAGTTTGACTCGGTCGAGCCAGGGATGGGCCTATCTAGCTAGGAGAAAAGAAAATGGAGAGAAAAGAGAAGGAAAGGAGGGGAAGAAAAGAGAGGAAGAAAGAGAGTTGGTCTTTTGTGGCTGGTGAGTTGACTCGGTTAAAACTGAGTCGAGTTGTGTTGACAAGGTGAGACCACATTTTCTTCCTAAATTGAGATTGTTTCAATTGTCACTGTTACTATTATTATCATTCTTAGGATTATTAAATTTAGATATGAATAGTCATTAGTAAATTATCCATATTGATATTAGTTAATACATATAAAAGTTATCATTATTAAAACATTAGTATTTTATTTTGTCGTTCTTAAAATATTATTATTAACGTTAGAGCATACTATTTACTTTCATCAAAATAACTATTAATGTCACGTTAGCTAATATTAGGTATATTGTTAATATTAAGAGTTGTTTTGGAATTATTAGTGTTATTATTCATCGCGGATTGTCATTAGATAATTTAATGTAATTGTAGCCATTGTTAATATTCCTAAAATTAATAACTAATTTATTTGATTAAATTTATTCATTTATTAATATTATTAACGGCCACACAAAATAGAGTTCAATTCCATAATCAAAACTCAGAATCTAAACCTATAACTAAACCTTAGGGCGAAACCCTAGACCTAGGATATCCAAACCCTATGTTATGATCTTAACCATAGAAAAGGTATAAAACTTGTATCTGACCATACAATTTTACAATTCATGGTAGGATTGATTCTAAGGGCACACATGCTTCCTAACAACATTAGTGGTGATCCATAAGGTGATGATTCTTCCCCTTGAGCTTTCCAATTTCCCATTAGCATAAGTTATAGTTTTTATTTTAATTTGTAATTGATATCTCCCTTTCATAGTCACATGTGTTAATTGTTGGAATTGAATTGCTACATTACATGCTTAATGTTTATCCTGCATATTTATTCATGCTTATGGGTTATTTATGGATTGCTTATGGAACTTAAACTGGTACATCAATGGGAAACCCCCACCTATATGTGTACACCCATACTTGGGATGTAACCCGACTGGTTATGATTGTAATGGACCTTCGACTTAGTGGTTATTGAATGATGGTTTGAATTGACTATTGATGTGAGCCTACCATCCAGGGTTGTTGTATCCAATGGTTTTCAAGGATGGTCTTTTATCACATGGTTTTGATACTCGCCTTATGTGGCCTACTTTAATAATTGTCCTATGTGGCTTGTTTTGATATCGCCCCATGTTACTTGTTCTGGTATTTTTCCTATATGGGTTTGATGTTTTGTACTGTGCAACCATGCGATGGTAAACCCTATATATTGTAATATGATTGGCCATTAGTCAACAGGTTTCATTAAACATCCTAAGATGGTAGTCTCATGAACCGGGGATGATGGTATGGGACCTATGCCCGAGTTGTTGGCCTACACTGGTAACAAGCCCCCGTAGTGACCTTTGAGCTTATTTAAATTGGCTGGTTATAATTGGACTAATAACGGGTTGATTAATCATGCATACATGGCACAGACCAACATTTATTGCTATCGTACGTGATGTACGTAAGATAGTCGTTACGCCGCACATAGTATGCTTTCGCTGACAACTAGCCTCTGTCCGAGTGGATGCTTTTCCCAGGTTTGATGATTGCATGGGTGACGAGCCCAACTTCCGCACAGATGTGCATCCCGAGGCGATGACTGCATTCACGCATCCTTGCATCTAATAAGACCTGCATCATGTATTGTTTTATAATTATGCTTACCTAATGCGATAGTGTGTAATTTTGAGGGAAATTCACACTGAGTTGGCCACTCATCCATCAAATATATAACCGTACAGGTAGCACAAGTGGCTTAATTGAGTTTCAGGTTTAGACTGATGAGGAGCAGAGTATCACTATTGAAGATGCATGATTGTATTGTCAAGAGTTGCTACATGGTTTATAGTTCCAGATTTGTTATATTTTGCTTTGGTTATATGTAACATCATTTCACTTGTAATTGTAAGTTTGAGACATTTACTTGTATAAGTTATTATGGGCAGCTTCTTGTATATTACAAATGTAAATGAATTTTTCCTTTATACTGATTTGTCCACTTTACACTCATTTTCTTACTCTGAATGAAGAAAAAAATGTACACTCGAATTTGACCATCCTTTAAGGTTAACACTCGGGTTTTTGGGAAACAAGTATATACTCGGGTCCTGAAAAGTCGGGGCGTTACAGTTGGTATCAGAGCATAGTTTGGACAAACCAAGCTTTGAGAAATGATCTTATACAAGCCTCAAATGCCTTAAGTTAGGATATTTGAAATTATAAATTAAACTTAGGTGGCAGAGAACTGGTGGTAGATCTTGCAGCAGAGTGTCCCGGCCACCTACTCCTTCGTATGCTGACTAGGAATGAAATATATAAATCATTAAATTCAGCGTTCAAAGTGAGGCAGTATGTATGGATCAAAGTGAGTAAACAGCGGTGGGTAAAACATGGTATGGTTCACCCCATAGTCAAGTAAGTAGAATCACTCCATAGATGGTGGTCCACATAATTCAAGTTCCACGTGTCATAACCTCCATGTTGACGGTCTATTCTTACCACAACTAGTCTTGTTACACCCTAAATACGAACTCTCTTTAAAATAGGAGTGTCCATAGAGAGGTTTCCAATAATGTGTGACTTACATACAATACAATCTCATGAAGATTCAGATATGCTTTAATATTTGACGTATGGTTCATATATGCAGTCAGTTTAAGAATCATATGTCCCTAATTCATCAATTCCTAAAGCATGCATCTCAAGTAATTTAATTGAGTATTCTATAGATCCAATTTATGCATTTAAGGTAACCATTAGCAATTCAACGAATTCCAAGAACATATGGTAGGGTAAACAATTTAAAGATATGACGTAGGATGAAATAGAATAAGGACTTGACCACTCCTGACACGTACGTTCAATAACAAATCAACGACTAAATAAGACTACGAGATAAATATTTGAACAAGTTGAATGATCATCCACTCCTTATGAGATCATTTACAATTATTATAAAGGACTACTCCTAATCTAGTTCAGAGATGGAAAGCTCAAGGGGAAGAAATCATCACCTGAGTGGGTGTAGCTCCCTCCTTAGTTCAGTTTCCTGTAGCAAGCTAACGGTTCAAAACCGCATAATAGATTCCCTAAAATCATTCCCAAGACAATAGTTGTGTCACTAAGTTGGTAAATGGTAAGTTGATTAAGGGCCCACCTACACATGACCTTGGCCAAACTTGGCCCAACAATCCAAGCCTGGAGTGGGCCTGACCTGGCTGCCCAGTTGCGGCCCAACTTGGGCCTGATCAGGGCCCATAATTATGATCTAAAGATGGCCCAAAAATTGGGCCGTAGTGGGCCCCATTTGGCCCAGCTATAGGACCCAATCTAAGTCCAAGCGGGGCTGGCCCATTGTTTGAGACGTTGAGGCCCACCCATTGCTAGCGTGGCCCACAACATTCTATGGTATGGGGCTAAAAATGAAATATACTCAAATATTAGGTTGACCACACCACGGGAAGAAGTGGTCATTCCTGTTATTAGAGCTTCATGAAGTCCACTGATGCATGGTATGGCTCACATGATTTTTGAGTGTGGCCCATAGAACTTCCTGTGGTGCAGCCCGCTGGCCAGGTGGGGCCCACCCTGATGTTTGGTGAGGCCCACAGACTAAAGGTGGCGTGGCCCACTGGGATGGTTTCCCAGATGAGGCCCACCTGCAAACGAGCAGGGCTCACTGGCCAGTGGAAAGCGGCCCACCTGTTGCTAGGTGCGGCCCACCAGAGGTTTAGCTAGGGGTTCGGCCCACCTGCTGCAGGGGGCGTTCCTCAGCTCCCCCTTTTTCTTCTGTTTTTAAGCTGAAGACACAAGCTATTTGCAAGCTGTTTTCAGCTCTGCTAATAGCCCATCTGAAAGCCATTTGAGGGCTGATTTCGGCCCTACATGGTCCACTGCACGGCCCACAACTTGGCTTGACTACGGTCTGTTTCCGAGGCCGAGCTTAGCCCCGAACACACGCTGTTTTTAGCTCTGAAAACAGCCTTCTTCAGGACCGCTTTCAAACTCCTGAGGGGGTCCAATACCTCCGTTATTTTAGCTATTCCCAGTTGCCTTTCAGCTGTTCTTAAGCTGGATAATCAGCTATTGTCGGGCTGATTTTCATCCATTCACGGGATTGGAGTTCAGCTGAGGTTAGGCTGATTTTTCAGCTGTTCATCAGTCAGCGTTGTAGCTACAATCAGGCCTAGTTTTTAGCCTGTTTTTAGCGTGATATTGGGCCTGATTTTAGCGCAGGTTGCGGCCAATTAAAATGGCCGTTTGGATCAGATTACAGCCTGTTGGGCGCTGACTGAGAGCCTTTGTTTCGGCCCAGTTAGAGCCTCTTGGTTGGGATTGTTTTCGGTCCAAACCTCAGGCCATCCCGTGGCCTGATCTTGGCCCATTCCTGGGCCGTTTTTTGTCTAGTTTTAGAGTCCAACAGAGGCTCTGTTTTCAGCCCAAAAATGGCCTGAGATTGGACGCCCATACAGCCCTACTCGCTATCTGATTTCCAGCCCAAAATCATGGCTACCATGTGAAGAACGAAGAAGAGAGATGGAGGGAAAACCCGTTTGTCCCCTGGCTGAACCGACGCTCAGCACCCACTCTCCCTTTCTCTTTTCTCTCTCTTTCCTCACCCACTTTTCTTTCTTCCTCTCCTTTTTCTGTGTGGAATCAGGAGGGCAGGGGTGCCATTATAAACAAGGGAGAGGTGTATTCGATGGCTGGGATCGTCCCTGCCTATCCCCAGGAAACGGCCGTCGGTGCCAGCTTCCCTTTCCTGAAATGTGAAGTCCCTGTTTTTACTCTTCAAGCCATGTTCGGCCACTTTTGGCTTGTGAGAGGACCTCCACTCTAGCTGGCAAGTGGACGTCGGTAACCCTCAGGGTAAACCGACGTTGGCTTGCCCATCAAGCCAGCAGGTAGTCTTTCATCCAACGATCTCAAACTCTCGTCGTGGAATGGACGATCCAGTGCCATCTCCTTCGTTCCTTTACAAGGGTTTGTATCCCTATACGGTTTCGCTTGGTCAGACCTCACGAACAGAATGGATGGTTTGGATCGTCTGGAAAGTGGCCAGGGTGGCCCACTTTGGGCCTTGAGAACTCCCTATTTTGAATTTTTAAAATGGCGGGAGAAATCTCTGTTTTTGCAAATGGCTCGGTCAATGCCTATTTGACCGATTCGCCTTATACAGTGCACGTTGTGTACTTCATTGGTAAGGTGCACACGCACCATGCATGGCCCTGTATGTGATGGTGGTGGCCCATCTATTCCGTTCAACTGCTTCACGGGTTCCTCTTGGTCATCCTGGCCCACTTTGGGCTGATGATGAGGTCCAGGTGGGTCGTTACACACCTCTTGGGACTGTATTTGGCCTATATGATGTGATCTGACAGTCAAATGGGTTCGACACTTGTTTCCAACGGTTTAGTACGTATTTAAAACACAGGGGTACTTTGTTGGTTACCCACTGACCCTCATGGATTTAGTTTCAGAATATAGTTATCACTAGTTGGCTTAGAAACTGATTTGGCTTAAGATATTCGATCAAGGTTACCTTCTTGACTGGTGTGGAGTGTAAATCAAGTCTCCAGGGTCATGGTGGATTGTCTCAACGTTGCTCGAAACTCCCATCCTATACATGTTAAGTCATTTGATTAATCGATCTTGTGTTTTAATAATCGCGGGTTTTAAAAAGGTAACACCTGAGTATCAGAGGTATGGGGTGTTACAGTCTACCCCCCAAAAAAGAATTTCGTCCTCGAAATTACCTGAGGTGCGTTGTTGAATAAGTGAGGATACTTTTCCATGACCTCTGCTTCTCGTTCCCAAGTCGCCTCTTCTTCCCCGTGATGCGACCAAAGGATCTTGACCAATGATATGTCTTTGTCTGCAATACCTACTCTTTGCAATCTAGGATGCGAATAGGTTCTTCGGTTGTAATGCCCTGAAAATTGGGGGTCGAGCAGGAGCCCAACTCCCGAGTTTCAACACATCACTTATGCAATACAGATAAAGATGATTAAACATGAGTGAGATTATACCAAATCAGCGTATCATACTCCAGAGACAGTTAGATTATGCAGGCGGAAGACTGTGATAAATATATAAAGCTTATAAGTAATTATAAGTCCCTAGAGTATGAACATGTCACTAGGTCAAATAGTTATATGTATAATTCCAAAATATACAAAAAAATGATAAAGTTTAACATCATCTATCCATATCCCTGTAGCCCCGATGCGCAACTCTAGGTCTACATAGACCTGCCAGAGAGTTGCATGGAGGAGAATTCCTCGTCGTCATCATAAAAGTCAGGCTCCGCCCCATAAGCATCGCCGTCATCTGAAACTAAAACAGGGTCTGGTTGGTGTTTTAAAACACCGTCCCAAAACGTGGGAGTGAGTGATCAACTCAGTGGAGCTATAAGGTAAAGGTTAACATGTTATCAATTCAGTCAAGCAGTAATGATAAACCAATACAACAAGCATTCCTAGGTACTCTAATTACTGCAAGGATGATATGAGTTAATGATGCATGCCCTCGCCTACACTCCCTTTGCGACATCATCTCACAATTGCGGCATGCACCCCTTCCTCTGTGCTCAACTCCAACGCCAAAGGCATGTGCAAATGCGGTGCATGTACGTGATTAGCCAAGTTCTTAATTAGACTTATTCATACAGAAGGTTTGGGATGCTAAGGTACCTCCCTTGTATCATTTACCCAAACAATGATCCATTTAAGGTCGTCAATCCTAGTTAATCACATACGTTAGGCAAGTTCAGGTCACTACCACCAACGCCCTACCAACTGGCAGTCTATTTTCGAAGGCTCGTCACCAACCCGACTGGGGACCACAGCCAGGCTGCGCCGGGGTAGGCTTATTTCATACTCGAGGTCACTCCACCAACGCCCTACCAACTAGCAGTCTATTTTCGAAGGCTAGTCACCAACCTGACTGGGGACCACAGCCAGGCTGCGCCAGTGTAGGTCGACAGCTCGAATACAGTGTCCCATACCACCGTATTCGGCTCACGAGTTTGGGTTGCTCACTGGTCACTACGGGGAGGCTTGTCGCCCTAGTATAGGCCGACAGCTCGATCATGGTGTCTCATATCACCATGCCCGGCTCATGAGTCTTAGCGGATCGTGGTACCATGGTTGAGATGGGTCTTTACATTAGTAAGGGGTACCTTAGGTTCAAACAGTAGTGTTCATACATGGTAAACACACAGTGGGCAAATCGGGTTACTTGACAAGTTCGATTGGTACGAGCATACGCTGACTTAATCAACATGGAGCGGTTGACATTCATCATACGACTCGGATTCCCCAAACGCATCAATTGTGGTGAGACTAGCTCGGCCACTCAAAGGAATTGTTACCGATTGCCTGGATTACATCGTAGTCCCAATTACAGTCAAATGCAAGAAGTAAGCATACATGATAGTCATACGACATTAACAACCAATTCCAACATACATATCTTTTGAGCATATTATTCAACACATATAACATGATATTCTATATGTACATTTGTTACACAAACATGCACTTGAAATTAAAGTTACATGAAAAAAAGTACACATATAGCTAAGGTAGTTGAGAATACTATCTCAACAACCCTCATAAATACAAAGCATCAACCAATTACTCATACAGGCATTTTGTCAAACACTTAGACTATATATTACACATACGTGTAATATACTAGTTCCAACAGACATTATGGCAAATCCTTTCACAAAGAAGCTGTCACTCATACAACGATCATATATTCTCAATTTACAAGCATGGCAAGCACTAATCGTATTTCCATAGTCGTTTAGATATTTCAACAAACACATAGAACGCATTATACTCAACATAGTTTATATCTATATGTAATATATAGAAAACATCGTATCTAAGCACATGTGACACCAATCAAGTCAGTCATAAACCATTACCGACATTGAAAGCCTTGATAATCATAACCTAAACGTTTATAGTCCTCACCTTTCGCCGGTAGACTGGTAACGAACTCAGTTTAAACACTAAGTCCTCGCCTACGGCACAACAGCAACTTATAGCATGAAATAAGTTAGCTACTTCACCATTTGCTCTACTTGAATCCCTAAAACAGATTAGGGTTAGAATTTCTTACCTAAGAACAGAGTCAGAATCGGCGGAATAACGATATAGACAGGGTGGTTAAGCACGTGGAGCGATATGATCGAATCCTAGGAACTCTCTCCCACTTTCTCTCTCATTTTCTCTCTCTTGCCTTCTCTCTTTGCTCTCTTCTCTCTCCTAGGATTGTAAATTCGTATGTGAAGGGAGAGAGAGGGTTTAAGGCACTTATATAGGCCCAGAACTGATGGGAATGGCCCCATGGCCATGGTATACTTAGGTTATAGCCAAAGACTGACCGTTTCGGTCCAACGGAGCTGATCTGGAGGCCCCTTTTCTGCATACAGTTGGGAGTAAGCTCCTTGACGATGGATCTACGCCAGGTTAAGATCTCGGTCCGATTGGATCAATGAATCGACCGCGGAGGACCTATTTTAGTTCAACGGTCACCGGTACTCGATCAGGGCCACAAGTATACTGAAATGTGTTAAAAATTTTTCCTGATCCGAGGGTGTAATTGGGTCGAAATCTGACGGTCTGAAACCTTAAAATTAGCCTGCAAGTGAACGGCTCAATTCACTTTAATTTCAGTTCATATCCTAAAGATATTCTCGTTTCTCACACACTTCGCTCCGGGCTCAAATTGTGCGTTTCTGGACACTATCTAGATTTGATTTTTGAGATGGTAGTCAAGCCCAGTAAGTCAGTCATAATCGTATAGTTTCGCAGTCATTAGACTTTCGACGCGCGGTCTAGGTCCGATACGGAATTTCAACGCGCTCTCGAGAGCAACTGGGTTTTGAGATTGATCCTAAGTTTTTACGTGATATAGCGTTAACAGTTCTACTTGTTTTGGGTCTTACAGATTGTATTTAAAGTGATTAGTGCTAATTTCACAGGTAATCTAGTTTAACACTTAATAATTTTTGTCTAATTTCTAAAGGGTTCGGTCCTTAGTGATTTCTGCCTGAGGTGGTACTCGGGTATTTGTACAGATTTTTCCGGGACGTTACAATCTACCCCCCTTAAAGAAAAATTTAGTCCCCGAAATTGCCTAAGGGTAATAAGTAAGGTTTTATTATTTCATTTGCTTAGCTCTGTTGGTTTCAGGTTTATATATGTGTTAGGGCATATAATAACTACACTAGCTTAGCTCATAATGGTCTACCCCCCCTTAAAGAGTTTTTACCTTTGAAGTTTGAAAACAAATGTCTAAATCATCATTATCGTGCTAATGTTTGATGATAAAGTTTACCTAAGGGTGGTATAATCTACTCTTTATGATTGGGCTAATACGGAAAGACAGTTGTGATAGGCTCAAACCTGATACATCGATTGTCCGCCTGACCAAGGCAGACAATGTTGTATCCCTTCCTAATCCTGATGGATCCTGATCTTCTGCTCGATCAAAGCAGTGAGTCCTTTGATAATCACCTAGGATTGAGAATTGAGTTTAAGCCGCGAATGCCCCGTAGGGATATGGTTCTGAAATTCTGAAATCTGATCATCCTAAGTATTTAAGGAGTATTATAATTCATTAGGAGGTTCAAGCCTCATGTTAATAAGGTTGTCCTTTGGGTCTTGTTCAATGAGAGTTCTTGTTTAACCTATGTTCAACTTGGTGGATAATAAGTTCTTCCATGGTGCTCATAGTCAAAAGACTATACTAGAAGGGTTCTCAATCTCCTAAAATTATATTTGTATGTCACCATTTCGATCATACGGCTAGGGGTTTATGGGCAGATTGCACTTTGGTTTCATTAACTTCGGGAGGGAAGGAAGAGTCAAGAGTTCTAAAATATTTCAGAAGTTTGGGGTGTTAGCAACATAAGGCCGCGGGAAAGGAAAGAAGAGGGACATCTCCTTAATGTGATATGAACCTTGACTTTACAAGGGAATAAGGAAGCTATAATATTTTACTGTAGTCCGCCTCTAACATGAGCTTACGGAGTATCAAACTATGAAACTCAATCCTACCCGAGAGTCCTAATTTAATTGTACAAAACAACTAAAAATATATATATATCTTTATGTAATCAAATTTAATCACAGGATAATTCCTAGTATGATTACAAATAATTCCTAAATAGACACCACATACTAAACTTTAATATGAAAAAATATGACCAGTCTATTGGTAACTCAAAGTTGTAGAAATTTTTCCATTTTAACCCTTCTATTATTTATAACATATTTGTCACCTCTAGTTATCATATTATTTTTATAATTTTTATAGTAATCCATTGTTAGGCCTATTCTTTCACATGAATTGGTTTAATACTTGGATCCTAATTGCTTTCCTTCGACGACTTCATTATTGACTTTCTAAGGAAGATCCAACTCCTGCTTAGTGACCTAACCTTAAGTATAACCTGGATCAATTTCCTTCGATCTTGGGCCAGTGGGTTATTAGCCCACCAAGCTCTTGTCGCGCCTATGAGCGGTTAGACTATCAGGTCAATGTGCATCGTTCTGTTTTCTAAGTCTATCGGGCAATCCTTACAAGGTTTGGTAGTATTGGAGAAGGTCCCTGTCGTGATAAGGACTCTTAACACACCCATAGGGGTAGTGTTCAACCCCAAACGCTTGACTATAGAGCATGACACTATCAAAATAGTTGACCTAATGTCTACTAATAGGAATACAGGTGTACCTTGACTATGGGCAGTGACCTCAAAGGTCAAAGGCGCTGCAGTTGCTGACTCAGGTGTTTCAGCTGCAAGTGCATGCACATGGGCATGTTGAAGATGATTTGGTTGCACTGCCATAGGTCGTTAAGGTGGCCTATTCTGAGGTATAGGCGATCAGTAATATGGTTGCACTGGTGGTGTAGATCGTAGAGGTGGAGTTGTTATACCACGTGGTGGCTGAAGGTCGATCTTCTGAGGCGGCATGATATCATTGTCTTTCATCTTGGTAAAACAGAAGGGATCATTGTGTCCCCCTTTGTTGCAATATGTACACCAACATTTTGTTCACCTTTGCTGGGTCGGTGGAGCCACGAGCCTGGGAGGCGAGTCTACAGGTAGCCTCTTACCTAGGACTGGTCGGTGCTGCAATTCGGGCTGAGGCCTCGGGCCCATTGGTATATGTGTCTGAGAATCTCTGTCTCCATCTTATTCTGCTTGTAGAGATACGTTGACTAGCTCAGCATAGTTGGAAATGCTAGCGCAACACATCTTAGCATGGATTTCAGGCCACAGACCATCTGAAAAATGTGGCATTTTCATCGACTCATCTGCTAGGATCAAAGGAGCGTATCTGGCTAGCTCCGTGAATTTGTTCTCATATTTCGACACGGTCATCCTTTCCTGTCGGAGGCGAAGAAACTCTCCCTCTTTCTCATGGCGGTACGTGAGGGGGAAATACTTCTCGTGGAAGCGTGTCTCGAAGGCCTCCCACGTCCATATGTAACCGATAGCAATGGTCCGAAGAACGCTATCCCACCAGAGGCTGGCCTCCTTCTTAAACATGTGGGTGACCAACTCCACCTGCTCTACCTCAGTGTAGTGTAGCGGCTTCAGCATCTTAGAGATGCGGTCGAGCCAATATTCGGCCTCCTTGGGTATGTGAGTAGCCGCAAAAGTAGGAGGTCGAAAGTACTGGAATCGCTCAAATAGGCTGCTAGCGCTCATATTGCCCGTAGGCTGCACAAGAGGTACATGTGGAACCACACCCATGCTCTGGGCAAAGACCCTTGCGATGGTGGTAAAAAACTGTTGCTGCTGCTATTGTTGTTGCTGTTGTTTCTGCTGTATCAAGAGCATCATCTGCTCCAACCTATCAGTAGGGGGAGCCGACTGAGGCACGTACGACGTCGAAGTAGATGCACGGTTCTGCTCAGGAACTGGTGGTGTAACAGGTGTCGGCCCATTAGTGGGGCCAGTGGCCGGCTGAGAATCCGGCATGATGTCAGAGGGAGACGGGCCCGAACTGGGGTCCATATGGCTATCGATTAGGGGAGGTGCCCCATCAAACGACTCGCTAATAGTGAGACGTGTTGTACTCCGTGTGGCCTTAGGTGGCATTCCCTATATACAACATAGGGTGCAACCCAGGTCAGATTCAGCATACTCACAAACTCAACTACACAGCATTCACCTTTTAGCTCAAAGAAACTCCATGCATTTCATTTAAAAAAATTGTCACAGTACATGAGATACAACATTACATGAATCTTGACAGAAGATGCATGTGAGCTAATCTAAGCAAGGTTCCTCACATTAAAACCTACAAACCACTCTACCACCTTACTAAGCCTATCAAGGCTATACATGGAAATAAGCAAATAGGCAACAAAGCAAACTAAAAGACGATCGCATGTATGGCTAGTCATCTGAATCTGGCAATGGTGGAGGTGTATCCTTGTCCTGCACACAGCACATGATAGCCCTTAGGGTACGAGACACCTTCTTGAATTTTTATTTCGTGAAGGCCTCGTTCTCTTTAAGCTTCTGCTTCACTTCGGCCCGGGTCTCCTGGATCTCCTGTCTCAGGGCGACTTGGCCCTCCTCGAGTTGATCCAAGTGGGCTTCCATGGCAACCCGATCATTGTCACGCACCTGTGTAGCAGGAGGAGAGCCCTCATCAGTGTCTTGGGCCTCCTCTTTTTCTTCCTACTCTCCTTCTTCCCTTATCTCATCTCCTTCTTCATCACTCTCCTCTTCTTCGCTCTCCGTCTCATCCTCACTTTCGTCGAGTCAGGCTTGACGCTGTCGTGGCCCAATCTCCATATTGTTGAGACTAGTGTCATTGATGAAATGGATTGGCATAGGAACTTCTGTGCCAAGTCTGTAACCGAATTCACGTGCAAGCTTGCATATGAGTCGGCCGAATGGGAGTGAAATGGTTGTCCTAGTAGAGCATGTGGTCAGAACTATCTATCGTAGTACATACGTAGGCACACACAACTTCTCTCCCTGCCTAGCATGGTAAAGAAAGTCTACCATCAGTCACGACACTCGCTGCGATTGCTCCACCTAGGGTACACGTTGTACGTGAAGATGTGGTGGAGTAGGCGAAAGTTGTCGATCATATTGGACGTTAGGAGGCTATTGTTTGGATTCCATTGGGCTAGTTGGCCACAAAGGAATCGAGTGGGACGATCCCTTTCACGTGTGCTCCGAAGACTCTTCTCACTAGTATGGACTTCGCCAAGCGGCATCCCCATGAGTCGGGCTATTAAGCCAACATCAACTGTGGCTTCCCGCCTTCTCACGGGAATTCTAAATTGCAAGAGCTCCAGTGTTGGCTCTCGAATATGGGATAGTGCCCACATTCGCACGAGACTTGCCCTCAAATATGGGACCCTACCCGGCATCCACCAGGCAGTCCATCACCAGTATTCCACAAAGAGCTTCTTGTCCACGTGTGCTTCAAAAAGGACCCTACAGCCCTCGAATCTTCCATGGGATAGATCCGCCAGTAGAGCCCTCTCAAGGGGAGCCTGGGGATCGAGGTCCCGCTTTGTCCTTATCTCTCGATCGATGAAGAAGTGTGGAAATTGAGAAAATCACCGCCACAAGCTCAAAAAGAGCCATGAAAGTGTAATGGAAAGGGGAGATAAAAGGGATTGTTGGACTTGAGGTTTTTGAGACACAAAGGAAGGGTTGTGCACTCAAATGAAAGGAAATGAGGGAGATAGGAGAGGGGTTTTGATAAAAATGGTGGAGGGGTGTATGAAATGAAGGAAAAAATGGAAGGGAGATTTGAGAGGGGAAAAAATGTTTTTAGAGAAAAGGGAGAGATAGGGCGTGTGTAAGAGGGGAGAGGGGAGAAAATGAAAGAAATAGAGGGGGTCCCACAGGATTTTGTGGGCCCCACAGCGTCCCATAGGCGTCGGCCCGCCCTGCCCGTGCCGGCCCGACAGGCCCGGTCCGTCGGACCGGCGAGGCCTCGCCGATCCGGCGATGCCATCGTCGGTCCCTGGACTCCCCGGCGATGGCTCACCCCTTGGGTGATGCCATCCCCCCCTAGGGTGCCAAAAACATGCGGGGTCCACTTTGGGTCCCCCCAAATTGCACCGATTTGGCCCCCAACTCCGTTTTGAGTAATTTCAGGTCCCATCTCACATATATTCTCTTGTTTTAGGTTGTGTGAGTGTGGGACCGGTTAAATCTTCATCTAAACTCATCGATTGACAGTCTAGAAAGGATCTGGGGCCACCACGCATGATCACAGATGCGTATGGGCCCTGATTTTAACAGTTAGTTTCACCTTTGATTGATCAATTTCGCCGTCAGGCGAAACCTAGAAAATCCTAGGGCTGTTTCTACATTCATCGCACCCTCCTAAGTCAAAATATGTTAGTGTGCATCATGTGACCATAAACTAAGTCCAGTTTAATCCAAATCATGCTCTGATACCAACTTGTAACGCCCTAAAAATCGGGGGTCAAGCAGGAGCCCAACTCCCCAGTTTCAACACATCACTTATGCAACATAGATAAAGATGATTAAATGTTATCTTTATTAGTACATTATACATGAGTGGGATTATACCAAATCAGCATATCATACTCCAAAGATAGTTAGATTACACAGGCGGAATACTGTGATAGATATATATAAAGCATATAAGTAGTAGTTGTAAGTCCCCAGAGTATGAACATGTCACCAGGTCATATAGTTACATGTATAATTCCAAAATATATAAAAAAATGATAAAGTGTAACATCATCTATCCATATCCCTGTAGCCTCGATGCGCAACTTTAGGTCTACATAGACTCGCTAGAGAGTTGCATGGAGGAGAACTCCTCGTTGTCATTATAAAAGTCAGGCTCCACCGCATAAGCATCACCATCATCTGAAACTAAAACAGGGTCTGGTTGGTGTTTTAAAACACCATCCCAGAACGTGGGAGTGAGTGATCAACTCAGTGGAGCTATAAGGCAAAGGTTAACATGTTATCAATTCAGTCAAGCAGTAATGATAAATCAATACAACAAGCATTCTTAGGTACTCTAGTTAATGCAAGGATGATATGAGTTAATGATGTATGCTCTCACCTACACTCCCTCTACGACATCATCTCACGATCGTGGCATGCACCCATTCCTCTGTGCTCAACTCCAACGTCAAAGGCACATGTAAATGCGATGCATGTATGTGATTAGCCAAGTTCTTAATTAGACTTATTCATACAGAAGGTTTGGGAAGCTAAGGTACCTCCCTTGTATCATTTACCTAAATAATGATCCATCCAGGGTCGTCAATCTTAGTTAATCACATACGTTAGGCAAGTTCAGGTCATTACCACCAATGCACTACCAACTGGCAGTCTATTTTCGAAGGCTCATCACCAACCCGACTGGGGACAGGCTGCGCTGGGGTAGCCCTATTTCATACTCGAGGTCACTCCACCAACGCCCTACCAACTGACAGTCTATTTTCGAAGGCTCGTCACCAGCCCGACTGGGGACCACAGCCAGGCTGTGCCAGTGTAGGCTAACAACTTGAATACAGTGTCTCATACCACCGTATTCGGCTCACGAGTTTGGGTTGCTCACTGGTCACTATGGGGAGTCTCGTCGCTCCAGCATAGGCTGACAGCTCGACCATGGTGTCCCATACCACCATGCCCGGCTCTTGAGTCTTAGCGGATTGTGGTACCATGGTTGAGACGGGTCTTTACATTGGTAAGGGGTACCTTAGGTTCAAACAGTAGTGTTCATACATGGTAAACACACAGTGGGCAAATCGGGTTACTTGACAAGTTCAATTGGTACGAGCGTACGCTGAATTAATCGACATGGAGTGGTCGACAATCATCGTATGACTCAGATTCCCCGAACGCATCAATTATGGTGAGACTAGCTCGGCCACTCAAAGGAATTGTTACCGATTGCCTGGACTAAGTTGTAGTCTCAATCACAGTCAAATGCAAGAAGTAAGCATACATGATAGTCATACGGTATTTAACAACCAATTCCAATGTATATATCATTTGAGCATATTATTTAACACATATAACATGATATTCTACATATACATTTGCTATATAAACATGCACTTGAAATTAAAGCTACATGAAGAAAAGTACACATATAGCTAAGGTAGTTGAGAATACTATCTCAACAACCCTCGTAAATAGAAAGCATCAACCAATTACTCATACAGGCATTTTGTTAAACACTTAGACTACATATTACACATACATGTAATATACTAGTTCCAACATACATTAGGGCAAATCCTTTCACAAAGGAGCTGCCACTCATACAATGATCATATATTCTTAATTTACAAGCATGGCAAGCACTAATCATATTTCCATAGTCGTTCAGACATTTCAACAAACACATAGAACGCATTATACTCAACATAGTTTATATCTATATATAATATATGAAAAACATCGTATCTAAGCACATGTGATAGCAATCAAGTCAGTCATAAACAAGTACTGACATTGAAAGCCTTGAAAACCATAACTTAAATGTTTATAGTCCGCACCTTTCGCTAGTAGACTCGTAACGAACTTAGTTTAAACACTAAGTCCTCGCCTACGGTACAACGACAACCTATAGCATAAAATAGGTTAGCTACTTCATCATTTACTCTATTTGAATCCCTAAAAAAGATTAGGGTTAGGATTTCTTACCTAAGAACGGAGTCGGAATCGCCGGAATAGCGATACAGATAGGGTGGTTAAGCACGTGGAGCGATGGGATCGAATCCTAGGAACTCTCTCCCACTTTCTCTCTCACTTTCTCTCTCTTTCCTTCTCTCTTTGCTCTCTTCTCTCTCCTAAGGTTGCAAATTCGTATGTGAAGGGAGAGAGAGGGTTTAAGGCACTTATATAGGCCCAGAACTGATGGGAATGGCCCCATGGCCATGGTATACTTAGGTTATAGCCAAAGACTGACCGTTTCGGTCCAATAGAGTTGAATCTGGAGGCCCATTTTCTTCATACGGTTGGGAGTAAGCCCCCTAATGATGGATCTACGCTAGGTTAAGATCTCGGTCTGATCGGATCAGTGGATCGATCGCGGAGGACCTGTTTCAGTTCAACGGTCACCGGTACTCGATCAGGGCCACAAGTATACTGACATGTGTTGGAAATTTTTCCTGATCCGAGGGTGTAATTGGGTCAGAATTTGACGGTTTGAAACCTTAAAATTGGCCTGCAAGTGAACGGCTCAATTCACTTAAGTTTCAGATCATATCCTAAAGATATTCTCGTTTCGCACACATTTCGCTCCGGGCTCAAGTTGTGCGTTTCTGGACACTATCTAGATTTGATTTCTGAGGTGGTAGTCAAGCCTAGTAAGGCAGTCATAACCATATAGTTTCGTGGTCATCGGACTTTCGACGCGTGGTCTAGGTCCGACAAGGAGTTTCAACGCGCTCCCAAGAGTAACTGGGTTTTGAGATTGATCCTAAGTTTTTACGTGATATAGTGTTAACGGTTCTAGTCGTTTTGGGTCTTACAGATGGTATTTAAAGTGATTAGTGCTAATTTCACAAGTAATCTAGTTTAACACTTAATAATTTTTGTCTAATTTCTAAAGGGTTCGGTCCTTAGTGATTTCTGCCTGAGGTGGTACTCGGGTCTTTGTACAGATTTTTTCGTGTACGAAGCATCCTCAGTGAGCTCGACCTGCTCCTAGCTAACAATGTGTGATTTGTCTGGCGTGTACTTCTTCAATATGGATATGAGGAAGACGTTATGAATTCTAGCCAGAGTGGTAGGCAGTGCTAAGCGGTACGCCACTGCTCCCACGCAGTCCAAGATTTTGAATGGTCCAATGAATAGCGGTGCCAGTTTCCCTTTCTGTCCGAACCTCATTAAACCCTTCATGGGTGAGATTTTCAAGAATATGTGATCACCCACAGTAAATTCCAAGTCATGCCGCCGATTGTCTACATAACTCTTTTGTCGGTTCTGGGTGGTTTGCAAATGCTTTCGAATCACCTCGATAACCTGGGTAGTAGCTTGGACCAGTTCAGGACCCAACAAGCTTTTCTCCCTAATTCCGCCCAACACTGAGGGGCTCATCAAGGACGACCATAGAGAGCCTCATACAGCGCCATGCCTATGCTGGACTGGAAGCTGTTGTTATTAGAAAATTCTGCTAGAGCTAAGTGATCGTCCCAGTTGCCTTGAAAGTCCAGGACGCATGCCCTTAGCATATCTTCCAGAATCTGGTTCACTCTTTCGGTTTGTCCGTCTGTTTGAGGGTGGAATGCTGTGTTGAACTTGAGCTTGGTGCCCATTGCTTCCTGTAACCTCCTCCAAAAGGCAGATGTGAATCTGGCATCTTGATCTGATATAATCTCCTGCGGAATGTCGGATGTATAATTTTGCCAGGCTATTGGTAGAATCTGTCGTGTGTATCTGGGTCATCTGTCGTGCCTTTGTTAGCCCATCAATGATGACCCAGATTGAGTCATGCTTCCTTTGTGTCCTAGGAAGGCCAAATATGAAGTCCATGATGATGCTGTCCCATTTCCACTCAGCCAGTGGAAGTGGCTGGAGAAGGCCTGTACGCCTGCGATGCTCGACTTTGACCTTCTAGCATACCATACACTTTGCTACAAATTCTGCTATATCTCTCTTCATGTTGCCCCCCCTAGTACTGTCTTTTGACATCATTATACATCTTCGTGCTGCTTGGGTGGATGGCTAACTTGGAATGGTGGGCCTCCATCATTACTCCTCTCCTCAAGTCAGCATCATTGGGTACGCATACTCACCCCTGGTGTTAGAGACCACCGTCATCATCGATCCTCCAACCAGGCATTCCTTCGCTCCTACACCTCTCTTTCATCTTAACTAGCCATTCGTCTTGATCTTAGACTGAAATTATATGGTGCATTAGGGTCAGTTCGATGGTTAGAAGAGGTACGTAAGCATTTGGCTCATCGAGCGTGAATTGGACGTCGAAGTCCTGTACAAACTCCATCATCTCCCACTCTTTGATCATCAAGGTGGCCATTAGTTCATGCTTCTTTTTCCGACTCCGAGCATCGGCCACAGAGTTTGCCCATACCAGGATGGTAGGATTATCAAAACAGAAATCTTTAAGCGTCTCCATCCACCGACGCTGACGCATATTTAGATATTTCTGAGTGAATATGTATTTCAGACTCTTGTGGTCACATAATAACTGGAAGTCCTCCCCATAGAGGTAGTGCCTCCATATTTTTAGAGCGAAGTCTACAACAACCAACTCTTGGTCATGCATCGGGTAATTCTCCTCGTGCTTTTTCAACTGACGAGAAGCATAAGCGATCACCCTATTGTTCTACATCAGAACAAAGCCTAGACCCATCTTCGAAGCGTCGCTGTATATTGCGAACATTTCTCCCTCCTACAGAAGAGTGAGTACTAGAGCAGAAGTCAGCCTCATCTTTAGCTCCTTAAAAGCCGCTTCTGTGTTCTCATCCCATGTAAATTGGTTGTTTTTCTTCATCAGTTGGGTAAGCGGCCGTGCGACCCGGGAGAGCTCCTTGATGAAGCGCCTGTAGTATCCTGCCATGCCGACGAAACTCTGGACCTCGGTAATAGTAGTAGGCTGCTCCCACTTAGATACTGCTTCCACCTTTGCTGGATTAACTGCTATCCCATTGGCCTTAACCACGTGTCCTAAGAACTTTACCTCTTTTTCCCAAAACTCATATTTGGACAACTTAGCATATAGCTGATTTTCTCTGAGGGTGCTCAGAACCATGCGCAAGTGCTGTTCTTGCTCCTTCCGGCTCTTAGAATAGACCAGGATATCATCAATGAACATGATCACTAACCGGTCTAAATACAGCATGAAGACTCGATTTATGAGGTCCATGAACACAGTTGGAGTGTTTGTAAGTCCAAAGGATGTTACCAAGAACTTGTAGTGCCCGTAGCGAGTTCTGAATGCAGTCTTAGGGATATCCTCGTCCCTGATCCTCAGCTGATGATACCCAGAGCGCAGATCTATTTTGGAGAAATACTTGGCATCTTTGAGTTGATCAAATAGATCATCGATACGTGGCAGGGGGTATCTATTCTTTATCGTGGCATCATTCAGATGTTGATAATCAATGTAGAGGCGCATCGATCCATCCTTCTTCACGAAGATGACTGGTGCCCCCCAGGGTGAAACACTGGGGTGGATGAAGCCCTAGTTTAGCAATTCGTCGATTTAGCTCCTTAATTCCTCCATCTCACATGGAGGCATGCGAAATAGGGGCAACGAAATGGGGGTGGTCCCTGGCTTGAGATCGATGCAAAAATCCACCGCTCGCCTAGGAGGCAGCCATGGTATTTCTCGGAACACCTCCGGGAATTCCCGCACAACCGGTATTCGACTGATGGAGACTTCTTCTGTCTCAGCTTCCGCTAGAGCTTGCAAGCTCCCAAACTCTTCATGCCTGCCCTTCCCTTTCAAAGTAAAGGGGGATCGCCCTGGGATGGTTATGGTAACCGTCTTGCCATGACAGTCCATGATTGCACGCATGAATGTAAGCCAGCCCATCCCTAGGATGACATCAAACTGCCTGAAAGGCATGATGACCTGGTCCACGGTCACCTGATAATTTGTGAAGGTGATGGGACATGCCCTGCATATTTTTTCTATTTCTACAAATTTTCCAATAGGGGATGTTACTACTAGGGGAGTATGCATGTGGGTTATGTTCAGTTTTAATCTAGACGCAATGGCAAAATCTATGAATGACAAAGTTGCACTAGAATCAAACAAGGTAAGTACAGGGGTACTGTTAATGTGGGCGGTACCGTGGATGGTCTGGAGCGAATCCTGCTCGGCTTCTGAAGCGGTGACTACATATACCCGTGCTCTAAGTGGGGCCGGGGGTCCTATCCTTAGCTGCTAGGGCCTGGGTGCCGGCCTGGCTATCCCAGGGTTCTGCTGGGGGCAGTTTCTTGGAAGTGGAATTCCCTGGTCGCGCATTCTCCTGAAACAATTTCGGGCGTTGTGGTTCGTCTTGCCACAGTAGTCGTAGCTTCCGCCGGAGGGCAAGGGCAAAGCTCGCGCCGGTACTGGCCTAGACCTTTCTGAAGGAGTAGACGGAGTGGGAGGCGCCTGCCTTTGTCTGAATTGGGAGTCTCAGGCTGGGAGGCGGGAGCGAATGGTGCGCTCGAAGTCCTTCTCCACTCTCATTGCCTTGTCTACTAATTCCGGGAAGTCCCTGAAATCCCACATGCACAGACGAGACTGAATTCCGGGCTTGAACCCTTCCTTGAATTTTTACAATTTATATTCCTCATCTTTGAGGGCCTTTGGCACATACCGGGAGAGCTCATCGAATTTTACCCCGTATTGGGCAACCGTTAGACTCCCCTACTCCAGTCGTAAGAATTGCGTGATCTTCTCATTATGGCATGACTGCGGGAAATACCTTTCTAGAAACTTCGTCTTAAAACTAGCTCATGTCCAGGAGTAGGTGGCCGGGACACTCCACTGCAGGCTCTGTCACCAGTTCTTTGCCTCTCCCTCTAACAAGTATGTGGCCAAGCTCACCATTTATGAATCAGAACATTCGTACTTTTGCGTACTTGGGTGTTACAGGTGTAGTTAGGCTTACTGTTTTTCACTGTTTAGGATAGTTTGCTTTTCGCTATTTTAGGATAGTTTGCTTATTATCTGTTTAAGTCTTTTGTGCTAACCCATCATCATACTGAGATCATTAGAAAAGCATTAAAATTCCTTCTTCAAGTACTATCTTTCCATTAATTCCTTTTTTTTTTCGTTGCCTCTCTTGCATTACATGCTTATTTCTTTTACACAATCCCCAACCAGCATTTTGCTAGTCCTGGGCAAAGTATGCAAAAAATATTTTGAGAACCATAAGATAATTTCTATCAGCTCAAGTGGTTTAAAAAAAAACAATCCAGATAATAGAATTCTGAAATACATAAATGTTGTGCATTACCTTCTCCTAAACTCTAGCACTCAGTAAGTTTCATAATCAAGTTCAAAGCATTAATCCTTCAATTAGAACAATTCCATACATTGAGTTTCATGGGTGTATAATGAAGTCTAGACTTATCATAATCAAAGGTTTAATTCTTCATTTTCATGATAACATTGATAATTAAAAGAGCATTCAGGACAACATAAACCTAAACCTAAACTGAAACTTTCCTTACAGTTCATCTTTTAATTCCCTCTTTTATTCTCCCACCTTTTGATTTTTTCATCAATGACTTTCACGCTATGTCAATCTTTTTAAAGATCTTTAATAGGTGGTCTTTTCGAAGACAACTGTTTTTTAGCTGGGCATTTTTTTTTCAATTCTTCTCATCGAACACATGTTGAGTATATTTTTCGAAATGGTGGGGCAATATTTAGAGGTCTTGATGGATGACTTCTTTGTCTTTGGCCCATCCTTTAGCGAGTATTTGGAAAATCTGAAAAATTAATTAAAGCGATGTGAATAAAAGAATTTGATTTTAAATTGGGAGAAGTGTCATTTTATGGTTTACATGGGAATAGTGCTTGGACATATAATTTCGTCTAAGGGAATTAAGGTAGACAAGTCCAAAATTAATCTTATCTCTAACCTACCTCCACCCAAGAGCATACGAGACATGCGATCCTTCTTAGGACACGGTGGATTTTACAGACGATTCATAAATGACTTTAGTCACCTCTCTCATCCCTTATACAATCTACTTCAAAAGGATGTATCATATGAGTGGACTAAGCAATTCAAGGAAGCTTTCACTAAGCTCAAGGGCATGTTGACGATCGCACCTATCATGCAGCCACCCGATTGGAGCATACCTTTTGAGATTGTGTGATGCGTCTAACTATGCTATTAGGGAGGTGTTAGCCCAGAGAAAAGAAAAGAAACCCTATGTTATTCACTATGCAAGTAGAACTTTAAATCTTACCCAAGTGAATTACTCTACTACAAAGAAGGAACTATTGGCCATAGTATTCACTTTACACAAATTTAGGTTCTACTTCATCAGATCCAAGATCATCATCTACACTGATCATATGGCATTGAAGTACCTTCTTTCTAAGAATGATGCTAAGCCCCGCTTGATAAGATGGATCCTCCTACTCTAAGAATTTGATTTAAAAATAAAAGATAAAAAGGGAGTAGAGAACGTGGCGATTGACCATCTTTCACGACTTGATCTTTCTGATTCCCTTGAGACGACACCTATAAATGACATGTTCCCTGATGAATAACTATTTAAAGTCTCCCCTTGGCTTTGTTTACTGACACTGCAAATTATCTTACCACAAGTTTCACGCCGACTCATTAGACGATGCAAGATAAGAGAAAATTTTTCGCCGAGGTACGTAAGTTTTTCTGGGATGACCCATATTTATTCAAATATTGCTTAGACCAAATTTTAAGGAGATGTGTACCAGATAATGAACACCAAAGTGTCATCTCCTTTTGTCACTCTCAGGCCTGTGAGGTCACTTTTTCGCTAAAACGCCCATGACCAAAATTCTGCAATGCAACTTTTATTGGCCCACTATGTTCAAAGATACCCATGAGTTCTCCAAAGCTTGTGAGTGTTGTCAGAAATTGGGAGCATTGTCCCATCGAAATATAATACCTCTGAACCCCTTTTTGATCATTGAAGCTATAACATTCCGAATTTTCATGGCCAGAGTTTATATTCATGCCCGAGAAAATCGGGTGTTAATAATGTATAAATTGGATGCTTTAAAAATCGTACCTCATTTTTTTTTCTTTTTTATATTTCATTTGGATCACATCTAGGTACATTCATGAAGGTAACATTCACGAGAATAAAATTGATTATATTAATTATTTTATTAAAGTAAAAGAATTCAGTAAATAATCAAATATCCTCTCAATGGGAGCTTATTACATATATTGAGTTCGCAGTGGAAGTATAAAACTAATTTATAAAACTACCTGCTTATTCTTTCAGTATAATCTTTCATAGAGAGATGGTCCTCTAGGTCTTTAATCTGTACGTCACCTGCATCATCTATACGGTTGGAGAGGGTCAACGCCCTACTCATAGTGATGGTTATCCTTTAAGATTAACAATGATTCAAGAGATTCATAAAAGTAATGTAAAAGTTCTGATATGTCATGTACTCCACCACTACGAGAGATATCGGTATGCACAAACAATCTACATGAATGCATGCCTGACAAAGTGTGTATGGCTCAACATACGTAGTGATCACTATCACAATGTGAAAAACCGTTCATGATATCCAACTCGACCCACATTCTCACACTACGAATAGTAACACCCCGTACTTTCCAGTACTCGAGTGTTACCATCTAATCTAATTTAGTATGGATACAAACCTAACCTACTTAAATATTCACATTCATTACGGTGTAAATTTGATCGTTTAAAATAGTCCCCATCCATACGTTAACTCATCCATCCGTTGACGTTCGAGATGAACCATCACATCGTCAGCACAACCCGTTGTTAGGACTTATATCACCTCGATAGATGAATCAAACAATTCGGTAGTCACATATATTTAATAAGTATATTCTTATTATAAATTTTACACAAATATAGATAAAAAAATTATAGATGTATTTTGATATCATATAATAATGTATGAAAATGTGTTGTAATAGAGAGTTATATATATATTTAATGTATAAAACCTATTATGAAAATAATATTATATTAAATAAAAATAATGAATAATAATTTTACAATATATAGTTGAATTATAAATATTAATGTAGTATCAAATATCTTTTATAAATATGTATACAAAATTTTTTTATTAGATATTTTAATAAAATTATATATTATTTAACAATATCATTAAATACAAATATGATTTTTATTAAATATAATATTGTACAATTTTCAATTCATTTATATGTATAATATAATATTATATATTACGAATTATATATTAATAAATATGTGATCAATAGCTTGTATATAGTAACATATTAATATTAAAATTATATTTATGTGTATGAGATATTAATCATTATAATTATAAGTAATATACAATAGTATAACAAACGTATTATAGTAAATCCGACCTACCAGATTCGAACCAAGCAGTCATCGTGCCCTAAGATCCTATTTAACCATTGAAACCCATTTTCAAGCCAATCCGACCACTGAGTCAGTATGCACTGACCAATTAAGCCCTGAGACGTGTGATATGGCCCACCAAGGCCTCACATCCACCCTAAACTAGGCCGGGACCCCTAAGTGAGGCTTCCAAGGTGAATGGATGGTGTGGATTGGTCACAACCATCATGGTGGGCCCCACATTGGTGTGTGTGTACACCAATGTGAGAGCACTTGAGGTGCACTGGACCACAACCTGGGTTAAACCAGGCTTGACCCGCAGTTTCCTTAAAAAGGAGAGAGTTTCTCTCTTTTTGCTATCCACCAGCATTTGTTTAAAACGGACGGCCATCCATGTGTTAAGTTGTGGCCCACCACCATGGCCAGCATCACGATTTGACCCATCCATTTGATAGAGGACCCACGTGCGACCAAAACCCGACAGGTTCCGCACGATTCCACATGTGTGCATGCACACGATTCTCGCTGCAGGTCATACAAACACAAGATTTCTAAAAAAGGAAACTATTGCAACACCAGCTGTTGCGATCCACGTGAGCTCTCCCTCCTTACATCTTAGCCATCCATAGAGAGCTAATCCTGACCGTTGAAAGGAGGATGCACTGTTCCCAGCTATCCAGCCGAATGGCCGAATATTTCCAATGAAGAGAGAGAGAGAGCTTGGAAGTCTCATCCAGACCATCCGTTCTCCATCTAACGGCCTAGGGAAGCTAGGTTTTCCTACAAGAAGATGAGAAAATGTCTCTTCTCTTATCCTTCCACAAAACACTACAAAATCGGCCATTTTCTTCTCCTTCCGAACCCACCAACCAAACAAAGTCTGAGCTCCATTACACCCCTAGAAACTCTCTCATGCTGTCGGAACAGAGAAAGAAGCAATGAAAAGAAATCCACCATTGCTGCCCGACCTTCTTCCTTATTAAAGCTGCACCAAACCGAGTTGGTGTGATGATTCGGGTCGAACCCAGTTGTCTAGTGATTCCGCTGGACCTGCAGTAGATAGAAGAAAAGCAGAAGGAAAATGAAAGAAAGGGAAGTAGAAAGGAAGGTAGGTGCGGCACCAAGTTCGTGCACCAACAGGCTAGTGCGGCACCGAGTTCGAGCTCCATTAACTTGTCTGAGACATAGCTGAATTCGATGGCAGTAGTCTCTGACTAGCCTCATGAGTTTTAGGCATTGAAGGAGAGAAAATAGGAAAGAAATAGAGAGAGAGAGAGAGAGAGAGAGAGAGAGATAGTCGCATCCGGTGTTGCACCGTTCATGCTGCATAGGATTGACTCGACTCAGTTCGCCCAAGTCAAGTTGCGTTTGGTGCGTTAGCATGCTCGGCCGGGCTTGTCTCAGTCACCTTGCTCAGCATTGCATCCGAGAATAAGAGAAGAAAGAAGTAAGAGGAAGGAAAGAGAATAAGAAGGAGAGAGTGAGAGCGAGAGTGAGTTGCGCTGCACACGCTACCGAATCTAAGCCGAGTTGGGCCTGGTTCGGTCTGGTTCACCCCATGGAAGAAAGGAAAGAAAGAAAAGAAGGGAGAAAGAAAAGAGAAAGAAAGAAGATGAGTGGTTGGTTGAGCCTAGTCAACTTGGCTGGAACCAAGTCAACACGGTTTGGGACTGAGTTAGATCGCTTCCCGTTGACTGGTTGAGTCCAGCAACCCTACTGGTGTATGGGTCTAAGTGAGAGAGAGAGAGAGAGAGAGAGAGAGAGAGAGAGAGAGAGGTATAGAGATGGTGTAAAGAGAAACAAAAGAGTGAGGCATGTGGTGCCTTGGTTGCTGCCAAGTCAACTCGGTTGAGACCAAGTTCAGCTAGGCCGAGTCGAGCATGGACTGATGTGTTTGGACTGGGCCTTGTTCGGGTCCAGTTGACGCTAAACTTGCACGATAAGAGTGATGACGATGTGGGGCCGTTGGGAACAGATCGGGTTTAGAGCCTAACTTGCTGTCGAGTCAACCAATGTGAGTTAGCTTCCTCTCCCAAAGTAAGTTTCATGATTTATCATCATTATTAGTGTTACCATAATCATTGCAATTATTAAATGTGGTTAACCATTAGTAGGTTGTTGATTAGTGTTTTTAGTAATGGTAGACAATTATTATTTATTTTTACCTCACTCTAATATTATTATAAATTAATTATATGAGTCAGATTTCAAACTCTAAACTAAAGTCTAAAATTAGATTACTGGATAAAACCCTAAAACCTAGGTAATCCAAACCCTAGGTTCAGACCGTAACCATGATCATTGTGATTATCATGTATGATTGACCATTGGCTGATTCTTCATACTAATATTAGACGTTATAAACAAACCTATGATTATTAGATATTTATATTTTATTTACTATCCTTAAGTACTATCATGAATAGGTTCAGTATTGATAGCTATTATTATCATCATTAGAAAATATTTTTATTTTCATTATGGGATTAGTATAATACTTGTTAATACAATTATTAGTATTACTCATTATATTATTGTTAGTAAAACTTTTATTATTATTACTTGCATTATTTAAGAGATTATTAGCCATCATGAGAATAATAGATAATGTCGGTATATTTAAATATGAACTTGTGAACCATCATTATGGATATGTTAGCTAATATAAATTATAATACTAACATTAATAGTTATCTTATAATTATTAAGATTAAATTGTAACTAATACACCAATTAGAGTTCAAATCCTAGAATCTAAATTTAGGACTAAACCCTAGGATGAAAATCCTAAATTTACTTTAAAAACCCTAAGATGAATGAATCAAAACCTAGGGTATGATCTTAAACCTAGGAGGTGAGTAGAACTTGGATCTAATCGTACAAGTTCATGGTTTGTGGTAGGATTCAGTTTTAAGGGCGCAAGCATTTAGCGACGCTAGAAGTTGATTCGGTTATCAGGTGATGACTTTTCCCCTTGAACTTTCCATTTCTAAATTAGATCAAGGATAGTTTTTTTAAATTGATTATGAATGAAATCTTAGAGCTTGATTAATTATATGATTAACTTAGTTATATGTTGAGAATTGATCATGAATATCAAATGCATAAGTTAGACCTTGATTCATTTAATAGTTCTTGAACTGTATTTGCACTTGCACTTAGGTTGTACTCTATTAGGATGGTATTTTAGTTCGATACTTGATCTCTATGCAAGTTGGATATGCTATTGTACTGTTTGTAAGATACACGTGAATCGAAATCTCTCTAGTTTATGAGGTGAACCTCTATTTAAGAAAAAGTCCATACTCGGGGTGTAATGAGACTAATTGTGCTAGAAATAGACCCTCAACATGGAGATTATGTTAGTGGTAATTTATTCATGGGACTTACCATCTATTGGGTGAACCCACCTATTTGATTTTGGGATGAACCATTCGACATTTTTATTACCGCTGCTTATTCATGTTTAAGGCAGGCCTACCGACTCCTTTTAATCATTATATTTTAATATCTTTAACAGTCATTTCCACTCAACATATGATGGTAGTTTTTCATACATTGAGAATTGATTGGCCACGTGTTGATGAGTTCTATACACACCTTAAGGCAGTAGACTCATGCGCCGAGGATGGTGGTCATGGGACATTATGCCTAAGCTGTCGGCCTACGTTAGTGACAAGCCCCCGTAGTGACCTTGAGTTTTACTAACTTGGCTGATTGTAATTGGACTAATAAAAGCCTAGTTAAACATGCATACATGGTACAAACTAACGTCCATCGCTAACGTACGTGATGTACGATAGGCAGTCGTTATGCGATACGTGATGTATTCATGTGATGTGCTTCACTAACGGCCAACCTCTTTGTATGGGTGACGAACTCAAGTCCGACTGGATGAGCATTCCCAGGTCGATGATTGCATGGGTGACGAGCCCAATGTCCGTATGGATGAGCATCCCCGGGGCGATGATTCATTCACGCATCCATGCATATAATAAGAATGCATTTTGTTATGTTTTGATTGACTTGTTGCTTTCATGTTATACTTGTCTGAGGTGGTGGTGTGTAATCTTGAGGGAAATTCACACTGAGTTGGCCACTCATCTATCAAATATATAATCGTACAGGTAGCACAGGTGGCTTAAGTGATTTTCAGGTTCAGACTGATGAGGAGCCGGGTACAAGTGCCAGGGATGCACGGATATATTGCTAAGAGGAGTTGCGCTGTCTTGCGGCTTACATTTATATGCTTTCTGTTATTTCTCATGTATGTAAATCTTGTAATTATTAATGTAGAGACATTGGTTTGTATAAGTCATTATGGGCAACCTCTTATATATTCTAAATGTAAGTGTAAAATTTCCTTTATATTGATTTGTCCATTCTATGCTAAACTGCTAACTCTGAAAGAAATATATATATATATATATATATATATATATATATATATATATATTAATATATATAGAAATTGGCTCTTTATAGGTTAACACTCAGGTTTTTGGGAAACAGGTCGTATACTCGGGTTCTGAAAACACGGGGCGTTATAGTTGGAATCAGAGCATAGTTTAGACAAACCAGGCCTTAGAAAATGATCTTATACAAACCCTAAATGTCTCAAGTTAGGATGTTTGAAATTAGAAATTTGAACTTAGGTGAATCTCCCTTAGATTTAGAAGAATGATTGAGAATGTAGAAACCCAAACTTAGGTTCCCTTAGAGATTATTAGAATAGTCATTTGAGCTTATGAAAAGTTCCTTTCAATTTTTTTTTAGAACATAGGTATTTCAAATTTTAGGCCCTAGAAAATTGATTGAATGACTGTAGCACTTAGAAATGAACTTAGACCCCTTTGAACATTTTAGGTTCAGTCGTTTGAACTTAGAAACAAGAACTTTAGTCCCATTGTAATCCCATTGTAAACTACAACATAATTGTTGAACTTAGAAATTAACTATGCAAATACCCATTATGATATATGTAAGGCTACATAAGGACATTCCTTATACTTGACCCCAGATGAAAATTTCCTAGAAATCTAGAAGATGAACTTCCCTAAAAGTTTACAGTTAGGGATAACATTGTCTCTTAGACTTCGTAAGAAATTCAGTACCCACCACACTGTACACTAGACCGAACATAGGCACTCCCTAAACCTAAGGAATGGTATTAGGAAGTATAGCTTGAATTTCCTAATACATCTTTTCAGTTAAGGACAATATTCCTCACATATTCCATCACTTAGAATTAGCCAGAAGTGAAGTCGTGGAATTTTGGGCAAATTCTCACCTTTAGATTGAAGATAGGGATTGTATTTAATAATCTGGATAAACTTTCAGATAATTGAGCCGCTCGTAGTATTAATAATAAGCACGCATAACATTAAATATAGAAGTAGAGCTTTATTTATTTTTCTTTAAGGGGAGTAGATTATAATGACCCTTGTCCTAGTAGTAAGTCATAAGCGCTTGCATATAAAAATAAACTTAGCGTGGAGAACTGGCGGATGCATATAGACACCATAAGGTAGGTTGATGTCGACATTCATATTCAGAGTGCTGAATTTTGGGGGCAAAATTCTCTTTAAGGGGGGTAGTTTGTAACACCCTGTACTTTCCAGTACTCGAGTGTTACCATGTAATCTAATTTAGTATGGATACAAACCTAACCTTCTTAAATATTCACGTTCATTACGGTTTAAATCTGATCGTTTAAAATAGTCCCCATCCATATGTTAACTCATCCATCTGTTGACATTCGAGATGAACCATCACATCGCCAGCACAACCCGTTGTTAGGACTTCGATCAACTCGATAGATAAATCAAACAATCCAGTAGTCACATAATATTTAATAAGTATATTATTATATTATAAATTTTACACAAACATAGATAAAAAAAATTATAGATGTATTTTGATATCATATAATAATGTATGAAAATGTGTTGTAAGAGAGAGTTATATATATATATATATTTAATATATAAAAACTATTATGAAAATAATATTATATTAAATAAACATAACGAATAATAATTTTACAATATATAGTTGAATTATAAATATTAATGTAGTATTAAATATCTTTTATAAATATGTATGCAAAAAAAAAAATAGATATTTTAATAAAATTGTATATTATTTAACAATATCATTGAATACAAATATGATTTTTATTGAATAAGATATTGTACAATTTTCAATTCATTTATATGTATAATATTATATTATATATTACAAATTATATATTAATAAATATGTGATCAATAACATGTATATAGTAGTATATTAATATTAAAATTATATTTATGTGTATGAGATATTAATCATTATAATTATAAGTAATATACAATAGTATAACAAACATATTGCAGTAAATCCGACCTGCCAAATTTGAACCAAGCAGTCACCATGCCCTAAGCCTCCATTTAACCGTTGAAACCCATTTTCAAGCCAATCTGACCACTGAGTCAGTGTGCACTGACCAATCAAGCCCTTGGGTGTGTGGTATGGCCCACCAGAGCCTCACATCCGCCCCAGACTAGGCCGGGACCCTTAAGTGAGACTTCTATGGTGAGTGGATGGTGTGGATTGATCATAATCACCACGGTGGGCCCCACATTGGTGTGCGTGTACACCAGTACGAGAGCACTTGAGGTGCACTGGACCATGACCTGGGTCAAACTAGGCTTGACCCACGGTTTCCTTAAAAAGGAAGTTTCTCTCTCTTTTTGGTATTCGCCAGTGTCTATTTAAATGGATGGCCATCCGTGCGTTAAGTTGTGACCCACCACCATGGTCAGCATCACGATCTGACCCATCCATTTGATAGAGGACCCACATGCGACCAAAACCCGACAGGTTTCGCATGATTCCACACGTGTGCATGCACACGATTCTCGCTGCAAGCGGGTAATACAAAGACAAGGTTTCCAAAAAGGAAACTATTACACCATCAGCTGTTGCGATCCACGTGAGCTCTCCCTCCCTACATCTTAGCCGTCTATGGAGAGCCAATCTTGACCGTTGAAAAGAGGATGCACTGTTGCCAGCTATCTAGTCGAATGGCCGGATATTTCCAATGACAAGAGAGAGAGAGAGGCTGGAAGTCTCATCCAGACCATCCGTTCTCCATCCAATGGCCTAGGGAAGCTAGGTTTTCCTACAAGAAGAGGAGAAAACATCTCTTCTCTTATCCTTTCACAAAACATCACAAAACCAGCTGTTTTCTTCTCCTTCCGAACCCACCAACCAAACAGAGTCTGAACTCCATTCCATCCATTCACTAAGCTCCATTACACCACTAGAAACTCTCCCATGCTGTCGAAATGGAGAGAGAAGCAACGGGAAGAAATTTACCATGGCTGTCCGACCTTCTTCCTTATTGAAGCTACACCAAACCGAGTTGGTGTGTTGATTCGGGTCATACCCTGTCTTCTAGTGATTCCGCTGGACCTGCACAGATGGAAGAAAAGAAGAAAGAAAATGAAAGAAAGGGAAGTAAAAAGGAAGGTAGGTGCAGCACCGAGTTCATGCTCTAACAAGCTAGTACGACATTGAGTTCGAGCTCCATTAACTTGTCCGAGACATAGCTAAATTCGATGGTAGTAGTCTCCGACTAGCCTCAGGAGTTTTGGGCATTGAAGGAGAGAAAATAGGAAAGAAATAGAGAGAGATAGATAGAGTCGCATCCGGTGTTGCATCGTTTGTACCGCATGGGACCGACTCGACTCAGTTCACCCAAGTCAAGTTGGGTCTGGTGTGTCTAGCATGCTTGGCCGGGCCTATCTTAGTCACCTTGCTGGGCATTGCATCAGAGAATGAGAGAAGAAAGAAGTAGGAGGAAGGAAAGAGAATAAGAAGGAGAGAGTGAGTGCGAGAGTGAGTTGCACTGCACACACTGCCGAGTCTAAGCCGAGTTGGGCATGGTTCGGTCCGATTCACCCCATGGAAGAAAGGAAAGAAAGGGAGAAAGAAAAGAGAAATAAAGAAGAAGAGTGGTTGGTTGAGCCAAGTCAACTTGGCTAGAACCAAGTCAACTCGATTTGGGACCGAGTTAAATCGTTGCCCATTGACTGGTTGAGTGCAGCAACCCTGCTAGTGTATGGGTCTAAGTGAGAGAGAGAGAGAGAGAGAGAGAGAGAGAGAGAGAGAGAGAGAGAGAGAGAGAGAGAGAGAGAAAGATAGAGAGGGAGAGTTATAGAGATAGTGTGAAGAGAAACAAGAGAGTGAGGGATGTGGTGCCTTGGTTGCTGCTAGAGACCAAGTTCAGCTGGGCCGAGTCGAGCATGGACCGATGTGTTTGGACTGGGCCTTGTTCGGGTCTAGTTGATGCTAAACTTGCACGATAGGAGTGATGACGATGTGGGGTCGTTGGGAACAGATCAGGTTTATAGCCCAACTTGCTGTCAAGTCAACCAATGTGGGTTAGCTTCCTCTCCTAAAGTTAATTTCATGATTTATCATCATTATTAGTGTTACCTGTTGAGACTCAAATATTTCATAATTTCCCCCATATATATCTTGGTTTTATGAACATGAATCGGCTTAATATTCTGTTTTACTCATGTATGTGTTGCAAGGTGAATTTAAGTGCTTAGATTGAAAAATGGTATTAAAAGCATGGATTTGATGCTCAAGAATCACCAAGGAAAGGGATGGATCTTAGGAGACTAAGATTGAAGAATTCACATGCCAATGATCCAAGAAAACTAAGTGAGGAATGAAGAGAATCAAAGATATGAAGTGAAGAATCCTGAAATCGTCCTAAAAAGTGTATTCTGAAACTCTGAAGTCTATTTTGGGAAACTGCGGAGCGTAAAATCTATTTTAAACAAACTGTGCAGCGAGAAGTCTATTTTGAAAAACTGCGTATATTTGAGGCAGTTTCTAGAGTTTTCCAACTTTGTATCAAAATTGGAGTTCCCTACTTATAAATAGGGCTTCCTAGGGCATTCCTACGAATCATTAAAAGCATTCAAGAGCAATATTTAGGGTTTTAAAAGTGTTTTCAATTTTATAAGTTATTTTTTTCCTTTTAGATCTTTTCTATTTGCATTTATTTTTTTCTTATTGCTTTCTTTTTCTATTCTAGTTATGTTTTTCTAAGTTCCCTCTAGCCCAAGCTAGAAGGGAAGCACATGGGTTTAATAATTCTTTAAGTTATGATGATTGATTGTTTTAATGATGAGAAGAATGGTGTATGTATGTTATTTATTGTTTAGGTTTTGTTTTTTTATCCTCTTGTGAGATCCATATGTTTCCATCATATGAGATCCACATTGATGGATAGGCTTACCCTAGATCAATTAGATTTCCTAAATAAGAGAGGTTCTCAACCTGTTATATTTCTTTGATTTTCATTATCTTATTGATGCTGAATTGTTAAAATCACTGGCACTTGAGAATATATATCAATGGTGCAAATCCATGATTCTCTAATCTTTTATATCATTTATTTAAAATATTTAAATTATTTTATTTTCCGATTAGGCTGACCATAGTGCTCAGATCCTAGTTGTGTTATCCAAGTCATCATAATTTTGGAACATTAACCTATGTGTGAAACTTTGAAGCTTGGGTGTTGTTTTAATTCAGTTAAATTACATCCATTCAAAAATTCTAAAATCAAATCCTCAGATTAGTTTTTATTACTTAGTTTATTTTTCATTTGATTTTCTCCTTCTCGCAATTCATCTCCCTGTGGGATCGACCCTATATTCATAGGATATTACTTACGAACCTTTGCACTTGGAGGCAAGTAATCAAGTTTTTGGCGCCGTTGCCAGGGAGAGACTGAGATAGATTAGATTTGTACAAGATAGCTAAGGTAAGTTCTCTTTTATGCCCTCCAAATTTTCTGTAGATTTTATTTTTTTCTTTGAAAGTAAATTCAGTTGGGTCTTTCAAGCACTGACTATGATATAAGGTTACCCTGCTTGGGATTTTATCACCCAAGTGCTATGGTTGTCTTACAGTTGCTGTTTGATCACAAAGATCATCCGTTGAATCTATTTTCCAGATTAACATAGTTTAATTTTTGCATTAGTTTTACTTTTATTAATTTATTTTTTATTTTTATTTTGTGGACTGAACCCTCATGGTCGGCCCTACCACCTAGGTTGTTGATTTATTTTTGCTTTGTGGATTGAACCCTCATGGTCGGCCCCGCCGCTTGGGTTGTTAATTTATTTTGCTTTGTGGACTGAACCCTCAAGGTCGGCCTTGCCGCTTGGGTTACTGATTTATTTTGCTCTGTGGATTGAACCCTCATTGTCAGCCCTACCGCCTGGGTTATTAGTTACATTTTTATTTTTATTTTAAGTATCATACTTGCTATTTGAATTAGTGGTATTTGTTGTGTGGTGTGGATGGTTTATGTCCCGTTGGAGTAGGGATCAAAACAATCGACTCTCTTCCGAAGGTGGACTAGTTTCAGGCCTTGATCATTCACTTAGAGGAGGCACTCAACATTACTTGGATTCTATGGCAGACCCAGTTGGGCTGATATAAATGGGCCGAATCAAATGGGCTGATACAAATGGACCAAATCAACTGGGCCGATACGAATGGGCCGATACAAATGGGCTGAGTCAATTGGGCCGAACTAATGGGCCGATTCAAATGAGCCGAATCAACGAGCCAAGTCTAATGGGCCGAGTTGAATGGGCTGAGTCAAATGGGCCCCCAAACACATCAAATCGGGCCTTAACCCATGGGCCCTAAATACGTTGTATCGGGCTTCTCAAATACAACAAGTGGGCCGCACTAGTTAGGCTGCACCATTCATCCAACTATAGAGATCATTTTAGTGCATTATCCTACCAATGAATCAGATCAAAAGATCATCTGGACCATACCACAAATAGCAGTGGTGATAATGATTCCCACGGTTAAATTCCAATGGGCCTACTATGGCATTTATTTTCCATCCAGTCTAGGCATAAGGTCACAAAGACCTGGATATAGAGGAAAAACAAATATTAGATTGATCCAGACCCCTGTAATCCTAAAGGGTTTTCAATGGTGGGCGATCATCCCACCGTTCTCTGCAGTGTGGTCCACTTGATATTGGATCTGCCTTAGTCTTAAGCTGTGAGACAAGGTCGCCAAATGGATGAACGGTAGGAATACAACACATGCATCATGGTAGGGATATGATGCAACCACACATCACGGTGCGGTCCATGTAGTGGCCCACCAATAAAATATTATTAGTATATTATATAATATATAATATATAATATAATATAATATTATATATATATATATATATATATATATATATATATATATATATATATATATACCCTCATTGTGGCGGCAGACAGCCCGCAATCACCGTCCAGATGGATCTGGACGGTGTACACGTTATGATAAAGGTGGTCCCACGCAACAGTGGCCCACCACAGTAATATATAATGTGTAATACAATATATTATATAGTGTATATATAATATATGTATTATATATACATATATACATATGTGTGTGTGTGAAACCGTGTAGCGGCAACGTCCAGCGTCCAGGGTTGCTGGACAGCCTGGATGAAAGGGGCCCACCGATAAAAATTTACCACCGATAAAAATTTATGGACGGTATGGATGCTCAAACACACCAGGGGGTGGGGCCCACGTAGGTGGTCCACTAGATAAATGAATTTGCTTCCTTTTTTAAAAAATCTCAAGCCTTGAGACAACTCGTCAAATGGATAGATGGTTTGGATGTAAGGCAAGGACAGGGACGTGGGTCCCACAGAACTTGCTGACGTCACCTCACAGCAGGCATGGTCGTGTGAGGTGCGTCATCCAACCCGCTCATCAGGTGGGTCCCACGTACATGGCCCACCTGCTGTATACGCCATCCAATCCGTTCATCAGGCGGGTCCCAACGAAATAGATGGACGGTGTGGATTTTATTCCACACGATGCTGCCACGGTGGTGGTCCCACGCACGTGCCACCTCCATATATGTATATATGTATATATATCCAACAGGTACAATATAATATTATATTAGTATGGATTATATTTTATCTATCTTATTATTATTATTATTATTATTTTTTTTTTTTTTTTTTTTTTTTTTTTACTACAGGGCATCCAGCGTCCTTGTCCAGGCCTGGACGGATGTCTGGATGTACATGCATGTTATGGTGGGCCCCACACGCTGCCACGATGGGGTCCACATTAAGAGAATGAACGATGTGGATCTTTTACACCATTTACTGGGCCACATGATCCGCTGACACATGACAGTAGCAACTAGGTAGCTGCGTGGTACACCAGCCAAACTACATCCAGCGTCCATAGATTAGACGAACGGCTAAATGTACACTGACATCATAGTGGGCCACACATCAAAGATAGGAAGAGGGAGAGATGTAGAGAGAGGAACGAGGAGGGGAGGGACCCCGCCACTATTGGGCCCTCCCTTGTACATTTCATACATCAAGTGGGTCCCGCAACAAGTGGGCCCTCAAATCATAGAATCAACAGTAGAAACTCAAAGATCACCCACCTCTAAGCCTTTTCCTTGCTCCCTTAGGCTCCTAAGCTCCTTGCTTTCATCTTTGATGGAGGTTGATGGGGTTTTGATGGTGGGGATGAGTGATGAGAGGGTGGGCCACACTTGGCTTGGGAGAGAATGTTTGGACGTATGAAGTTTTGGGGTTGCTTGGGAGATTTGAGAATTGAGAGAGAGAGAGAGAAGGAAGTAATGGATTAAAGGGATGGGATGATGTAAGGAAGGGTATGGGTTTATTTGAAAATTTGTAAAAGAGGTATGGTTGTGGTTGAAATTTTGTAAAGGGGAATGGTGAGGGGAGAGAGAGAGTTGACTTATGGGAAAGGAGGGATGGGTTGTTGTACTTAGGGGTATGGAGTGACTTGATTTGTACTTAACATGAGTGATTGATTGATTGATGGGACATGTTGTAGAGATTCTCTCGAAATTCACACGTGCGGCATTTTTTCGAAATAAATGTGGGCCTACATCTTCTAGCCTGGGGATCAGTTCGGTGCGTGAGTCGCGGCGTTAGAACTGCGGCGACGACGTGGTTGCTAAGATACAAGTTTCGGTTTGAATCGACTTTAGTATGAGGGACTTGGTTTAGGATCGCGCGTAAACGTCGAATACGGGTCGAGGATTGTTGGAATTTTACCGAAAGGACCGCGGAAGGCAATGGAACGGTACGGACTAGGACACGGGTCTTATAGTTTTCAAATGGGTGAAATGGTAATAATTACTCATTTCACGGGTATTTACACAGCCACTGAAAATCAAACACGCCATAATAGTTCTTGAACTGTATTTGCACTTGCACTTGGGTTGTACTCTATTAGGATGGTATTCTTGTTTGATACTTGATCTCTATGCTAGTTGGATATGCTATTTGTACTGTTGGCAAGATACATGTGAATTGAAATCTCTCTAGTTTGTGAGGTGAACCTCTATTTAAGAAAGAGAGTATGTATTCAGGGTGTAATGAGACTGATTATGCTAGAAATAGACCCTTAACATGGAGGTTATGTTAGTGGCAATTTATTCATGGGACTTACCATCTATGGGGTGAATCCACCTATTTGATTTTGGGATGAACCGTTTGACATTTTTATCACCACTGCTTATTCGTGTTTAAGGCAGGCCTACCGACTCCTTTTAATCGTTGTATTTCAGTATCTTTGACAGTCATTTCCACTCAACATACGATGGTAGTTTCTCATACATTGAGAATTGATTGGCCACGTGTTGATGGGTTCTATACATACCCTAAGGCGGTAGACTAATGGGCCGGGGATGGTAGTCATGGAACACTATGCCTGAGCCGTCGGCCTATGCTGGTGACAAGCTCCCGTAGTGACCTTAAGTTATACTAACTCGGCTGATTGTAATTGGACTAATAAAGGCCTGGCTAATCATGCATACATGGCACAGATCAGCGTCCATCGCTAATGTACGTGATGTACGCATGTGATGTACTTCGCTAACGGCCAGCCTCTTTGCATGGGTGATGAGCCCAAGTCTGACTAGATGATATTCCCAGGTCAATGATTACATGGGTGACGAGCCCAATGTCTGCACGGATGAGCATCCCCGAGGCGATGATGCATTCACGCACCCATGCATATAATAAGAATGCATTTTGTTATGTTTTGATTGCCTTATTGCTTTCATGCTATACTTGTCTGAGGCGGCGGTGTGTAATCTTGAGAGGAATTCACACTGAGTTGGTCACTCATCTATCAAATATATAACCGTACAGGTAGCATAAGTAGCTTAAGTGATTTTCAGGTTCGGACTGATGAAGAGCTGGGTACAAGTGCTAGGGATGCACGACTATATTGCTAAATGCAGCTGCGCAGTCTTACCGCTTACATTTATATGCTTTCCGTTATTTCTCATGTATGTAAATCTTGTATTTTTTAATTTCAGCGACATTGGTTTGTATAAGTCATTATGGGTAACCTCTTGTATATTCTAAATGTAAGTGCAAATTTCCCTTTATTTTGATTTGTTCATCCTACGCTATACTGCTAACTCTGAAAGAATATATATATATATATATATATATATATATATATATATATATATATATATATATATGGAAATTGGCACTTTATAGGTTAACACTCGGGTTTTTGGAAAATGGGTCATATACTCGGGTTCTAAAAACATGGGGCATTACATGGATATTCGCCGGCGTGTCTAATGTTAACGTGGATTTATGCAAGCATCTGAAGGCGACACAATGATGCGATTAGGGGATTTACGTAATACGATGTGTTCATGGAGCGACTATTTGGGACATCCAATCCCGAGAAGTGATGTAACATGCATGGAGATTTACTTAAATCGATTGTGTACCACGCCAACTAACTCGCGGAATTACGTGCCGACCAAGAGGGCCGCTACCCGTAACACATTACGTCCACGATAAATATTGAGTCACTAGTCGTGATACCTTTAACACATCACTTGCAGTGATAGAGAATGTAAACTAAATCATAATTCCCAAAAGGGTAAATAAATGTTGACACAAAGAGGAAATCTTAGTAACATGAAAACATAGTATGTAAAAGGCAAGATAAAGCACATCAACTTAAACTACAGTAAGCTTAAAGGAATAAAACCCTCACCTCGAGTGGAGGAGTCATCTCTTATTAAATTAAATGATCAGAGGTGTATGATCAAGTTTTACTTTAATTCTGCCTGGTTTGAGTTGATTAAGATAGACGTTAGGTTAGAGTTGATAAAAAGAAACTTGACATAAACCAGTCCTTCAAGAGCTTACCTATTGCCTCCGTCAATAAGTTTTCAACTTATCGTGATTAGCCCTTTCTCATCATTGACTTAAATTGTTTTCGATGTAAATGGAATCCCATTGTTGAGGGATATATAAGAAAACTTTGAAGGAAAGAGAAGGATAGAAAGAGGAGGAACTTAGGAGTAGAACCTGACTTCAGGCGAGGTTCGGCGTGCAACAACCTTCAGGTTTTATTCTTCTCTTTCTCTCTCTCTCTCTCTCTTTTCTTTTCTTTCTCTTTTCTTTCTCTCTCTTTCTTTCTTTCTTTCTTCTTCTCCTTCTCTCTCTTTCCTTTTCTTTTTTTCTTTCTTTCCCCCTTTTCTTCTTCTTGCTGGTACGTCCAGCAGGGCTGGCCGTTGCTCTCTCCTTGTTTCTCTTTCTTTCTCCTCTCCCATCGTCGGATGGGAGGTATTTATAATTGTGAATGGTTCTAGGTTCTTCTGCGGCTCCTCTTACGTAGGTCAGCTTTTGCAAGAGAAAAACTAGAGTATTCTCCTATGCAACTATAGTTACGCAAGGACGAGACTCCTGTTTTTACGGCAATTCCGTTTGGAAACCAGGGAATGCAAATCCCATGGGATTCCTTCCTTCCTTCGCTGACGATGTGGTGGTGGTCGGATTCGTCCTATGAATGCACTGGATGGTTCAAATTACTCTGAATGTTTGTGACGGTGGGCCATAACGATTTCCAAACAGATGCAGTCTGTTTACGTTGCGAAAGGTACCTCAACCTCTTGAAACTATGGTTGTGGGCATGTGTGCGTGCATGGACGCACATGGCTGGCATGGTTTTGGTTGAAATCATCTCCTGAACATGATGGAAAGTTCGGATCGTTCACATGAGTCGAAGTGGTAGCCCAATGCACATCGACTGCAAGTCATCTGTTCAGAGCCTAACTGCTTGCGTTCAACACCATATACACGTGCCTATCTGGAAAGTCATGTGGAGACCTAGGGTTTGGTCGGTTTGGCCTTCTGATTGTAATGAATGGCTTAGATCATCCATATGGATGATGTTGGTGGCCCACTATCGTCACAACGGGCGATCGCCTGTTGTTAACGAAAAAATGGAAGGCAGCTCTATAATGCCTCAGATTTTTTACCAGCTAGGAATTGGATGTCCTTGGGCAGTACCTTTGATTTTTCGACTTGAGTGCATATCCGTATGTGTATTCGCACGTGTTTGGGACTAAAAGGAGTGACCTTGGATCCACCAAAATCACCCGACCAAGTGATTTGTTCTAGATACCTTCGAAACTTCTGTCATGTGGACCGTGTCATTGTTGCGGTTACCACGGCGAAAACCTTGCATCAATCCGACGCTCCATTAGTAAGATACAACCCGTCGAACCCACGGCCAAAATTACGTATCCTGTAATATGAGCAACCTTTATTGTGCTAGACCCATTGGACTTGGGCCCATGTAGGCCTAGAGCCCAATTTGTAGAACATAGAAATTATCACAAAAGAGGACAATTACAGAGCTAGCACATATAAGACAATGCACATGAGACAAAAATGGGGTCTAGCCCAAAATCCATCATTAGCCCTCTCTTCATGCCATAGAAACTAATCATGGCCCATATCCACCTCATCCCATGCATCTAATGCATGCCTTGTTTTATGCCACATCACTTCAAACAACCAATTGTAACACTTCACTTCATCATCCACCATGCATCACCTACAACTCGCAACCCTTATACATTCATTAGCCAATGCATGCCTAGATTTCTTTCACCTTAGCCAATGCATGATTGGCACCATCCACCTCATCCATCCACTACCCATACTATATACCACCTTCCACCTTACTTTTAGCACCAATAAGACCCCATAAACTTGCCACATCATCTTGCCACCTCAACTCCCAATTCCATATATAAAAGTAGGAGCTCTCTTCCACTCATCCTTTTGCTATACTTAGAAAAAAAATATGAGATTTTAAGAGAGAGTGAGAGATGGTGGGGCCAAGGTGTGGCACATCTTCAACGTAGAGGGAGTGAACCACACATCATCATCAAGCCATCCATCTATTTGAGATGAGTATACAACCCACCTTCCATCCTCCTCATCCTCTTCTTTCCACCTTTTATATTTTCTTAATGCACATGAGGCCCACTAGTATGGAGCCCCATGGGTGTATGTATTAATGGCTAAGGTGGTCAGCATGGTGGCCCACGTCAATATGGTCCACCATGATGAACATTGTGTCAACACCCTTCACTTGTAATCTCATTTTTATATGTGGACAACAACTTCTAAAAATCATATAAAACCAACCATGGTAAGATTGGACTTGAAACTTGGGAATAATATGAACCACTATATGAGCTAACTTTGGGCCAAATTTTGTAGCCATCCAACAGGCTAATCATCAGTAGCATCAACTTTACTTGACAACTGTCTAGTAGCACATGCAGGATTCCGATTTGCCGAAAATGGAACCATTTTTACTTCCTTTATTGAATACAATGAAAATATACGTTCTGTTGGATTCATAGAAAATTAAAGCATCTTTCTAACAGTATATAATAAGCCTTGATTGGAGTTCGGACGACTGAGATCTTAGCCTTATACGAAAATGTATTTAGGTACTTGTTTTAAGCATTCTTATGTGGGCCATATCTATGATTCCAACGGTCAGATATATTTGATATTTATTCTTAACATACTTAAGATATTTAATAATCATATATATAGTCCCTGTGGTCAGATTCTTTCATGATAAAATTTAGGAAATTCTGAACCGATAGACACTTCCATAAGGATAAACCTTGAATTGTTTTATATGGTCCAGATGAATCTAAGGCTCTTAATGGTTGGAAACCTATATAAAGTATAAATGACCTATTTACAAACCATCCATTGGATGGAATTTTCCAAAAGAGGATCTGATCATAGAGATTTGATCAATACATTTCATGTGCTACTTGATATATATGTTAGATCTATGTTGTACATAATATTCATCCTCTTATTGACCCACGTGGATTTGGGACTACTTGTGATTTATACTGTAAGATCGTATCCTAGTCCGTACCGTTCTGTAGGCTTCCGCGGTCCTCCCGGTTGAATTCCGGCAACCTTTGACCGGTATCCGACGTTTGTGCACAATCTTAAGCCGAGTCCCGCATATCAGAGTCGACATGACTCGAAACTTGTACCTTAGCGACTGCACCATCGCCGCAGTTCCAACGTCATGACTTGCGCACTGAACCGATACCCATACCAGAAGATGTGGGCCCACGCTCACTTCGAGAAAAACGTCACGCATTGCGAATTTTGAGGAAATCTCTACAACATGTCCCATCAATCAATCAATCAATCAAGTCAAGTACAAGCCATACCCCAAGTACAACAACCCATCCCTTCCCATTCCCAAAGTCAACTCTCTCTCTCTCTCTCTCTCTCTCTCTCCACCCATCCCTTTCTTACAACCCCATCACTCCACGCATCACACCTCACCCCATCCTTTTCACCCATCACTTCTCTCTCTCTCTCTCTCATTCCCTCTCTCCACTCCCAAGCAACATCACACGTCCAAGCCGCCTCTCTCCCAAAACAACAAGTGTGGCCCACCCTCTCATCTCTCATCCCCACCATCAAAAGTCCATCAACCACCATCAAAAGAGAAGGCAAGGAGCATAGGAGTCCAAGGGATCAAGGAGGAGTGCAATAGGTAGGTGCCCTATCGTCGATTTGCATTTGAGGGCCCACTTGTAGGTGGGACCCATTATGATGTATATGTTGTAATCATGAGGGACCCATAGTGGCGGGGTCCCTCCATCACCATCTCTCTCTTTTCTCTCTCCCTCTCTCTTTCTATCCATTTTGATGAAGTGGGCCCCACCAATTCGTATTTCATTCGCACCGTCCATCATGAATGGTGGGACTCCACCATGAAATTTCACCTATATTGGGGTTGTTCTAGGTCTGGACATACCCGTGTCCATATAGCTCAACTAGCAGGCTGAGAGGAGATACCTCGTTTCAACACTTGGGGTCTTGGTATCAATCCCTAGTGGGGGTGGCTAACGTGAAGTGCGTGCACTGACGTGGGGTCTGTGGGACCCATCCACGTTACCCATCCATTTAAATGGGCCACACCATCATGCGTGTGGACGTAATCCACACCGTCCAGCTATGAGGGCCCCACCGCATGATGTATGTGTTACATCAAAACCGTCCATACATGTGGGCCCCACCATCAGCTGTCCGTCCAGCGTCTCTGGATGCTGGGCGCTGACAGCGCTGATGCTACACCCTCCTCCCTCTCACATGCATATGATATAATACTTTATATTATTATTATATAATATAATATAATATATATGTTTGAGTTTTTTTTTCTTTCCTGCATCAGACGGTCAGTAGGTGGATGGCCCTACTGTTGCTACGGTGCAGTCCACCAGAAGGCTGGATCTGGACGATGTGAATATACTATACCCATACATACATTTAGGTTGGGGTCCACGTGAGTGTAGCCCACCAGATCCTCTGAATCAAGCTGATATTCGTTTTTCCTCTCATCATCGCCTGCTGCTGGACAACAGTAGGTGCAACAGATCACGACCCATCCATACTCCTATCACGCCCTGAACTTGGAAAATGGGCTCACAAAATTCCCGATCACCAAATCCGACGCTGACAGCCTCCGTAGTACCACATTCTCGACTCCCGGCAACCATACACCAGGTTTCGATACTGGGATCGTACAAGGAGGATTTCAAACATGATTTTGTTTCAGTACAAACATAACCATAAGCATAACCTACAAACAATAACCACAAGAACACCATCACAAAATCCACTATGATCAAAAACTTTGAATACAGTGCGTATGAAGGGAAATACAAGATAATGATAATAACAGAAACTCCAAAAGCTCGACTACACGCTCCAACTCTAACGAGGCTATGGCTGTGTCCGGGCGTCACCTGCATGCATCAATCGTGCATAAGCTTATAGAAAGCTTAGAGGGTAGTGTAAGTATGTGCATAGTATAAATGTGCTCAGAATGCAAGGTCAGAGAAATGCAGAATCATACTGATGAGTACATGAATGCAGTCAGCCGTACCAAGTCTATGTGGTGCAAGATATGAATGCTATCGGTCATAACAGGACCATATAATGCGAGATGCAACTCAAGCATGTCAATCCTCATCCAAATCCACATATCAATATAGTTCTCATTCTGGATAATCACTGGGTTTAGTACACTCCAAATGGCACTGCGGCTCTCCCAGCCGCACAGTCCAAGTGAGCGTAAGAAACCTCACTATCCGCCTGGCCAATAGTCTGTCAATACCTATCCGGCACGTCGATAGTGGACCCATTCACGAGCTAGTCAAACTCAGTCTCGTATTGCCCCCTACCCGTAGGTGAGTAAGGCCACACCCCTTTCCAACAAACCACGACACAGTGGGAGATGCGGCCTCCTGGTATTCGGCCCTTGTGTGCTCATATATCCACTCAGTCTCGATGTTGGAGTCATCCTTTGGTACCATCGGGTTTAGAGATTTTCACCTAGGGACATCTATGGCGCCCCGATCTTAGTAACAATATTTCCGGTATCCGATCCTATCCTACCATCCAAGATGTGCCTGTGGAGGTCATAACCTTGATGTCGCTAGGGCGTATAGTAATCATGTCATACAGATACAAAGTACGTGAATCACACTATCAGTCATACAACAATCCTGCGCGTATCGCACGCTCATGAAGGACAACTCCGCCTATCAGGGAACCCATAAACAATCCGCCCGAAGGCATATGCTATGATCAGTCACTCCTCATATCAAGCATACATATGATGCGTATGAGCATGAATCATGGATCTATACTAAATATGTTATATGATAATAGACCTTGTTCATAATAAAGATGAGCCTATACGGCCTACACACTACAAGTATGGGCCTATCAATGGGCCCCAGGGAGAGTGAAAATGCGGACATTTAACCAACATCATCCTTACAATGTGGACATCAAACCATCATTGCTCCCATGGCACGACCACCAAAACATCATCACATGCATCATGATGGGATCTCACATCGCAATGGGCCTTATGTACATCCCGTTGGGCCTCGACCCAAGGGCTTTAAATACATCAAATGGGCCGCGTCACATGGGCCTCATATATATCCATGTGGGCCTTAACGTCAAGCCACAAATTCATCAAGGTGGGCCTAATCACATGGGCCTTATATATACACCAAGGTGGGCCTCGACGGATGGCCATAAATACATCAAGATGGGCCTAATCATATGACCTTATATATATATGAATCATATCAAAAGATCAACTGGACCACACTCCAAATAACTATGGCGACAATGTTTCCACCATTAAAAATCCTACCGGGCCCACCATTATGTATTGTTTTAGGATCCGACCTATTCATAACATACATGGAGATAGATGAAGCAAAAACATTAGCTTGATCGAAACTACAGTGGCCCTTAAGAAGTTTTGAACGGTGAATGTCACTGTCCCCACTATTTTTAAATGGTGGGGTCTACTTGAATTATAGATCAGTCTTATTTTTAGTCTCAAGCCTTAAGACGAGCTTTCAAAATGGTTAGACGGCTTAGATGCAACACATGCATCATAGTGGGTCCCATAGGGATGGACGACATAGATAAAGTACATACTTCATGGTGGGGTTCCACACTATTGGAAGGAGTGGGTACAATACATAAATCAGTGGGTCCCATGTGGGGCCCACCATAATATTTGTTTTGTTTTCCACCCAATCTGTTGATAAGGTCACGTGGACCAGATGGGGAAAATTTTTTTATAATGTTCCAAAACTTCTATACCCAAAAGGGGTTTCAATGGCAGCCGTTCAATCACCTTTATTTCCTGTGACGTGGGCCACCTGAGAGTTTTATACGGCTGATGTTGGAGGTGGCCCACTACCCTAAGGGGCGTGTAGATGTTCTACATGCATCACGGTGGGGCCCATAGCTAGGGCCGCTGCCTCCAGTGCCCGTGCACACCCAACGTCTAGCGTAGGACGCTGTTGCGTCCTTAGCAACAGCAGCGCCTGCGACTGGTTATATTATTATTATTATTTTGTATTCTTAGAGAATTTGATAGGTGGGACCCGCATCAGGCAGATCCACTCCAACCATTGCATTCCATGGCTCAAAACAAACCAATCAAGCCCAGTATTGGGTATGTTTCGGTGTGCAGAATCATCAGGTGGGTTTTAACAGTAGGAAACACTATTTCTTATACTATGGCCCGTCAGATAGTCGGATTAGGTTCATTTTTCGGCTCAACCTCTGAAACGAGCTGGGGAATGGAATGGATGGCTTGGATTAGGCCCATGTATTAAGGTGGGGCTTATATGAGCATCCCATCAAAAAAAAAACTCAAACATATATATTATATTATATTATATTATAATAATATAAAGTATTATATCATATGCATGTGAGAGGGAGGGGGGTGTAGCATTAGCGCTGTCAGCGCCTAGCATCCAGAGACGCTGGACGGACAGCTGATGGTGGGGCCCACATGTATGGACGGTTTTGATGCAACACATACATCAGTGCACACACATGATGGTGTGGCCCATTTAAATGGATGAGTAATGTGGATGGGTCCCAAAGACCCCACGTCAGTGCACACACTTCACGTTAGCCACCCCCACTAGGGATTGATACCAAGCTCCCAAGTGTTGAAACGAGGTATCTCCTCTCAGCCTGCTGGTTGAGCTATATGGATAGGGGTATGTCCAGATCTTGAACAACCCCAATATAGGTGAAATTTCATGGTGGAGTCTCGCCATTCATGATGGACGGTGCGAATGAAATACGAATTGGTGGGGCCCACTTCATCAAAATGGATAGAAAGAGAGAGGGAGAGAGAAAAGAGAGAGAGAGAGACGGTGATGGAGGGACCCTGCCATTATAGGTCCCTCATTATTACAACATATACATCATAATGAGTCCCACCTACAAGTGGGCCCTCAAATGCAAATCGATGATAGGGCACCCACCTATTGCACTTCTCCTTGATCCCTTAAACTCATATGCTCCCTCCCTTCTCTTTTAATGGTGGTTGATGGACTTTTGATGGTGGGGATGAGAGATGAGAGGGTGGGCCACACTTGTTGTTTTAGGAGAGAGGGGGCTTGGATGTGTGATGTTGCTTGGGAGTGGAGAGAGGGAATGAGAGAGAGAGAGAGAGAGAGAGAGAGAGAGAGAGAGAAGTGATGGGGTGAGGTGTGATGGGTGATTGGTGAAGTGATGGGGTTGTAAGAAAGGGATGGGTGGAGAGAGAGAGAGAGTTGACTTTGGGAATGGAAAGGGATGGGTTGTTGTTCTTGGGGTATAGCTTGTACTTGACTTTATTGATTGATTGATTGACGGGACATGTTGTAGAGATTCTCTAGAAATTCGCAACGCGTGGCATTTTTCTCGAAATGAACGTGGGCCCACATCTTCTGGTACGGGTATCGGTTTAGTGTACAAGTCATGGCATTGGAACTGCGGCGACAGCGCGGTAGCTAGGGTACAAGTTTCAAGTCGTGTCGACTCTGATATACGAGACTCGGCTTAGGATCATGCGCAAACGTCGAATACAGGTCAAAGGTTGCCAGAATTCAACCGGGAGAACCGCGGAAGCCTACGGAACAGTATGGACTAGGATATGAGTCTTACATATACATTTTATTAGTTCATCTAATCTGGACACCCATGTACATTATTTTGTGTCTTCTATCTATGGTTTGATAGCATGTGGGCCCCACTGCCATTGGATCTATTTCATTTCCTTTGTACTCTCTTTTTGCTGAAATTTTTCTAAGTTCTTAACTGTATTGTATGTACGCCTATTTGACACCTTGTACTGGGCCCCATGCTTTGTAGTTAAGGGTACCAATATGGGAGATGTTTAAATCTTATATCAGGGAGATGGGATGTCCCACCTTTTTCTCTGAAATGATCCCTAAGTGTTTGAAAATTGGGCCCGAAGTTGTGACTGACCCATTGCTGAAAACTGTCCGATTATTTTTGTGTTTTGTACCAACTTTGGGCCTCTGTAATGGACCTCATGCATAAGATATGAGTAGGCCACCACTTGAAACCTTTAAGCTATACCAATGAATAGAGAAATTATATTTTACTTGGGCCAAATAAGACCTCACATGATCAGGGAGTGGATCTCAAAATGGGACAAGGCATGGTTGTATAAAAAATTCTATGCAGAAAATTAAAATACTTATTGTAAGACCCGTATCCTAGCCCGTACTGTTCCGTAAGCTTCTGCGGTCCTCCCGGTTAAATTCTGGCTACCCGTGATGCGTAGATAGTAGTTGCGCGCGACCCTGAGTCGTATCCCGTATTCCAGAGTCGGCTTAACCTGAGACTTGTACCCTTGCGACCACGACATCGTCGCGGTTCCAATGTCGTGTCTCAAGTGCCGATACGATACCCAGGCCAGAAGATATGGGCCTGCGTTCATTTCGAGAAAAACTCCGCGTGTTGCGAATTCTAAGAGAATCTCTACAACCTGTCACATCAATCAATCAAGTACACATTAATCACAAGTTAAGTACACCACTCATACCCTATGCCACCTCACCTCTCACAAGTCCACTCTCTCTCTCCACCCATCCCTCTTTCACCCAAATTTCAACCAAGCTCATACCTTCCCATCCCCATTCCTTACAACACCCATTCCACCATTCCTTATTAATCCATCACTCCTCTCTCTCATTTTCTCACTCTTTCCAAGCAACTCCCAAGAGAGAGCCAATGTCCATGGCTTTCAAGGAGAAAAGAGATCCATGTGTGGCCCACCTTCTACTCCTCTCATCTCCCATCTCCACCCTTCAAATTTCATCATCCATCTTTAAAGAAGGAGCTTAGGAGCCAAGGAGCCCAAGGAGATAAAGGAGAAGTGTCGGGCCCGTATCTTAGATCGTATGATTCTATAGGCTCCCGCGATCCTCCTTGTCGAATTTCAGCAACCCGGGACTTGTAATCGGCACTTGCGTGCGACCCTGAGTCGTGTGCCGCAAAATCTGAGTCAGCTCGACTCGAAACTTGTACTGTCATGACCGCGTCGTCGCCGCGGTTCCAATGTCACGTCTCGTGCACCAATGCGACGCTTAGATCATAAGTTATGGCTTGCGCATTATAATGGTTGTGGACCGCACATTACGGGACCTACCTACCCCTATGACACCATTCCCTAGGTGGGTGATGTCATGTCCTTACACAAGTAATAATGACTCCTCTTCTTAAGTTAACACCTCCCCTTACCTAGGCATTTATGATGGCCTTATATCATTATAACAAGTCATAACTTCTCTCTTATCTCTCTCTCCCTCCCTTTTCTTCCTTAATCTCCATTGCAAGAGCTATGGACGTCCAACCCATCCCAAAAAAATCCAACCATCTTCCACCTTACATCCTCACCAATCCAACCTTTATATCATCATCTCCACCGTTGAGGAAGCTTCGTAAGGGCATTGGAGCATAAGAGTAGAAGTTGAAGGGGAAGATGTTAAAGTGGGTGCTTCTTTCTCTCTCTCTCTCTCTCCCTCTCTCTCTCCCTCTCCTTTTCATTTTTTTACATGTGATGATGTGGCTGTGTGGCCCACTCGGATGGACCCCACCTTGATGTATGTCTTATCCACACCATCCGTGCATATGGTGGCCCACCTGGATAGCTCGTCTATAGGTGGGGCCCACCTGTGTTATATGCAACTGTCCAGCATCTAGGGACGCTGGACGTGGCTGCTTTGAAGTGTGAACCGACAGTGTAGTGTACTACATACACTGATATCTTTTTTATTTAAAAACTTGGGTGGGCCGCTCATGCAGGCCCCACCTTGATGTATATATTCAATCCACGTCGTCCATTCCATTCCTCAGCTCGTTTTAAGCGTTGAGTCGAAAAATGAAGTCAATTCGATTTTCTGGTGGGCCATAGCATAGCAAATGGTGGTTTTTACCGTTAAAATCCACCCTAACATTTCGGTACACCAAAATATACTGGATATTGGGCTCTTTTGGACGGTATCGGGCCATGAGATCCAATGGGCGGGGTAGATCCTCACGACGTGGGCACCACATGGGAAAAACCCCAAAAAAACTCATTTTTTTAAAAAATAAAATAATAAAAAAATATAAGGCAGCCGCTGGGACGGACGGCCATGGCCGTGGGCCCCACCGTGATGTGCATTGAACATCAATGTCGTGCATTTGGTGCCCCTCCTTCTGGGACGTGGGCCACCCCAAAATCAGCCGTATGTGGTGCTCAGGTGGCCCACATTATAGGAAACAGTGGCGATTGAACGGCTGCCATTAAACCCTTCTGGGTATCAACAGAAGTTTTGGATCAGTATGAAATTTGTTTTCCTCTTCATTCCAGGTCTGTGTGACCTTATGAACAAATGGTTATGGTGGGCCACTCCTACGTGGGACCCACCTTTAATTTACACCACGTGCACGTATCTGGACGGTGGATCTAGTGTGTGTGTATATATATATATATAATATTATATTTCATTACATAATATATAATATACTAATATTATATTATTAATATACATAATATGGTGGGCCACCCTCCCACGTGGGACCCACCTTTAAAATATATGAGATCTGCACCGTCCAGGTGGGTCTGGACGGTGCCATGGGGCCTGATGTATTGTGTTTTATCCACACCGTCCATACACCTAAGGACGGTGGGACCCTCCCCTCTCCACACGTATGACATCCAAACTCTCCATTTATTCCATCTGGACGAGATTGGGACTCCCATCGTGATGCACGTTTTGCATCCACGCCGTCCATCCAAATTACGTGGGGCCCACCCACTGCTGTAGGTGGGAGTAAACCCACGCCGTCCATCCAAATTACGTGGGCCCCCTGTGATGTATGGGTCTTACCCACACCGTCCATCCATTCATCTGGCGAGCTGTGGGCCACGTGGGTGGACCCCACCCCTGAGGTATTTTCACACCCTTACCGTCCATCCGTTTTGGGTGAGGACGCCACCCTGATGTATGAGTTTTATTCCATGCCTTTCAACTATTTTCCATCTCAACCGTCCATTAACTGGCATGCCACGCCAGGTACGGCCCCACAATGACGCATGTGCTATATCCCTACCGTCCATCCATTTGGTGACCTCATCTCACGGCTTGAGACTAAAAATAAGGTAGATCTAATATCAAGTGGACCATCCTACAGAAAACGGTGGTGTTGAACGCCCACCCTTGAAACCCCTTTGGGTTACAAAAGTTTTGATTCAATATAATATTTGTTTTCCTTCCCTGTCCATGTCCTTGTGACCTTATGAACAGTATGGATGGAAAATAAATATTATGGTGGGCCCACTAGAAATTTAACTGTGGAAATCATTATCATCACTGTCATTTGTGGTATGGTCCAAATGATCCTTTGGATATGATTTTTTTAAAATAATGCTCTAAAATGATCTCTAACAGTGGATGGAGGGTGTAGTTGGTACAGCCCCAGTGGTACGACCAATTTGATGTATTTGGGGCACACTTGATGAGGCCTAATTTGATGCATTTGGGGGCCCATTTGATCCGGCCCATTGATTTGACCCATTTGTATCGGCCCATTTGATCAACCCAATTGATTTGGCCCATTTGTGTTGGCCCATTTGATTCGACCCATTTAATTTGACCTATTGATATGGCCCGATGTTATATACATTGGCCGATGGGCGAGGCCCATTGTGATATATTCGAGGCCCATGGGCGTGGCCCATTGTGATTCGTTTAAGGCACTTGTACAACGCCCTACACAATATATGAGAGGCCCATAAAGGGGCCCAACGTGATGTATGTGTGGCCGATTCATTGTGTATGAATCCCTTATATGGGCTACTCCTTGGGAGCAATGTTGGTTAGATGTCCACATTGATGAGCAATGATGGTTGAATGTCCACATTGTGACCTTTCCTTAGGCCTTGTTAGGCCCATTCTCATCATTCCCTTAGTGGGTTAACCCAAATAAGTGGGCCCCATTCGCCATAGACGGATGACTCCATACTATCAGATTTGATATAACCACGGTCGAGTACCGATCTTTATACTATGGTTGATCGGCTGATCATCTATGGACCTCGCCTTGTTTATATGATAATTGTTGATTCTGACTCCGACTATTGAGGCCGATTCCAATTCTAATTGTCATGACCGATTGTCGATTCTAATTAACGTGACCGATTTACCGATTCTAATTATCGATCGATTCTGATTGTCATGACCGATTGCCAATTCCGATTGATGTTACCAATTTACTGATTCCGATTATCGATCGATTTCGATTGTCATGGCCGATTTGCCGATTCTGATTATCGATTGATTCCGATTATTGCGACCGATTGCCGATCCTGATTGACGTGACCGATTGCCGATTCTGATTGATGTGACCGATTGCCGATTTCGATCGACATGACCGATTTGCCGATTTCGATTATCGATCGATTCCGATTGTCGTGACCGATTACCGATTAGCGATCGAGGCCGATTATCATGACCGATTGTTAAATGACGTGGCCCACCATGATAAATGTATTGTATATTCGCACCATCCAACCCGCTAGATGGTGGGACTCACCCCGATGTATGTATTTTATATCCACACTGTCTACCCGTCTTGATGGCACAAGGCTCACTTACTGCAAGTGTTGGGCCCGCCTACACTATACAGGCCCACCATGTTATGCATGCTTCATCCATATCGTCTACTTGTGCGGCCCACCTAGATGCACGTATTTTGTATTCACCGTCCACTTATGTGGCCCCACGTGATGTACATGTTTAATCCGAGCTGTCCATTTAACGAGGCCCGTTGTAATGTATTTAAGTACCGTGGATGAGGCCCATATGTGGGGCCCGATGTGATGTATGTGTGGCCCACCTTGATGTATTTGTGGCCCATCCATGAGGTCCATCATAATGTATATTTGAGGCCCATTGGTGCGGTCCATTAGTGTGACCCACTTGTTATATATAAGGCCCACGTACGAGGCCCATGGTGATGCATTTACGGCCCATTTGATGAGGCCCGTTGCGATAGGTTGGAGGCCCATGGGACGTGGCCCAATATGATGTATTCAAGGCCCAGATACATGACCCAATATGATGTATTCAAGGCCCAGATACATGACCCATTTGATGCATATGAGACCCATATGTAGGGCCCACATGTCATGTATTTGAGGCCCATGAACAAGGCCCACCTGTTGTGTATATGTGGCCCTTGAGTAAGGTCCATTGTGTTATATATTAGGCCTTTGTATGAGGCCGTGGGCCCATTATATGTTAGGCTCTATGTGGGTCATTTCTTGGGGGCAATGTTGGTTAAATGTCCACATTGTCGAGGTCGATTGTCGATGCCGATTATTGGTACCGATTATGAGTAGGTGACAGCATAGCATCATGATACATGCCCATACGCATCATCTGCATGTTTGTTATGAGATGTGATTGACCATTGCATGTCATTGGGCAGGTTGTTATGAGACTCCCTGATACACGGAGGTTATCTCACATGAGCATGGTATGTGTAGGATTGATGCATGACTGGATTGTATGACTCATGCATCTTGCATTGTGTGTTGTGATTACTGTACGCCCTAACAACATCAGGGCCGTAGATTCCACAGGCATATCGTGGATGAACAAATGGGACACCAAAAGTCTGTTCTAGCATTGGACTGCTATAGATGACCCTGGGTGAAAATTCCTAAACCCTCTTGGTACCAGAGGACGCTCCAACGTCGAGACCGAGTGGATACATGAGCGCCCGAGTACCGAATACCAGGACGCCGCGTCTCTCACCGTGTCGTGGTCGGTTGGGAGGGGGTGTGGCCTTACCCGCTCAAGGGTAGGGGGCATAGCTAGGCTGACTTTGACTAGCTCGTGAATGGGTCTGCTATCGACGTACCAGGTAGATATTGACTGACTACTGGCCAGGCGGATAGTGAGGTCTCTTCCACTTGCATGGTCGGTGATTTGCATGTTGAGTGTACTAGACCCTGGTGATGATCCCAAAGAGGAACCGTACTGATATGTGGACTTATTGAGTATGAGTTGTATATTCATTCATTCATTCATTCACTATCCACTCGGGCTGGGGGTGCGCAACTAATTGTTATGTGCCTTCATAATGGCAAGGATTTTGGTTAGGCGCGCGACTAATTTGAAATCAGGAGTCTACTAGATTGAGTCTGGCTATCCAAATTTAGGTATGAGACGGTTTAGATAGAAGTCCCTTGTGATGGACCCCGTAGCCTGCGATACTACGTACTATCATCCCGACTTCATACTTTAGCTTGGTTAGTTCATTCATATCGCATATTGCATTACATCCGCAGGCATATGGCATTTTGGGTTGCTATGTTTCTACACTTATATGGCATAGACGAACTTAACAGGATGTACACATTGCATTGCATCCTCGGCACCTGATATTTGGCTCTCTATGACTCCTCATTGGCTAGCTGATCTGTATTGCGTACTCTGATATTGTATGACTCATGGACTTGTCAGTATTTCTGTTTACTCTGATAATTCCTGATCTTGTCAGTATTTCCGCCTATTCTGATATTGTACGATTTATGGATTACCAGTATTTCCAGTATTGTATGATTATGGCATTATATTGAATACTTGGCACTTACCTTGTGCACACACTTACACTACCCTCTAAGCTTTCTATAAGCTTATGCATGATGGATGTGTACAGGTGATGTTAGGTTGCAACAGCGTGGAGCTTGGAGCATGTAGCTGACTTCTGGAGCTATAGTTTTTACATATGTACTTCCCTTTTAGCATTGTATTCAAATGTTTATATTAGTGTATATGTGATGATGATGTTGCCTTTGTGATTTGGGTATACTTGTAGTTATGTTTTTTACGAGTTAAATGTATATTGAAAAAATAAATCCTCCTTGTAGGATCCCAGGATCGGAATCTGGCGTATGGACGCTAGAAGCCGAGAATGGGGTACTACAGAGGCTGTCGGCACTCGATTCAGCGATCGGGATTCCTGTGAATCCGATTTTCGGGTTTGGGGCGTGACAAGAAGGCCTATTGGTGAGTGATCCACCGTTGATTCTTGTTTTAAGGGTCCACTTGTTGTGGGACCCACTTGATGTATGCATTGTATAAGGGAGGGCCCAATAGTGGCGGGGTCCATCCCCTTCACGTTTCTCTCTCTCTCTCTCTCTCTCTCTCTCTCTCTTTCCTTTGTGATGGAGTGGGCCCCACCAATATATGTGTTATATCTACTCCGTCCATCTGATGGTGTGGTCCACCATACTGCATGGGATGATCCTCACCGCCCACTGTTGGAACGGTGGGAATCCTCCTGGACGCTGGCAGTTTGCAAAATATATATATATATATATATAATATACATAATGAAATATAATATATATATATATATATATATATATATATATATATACACACGTATATAAAATATATATAGGAGGTAGGCCCATGTGGGGACCCACCTGCTGAAGAAATGGATGGGCTGGTGTATCTCACACCCGCTATATAGCTGACGTGAGACATCAGCAAGTTCCATGGGACCTACCTTAAATGTATGTGCCATGTACAGCCCCACCATGATGCAGTGTTGCATCTGCACCGTCCGTATGGTGGCCCACCTTGATGTTTGTGTTTATTCAAACCGTCCATCCATCTGAGGAAACCCACCTTGATGTATGTGCCTTTCATCCTAACTGTCCATTCATCTGGACTTGCTGGCAGCAGCTTAGTTTTTTTTTTAAATGAATAATATAATAATAAAAGTATTATAATAATATAATATATTATATATATGGTGGGACCTACGTGGGACCCACCAGTTGTGGAAGCTGATTGGTTGACGTGCCTCACATCAGCTATATAGCCGGTGTATTGACATCACCTAGTTCTGTGGGTCGCATGATATATGTATGTTCTCTATCCAGTTTCATCTAGAACACCCATTTATATGGACCCCACCAGCAGCTGGGGTATTAACGTCGGCAAATTCTGTGGGGTCCACACATGATATATGTATTTTATCCATGCTGTTTGAAGCCACCATGATGCATATGGTTTACCTGCACCATCCTGTTCGCTGGACGGTGGGAACCCTCTGTGATGTATATTTTGTATTCCACGCCGTCCATCTGGACTAGTGTGACCCACATGATGGATGTGTTCCATCCAAACCGTCCATCCATTTGGTGAGCTCGTCCTAGAGCTTGAGAAGAAAAATAAGACAGATCTAGTTATCAAGTGGACCACACTACCATAGACAGTGGGGATTGAACGTCCAACATTGAAATCTTTTTGGGTCACAGAAGTTTTGGATTAGTATGAAATTTATTTTTTCTCTTAAGTCAGGTCCATGTGACCTGATGAATAGACTGGATGGAAAATAAAAGTTATGATGGCCCCTGTGATTTCTAACAATGAAAATCACTATCTCCACTGTTATTGTGGTATGGTCTAGATGATCTTTTGATATGATGCATTGGGTAATACTCTATAATGATCTCTAAAAAAAGATATATGGTGTATATGGTGAGGCCCATTTGATGATATTTGAGGCCCAGATACGTGGCCCATTCGATGTATATGAGGCCCATTGGTGCGGCCCATGTGCTGTGGCCCACTTGATGTATATGAGGCCCATTAATGCAGTCCGTGGATACAGCCCACTTGGTGTGTATGAGGCCCATTGTTACGGCCCATGTGATGCATCCTGATTTGATGTATATATGAGGCCCAATGTGTTGTATTCGAGGCCCAATGTGATGTATTCAAGGCCCATGGGCGAGGCCCATTGTGATGTATTCGAGGCCCATGGGTTGTGGCCTATTAAGATGTATTAAGGCCCATGGGTTATGGCCATTGTGATGCATTCGAGGACTAAGTGGTGTGGCCCATTATGATGTATTCGAGGCCCGTGGGACGTGGCCCATTGTGATATATTTTCGGCACATATGATGAGGCCCGACTTGATGTATACAAGGCCCGTTGTGATTGTATCAGGTCCTTGTGTGAGGCCATGGGCCCACTTTATGTTTGGCTCTATGTGGGCTACTCCTCGGGAGTAATGTTGGTTAAATGTCCACAGTAATGGGCAATGATGGTTAAATGTCCTCATTGTGACCTTCCTTTAGGCCCTTTGTTAGGCCGATTGTCGAGGCCGATTTCGATTATCGAGGCCGATTCCGATTGTCGAGGCCGATTATGAGTATGTGACAGCATAACATCATGATACATGCCCCTACGTATCATCTGTATGTTTATTATGAGATGTGGTTGACTATTGCATATGTCATTGAGCAGATTGTTATGAGATTCCCTGATAGGCAGAGATCGTCTCACATGAGCTCACGGCATGCGCAGGATTTATGCATGACTGGATTGTATGACTCATGCATTTTGCATTGTGTTGTAATTACTGTACGCCTTAGCGACATCAAGGTCATAACCTCCATAAGCATATCGTGGATGGCTAGATGGGACACCGGAATGTCTGGTTCGAGCATCTGGGTACTTTGGATGTCCGTGGGTGAAAGTCCCTAAATCTCCAAGGCCAGGAGATGCCCCAATATCTAGACTTAGTGGATATATGAGCGCCCGAATGTCGGATACCAGTAAGTCGTGTCTCCCACTGTGTCGTGGTCAGTTGGGAGGGGGTGTAGCCTTATCCGCCCAAGTGAGTGGGCTGTAAGCTAGGCTGAGTTTGACTAGCTCCCAAATGGGTCCGCTATCGACGAGCCGGGTAGGCATTGGTATACTACTGGCAGGCGGGTAGTGAGGTCTTTTCCACTCGTTGGGCTATGCGGCCGGCAGGGGCGACAGTTAGCTTGGAGTGTACTAGACCCCCGTGATTATCCCAGAGATGTACAGTACTGATATGTGGACTTATTGAGCAGGAGTTGCATACTCATTCATTCATTCATTCACTATCCACTCGGGCTGGTGGTGCGCAACTAATTGTTGTGTACCTTCATAATGGCAAGGATTTCGGTTGGGGAGCGTGACTAACCTGAGATCAGGAGTCTACTATATTAAGTCTGGCTATCCAAATTTGTGTATGAGACCAGTTTGGATAGAAGTCCCTTGTGATGGACCGCATAGCCTGCGATACTACGTACTATCATCCCGACTTCACTCCATCTTGGTCATTTCATTCGCACCGCATATTGCATTGCATGCATACAATTTAGCATTCTGGGTTGCCATGTTTCTGCATTGATATGGCCGTTAACATTCATGCCTTGCATTGCATAGCCTTAGTACGGCTGATGGCACTCATGATCTTACCAGTATTTTCGACATTGTATGATTATGGCATTATATTTGTGTGCTTGGCACTTATCTTATGCACACACTTTCACTACCCTCTAAGCTTTCTATAAGCTTATGCATGATAGATGCGTGCAGGTGGCATTAAGTTGCAGCAGTGTGGAGCTTGGAGCATGTAACTGACTTTTGGAGTTTTATTTCGATATATGTATTTCCCTTTCAGCATTGTATTCAAATGTTTATATTAGTGGATATGTGATAATGATGTTGCCTTTGTGATTTAGGTAAACTTGTGGTTATGCTTATTACGACATAAAAGTATGTTGAAAAATCCTCCTTCTAGGATCCCAGGATCGGAATCTGGCGTATGAACGCTGGGAGCCGAGAATGGGGTACTGCGGAGGCTGTCGGCACCGGATTCGGCGATCGGGAATTTTGTGAGCCCGGTTTCTGAGTTTGGGGTGTGACACCTATGTTTAGCCCTATACCAAATATTATGTGTGCATAACCAATTGCTCCCAACTTATAATTTTGAAGCACATATATAGTACTACCAAGGTCACCTTACGGCATACTGAAAGGTGGTCCCTTGTGAACATGGGACATACTCAAAATTGGGCCAAAACTAATTCTGCACTGTGTTTCCTGCACTCAAGTTTGGGTCTTCACCAAAAATTGTATATGGATAATTAAGTAGGGTTACCTTGTGGATTTTGAAGTACATATATAACTCCACCAAATTCCCTTTTCTCTTCGAAAGTAGTGGACCCCATATAATTAGGGAGTGGATCTCAAATAGGACCGGGCATAGTTGTGCAGAAATCCTGTTTAGAAAAATTTTAATGCCTATGTTTGGCCTTATGCCAAAACTCATATGTGCAAATCCATTGAACCACACTATTTGTATTTTGAAGGCCACACATAGGGCTACTAAAGGAACCTAATGGAATGCCAAAAGGTGGCCCCACCTGATCGTGGGACACGCCCAAAAATGGCCAAGGGTCATTTCCGCACATCTCTCCCAAGCACCCATGTTTGAGCCTTCACAAATACTTGTGCATGCACGATTAATGAGAACTGAATTTTGGTTTTTGATTCCTATATATATAACTATCATATGGATATTTTTCTCCTTTGGAAGTGGGCCCCCGAAAGGAAACAACCCAGCAACAAGAGAGAGGGCACCGACATGCTAATCAACGGACCCTAACCCTAGGGGCGATACTAAAAATCGACGAACCACTTCTAGGTGCGGACCATTAGCTCTAGGTTGCCAATTATCAAAACTATGTTATAAATAGTGATTGTGTAGTGAAAATTGTGAATTGTGTGCAAACTAGTGTTGATTATTGATTTAGGTAATGTATGGGCCTATGCATGATAATTAGTATCGATTTATGATTGTGTAGTGCGTAAACGGATGCATGCTAACCAGTGCTAGTTACTATTGGTTGCGTGTGGATGTATATGTGCTAATCAGTGCCGATTGATGATTGAGATACTACGTAGATGAATGCTTGCTAACCAGCGTACTTGCATGCCTTTTGTTTGCCCATATTAGACGGAATATCCTAAGGTACTGATGAATTTGGTTGTTTATTCTTGAGTAGAATTGTTTGTTGCATGCCATAGAATTTTAGTCTAATGGTAATTGGGTTGGCCCATAAAATCAGAAATATTTGCAAGGACTGCCTTACTGGATCGGCTGCCCTGGTCCAATCCGACCGATTTTAGCCGAAGACGAACAACTGATAGTAATTGGACTACACGAGATGTCTGTACCCAATGCCGGTTGCGTCGTAGTTCGCTTAAGTCAGTCAAATTAGTCCATTAGTTGGCCAACCATGTATGGTCACACCTGCTTGAATCTGAAGTACCTCATACATTTGATAGGCCTATCGATAACTGATAGTAATATGATCCCACTAAGACTCATGAGCAGGGTATGGTGGTATGGGACACCGTGTCTGAGCTGTCGGCCTACGCTGGGGTGACGAGCCTCCCCGTAGTGACCAGTGAGCAACTAAGACTCGGGAACTGGGTATAGTGGTATGGGACACTGTGTCCGTACTGTCGGCCTACGCTGGGGTGACGAGCCTCCCCGTAGTGACCAACGGGCACATGAGGTGACAAGTCATTGTTCGAACGACCCCTGTTAAATTATCCAGCCGATGGTTCCATGCTAGAGTACCGTTCGAACGACCCTGGGCATTGAGGGAATTGGGTGACAAGCCCTTCCTTGTGGTGGTTTGGTTATGTGGCAAGCTCGCACCTCGAAACTGAGTGATCATACTCAGTGTTTGGGTGACGACCCATACCGAGTTGATCCTCATACCTTTGGGTATCATGACTTACCTTTGGAATTATTGATTTATGAGACAAATGGATGATACTTAAATTTGGATCAAGGATCGCAGGCTCTAAGCCACTACGGCCGCCCAGGGTCAAGTGATCTAGATAAGGCCATTGATTAAGTGGAGGTGTTTTGGCTTCCCTAATCTTACTGGATGAATGGACTTAATTAAATACTTGGCTAACATGAATATTCACGCATTGCATTAGTTAGGTTGGCGATTTGAAAGTCAAGATCGCATTGAGGGAGTGTTTGGCATTGCGATCATTAAGAGGTGTCACTCGAGGGAGTGTTAGATGGCGAGGGCATGCATCATATCATAATACCATGCATGTGCATTAATAAGAGTGTCTAGGAACTGTATGCTTACTTTGCTTTTCATTAATTGTGCATGTGGATTTGATAGCTTGTGTAACTTAATGTTAATGGAACCACTGAGTTGATCACTCACTCCCATTGTAGGACGGTGTTTTAAAACACCAACTAGGTGATATTATCAATGCTGGTATTACCGAGATTTCAGATGGATAGGCTTAGAGTGGCTCACACCACCGATGTTGTGTTTTAGAGGATTGGACCAAACCAAAAACTTACACTTTAATCATTTTTAGTATGTATATTGTCTTGTATAATCCTCATTTGGGCAAACATCATATTTTAATTGTATTGTTACTGTTAGCCCCATATTTATTTATATTTGTTATCTCTACCTCGCTTTGGGTTCACTAATTTGAATTGTGCTACTCTGATTACTCCTGTGAAAAAAGAAAGAGTGTGAATGTGAACAAGGTCACACATGCATTTTATTTGGTTAACACTCGGAAACTCGGGATCAAGGTCTCTGTACTCGGGTGCCAATTTTTAAGGTGTTACAGGTTCCCTCTTCTTTGCAAGATTCATCGGGTCAAACGTGGTTTGACTCGACTAGTGAGATCAGTGTGCTGTGGATGCACGCACAACACTCGTGTGGGGCCAACAGTGATGTCCACTTGAGATCCACACTGATCATCATGTCCCGAGGGTCCAATTAGGACATCTGGTTAAAGACGGAGCATATCCAAGGTTTAGGTGGGCCATATTCAAATGAATGCCTGTTTTAGCCATTGATCTTGTTGATCCAATGGCTAAAATTTGACACGTACGGTTGATTTATGATCATTAGGCCTGATGTATAATTTTGCATAAAATGGATCAGGAGAACCATGTGATTTAAGATTTAAGGGTATAAGTTAATGGCGTTTTTATAATTATCACTGATCTAAGAGATTTGTGAAATCTAAGGGTTCTATATGGTTGTAGGCACATTTATAAGTAATTCTTACAAAAGGACTTATATGAAAATCATTATGGATAAAAAGTTATTCACCGATTTAGTAAAGGGAAGGTACATATATCAAACCACATGATCAACGGTCGAATGACTTGATTTATGGATGAAGATCGTTCTTAATCGGTCAAATTCACATTGGAGGATGGATGTAGGGTTAGGTTAGGTAGATTGGTACCGTACACATGTTCATAATAGGTTAAATTCATGGTAACACTCGAGGACTTTCAATACTCGGGTATTGAAAAGTTCAGGGTGTTACAATCTACCCCCCTTAAACATAATTTCGCTCCCGAAATTTAGTACTCCTATTGCACAACCCATTTTCCATGTCTAACGACATCACAATTTCTGATAGTATTTATTAGGATAACAACTTTATTTAGGTGGCTAATAACAATATCTTATCATTCCTTCTATAGTTCTCTGTTATTTAAGTATAATACAATTCCCTACTTCCTGTGTTCGAGGTAACATGATGTAACGCCCTGAGTTTTTCGAACCCAAGTATATGACTCGTTCTCTAAAAACCTGAGTATTAAACTTTAAAGATAGTCAAATTCAAGTATATTTTTTTTTTCTTTTATCAGAGTTAGCAGTTTAGCGAAAGATGGACAAATCAAACATAAAGGAAAATTTGCATTACATTTAGAATATACGAGTGGCTACTCATAATGACTTATACAAACCAATGTGTCTTATAATAGCAAATACAAAAATTACATGATTTACACAAGAGCAATAATAAAATGCATATAAACTTGAGCCGCAAGATCACACAGCTTCTCCTGACAAATACAGCCATACATCTTGATAATTGTACCCTGCTTTTTATCACTCTGGACATGAGTGTCTTTTAAGCCACATGTGCTACCTGCACGATTATATATTTGATGGATGAGTGGCCAACTCAGTGTGCCTCAAGATTACACACCACTGCCTTAGCTAAGTATAGTTAAAAATAACATGACAATCAAAACAATACTTGATGCAGTTTTTTTAAATGCATGGATGCGTGAATGCACATTGACTTGGGGATGCTCATCCAGTCGGACTTGGGCTTGTCACTCAGTTGATCACCAGCGTAGCATATCTCATACAACATAGTGACTAAGTCATTATACATATCACGTACGCAGGTCGATAGTCGATGGTCTGGGAGCTAGTGAAATGATACCCCACTAAGCCTAAGGGCACGTGCTACAACATCCAGAATTAGCCACCCGTCATCGCCAATATGCTATGAATGCATGATTAGCCAAACCATTATTATTTCAATTACAACCAGTCAATTTAAGTAAACTCAAAGGTCACTATGGGGGGTTCATTACCCAGCGTAGGCCGACAGCTTAGGCATAGTGTCCCATTCCACCATCCCTGGCTCATGAGGCTACCACCTTAGGATGTTTAATGGAAACCCATCGACTAGTGACCAATCATATTTTATTATATAGGGCTTTCCATCACATGGTTGCATAAAATAAAACATCAAACCCATATGGGAAAATATCAAAACAAAGCCCCAGAGAGCGAATATCAAAACTAAGCCACAAAGGGTAAATATAAAAAACTATGCGATAAAAGATCATCCTTAAAAACTACTTAGACACAGCAACCCCTGAATGGCATGCCCACATCAATATTCAATTTAAATCACCATTTAATAATCACTAAGTCGAAGGTCCATTATAATCACAATCAATCGAGTTACATCCCAAGATGAGTGTACATTTATAAGTAGAGGTTTCTTGTTGATGTACCAGTTTAAGTTTCATAAGCAATCCACAAGTACAAGAAAATATACGGGATAAATATTAAGCATGTAATCTATCAATTCAATTCCAATAATTAACACATGTGATTATAAAATGAAGATATCAATTATCAATCGAAATTAAAATAAAAACTATCACTTATGCTAATGGGAAAATAGAAAGCTCAAGGGGAAGAAATCATCACCTCATGATCGATTCGCCACTAGTGTTGCTAGGGAATGCGTGTGCCCTTAAAGTTGAATCCTGCCACAAATCATGAACTTATACAATTAGCTTCAAGTTCTATGCACTACCTATGTTTAAGGTCATAGCCTAAGGTTTGAATTATTTATTTTTAGGGTTTTAATGTAGGATTGGGATTTTCATCCTAGGGTTTAGTTCTAGGCTTAGATTTGAGCATTTGAATGTGAATTAAAGTATAATTACAAAATAACCATTATCCTTAATGATATGATTAAGATTAGCCATGTGACATTAATAATCATTGCAATGTAGTAAATAGTATGACCTACCTTCAATGATTATTCCTAAGAATGATATTACTAATATTTAATAATGGTAATTTTGTTTGTAATAACTACTATTAGCATGGATAATCTACTAATAGTTAGTCATGCTTAATAATCACAATTACTATCATAATACTAATGATAATAATAATAGTTATCAATAATGAATCTAGTCATGATAATAGATACTATAATCTACCATTAAGGTTAATATTTAAGAGAGTTAAATAAAATACTACTACTTGATAGTTACAATTTTGTTTATAATAACTAGGTTGAGCACAAATGATCTACTAATGGCTAACTATATCTAATGCTAGCAATCCTCATAAAATAGTGGTAACAATTTTAATGATTAAAATGAGTCTAGTATGGAAAGAAAGTGTCGACTCACCTACGTCAACTTGGTTCGAAACTAATCGAAGTCACTTGGCCTTATCTCCCTTCGGTTGCAACTCGGAGTAGGTCGTGGGGCTAGGCTATACGACATTTGCTGGAATAGAGTAAATGTCATCAATTTTTGTTTGAAGCGGGCATGGGTCAGTGAACTTACTAAGCTAGCTCATTATCAACTTGGTGTAAAATCACATGGAGAGGTTGGACTTGGATCAAACCTATGGGTAGGGCAGGGAAAACTCCACCACTGGCTAGCTGAGTCGACTCAATTAAGTCAGTTTGCCCATCAAATTGGAGCAACTTGGGTGAACCCAGTTTTGAATCCATGATCTGACCACCAGTTGATCTCACGCCACGTTCATCCTTCTTTATCTGAACCATTGATGAGTTGGACTCACACCAGGTCTAGGTATAGCCCCAGATCTCCCTGCTTGTCATGGACTCAGCTACCACTCGGAAGTCAGCTAGTCAGCCCTGCCGAGTTAGTCTCCCTCTCTTTCTCTCTTTCCCTTTTATTTTCCTTCTTCTCCTTCATCTTTTCTTGCTGGACTAGGCCAGGCCTGCACTAAACTGAGCCTGGACTCGATCTGACTCAGAGTAAACTCAACAGCAATCGGCATGGTTCAGCAACCCGGTCGGGTCGAGTTAGTGTAACGAACTGTACCCTCTTTCTCTTCTCTTCTTCACTCCTACACAACCTAGTGAGCCTGGACTCAACTCATATGCGACCCAATCAGTGGACTCAGCCCAACCTGACGCGTCAGTGGCCCTCGTGCTGGTCCAACCCATGGCTCGGACGAGTCGGGTCAGGTTGGCACGGTGCAACAGTCACACCTCCATCTTCCTCTTTCTTCTTTCTTTCTTCTTTCTTTCTTTCTTTATTTCTTCTTCCACTTTCTTCCTTCTTGTTTGGGAGATCCAGAGGGTCTGAAGGAACCCAGACTCAAACGGACTCGGTGTGGTGTGGCGTGATAGCAGACGAGGAAGAAGGTCGGCCTCCAATGGTGGATCAATATTCAACGGGTATTTCTTCAAGCCGTTATTTTAGATGGTGTGTATAGGCTCAGAGGAGCTCGAACATTGATCAGAGTGGAGCTCCAACGACGTTTTCTCGATGGGTTCGAAGGAAGATGAAAACAGCTAGTTTCGAGTGCAGCCTCAAAGATGGGAGGGGAGAGCTTTCGAATGAGATATCTAGGGCTTCCTTGTATTAAAAGCTATCGCAACAGACGGTTTACATTGATCCAGAGGAGTTTTTAGCAATGAATGGGCGGTTGAGATCGTGTCAGCGCACCCACGTACCTTCCCACGACTGCTCTCTCTTTCAATTTCTTTCTTTGTAAAACCCTAGCTTTGAAGGGCTAGGATTAAGTGAGACGGACGGCTAGGATCGAGGGAGGGGAGATCACACGGATCGTCAAGCTGGCAAGGTGAAAACGATTTCTGTTTTTAGAAACTGCCATGAGCAAGTCCATTTTGGGCCGAGTTTGCGTGCCCTAACGTTTAGGAAAACCCGAGAAATCAGTTGGGTTTAGGTCGAGCCCAGTGTCTGAATCATTTGGACGGTCTAGATTGGATCTAGGTGCCCACCTCGATCACAACAGATTGATTTTGAGGTGGCAAGAAACACATCACACTTGCATCTTTGCGTCTGTCCCTGCAAAATCCTTCTCACGCATAGACTTGCAAGGACAACATGGTTCTAATTGATTTTGGCGCCCCGACACAATGGACGACTCGGATCACGAAGGTGGGCCCGCGTTGTGGGCCACCATCGAAATCACGGACGTCTGTCCATTTGAAACTGCATTGAGCGAGAGCAGAAAAGCGGAGAGAATCCTCTCCTTTTTTGGAAAATTTTGGGACAACGCGACTTGACCGAGTTACCCTGACTAGTGCACAGCGAGTGCACATCCCTGTTGTGCACTCATGCTTCAAGGTGGGGTCCACATAGGGATTTCAACGGATCCACTTCATCCATTTGATATGTAGGGCTTCATTATGACCCTAAATCATGGATGGGGCTGATCCTAGATTTAGGTGGGTCATACATTCAAGATTGCAATCTTTAACTATTGATTACCATTGTTACGATGGTTTGATTAATTCCAATCTGAGTATCAACGGTTAAAATGGTCCCAAGGGTCCCTTAGTTGGAAATCAACCATTAGATTATGCACGATATGAACTAATATTCATTTAAAACCTAAGTATTATTGCTACTATGTTTTTAATTACGTTATTATTACCAAATTTATCATTACTTGTATTAAATATGATGGGCCTTTCTTCAGAAGCTGTATTATACGCTTGTACAACTGATTCATCTATATGTACGTATTTATGATACTTATTTTATTTTATTTTAAATCACGGGTTACCCTAAGGGAAGTTGGGAACCTGATGAATGGTTTGATCGGTCTGTCTGAGTGGTTAAAGTCCTTGAGTAGATGTCTCTGAAGTCGTGATGGACTATTTTGAGAACCAATCAAATGGATAGTTTAATAAGTGGATGGGGATTGCTTTCGACGGTTAGATCATCCCAAATTTAAACATCAATGATCAAAAGACCCTTAGGGATCATCTGTGCATTCGGGATCATCTATTTCATGTGTTAATAATGCCCTTACTACTATTAAAGTCTATAATAATTTTACTTGCATTATTATAATGGTATTACTCCTTTTATCTTTGTACATTATTATTATATGTGTATACCTAAATATTTACTTACTTATTTATTTTCATTAGTAGTAGTATTTTACGCAGGACCTATCCTTGGTTAAGAGTCATCAACGGTTTGAACCACGTCTTGTTAAGTCATGTGTCCAAATCTCGGGCATGGCTACTACTCGGTCAGCTTATGGTTAGTTTTACAATTTGATGGTTAGTTATGGAAATTGATCGTTAGATTAATTAATGGGACGTTGTGATTGATTCATAATTTATTTGAGGAGTCCTAATGTAAACGTATGGTCTACATGATGTTGCTAATGAATGGCTTGGTTGTAGTGGTCAAGTAATGGATTCCAACATTAAGTGGCATGGCCTGATAAATGGTGGATCTGAGGATTCGGGGTTTGATGTTGACAATGGACAGTTTGATCTGTCTATTAAAGCGGTTGGTCTATCAGGGTGGTTGGAATCCTAAAGATAGAGTTACCTGATGATGTAGTGATCCATCCTTGAAATTAGCGGATAGATGGCCTAATTATGAGTATGGATTACATTCAACCGTCGGATTTAGGGTAGAATGCATGTGAACGTTTGCTCAAGCTAGGCTTATATTTATTCTAAATTTGTTCATACGGTAACACCCGAGTACTGGGAAGTATGGGGTGTTACACATGAATAGATGGTTGTAGTGGGTTTAAGCTTGATACACAGATCTTTCGCCTATGCAGTACAGAGAATTTATTGGTATCAATTCATAATCCTATTGAATCTCGATCCTTTGCTTGATTAGGGCATTAAAATCATTTAAGATTTTCTAGGACATAGAATTTGGGTCAAACCATGTAAATTTTGTGTAAACATGGTTCTATCAATCTATAGTCCCAATTGTTCTAAACTCATGGGGAATATCACGAAATTTTATATTCTCGTAAAGGATAATTCTACATGGCCCATTAAGCTTTCACCGCGTACTCTGATTATTTGATACACTACCCAAAATTACTTTTATTATCCTCACTGATTCATTATGCTTAAGTTTTTAATGTATTGCTCGTAAGGCTGATATGTGTGTCGGTGTGTGAAGGTGTGCGTATAATCGGCTACGTGAATCGGGACGCTACAGCTTACCCCCCTTAAATGAAAATCTGGACCTCGAGATTTGGTATTTGGATTAAACGCTTGTGCCTTGCTTGAATATGGTTCGTAATTCAATGGTCTCGATCTCTCTATATCCTTAAAAAAAATTTTGTTTCGCCCTGAAAGCCAGATATCCTAACTGAACTAGACAACAATGGATAAGTTAGGTTTCATAAAGGATAGGCCAAATCATCCATTCGTTGTTGCACCTAAGCTCTAGTGTCGTCCTTTATATGAACGTTGTACATTCCCAAGATTGTTTTATATTGACAGTCTTTCACACCCAGAATTTTAATTTTTGATCCATGTGTCCATTTTATTCAAAATTGGGAACCTAATCCCCTATCTTATTCTTGAGACTCCAGAAAAATTTACGAGGCCAGATCCCACGGTTTGGGGGGTGTTTCACCCTTGTGAGGTGTATAAAAGATTGTTGTCTAACAACAATTTCTACTAATTTTTGCTACTGTCGGATTTTAATGGAATTTTATACAGATCCAATTGAGATGAAATTTTAGAGGAAAATTGATGGAGACCTAAGTGATCTATTGGAAACTTTTTAAAAAAATTTGATGTGTATTCTATCTACAATTAGTGGAGATTTCATAACATGTCAGAATTTCGCTGAAATAGTCAAAATTTCTAGAATAATTAGAAAGTCTCTATTCTCATAAGGGGAAACTTGTTCTTCTTGATTGTGACCCTATTTAAAGATGACTTCTAGTTCAGAACAAATTTATTTATAATTTTTTATGATTTATTATGGGGGTACCTAGATCAGTAGTTTCTAAATTTCACGTCTAACTTGATATTTCCAATGGGGAACCTAAATATGGGTTTCTAATTCCTCAACTCCCTAGTTCCTTTGGGGATTCAATTGAGTGTATGTATCTAATCCAATATATGTCCTTATCACGCAAAGCTTGTGGGGGTTCACTCCCTCAGGCCCAGTTAATCTCATTCTCATTCTCTGATACCAACTGTAATCAGTGCTTTCTTAATTTTGAGCAAAAATTTTAAAAAATTTCAATATTTCAAGTTGAAATTTGTTTGGAAAATGATAATTTATGCACTTAAGAATGCTTTGATTATGATAAGATTAAGATTCAACCTTGAACTATTAGAGTTTGATCAAACAAGTATATTATCACCTAAGTTCTTGCACTAAATTGATTAAGAGGAAGTTTTGAATATCATGTTGATCTAAATCACAAGACACATTCAATTTGCTTTCTGTGATTACGCTAGAATTTCCAATGGTTAGTATGTGAATCATTGATAGACATTGAGAATTTAGTTTGGAGAATTTTGTCCACCTTAAAAGATGAAAAGAACCAGTTAAAAAACAGTAAGATCGACAAAAAGGTCATGTACGATGAAAAGACTAAAATTTTTTAGAAAAAGAATGAAATTTTCAGAAAAGAATGAATGATAAAAGAAAGTGACCGTCAATATAAAAAATAAAAATAAAAATAAAAAAAAGGGGAAAAAGAAGGAGAAGGGGATGATTTCGGATCAGCACTTGAGTTTTTTACTACTCTTGATATGATGAACATGGCTAACATTATGAACTGATAGTATTCTCATGGGAAGAAAATTGATTTTTACTGAGCACATTGAAACATATGATATAGGAACTTATGTTATGAAGAAATTGATAAAGAACCTATTTGATTAACTGCTTATATAATTTGGCTCTAGGTTTTCAAAGTCCCACTCTCTTGTCTTAATTCTACTCATTCATACTCGATTGCACAAAAGATTATTTTCTGAAAAAGGTTTGAACATTGAGAATGGAAGATTATTTCACGCATGTTTTGCTCGGGACTAAAAAAATGCTGGTTGGGGAGTGTGTTGAGTGTCAAATATTGCATATTTTTCCCCATTTATATCTTGGTTTTAAGAACATGATAATGCTTAATAGTATACTTTATGCATGTTTGTGTTGCAAGGTGAATCTGAGAGCTTGGATTGAAAGAAATGCCAAAAGCATGGATTTAATGCTCAAGAATCACCAAGCCAAAGGATGGATCTTAGAAGGACAATAATAAAGAATTCACATGCCAAAGATCCAAGGAAACCAAGTACGAAAGTTGAAGAAAGGACTTAAAAGACTTTAAAATCCACAGCAGAAAACAGACAGGTTCGGCACAAAACAATCCAGCAACAAACGATGGAATTCGGAAGCTAATTCGGATCAACCGATGGACAATTCGGTCCGACCAATGGGAAGATTCGGTGCTACCGAAAGTGCACAAAAGATCCTAGTGCTGAAAGGAGTTAATTCGGTTCGACCGAAAATTAATTCAGTCCGACCAATAACTTGAGTTCGGTCCAACTGAACCTAGCTCGATTCGACCAAAATCGTGCAACTGCTAAAACAAAATCCTTTTCAAGTTCATACTCGACTTCAGATTCGACTTCGGTCCGACCGAAGCGTAACGCGGCTGCATAAATTTGAGGCAGTTTCGTGATCGGATTGCGGAAATTCCAAGTCGATACGTAAGATAGAGCTTTATAACCATAAATAAGAGTGCCTAGGTATCTTCATGGGTTTGAGGAGTGGAGCCAAAGGGTGGAGAGCCATCACCAAGAGTTTTTCTTCTTCTTCTTTAGTTGTTTTCATGTTTTGTTTAAGAGTTCTTAGTTCAATCATGTCTATGGTTAACTAAACCTCTTAACTAGGGCTAAGAGGTGAAGCTTGTAGCGTGATTGGGATGTTTACTTTGCTTTGATTAATGTTTACATTGAACTTCATTGATTTCTAGTTGATTTTAAGGAATATTTTTAGTTTTCTATGGTTTGTTGTAACTCAAATTATAATAGACGTTGCGATAGCTTTGAATATCTTCTTTTCCTATTTGAAATTGTTGGATTGGTAAATCATGTTGTTTGCCATCGTCTCTTGGGCATGGTTAGGTGACAGAATCCATTCCAATCTCCACAATTCTCTTCCATTGAGGTTGGATCAATGAGAAGTTCAAAGATTTGATCATTTCTCCTTTCAACTGGATAAGATAGGACTCTGATTCCAGTTGGATCTCTTGAATCAAGTAAGGTAGCATCTTGATTGCTACAAGTGGATCCTTGGCACCCTAGTTCCCACCTTTAAATTCACAAGTTTCAATTACATTTTTCACAATTACTTTTTCAACTATTCCAGAATTCATATTTAGATCTTCTTCTTCTTCTAGTTCTAGTTCTTTTCAAAAATGTACAAGTTTAGTCCTTGTGGATTCGACCTCAGTCTCACCAAGATTATTACTACATCGGGACCCTACACTTGGGGTTGTGAACACCAATACACCCCTTTATAGAAGCTAAGAATCTGAAGAGGTCGAACAGATATACCTCTAGAAATTGGGACACCTCTGCTCCTTGTCCAATAGAAACCAACCATTTCATTGCTTTAGCACAAGAAAGGTCGATGCCTCCTTCCCCTAAATAACGACAACAACAACAACTACTACTACTACTGCAACAACCTAGGTGGAATCCTCTATTCCAATCAAAATAGGCAAATGGGTATGGTGCAACATTAGAGGTAGATCACTCATTTGGCCCAATACTACATCGATACATTAGCTACTGTTGAGACAACCCCAAGTGTAAAGCTCCGATGTAGTAATAACTCGGTGAGACTGAGGTTGTACCCATAGGGACTTATGATTGTGCAATTTATAGAATACTTTCAAACTAGAATTAGAACTGCTTCTAAAATCTGAGAGTAATGCTGTAATTAAAAATGAATTTAATAGAATTAAAACACTAGAGTGCCAAGGATCCACTTATAGATATCCTTAATGTTTAATTCACTTGATTCAATCACGTAACTTAATTAGAATCAAAGTCCTATCCTATCCACCCTGACAATGGAGTGGTTAAATCATCATTCACAAACCCAAAACAGATTTAAACTTTAATTGAATTGGCTTCCATGTCACACACCAAATTATTGATCAGATGGAATTCCAAGCATCTATTGTGCCCGTTGTCTACGATAAATCAATGGATTTTATATATCTATCCCTTGCAAAATATATAAGAAATTACTCGTAGCTTTCTTAAGCATCCACTGTACCCAGAGTCGACAATGGATCAAAGTAAACTAGAAATAAATCTTCATCCAAACCAAATATAAATGAATTGTTTGATAATTAAATTAAATACTTAATTAAAGTAAACTTAAGACATTAAAAATAACTACAAGCTTCACCTCTTAGCCCTAGCTAAAAGATTAGCCAATCAAAGACATGATTGAACTAAAACTCAAAAAGAAAAAAAAAATTGAATATAACTGAAGAAATGGAAATAAGGACTCTGAAGAAGTTTCACAACTCCTTACTTTATCCCTTCTACCCTAATTCCTCTATGGGAAACCTAGAATCAACCCTACAAATAGGAAATGTTTGCACTGATTTGAAACCGACTTCAATTTCTACACTTCTGTTATTCTTCGGCTGCATCGACTGTGGCCTTCAGTCGCACTGAATATGGCTTTGGTCACGCCGAATTAACTTCCAGTTGCAGCCAAATTTCTTCAAAATCCATCTTAAGTCGTTATCTCCCTTAGGTCACATCGACCTGAATTTGGTGGCAATGAACATGGCTTCGATCAGACTAAATGTCGAGCCAGATTATATATGAAAATCATAGTTTTGCTGTTGGACTATTTTGTAAACATTCGTTTGGACCGAACCAACCTTCAATGGGACTAAATAGTCTGTTATTTCTATTATTGCACTTTGTGATTCAACTAGTCTTTTCTATCTCCTTTTCACTTGGTTTTCTTGGATCTTTAACTCTTGAAATCTTCATTAAATACCTCCAAATCTTCTTTTGGTCATTATCTAACCATTAAATCTTCTTTTTAATTGGTCTTTTCACCTTAGTTCTACAAATCACCTCACGTAAGAAAACATACGTAATTGAATCGATTAACCACATGTATGCTTATAAAACCAATGCATAAAAAGAGAAAAATATACAATATTTCACAATCAACAACTATGCTGGTTTAGAAATGTTGAACCATAAAAAAGAGAAGAAAGAATTGAAGAAAAATACGATTAAATGTGAAAAATGGAAGGAAATAGAAAATGAAGAAGAACAAGTATCTTGAAGGGGTTTTGCATAGGTCTGCGCAAACCATATCGGTTGCACGGGTCTGCGCAACCAGTAACATCAGTTGCGTGGGGTCGCGCAACTGGTTTCTGGACTTGTTGTCCATGAAAGAGAAGAATCAATGAAAGGTGGGTGTCTTCGCATCAAGATCAACGTTTCACACGTGTGGAGGTCTATAAATACCCCCTCCCCCTCTCATTTGAGGGGATTAAAGATTTTAGAAGAAGTATAGAGCAATGGAGGAGACTGAAGGTAGGAGTGCAGAGAAGGCCATGGTTTACGCGGACCCGCGCAAACCATGTTGGTTGCGTGGGTCCACGCAACCAGACTGCCATGCAGTTAATAATGATGAAAGACCGAAATGCTACCGAAATGATCAAGCTCCAGTTCCTCTTCTGTCCAAGCTTCAAGAAGAGAAATCAGCTGATCGAATCCACATAATATTCCTCTTAAAGAGATTATCAAATCACAAGTCAAAGTTCTACCGAATTTGACATCCGGCTTCAATATTTAAACTTTGTCAATTTTTGAATTCTAGATAATTTATCTTAGAATCAAGGGACACCCGAGGATGTAAATGAACTTAGTATTAATAATACGATGATTGTTCTTAATGTATTTTATCTCTATTATATTTGAATAAGATAATATCACAAATCAAATGCATTTGTTTCTTGTTCGAAACAAAATGACAACTCAGCTGGGGACTTTATCTTATTTAATGTTAACACTGAGATGATACAGGACTTTCATCATAGTTTGGCATCTTTCTGACGCCAAAATGGTGACTCTCAATGGGAACATCCTCCCCTTCATCTCTTAGATAAATTATGTTGTTATTCAAATAATAATTATAATTTTGTGGTTTATTTTAAAGGTAAAAAGATAAAATTACGAACTACGATCAAATGGTAAACTCAGCAATCAAGGTAAACTTTTACTTCACCGCAACTAGATTTATAGTGGAATATGTACTGGATTAGTCTTTGAGGCGCGAAACACGGTCTCCCGTGAGCAAAAATGACTTAACCCGAACAATGGTTGGAGTCGCATCTTCTTCACCTCGTGTAAGACCCGTGTCCTAATCCTTACTGTTCCGTTGGCTTCCGCGGTCCTTCCGGTCAAATTCCGTCAACCTTCGTACCATATCCGGTGTTTGCACACGATCCTAGGCCAGGTTCCGCGCACCGATGACGGCTTGATCCGAAAGTTGTATTATAGCGACCGCACCGTCGCTGCGGTTCCAACGCCGCGTCTTGTGCGTCAAACCGACGCTTAGATCATAAGTTGGGGACTATGCATTATCATGACCGTGGACCGCGTATTGCGGGGCCCACCTATTCCTCGTGGCACTAATCTCTAGAAAATTATGAGAGCAATGACATCACCCTACCCTAGCTATAGCCACCCTACCCTAGCTATAGCCACCCTACCTACCCCTACCCCTCTTACAAGCATTTAATGCTAGCCACCCTCTCTTACAACTCATTATTACCTACCTAAGCTACTCTCCCTCTCTCTTATCTCTCCCTCTCTCCTTTATTCCTTCATATTTTTTTCAAGCAACAAACCCATACGTGAGACCCTCTCCCATTTCTCCCAAGCTACTTGTGTGGCCCACCTTTCCCACCCCTTCATCTCTCATCTCAACCATCCATTTCCCATCTTCCTCCATCAAAGAGGAGCACAAGGAGCTAAGGAAGCCAAGGGAGCAAGAAGATCAAGTGGTGGGTGCTTTGATAGGGTAGATTTTCATTTTTTTTTAAGATGGGCCAAGTGAGGCCAACCGATCAATGGTTTGGATCTCACTTTGGATCCTAAGATGTGGCCGATGGCCCACTTGGATCATCATGATCATTCCACGATGGGGCCATTCTCCATGGACCCCATCATGATGGTTATCTTCTTGTATGCTTAAGGTCATCTAGACCATCTATTTTAGTGGAGAAAGGATCTCCACAGTTGGATTTCAATTCCATGGACCCCACATGTAATGGGACCCACTTGATGTATGATTTAGTGCAGGGGAGGGCCCATAGTGCCGGGGTCCCTCCATCACACGGTCTCACTCTCTATCTCTCTCCCTTTTTATTTTAATTGTTTCATTTTTATTTTTATTTTATTTTATTTTATTTTTCTTTTTTTGTTAATGAGGTTATGTGGCCCACTTGAATGGACCCCACCATGAGGTAGGTATCTTATTCAACCCATTTATAAGTGGGGCCCACCTTATATGTGTAGCACCGCACCATCCATCAGTGGTGGCCCACCTGAGCAGGCCCACCTTGTGTGGCAGACCGTCCAGCGTCCCTGGACGCTGGACGTTTTAATGGGAAAACATGAATGTTAGCTTGGTTTGGGGATGGCCCGCTTGTGTAGGCCCCACCTTGATGAATGTATTAAATCCACACCATCCATTCCCTTCCCAAGCCCTTTTTAGCCGTTGACCTGAAAGAAGGGATCCATCAGACCTTCAGGCGGGCCATACCATACCAAAAGGTGGTTTTCACCATTGAAACCTCCCCTGATGGGTTGTACACTGGAATATGTCCAATATTGGACTTGTTTTGCTCGTAGTGAGCCATAGAAGAACAATGGACGGAGTGGGTTCACTTGATGCGGACCCCACCTATAAAATTCTTAGATTTTCAAAAAAAATAAAAAAAAAAAAGAGTGTGTGTCAGAAGGCAGCAGCGCTGCCTGCGCCAGCGGCGTCCGGGCGGACGGACGTACCAGCAGCCCCTCACGGCTGTAACCGTGGGCCCCACCTTGATGTTTATATACCATCTAAACCGTGCATAGGGTGGGCCACTACCTGACGTGGGTCCACCCCAAAAATCAGCTCGATCCAAGACTCAGAAGGCCCACGCCATAAGAAACAGTGAGACTGGACTTCTACCTTTGAGATCCTTTTGGGGCCCACAGAAGTTTTGGATCAGGGTGAAATTTGTTTTCACCCTTTATTAGGGCCCATGTGACCTTATCAACGGTCTGGATGGATCATAAACATTATGGTGGGCCCCACATGGAGCCCACAGTGTTGTAAGTGTTTTATCTCCACCGTCCGCCTGGACGGTGGAGCCCACTGTCATGGGTATGGGTGCGTGCGTGCTGGGTGTGTGCGTGCTGTGTGCGTGTGTGCCGTGTGCGTGTGTGTGGGTGCGTGTGTGTGTGCAGAAGTGTGTATATATTTTATATATATAATATTATATTATATATAATATTACATGTTATATGTATATATATAGTATTATATGTACATATATATATATATATATGTATGTATATATATATATATATATATTATATTATATATAATTTATTAATGGTGGGAGGCCCACCTCAGTACTTGTGACCCATGGGTCGAGGCCCATTTAATGTATTAGGGGCCCATGGGTCGAGGCCCATTAAGATGTAATGGGGCTAATGGGTTGAGGCCCATTTGATGCACGTATGGTGCCCAATTGGCGGGACCCATTTAATACATCTAAGGCCCATGTGAGTAGGCCCATTGATGCATATATGGGGCCCAATTGTCGAGACCCATTTGACACATGTAAGGCCCATAAGACTAGGCCCATTTGATACGTTCCAAAGCCCACGGTTTATAGTCCATTGCAATGTACATAAGGCCCATTGGTGCGGCCCAGTGATGTGGCCCACTTGATGAATACAAGGCCCATATGATATGGCCCATTTGACGTATTTAAGGCCCAATGGGACGTGCCTGAGGTCCATTGCAATGTACGATCCTAACATAATTTATGTAATGATGTTTATGTCAGAGCTATGCCTTGGAAGCAATGGTGGTTTGATGTCCACATTGCAAGTATAATGTGGTTAAATGTCCACATTATGACTTTCCCTGGGGCCCATTGTTAGGCTCATACGTGTTATGTGTAGGCCGTCTAGGCCCACTTTCGATACGCACGTCATCCACTCCATATAACATGTTTAATTCCATGATTCATGATCATATGCATCATACGTATGCTTGATATGAGAAATGACTGATCATAGCATAGCCTTCGGGCAGATTGTTTAGGGGCTCCCTTACAGGGGGTGTTGCCCTACATGAGCGCACGATACGCGCGAGATTGCTGTGACTGGATAGTGTGATTCATGCATTCGCATTGTGTAATATGGTTACTATACGCCCTAGCGACATCAGGGCCGTAGCCTCCACAGACGTATCGTGGTTGGCAGGATTGGATACCGGAAATACTGTTCTACATGGGGTGCGATAGATATCCCTGGGTGAAAGTCCCTAAACCCTTATGGTACCAGGAGGTTGCTCCAACGTCTAGACCGAGTGGATGCATGAGCGCTGATTGCCGATTACCAGACGGTTGCGCTTTCCACTGTGTCGTGGTCGGTTGGAAGGGGGTGCGGCCTTACCCGCCCGAGAGTAGGGGGCAATGCTAGGCTGAGTCTGACCAGCTCGAGGAATGGGTCCGCTATTAACGAGCCGAGCCCGATATTGGCAGGCAGATAGTGAGGTCTTTTCTACTCACCTTATTGCGCGCGATGGGGCGGCAATCTGGCTTGGAGTGTACTAGACCCCGGTGATATTCCAGATTTGAGCCGTATTAACATGTGGACTTAGATGAGGATTTGTATGCTTGACTTGCATTTTACATTGCATGGCCTTGGTATGGCCGACATCATTCTTTGCACCGCATGGCCTTGGTACGGCTAATGGGACTCTTAGCATTCATCAGCATGTTCCGCATTACTCTGATACTGCATAACTACATTATCACCTTGAGCATACACTTTCACCACCCTCTAAGCTTTCTATAAGCTTATGCACGACCGTTGCGTGCAGGTGACGTTGGATCGCAGCAGCGCTGAGGCTTGGTCGCGTGGCTGATCTTCTTTTGGAGTTTTGGTCTATCTTCATTGTATTTCCCTTATGCTCATTGTACCTGTAAAGTTTTTGATTATAGTGGAAATGTGATGAATGTTTTTGGTTGTGTTTGTGGGTTATGCCTTTGGTTATGCTTATTACGAATCAAACTGATGTTGAAAACCCTCCTTGTAGCATCCCAGGATCGGAACCTGGCGAATGGGCGCTGGGAGTCGAGAATGGGGTTCTACGGAGGCTGTCGGCGCCAGATTCGACGATCGGGAATTTTGTGAGCCCGGTTTCCGAGTTTGGGGCGTGACACCTCGAGTACCAAAAGATGACGAGAATTGGACTGTTGTGGCATCTCGAAGAACCAGGGCTCGAAATGTAAGGAGCTTCAGAATGAGTCTGCCTTTGCCACGAACCAAGGGACCAGTAACACGGAACGCTGCCAGAAAGAATCCCGAATTGGCCCCTCCTGCCATATATCCTGGGCAAACGATTCCTCAGTTAGCATCACGTGACTTCCCGGCTCTGATTGCTCCAAGAGTTTGATGGACAAAAGAACAAAATGGAAAGGCGCTACTCGTAGGATCACCTACTTTTGTATCATCCCAATCAATCAATTGTAGTGGAAGTATGGGAAAATCGAACAAAACTTCCCGCCTTGTAAGCCCCATCACATCAACATATTCTTATCCCACTCTGATTACAGCTTCATCAGGAAGCGGGGAAGCTACAGTACACATGGCCGGAACAGATCAGGGGACTATGCCGACTACAGAGGACCATACGAATGAAATGGTACAAGCACAGAGGACATTAATGGAAGAATGTAGAAATCTCAGAGAGGCTCTGGTAGCTCTCACGCACAATGTAGCCCAGATAGTAGCTCCTCCGATGATGAGCACGATGAACAGACAAGAACATCAACCTGAAGGTTTCCAGCCACAGGGGCCAGGATCACTCGGATCTACTCTAGCAGTGAGAACCATAACTTAAGAAGAAGTACGGCAAGTTGTTGAGGAAGTCGTGAGAGTAGAAAGGGAACGTGAGAACATTGGTCAGTTCAAATATCGGACACTATATCCACGGGAAGTAGAGAATGTCCCATTCCTAGTAAACTTCAAGCACCCAGATTTTCAAAAGTTTAATGGGGAAGGGTCGCCGGAGGAGCATTTGATGCACTTTATTACCAGCATGGGGAATTTCTCCACGATACCATAGTACTGCCTACGTTTGTTCGGATTATCCCTGACAAGTAAAGCGTTCCGATGGTATTCTAGTCTGGCTCTAAGATCGATACGCATGTGGGAGCAAATGCAGGATGCCTTTATGTCGAACTTCTTCTCTTCAGAACGCGATGTCAGCATCACAGATTTGGCTTCAGTACGGCAGAGAGAAGGGGAACCAGTGGAGAAGTTTATAGACAAATGGAAGGTGTTGGGAGCCATGTGCAGACAGCTATCGGAAGAAAAAGAACAGGTCAAGATGTGCCTAAACTCCATGGAGACGAGAATTGCATTCACGCTCATTAGCGCAGATATTAAAACATTTCGTCACTTGGCCACCAAAGCCCACGCCTTAGAGCTGATGACTCGAAAAATGCCAGTGTTTCATTATGAAATAGCCAGAAGAGGACCCAGTAGGTTAATTACAAATACTGTGGACCACGAAAAAAGGAGTCAGGAAACAAGGGATTTAAGAGAAAAAAGACAGCGGAAGGAAGAATCAAACCGTCCTAGGAGCAGGCTCACTGGAAAAAGACCTAGGTCGCTTAATTCTCACAAAGGGTTTTCATTCGATAGAGAAGACGTTATTCCTATGATGAATCAATTGTTGAAAGCCAGTACGATAGAATTACTTACGACTAAGCGCCCTGAAGATGCAAGAAGATCAAGAGAAAGAGATTTTTGCCGCTACCATCGTCTGGTAGGGCATCTGACAGAAAATTGCTACACATTAAAATGCATAATATAGAGAATGATAAATAGGGGTGAAATAGTGATCGAAAAAGAAAAAGAAAGGGATGTGAAGGCAACAGTGAACGTGTTGACGGTTCAGGAAAGTGCTGATGAAAGAGCAGAGAAAGAAAATAGTGAGATGATAAGGAAAGTCGTGGTAATTACGTTGCGGTTAGGAAAAAGAATGATAAGTCCCTTGAGGCAGAAAGTCGGAACGACAAGGATTGAGGTCATCAAGGATCAGCGTGATATTGACAAAAAAGAAGAAAATAATGAAACATCAAAAGTGACTTACGACGTCGTGAATCATTTAAAGGGTATACCAGCTCGGTTAAGCATTTATGATGCGTTAAAGTTATCAGAAGATTTCAGGAAAAGTCTGATTCAAGCATTATCCGACCACAACGCTAGAGAAACATTACTGGTGGAAATGGAAAATGAAGAACGCAAAGAGTGGGAAGACTGTATGCCAGTAGTATCCTTCTCTGATGATGATCTAGCTTGTGATACGGGGCATAATAGGCCATTGATGATAGTAGGCCATATTCGCGGCAAATAAGTAAAAAGAATTATGCTTGACAATGGATCTGCAGTAAACCTGTTACCGTTAACAATGTTGAATAAATTGGGTTACCGTCATTCTGATCTTCGCCCTAGTGGAATGATGATACAGGGCTTTAACTAAGATGGGTAGCATGCGCTCGGCAAAATCACGATGACATTGGAAATAGGAGAATTAACTACTGATGTTGTGTGTCATGTGATTAGTGCGGTCATGACATAGAATTTTCTCTTGGGAAGACCATGGATACATCAGTACGGTATTATACCTTCTACCCTTCATCAGTGCTTCAAATACTGTAGGGATGAAATACAATATAAAGTAATGGCCGATGCAAGACCATATACAAAAGCCGAAGCCTTCTTTGCAGACGTCAGTTATTACGACGGATTTGCCACAAGAGAAGAGAAAAAGAATGATGAAAGCAAAACTCTAAAAAATGCTTGTGTGAAAGCAATGAAAGGAGAATCCGAAAAGGCGGGATCATCTGAAACTTCAGAAACAAAGAAGAAATTCTATTTTGTACTGAGACATCTGAGGCAGGACAACCGCCCTTGACGTAACTATCGCCTGAACAGTTGAAAATCTTGCAGTCAAATTATATAGTACCATTGCCATATGCTGAAAGAAACAAGTCATTCCCATTTGTTCCAGAAAAGTTTCATGTTGAAGCCAATGCAAAATATCCGGAGCCTATTGAATTTTACACCTCTTCAGAAGTAAAGATAGAAGCAAGGACTGAGAATAATGTGTACCACGAAAAGCTGTCATCCCACGATCTCAAGAAATACAGTCTGGCAAGTAGAAAAATGATGAAAAGGATGGGTTTCAATGATGAAGAACTGACTGGTTTAAATCATGGGAAAGGGATTCAGGTCCTATTGGAGTTGGTCAGAAGAAGAGAAAAAGATTTCAAGGATTGGAGGTAGAGTCTTCAGTAAATATGGTCACAGTCGCTCAACCATTAGAGATATATTCCAAAATAGTTAATCATCCTGAGATAGCTCCAAACCAAATAGAAGACGGGGCGCAGCCAACAATCGACAGTTTGCAAGAGGTAAATTTGGGCACAGAAGAAGAGCCGAGAAATACATTCATAAGCACTGGTCTTCCTGAACAAGAAGCCAAAGAATATATCTAACTGCTGAAAAAAAATAAAGATGTTTTCACCTAGACATATGCAGAAATGCTGGGTCTGGAACCCTCAGTGGCAGTGCATCGATTAAATATTTCTAAGGACAAAAGACCGATTAAGCAAGTGCAAAGGTGATTTCATTCAGATTTGGTCCCTCTAATAGAAGAAGAAATGAACATGCTGATCAAAGTTGGATTTATCAAAGAGGTCAAATATCCCAAGTGGATATTGAATATTGTCCAAGTAAACAAGAAAAGTGGACAAATCAGGGTGTGTGTCGTTTTTAGGGATCTGAATGAGGCTTGCCCGAAGGATAACTTTCCTCTCCTAATAATGGAGTTGCTAATTGACAGTACAATGTAATATGTTGTCATGTCTTTCATGGATGGCTATACTGGTTATAATCAGATTAGAATGACACCTGAAGACGAAGAAGCAACAACGTTTAGAACTTCGCTGGGCATTTACTGCTACAAAGTTATGATGTTCGGTCTTAAGAATGTTGGGGCAACATACCAAAGGGCGATGCAAAGTATCTTTCAAGATATGATGCATAAGCATGTTGAATGTTATGTTGATGACCTGGTGATTAGGTCGGGTAATCATCAGGAACATCACGAGCATTTAGCATCGGTCTTCTGTCGGCTCAGAAAGAAGCAACTGAAGATGAACCCGGCTAAATGTGCTTTTGGAGTACTGTCAGGAAAGTTTCTCGGCTTCGTCATTAGGCACAGGGGTATCGAAATTACCCTGGGAAAGTTAAGGCCATCCAAGATATGCCACTTCCGAAAACATTGAAGGAACTGAAGAGCTTGCAAGGGAAACTGGCGTATATTCGCCACTTTATTTCAAATCTGGCAGGGAGATGTCAGCCATTTTTCCATTTGATGAAGAAAGGAACAGAGTTCGTGTGGGATAAGGCCTGTCAGAACGCGTTCGATGCGATAAAAGAATTGTTGAGACAGCATCCAGTATTGACAACTCCTATAAAAGGTAAACCACTTATCTTGTACATATCTGTGGCTAAAAATTCGCTGGGAGCCTTGTTAGCACAGGTGAATGAAGATGGGAAAGAAACTGCTCTTTATTATCTAAGTCAAACTCTGATAGGCGCGAAATGTAATTACTCTCCGATCGAGAAAGAATGTCTGGCGCTGATATTTGCAGTATAAAAATTGAGACATTATTGTCTCTCCCATGACATAACTTTGATCTCAAGAGCAGATCCGATAAAGTTTTTAATGACAAGGCCGATGTTATCAGGAAGATTGGCCAAATGGATGTTATTACTCTCAGAATACACAATTACCTATAAGCCGACGAAAACAGTGAAAGGACAGGCAGTGGCAGATTTCTTAGTAGCGCATCCCATAACAGAAAGTGAAACAATTAGCGATGATTTTTCTGATGAGCAGGTAATGATGATTGAGTCACAAGGTCAATGGTAGATGTATTTTGATGGTTCTTCTCAAGCATCAGGAGCGGGGGCAGGAATTATTTTCATCACTCCTCAGGGTGATTTATTACCTTATTCTTTCACATTGGGCGCCACTTGCATGAATAATGAAACCGAATATCAAGCTCTCATCATTGGAATGGAGATTGCCCATGAGATGAAAATAAAAATATTGTAGATTTTGGGAGATTCCAAGCTAATTATAAATCAGCTAACGACTGAGTTTGAAATAAGAAAGCAAGAACTCTTGCCATATTATCGAAAAGCCCAGCAGTTATTAGAACAATTCTGCCGTGTCGAAATCACACATGTACCCCGATCTGAAAATGTAAAGGCAAACGCTTTGGCTAGTTTGGCGGCAGCCCTATCCTGTACAAACCGAAGTCCACTCCAAGTAACTATAGAAGAGAGGAGATTCCTGCCCTCTTCCGAAGTTGTTATGAAGTCATCGAAGCACTTCCTATATCATGTTTAGAAGTGACAATAGATGATTGGAGACAGCCGTTAATAGATTACCTCAAATATGATATTTTGCCGGAAGATCCAGCACAAAAGCAGTAAATCAGGCAGAGATCGAGCAGGTTCATCATTTGTGGTGAAGTGCTCTACAGAAAATCTTACAACGAGATGCTATTATGTTGTCTTGATGAACAAGAAGTAGGTCAGATGCTACGAGAAGTTCATTCTAGGGAATGCGGGGCACACCAGGTTGGATGAAATTTATTTCATTGAATACATCAAATGGGGTATTATTGGCCCACAATGTTCAAAGATGCAATAGATTATGCAAAAAGGTGCCACAAATGTCAGATCCACGGAGACATCGTGCATGTTCCTCCTGAAGATCTCCATCAAATGGTCACTTCTTGGCCTTTCGCCGCCTGGGGACTCAATGTTATCGGGCCCATAAATCCACCTTCATCCAAGGGAAAATAATATATTTTAGCAGCAACAAACTACTTCTCCAAGTGGACAGAAGCGATTGCATTGCGCAATGTCAAAGAGAAAGATGTGGTCAATTTCATTTGACATGTGATAATATATCACCATGGCATCCCGAAGAAGATTGTTACCGATAATGGTACCTCCTTTAAGAACAGAGGCATGGAGAAATTGTGTTAAAAGTTCAGTATCCACCATTCGTTTTCAATACCTTACTATCCACCGGCAAATGGATTGGTAGAGGCGTTTAACAAAATGATTGTGAAAATACTGAAGAAGACGGTGACTAGGAATAAGCATGACTGGGGCGAAAGGTTGCAAGAGGCATTATGGACATATAGGACTACTCACCGAACGACAACAAGCGCAACACCGTATTCATTAGTTTATGGCATAGAGGCGGTCGTTCTGATTGAAACACAAGTTGCATCGCTCAGAATATCAGTGCATCAGTCAATTACAGATGATGAAAATGTGAAGGTAAGGCTGAAAGAATTAGACCTACTCAATGAGAAGCGTCTGGCAGCCCAACAGTGATTACAGTTATATCAGGCAAGAATATCAGCTACCTTTGATAGATGACTAAGATATCACTCTTTCAAGAAAGGGGACATGGTGTTAATGTTGAAAAGACCAATAGTGGTGACCCGCAAAACAGGGGGCAAGTTCGAGCCTAAATGGGATGGGTCGTACATTATAAAAGAAGTGTATTCAAACAGAGCATACAGAGTGGTTGATCAAGATGGATAGGGTATCAGTATACTAGTCAACGCGCACTTCATCAAAAAGTATCATCCCTAAAGATGGTTCTGATTTTGATCCAGAAGATTATCGCCATAATGCTTCTATATCAAAAGGGGCAAAGATAAGTGAAATCATGTTCATATATTCTTTGTCAGATGATTGAATAAAGGAGGAATTCTGAATATATCATCAAAGATTACATATCAGTGATTTCTTAAAAGAGAGTAACCATCGTTGTTGTTATTAAATGAGCTCCGATGAAACTCGTCAAAATTGGTATCATCACTAGGCCGATATATTATTATGAGCATAGCACGAATATCGCCAGCATTATCAGCAGTGGTGATATATTGATCAAGACACCTATTATTATTACGACAACGATGGTAGCTTATCATCATTTAAGGTAGTCTAGCCAAGCCTATACGACCAACTACACATAAAGCCTATCTTAATCGCCATTCGGGTAGGGGTGAGAAGCCAGTGGCCCTAAAAAGCCCATGAAGGCCATCATAGACATACCCATGCGGGCAGCTGATGGAACCAGTGACTAAAAGCCCCAAAGGGTCAAAAAGACCTCAACGGCCAATCACGCGTAACACCCATGTTGTCTGTATAGCTTTCCGACAGCGTCACGGGGAACGGATGAAATTGCCCTCCCGTGAATGGGTCTGACCTTGCAGACAAAGAAAACGTGGGCTGCAGTGTGCGCTCTTTGGCCATTGTCCATAGATAGGCCAATCATGCATAAGACCCCCCAGATTCTTGGCTTGATTTCAGTAGTAACTCATGAGGAAGGGCCTAAACCTACTCATTAATGGACTGGCGCCCTGGATTTGGTACCCCAAAGGTCGCCTTGTGCACCCCGTGAACTCTAAAGAGTTACTGCGGCCAACCCCGTATGTAAATCCAACCGAGTTCATGGCCCCAGTACCTTCACTGGGCCCCTCTAATGGATTGCGGTTTGTAAACTCACCAAGCTGTGAGAAGTTCAGTGAACTCATGAGAGTTACAAAGACTATCACGTGAGACCTGATTCCAATACTTAAGAGTCTAAAAAACTGTGTTGCTCCACTACTCAAGAGCTTAAACTGTGTGTGATCATCTAACTAAATTAAAATCTAGTACCGCCTATCGAAATAAAAAATTCATATAGGGAATTCCATACTGACAATCATAATATGTTGATGTTTTTATCTCAGATCTTCGTTAAATATCATGTCAAGATTATTGCATAAATGAATATGTTTAAAATGATCCATGATTTAGAAATTTATGAAAGAGCAAAATATCTCAAAGATGTCTTCACATCTTCATTGATATATGTTGAAAATCAAAAGGAATTACATGTTAAAAAAAAAAACATATACAAATGAAATGACTTCTTTAAAGCTCGTCTGTGATTCCTAATATTCCCATATACTTCTGTAAATCTTCCTTTAACTGAACTTGAGCCACTATATGTTTTGACTTTTCTTCAAGGATGATCTTTGCCTGATCAGGAATTCCAACGAGCTTGTTTTCCAAGGATGCGATCATCTCTTCACTTCTGAGTAATTCAGATCTCTCAGCATCAGCAGATTGGATACTGACCCGTATCTTTTCTTCGATTTCCTTCATGGTTGATTCCTTCGTATGATTTTTCAACTCCAGCAGCAAAATTTCCTCTTTTAGGGCAGTGATGTTGTCTTAAATAATCATCATGTCATCAACGCAAGCCTTCAACTGTTCTTGAAGAGTTAGTTGTTCTTAATTAAATTCAGAAATAGCAGAAGTGATGAGAGAAGCCTTTTCCTTGGAAAGAGCTGGTTGTTTGCCATATTCCAAAATCTCAGGTGCAATGGTGACATTTTCTGCTTATGCTAGAGAAATTATTGAATCACGGAATCTGAAAAGAGAATCACGTAGAGAGGAAATGTTGATCTTCGCCATCCTTGCAGTACTTTCTAGGATTTCGATGGCAATGTCCAAATCCAACCATTGTTTAAGATCCTTGAAAATATGAACTATTACCGACATGGAATTCTTCATCAAAAGCATTTTGTGTGCAAGAATTTTCACAAAGGACAATAGTTCAGATGCAGTGGCTACAGATTCGGAGCTTACTACTCCACTACAAGGAGTTCCTGTAATATAAAGAAGAAAAGAACTTAGAGAGTAACAATAGGGCTAGAGGATGTGGGAATCTCGATAAAGTAATCGATATATATAGCTGCTGCAGAAGTACGATTGACAGAGGAGGAGTAGGCTGTGAAAGAGGAGTTGGTTCATCTTGAGCTGCAGTAGTGTCTGCCAAAATGGGAGAAGATGCTCCTTCATCATCATCTGTAACCCAGCCAACGAAGTCACGAGAGACTTTTTCAAATTCTGCCATGACCCCATGAGCAATCCAGCCTTCCAAATTATTGATGGCCTTCTTTTCATGGATTAGATCTTTTAAAGATATTTTTCTGCAAATCTGACCGTGAAAAGTTGCGCGGCTCTTCTCTGATATATAGCCAATTCCGTCTTTAAGCTTCCTACCTCTTAGCCTGGGTGGGGGAAGCCAGATGGGTTCATCTACTGGCAAACGATTGTTGACCAAGTATGATTGGTGATCCCACCATCGCATCCAGCTATAAGAAGCATGAACTATACGATTGCAACTGGGAATTATGAAAGTGGAATCAACACGACCGCCTAGTAGCTGTTTCCATACCATGGCCCAATTGTAAGGACTAGTGCGATAGCAGCGCATTCTTCTAGTAACTAATCCGTAGTCTTCTAGAATAGCCTGCTCGAAACTGAAGTAACGAGCAAAACAACTGGGATAGTATAGTTCTCCCCAAAATTCCATTCCTTCCTGCAGTTGTCACGCCCCAAACTCAGAAACCGGGCTCACAAAAATCTTGATCGCCGAATCCGGCGCCGACAGCCTCCTTAGAACCCTATTCTCGGCTCCCGGCACCCATTTACCAGGTTCCGATCCTGGGATCCTACAAGGAGGATTTTCAACATCAATTTGATTCATAATGAGCATAACCATAAGCATAACCCATGACAACAACCATAAGAACACCATCATAAAATCTACTATGATCAAAAACTTTAAGGTACAATGTGTATGAAGGGAAATACAAGACAATAAAGCCAAAACTTTGAAAGCTCTCCAGCACTCTCATGCTCCTGAACTGCTACTGCCTGGCATCACTTGCACTCAACGGTCGTGCATAAGCTTATAAAAAGCTTAGAGGGTGGTGAAAGTGTGTGCATATGGTAGAAATGCAAGTTTGCAATATCAGAGTAGTGCAGAAACGCTAATAAGTCCATGAATATCATCAGTCATACCAAGGCTATGTGATCCAAGGCATGAGTGCTATTGGTCATATCAAGACCATGTGATGTAAGGAGTGAATGATGTCAGTTATACTAAGGCCATGCGATGCAAGATGTAACTCAAGCACACCAGTCCTCATCCAAATCCATATGTCAAAGCAGCTCATCGCCAGAATATTAAATATCAGTATAGTTTTCACTTTGGATAATCATCGGGGTCTAATACACTCTACGCCAGCTTGCTGCCCCTATCCGAGCGCATAACTGGGTGAGTAGAAGAGACCTCACTATCCGCCTGCCAATATCAGGCCCGGCTCGTTGATAGCGAACCCATTCCTCAAGCTGGTCAAACTCAACCTAGAAATTGCCCCCTCACTCAAGCGGGTAAGGTCACACACATTTCCAAACGACCACGACATAGTGAGAGACGCAGCCTATTGGTATACGGCCCTCGTGCACTCATGTATCCACTCAGTCTCAATGTTGGAGTCATCCTCTGGAACCATTTTGTTTAGAGATTTTCACCCAAGGACATCTATGGTGCCCCGATGCTAGAAATAGTATTTCCAGTATCCAATCTAGCCATCTAAGATGTGCCTGTATAGGCTATGGCCCTGATGTCGCTAGGGCATACGGTAATCACAAGCACAAAAATGCAAAGTGCATGTATCATACAGCCCAATCATGCATCAATCCCGCGCACACCATACGCTCATGTGGGATAACTCTGCTTATCAGGGAGTCCCATAAAACACCTACACTATGGCATATGAAATGGCCAATCACATCTCATAACAACCATACAGATGATACGTATAGGTATGTATCATGATGCTATGTTGTCGTAAACTCATAATCGGCAACGGTACCTGGTATTGGCAATCGGCACCGATAATCGGCATCGATAATCAACCTCGATGTAAGGCGGGGTCCATAGATGGATGGCTGATGATGGATCAATTAAAATCAATGGGGCCCAAGTGTTTAGGTTAACCCACTAGAGAATGATGAGGATGGGCCTACAAGGCCTAAGGGAAGGTCACAATGTGGAGTCTAACCATCATTGCCCATCAATGTGGACCTTTAACCAACATTACTCCCAAAGAGTAGCCCACATAGGGCCAAACATACAGTGGCCTCACGGCCTTGCACCAGGGCCTAATATACATCATTGTGGGCCTCAATTGCATCAAATGAGCTGATCAAATGTGCTGAATCAAAAGGGCCATTTTAAATGGGCCGAATTAAATGGGCCAAATCAAATGGGCCGAATCGAATGGGCTGATCAAATGGGCCGAATCAATGGGCCGATTCAAATGAGTCGATACAAATGGGCTTAATCAATTGGGCCAGTATAAATGGGCCGATCAAATGGGCCAAGTTGAATGGGCCGATCAAATGGACCAATCAACACAATTCATTTTATTGTTAGAGATTATATTAGAGCATTATTTTAAAAAAAAAAGAATCATATCCAAAGGATCATCTGGACCCTACCACACATAACAGTGCTGATAGTGATTCCCACTATTAAATTAAGAGGGCCCACCAAAGAATTTATTTTCCATCCAGTCAGTTCATTAGGTAATAAAGACCTGAACTTAGAGGTAAAATAAATATCATATTGGTTCAAGACTTCTGTAACTCAAAAGGGGTTTCAATGGTAGACGTTTAATCCCCACTTTTATGGCAGTGTGGTCCACTTGATAGCTAAATCAGTCTTATTTTTAGTCTCAAGCCTTGAGACGGTCTTGCCAAATGGATGGATGGTTTAGATGCTGAAGGTGCCCTGGTTTGTCAATTAGCGTGAGTGTTGAGTCTATTAGACAAAAGAGCTCCATAGGAAGATTGATCAAGCGTCTGCCTCAACAGGATGTGTGCCCGAACTCACCGCAGGTAAATCTAAGCCTCACATCCCATGTCCCAAAACACTAGGTAATTAAAACCCTTAAAACAAGTTAGAATATCATAGGGTTTTTAAGTTAAGAAAACTTGTTCAAAATCAGAAAAATCTCTAAGTTTTCTTGCATTGTCGATTTTATCGATACACTTCTCGATATGATCGACCTGTACTGTCAATGTCCTCGATGCCTAATCGATTCCATCGGAATGAGGACAAAAGTGTCCAGCAACCACACATATCTTTGGACAGATTTGTCAATGTATCGATATACCTATCGATATCATCGATATTTGAATCTCAAGTCCATCAAAGGTGACTCAATAATATCGACAGGCAGATCTCCAGTGCCCCTGTTTTTGCTAAAGAATATCATGTGGATCGATATATCGAAGCCCTCCTCGATACCATCGGAGTTCAAATCTTGATGATATCGAAAGGCTCTCGATGATATCGGTCATGGGCACAAAGATTTCTAGCAAAATATTTTAGGATAGTTTATTAATGATCGAGGGTCACTCGATAGAATCGATATTTAAATATCGATGATATCGGTACGGTTTCGATAGCATCGAACAGGGAAAGAAACTATCTAGCAAGCTCAAACGAAAATCTGTTGGATTTATCGATGCATCGACACCAGTATCGATATCATCGACATTCAAATTCCGATGATATCGAAGGTCCCTCGATCATTCTTATAAACCTGAAATATTTCAAAGCAAGTCTCTCTCATTTTCAAATGTCGATGAATCGAACCTAGTATCAATGAAATCGGAGTTTGAAATCTAATGACATCAATACCTATTTCGATTCAGCTGGCAAAAGGTTTCAAAAGCATATGATAATTGAGTTTGTTTCATCGAGCGGACCGTTGATGCCATCGAGAGTATACGCTCGATGATATCGATACCACTCGATGATATCGAACTCTGTCATAAATGTGACCGTTTTATATCTGTTGGAACCTTTTGCCTATTTAAAGAGAGGTTTGTCTTTATTGCTTGGAGAAAAAGAAGAGAGTGCTTTTGAGTGTTTCAAGCCTTAGATCATTTACCCAAAGCTTTTTCTCTTATGGGAGTTCATCCTCCGATCCACCCTCATCATTGACATTCAATAGAGTGGATTGGGGAATGAACTTCCGCATTCAAGGATCCTCCAGCTACTACCTTAATGGTAAATCATTAAGCTGGGATGCCTTGAATGCATAGATGACTGGAATCACTCTATCTTCCTTATAGGAAAACATTTTATAGAGTAGGATTCCGTCTTGACCTTGACTTAACCTGAAGTCGTGTATTGGTACATCATCTATGTTGCGGATCAAGGAAGCTGAAGACTCTTCATCAACAAAGGAGGAGATCTTCATCAACATGCTGAATGGGGCTCATCTGCTTATATGTAAGTTATTAGAGTCCAGAGTACACTTGTGATCATTCCTTTTTAAAATTGGGTCTAAGGTATTTCTCACCCTTTCAAACCCTCGTAGGAGGTCTCCAGCGGAAGTATACATGGTGGGTACGTTGTGTTGACCCTTGCTCTGTGGAGAGCATAAACAGTTAGGTTCCTTGTGTGGATCCTTGGCTAGTGTGCCTAAAACCGGGTGTTATGTGTTGACCTTGCTCAGGGAGCATAAACAGCCAGCCTAGGAGTAGGTTGTAAAGGTTGAAGGTGAACCTGATTTAAAACCTTAGGTTTGAGGTGAACCGCTGTGAAACCTCCTTAGTGAAATCCGGCACACTCAAGAGTTGAGTGCATCTGCCAGGAGTGGAGTAGATAACTAGTCGAACCACTATAAAAATGAATGTGTTTGTGATTGTTCTTTATCTTTGATTACTTGTGTGATTTCATTAACCGTCTTCATAACTGCTCACACTTCACACACAGTCACATCCATCATTAACTATAAATCATTTCATGTTTATCATTTAAATAGTCTGTGATTGGATCCTCAAGTTGGCTTAGAAGCCATTTGAGTTACTCTGATGATATCCTGATGTTTTCATGCCTATTCACTCAGGATTAGATTCATAGGATTTTTAATAAAGCATAAAATTTAAAAAGTCCTATTCACCCCCCTCTAGGACTATTGGCATACTCCTACTTCAACTTAACCGGCCTTCACCGCTATTTCAGATGTAACACATACAACAGTGGCCCCACAGGACTATTGACGTCATGGGGCCCACTGATGGGCGGCATGGATAAAGCATATACATTGTTGTGGGGGCCACGCGCATGGCTGCCCACCAAATGAATGAATGGTTTGGATGGAAAACATCCATCATGGTGGGGTCGTTCCTGGCACGCCAGATAGGTGGATGGTTGGGATACAACGCGTGCATCATGGTGAGGTCCAGGAGTGTGGCCCAACACGTCAAATAGATAGACGGCTCTGGATAAATGCAGTAAGGTGGGCTCCCACATGGGCCCACCATAACATATCATATTATATAGTATAATATATACTTAAATATAATATAACATATTATATATATATATATATATATATCTAAGGGGGAGTGGCTGCCTAGATCCACCGTCCAGATCCATCTGGACAGTGTAGATCCACATGGGTCCCACATGGTGGCCATCTCCCACACACACACACACACACATATATATATATATATTATATTTATTATTATTATTATTATTATTATTATTATTATTTGCAAAATAGTCCAGCGTCCAGATTGCTGGACGCTGGGTAGTTACCTACCTTTGAATATTACACCGTCTAGGGATCTGGACGGTGATCTGGATGGTGAGGGGGGGGGGGGGGGGTTCATAGCAACAAGGCGGGTCCATGTGGTGTGGCCCACCGACTCTGGATCCAACTGACATTTGTGTTTTTCCTCCATCCAGGTCTGTCCAGACGGATGGGCAGCAATCCTGCCCGCTGGATAGTCCAATAAGGTGGATCCGGCGCATGGACGGCATGGATGTACCACATACTTCATGGTGGGCAGCACACACACACCAGGTGGGCCACACACCTCTACAACATACAAGAGAGAGAGAGAGAAAGAGACGTGAAGGAGAGGGACCCCACCACTAATGGGCCCTCTTAATACAATGCATGCATCAATGGTTCCCACATCAAGTGGGCCATAAAATTTGAAATCAATGGTGGATCACCCACCTATCGGCCTTCTTCTTTAGTTCCTTGGACTTGTATGCTCTGTGCCTTCAATTTTGATGGAGGTTGATGAAGAATGAATGGCTGAGATGGGAGATAAGAGGGTAGGAAAGTGGGCCACACATGTTTTTGGGAAAGCTTGGGGGGGCTCATACGTTGGGGCTTAGGTTGCTTAGGAGTGAAGAGAGAAATGAGAGGGAGAGAGAAGTGATGGGTGAAAAGGGATGGGATGATGGGTGATGGGTGAAGTGATGGAGTTATAAGAAAGGGATGGGTGGAGAGAGAGAGTTGACTTTGGGAATGGGAGAGAGATGGGTTGCTTGTTCTTGACTTATACTTGCATGTACTTGACATTGATTGATGTGATAGGTTGTAGAGATTCTCTCAGAATTCGCACGCGCGGTGTTTTCCTCGAAATGAACGCGAGTCCACATCTCCTGGCCTAGGTATCAGATCAGTGCACGAGTCACGGCGTCGGAACTGCGGCGATGATGCAGTCACAAGGTTACAAGTTTCAGGTCGAGCCGACTTCGGTATGTAAGACTCGGCTTAGGATCGCACACAAGCGTCAGATACAGGTCGAGGGTTACCGAAATTCAACTAGGAGGACCGCGAAAGCCTACGGAATGATACGGACTATAATATGGGCCTTACAGTAGTGGCAAGTTACAATAGCGTATGGAGAGAAAGAATGCCCTTTCTCCTACAGTGAGTGCCACGGTGTCTACCATGTCGATATCTTCGATGTAGCGGTAGAGACAGAATTGAAGAAATCAACCTATCAGTGTCCTGAATCTTGTTGGCTACCCAGTTGTACGATCTTTTTTCCATGGCCCTTTGCTGAAAAAACCAGAGTGGAAGGTGTGAAGGATAAACATATGCTTTTTCTGGCACTTCAAAAGTCCAAGGAAAATAGACCCCCATCCAGCCAGTGATATAATTTCATGGGGTGTATGCCGAGGAAGCTCCAATGGTAAGGTTCTTGACATGGTGGTTATTTCTCTAAGGGCTCTATAAATAGAGCATAATACTGGAGGTGCAAGTGAATGCTTGTGGCCTTCCGCCAAGGCGCCAGCAACCACAAAGACCGTGGGGCAAATAGCATCTGCCCATTTTGAACTTGGAAGCACTACAATGCTTAGCCAATAAGCTAAGAAGGCCACAAGCTCCCCATATAAGTTGTACTCTACTCCATCTTTGATGTTGTCGTGAAGCTCCATTAACTCTTGAGAATGACAATCGTGGAATCTGTAGGAAAAAGTAAAAGGTGAGCGTGAGGAAATGTATAATTAAAGAAAACAGTTGATTTATGGACTTAAAATTACCTGAGGGCTCTAGAAAAGTGTGCAACCCATTGCAGAGGAGAAATCTTGTGAATTTTTGAAATTTTCAACATTTCCTTGAAGAGTTCGATGGTGGTTTCTGAGATGGAAGGCTTGCAGTCAAGTGAGGAAACGAACACCAACTCCTTGTTAGATGGGACAAACTCATCGTAAAACTTCCCTGTTAGTGGAAGGCCCGCTATTCGGTGGAGACCCCAAAGCGTGATGCTCATTTCACCCACTAGCAAATGAAAAGAGTTGGTGGTGGGAGACCAGTAATCGAGGAAGCCTTTTATCACAGTCGGCTCTCTGTAGAAGTACTGGGACGTAACTTCTATGGCATTGAACAAGCCTATCTTAACAAGAATCTTCGCGTGTTTAGTCAAGACGACTTCCGCCCAATCCGAGTAATAATGGCGCGAAGATAAGAGACCACTCGTTCGAAATTCCTTTGGTCCCCAAAGCAGCTCACAGTCTCGAAAACGTTGCTAGACCGTCTCGTAGAAGTATGTGGGGAATAGGTTGTGAGGATTGTGAGAAGGGGTGAGGAAAATCATTGGGTAGACCTTGCCGATGCGTTGTCGCGGCTTGTGCGCTAGTAAGATCCCCTAGAGATGGTGTGGTTCTCTCGACGACCAAGAAGAAGTGTACATCAGTCTCTCTCCATCTATGTGATCTCTTGGTTCACAGTCAAGCATAGATTGATGGCGATGGAGACTGAGAGGAATCACGGTCATAACCTCTGAGTGTGGGTTGTCGAACTTCATGATGCCTTCGATCACTCTGACCATCTCCCATGAGTTTTAGAGCTTCTTTTTGTTATGCTTCTTGATCTTCTCTTCGAATTCTTTGGCCTTATTGCGGCGAGTTTTCTTTGATTGAGAGGCAGGAGGTGTTTCCTCTCGAGCGGGAGGTCTTTGGCTGTCAGTGCGAATGCGGGCGATTGATTTTATTCATTCATCTCAATCGTACTCACGACCATGCTTTGGGGGTTATTCTATGTCTCCCATCAAAATTGCCCGATGAATAGGAGAAGGTAGCGAGGAAATACGAGTGGTGAAGTCAACGGTTGGAAGCATGGGCTCCTTGAAGTATGTAGGATGGCGAGCGGTGGTTTTTATGCACTTTGGTTGTGGCTGGTCAGAGGACGGAGAAGGATGAAAAGAAGATGGGTCTAGTAAATCTTGATGAGAGGGCTGTGCAGTAGGTGGGTCAACGGCATGAAAAGTTCGCTTAATGCGGCCATGGTGGAAAAGGGTTAAGGACTTAAAGGTACTTAAAGAAGAAAAGTTCAAAGCTGAAAAATTTCCTAAGTCCTAGTTGTGCGGATTTACTCAATCAAAGTCCTTTGTGCGGGGCAGCACAAGGGCCAAAAGCCTTGCGCGAATAAGAGGACTGTTGTGTGGGTTTGTGCAAGCGAAAGTTGTTACAAGGGTTCGCGCAAGCACAAATGGTTGTGTGGGGATTCGCAAGAGAAGCAAAGGTTCACAGCAAGTCGAAAGTATAAAAAGAGTTAAGTTTTGGATATTTATAGCGTGTGCGGCCAAGTACGGTACACTGATGCTGGTTGCGCGGGTCTGCGTAAACCCCTTTCAGAGTGAAAATTGATCCTGATTCTTTGATTTCTGGAGAAATAAAGAAAGGATCTAGAACACCCCGGTCCCAACGGTAAGATATTGTCTACTTTGGCTGTCACAATGTCCACCTTCACGGCTTTGTTCTCGCAACTAGAAGCGGTTAGTGAACCATCCGCAAAACGCGTCTTATCCTTGAAGGCCGAAGCCCCACATATAGCCAAGATCTTAGGCTCTCTCTTTCCGATGTGGGACTGGACACCCACCTCCTTGACAGCTGGCTCGTCACCAACCCGGCTGGGCAGGGACTCACCCCACCTCGGGAGACAGAGCGCCCTCGCTCTGATACCATTTGTAACACCCCGGTCCCAACGGTAAGATATTATCCGCTTTGGCTGGCACAATGTCCACCTTCACGACTTTATTCTCACAGGTGGAAGCGGTTAGCGAACCACCCGCAAAACGCGTCTTATCCTTGAAGGCCAAAGCCCCACATATAGCCAAGATCTTAGGCTCTCCCTTTTCGATGTGGGACTAGACAACCACCTCCTTGACAGCTGGCTCGTCACCAACCCGGCTGGGCAAGGACCTAAGATCTTGGTTATATGTGGAGCTTTGGCCTTCAAGGGTAAGACGTGTTTTGTAGGTGGTTTGCTAACTGCTTTCACCTGCGAGAACAAAGCCGTGAAGGTGGACATTGTGCCAGCCAAAGCGGACAATATCTTACCGTTGGGATCGAGGTGTTACAAATGGTATCAGAGCGAGGGCGCTCTATCTCCCGAGGTGGGGTGAGTCCCTGCCCAGCCGGGTTGGTGATGAGCTGGCTGTCAAGGAGGTGGGTGTCCAGTCCCACATCGGAAAGGGAGAGCCTAAGATCTTGGCTATATGTGGGGCTTCGGCCTTCAAGGGTAAGACGCGTTTTGCGGGTGGTTCGCTAACCGCTTCCACCTGCGAGAACAAAGCCGTGAAGGTGGACATTGTGCCAGCCAAAGCGGACAATATCTTACCATCGGGACCGGGGTGTTACAGGATCAAGGGGGCATATGTTGAGGCATAAAAAAAGAGAAGAAAGAATTGAACAAAAAGAAGATTAAATGTGAAAAATGGAAGGAAATAGAAAATGAATAAGAACAAGTATCTTGAAGGAGTTTTGCACAGGTCTGCGCAAACCATATCGGTTGTGTGGTCGGCGCAACCAGCAACATCAGTTGCGCGGGGTCGCGCAACTAGTTTCTAGACTTGTTGTCCACGAAAGAGAAGAATCAATGAAAGGTGGGTCTCTTGGCATCAAGATAGAGGTTTCGCACGTGTGGAGGTCTATAAATACCCCCTCCCCCTCTCATTTGAGGGGATTGAAGATTTTGGAAGAAGTACAAAGCAGCGGAGGAGACTGAAGGTAGGAGTGCAGAGAAGGCCAAGGTTTGCGCGAACCTATGCAAACCATGTTGTTGCACGGGTCCGCGCAACCAGACTGCCATGCAATCAATAATGATGAAAGACTGAAATGCTACCAAAATGATCAGGCTCCAGTTCCTCTTCTGTTTAAGCTTCAAGAAGAGAAATCAACTGATCGGATCCGCATAATATTCCTCTTAAAGAGATGATCAAATCACAAGTCGAAGTGCTGCCGAATTTGACATCCGGCTTTGATATTTAAACTTTGTCAATTTCCGTATTCTAGATAATTTATCTTAGAATCAAGGGACACCCGAGGATGTAAATGAACTCAGTATTAATAATACAATGATTGTTCTTAATGTATTTTATCTCTGTTATATTTGAATAAGATAATATCCCAAATCGAATGCATTTGTTTCTTGTTCGAAACAAGAGACAACTTCTTACCCCTATGCAACCTAGGTCTCCACTAAACCCATTGCATATGGGCCACAACGAGAACAAATATGGTGCATTTCACCAAGGTAGGTGTGCACTATGGAATGTTATTTCTCTTTGTAACATGCAATCCAAAACTTGATCAATCAAAAGAAAATTACAATCACGCCCCCTGGCCAGGAAAATGCCGACAACAACAACATATTCCACAATCGTATGCTACAACATTCGACAAGTATAGGTATATCAGAAACTCCAACAATTAATGCATTCATGGGGGATTATTCCCCCAAATCAAGCAGTTCCATAATTATAACAAGGAATTTGCCCCTCTTGTTTTACAAGGGGCATTCCACACTTAGGAGAGGATTCCTGCTCCCGTCTACCAGTCCACATCCATTCAATGACAATGGGACCAACCCTTGGTCTTGTAATGGTGTTCCCTTCCAATCAATCCAAGCAACAATCAGGGTCCATCTTAGGACCAACAACCAGTGGTGCTCATGCGAAGAGCACCAAATTCACCTAAAATTTCTACCAATCCAGGTTACAATCATGGTCCATCTTGGGACCAGTAACCAGTGATGCTCATGGGAAGAACACCAGAGCCACCCAATCCACCAACCAATTTAGGCTACAATTAGGGTTCATCCTGGGACCAACAACTAGTGGTGCTCATATGAAGAGCACAAGATCCACCTAACTTTTCCACCAATCCAGGTTACAACCAAGGTCCATCACGGGACCAGCAACCAGTGGTGCTCATAGGAAGAACACCAGAACACCAAATCCACCATCTTACATCAACACTCCTGTAGTCACACTGCAAGAAGGATAATTCTCCTCATTCAACAGGACACACGTGTTAGCTCCCATAAATCCAATTTAATCTGATCACCCACAACAACCTCTTATCTTGCAGGAGCCAACCCAGCGCCACAACCAGATCATCATAAAATGGTTTCCTTGCAGCACACATTTACACAACTGTAGCCTCCTCTGGTTCTTTGGGGAATGGTGGTACCAATCTATAGTAACAAAGCAGTCCCATGACACTACCCGGAGTGCTTAAAAGTAGGAAACATGAATCCCAATGGGCAGTGCATCCAGAGAGATATATGCAGAGGATCGTTCACAGGTATGGCTTCCAAAGCCAAGACTACTTTTGATCTCGCAACTCAGCTCAAAACTATTCAGGCTCAAATATATGTGTGGGAAGACCTTTGTACATCCCAGACACATCGAGAGATGTTTGTCAAAATACTCAACAATGCATATATCTCTCAGGATGCCCCACCCAAAACCATTGCACACATGATAGGTCAACTCCTCATCTCCAAGCCATCACCTTTTTTGACAATGAGTTCCCACCTGAAGGCCACAACCATCGGTGTTCCATAAACATAACCGTTGTTCATAAGGATTGTAGCATTTTGCTCATCCTAATTGACAACAGTTCTGAAATAGCCAAGCTATATGTCCTAGAGGGGGGGGGGGGGGGGGTGAATAGGACTATGCCAAATTAAAAATAAATACAGCGGAATATGAAATAAAGAATAGATAACAATCATAGAATAGGAATGGAAAGCAACATAAAATAGAGAAATAGAAACACAAATTGTTCTAAGGACAACCTTACACCAAAAACCAAAGTTTATGGTAGGACAACCTTATTTTTAGAATAAATAGAGAAACAGAAGCACAACGTAATAAAGAGATAGCAAAAATATAATGTTGTAACGTAAATCTAAATTATTACAACATTCCCCACTGTGCTTGAAATGTAAAATTTACAACATTCACATCCACACATACATTCCACAATTCTGAATGATAAAAGATAGGAAATATAAATCACACATCCACAACATAAAGAATTATAGTGGTTCGCCTGTGTGTTCACCAACTGTTAAACAACAGCCACACAGAATGCTACTCCACTCCTAATATCCTCGCACAGGGGATATTAGCATTCACTATCAAATAGGTTTTCACAGGTTCACCCAAAACCTTCACAATTGTGTCTTTTTCAAAGGGCTTACACAATTCAAAAACCCTCACTTCTGAGTTTTCTGGCTCTCCTCAGATAACCAACAACTTTGAGATTTTTCTGGCTTAACCTCAAACAAAACCGAACAATGTAAATTACACAAATTGTAAAATACCTGATTTTCTCCTTCCTTGTAGCAGCCCAGAAGAACCAAGTCTGAGTAGAGATTTGAATGTCAAAGTTCAATGTCCAATACTCACTTTATAATGGTTCTAGGTTCTAATAGATTTTAAATTAAAACAAAAGGGCTAGCTCTAATTGATTTTGATTCCAGAAAAAAGAAAACAACAATTCCTCTTTTTCAGATTAGATTGGAATGCAAGAAACAAAATCAATTAACAAATCTAAAGAAAGAGAATATTAAATATGCACACTTAGCTTATATGGAGCACCAACTTATCTCTCAGAAGACCGAATTAATTTAGCTTAAAGTTCATGTTTTATTCTGAGATCCGTGCTCTATTTATAGGTGAGCAAATCACACCTTCGACTGGTCTAAGGACCTCTACGACTGATCATAGAACCAACAGATATTTGAAAAATTCGAGCACGATAAGATTTGGCAGTTTTACAACTGGTTGTAGGTGGTCTACGACTAGTCGTGGGTCTCCTATGACTGGTCGTAGATTCACACGACTGGTCGAAGTAGGTCGATTTTCAGTACTGTACATTGAGTCGTATCTCTACGACAGATCGAAGATGCAGTCGACACTATTCCTACGACTGGTCGAACAGTCCCCGGGACTAGTCGAAGCCTAACAGAAAATATTCAATTTTTGTAACAAACTTATGACTGATTCAGGAATTTCTTAGACAGGTCGAAGCAGTGCTAGGACTAGTCGAACAAAGTTCAAGACTAGTCTTAGAAAAGACCAAACTCACTTATAGAAAACATATGAATTATGTATCCAAAATGACCTACTCTAAAGGTCAACCTAAGGTCAGTCATACCTCAATAGTGAAGTAAGGACATTGAAACTTTAGAGACGAGTGACCTTTGAAAGTAATGAAGTTTAAAGTCTTAATGGAGCTCAATCTTGAAAGCTTCTTGAGATCTTGAGGTAGAACTTGAATGCATCTTGAGATCTTGATAACAATCTCACTTTCTCGAGTCTTGACTTGTGAACAGTGATTGTTAATCGAAATTGATCTTAAGTAGAGCATTGTTCTTCATATATGCAAGCTTCATAGTAGTGTCTTTGGCACCATAAATTTGACAACACACAGGGCTATAAACTATGGCACTTACAATCTCCCCCTTTGTCGAATTAGTGACAAAACACACTTTCAAGATATGTTTCATAACATAAAATATCTGATTAAAGAATCATGCACCGATTATTATCAACCAGCATCCTGCAGACTTGTAAATCAATATTCAGTCCACCTCTGCACACCACTGCACATACTCCCCCTGAGTAACATACTCATAAAACATCATACAAAACAATGCTACTCCCTCCTCATGACAACATTCATATCCATATACATATCATATGCATATCCATAACATATCCATACTCCCCCTTTTTGTCACAATATGACAAAGGAAGCACAAGATAGATGGTTGAGGAGAAATAATCAATGAGAAATATGAGAGGTAACTAGTCAAGATATGAGAACATAGTATAAGTAGCACACATTAATCATAGACTGAGTTAAGTTAAAGAGAGTGACAAGCTCAAAACAAGTTAGGAGTAATAAAGTTATTACAAACCAGTAAACTTAAAAATACTAATCTGACCTAGATGAAGGAGCAAGAATGGAAGGATCAAGTTCATACATGCCTTTGTTTAAGGGCCTAAGATATTTGCGCATATATTTGAACTGTAAATCATGGGCAACAGACATGTTTTCCATTTTAGCATTTAGACCCTCAACTTTATCTTCCAATGCACTTAGACGTGCATCAAATGAAGAAGGCTCATAATCTGGATCATTTGTACAATCGAACTCAACCTCTTCAAAAATATCATCCATGTTAATATCATCAGGAGGAAGATCACCAACTTCTTCCTCATGTTCAGCTTCCGCACTGCCAACACCATCACCTTAGCCAGGAAGGTAATCCAGTTTCATCTTATTGATATTGGAATTGTTAAATATCAAATGATAGATAGGGGCCTCTCCAACTGGCATGTCGACAGACATATGTGTAGCCAACACTGTCATCAAATATCCAAAAGGAATGTCACTATGACCAGGATGGAGACGAAACTGAATGATGAAATGACAAATCAAGGATGGTAAACAAATGTTAACACCTCTAATAACGGAATAAAGAATACGAACCATGAAGGACGTCAATTCAGATTTGTTACCCGACCGAGGATACAAATTAGACACAAAGATTTTGTGAAGAATTCTGTATTTGGGTAACAAATACCTTAAGGGAAGGGCATTCCCTTTATGCGTCCATTGTACATCCAAATTGCATAAGTCCTTAGTCAGCATACATTTTTCAGTGACAGAGGGTTTATCATATAAAGTATGGATAGGAATACCCTCATCATTCACTGGAATATCCATAAGGGTTAAAATCAAATGTCGAACAACTTCAAATGGCCCTTCTCTTGTGGAGATAGAAAAAGTTAAAATTTTCAGAGAGAAAGCATACATACATGCAAACATGGATTGGGCAATGGACCAGTATGTAGGCCCACCCCAAAGCAATAAGTTATTCCAACCTACAGATTGGAGCATAGGAAAAATATCAAAAGGAGCAACATAATCAATATCAACTGGATGCTCAACAATAACATTACGCAATCGGATGTCCCGAACATAAGATGATCATCCTCAGGAGCCCTAAGATGACGCTTAGTGATAGGGGCTGACCTGGAAGAAGAAGACAGACCACGGGACGTAAATTTTCTTCCTTTAGAAGCCATATGCAACAAAGATTTCAAGAATATAGAGAGTTGCAAAGGATTGCGAAATGGGTTTTCTCAAATCAGATTTTTCAAAAGAAAATCCCCAAATCTCAACTAAATTCGAAATAGACAACTCCAAGAGAGAAATAGAAGCAATCTAGACACAAATCTACAAGTAAATGCAAATGGAGCACTAACCTTGAAGATTTTGAAAGATGGGTTTGACTAGTCGTGTGTCGGCTCGTTGGAGAGAGAAGTTGAAATGAAGAAGAAAATGTTTTCCCCAAATTTTAAGTGAATCCATGCAATTCACGACTGGTCGTGGATATACACGACTAGTCGTATCACGACTGGTCGTGGATACTCACGACTGGTCGAGTACAGGCTAAAAAATCTGATTTTTGCATATTTTTCAAGATTTGAAAACTAAACTAGCAAATATATACAATATGATACAAATAGGCATAATTAATCATTTTGAAATGCACATGCCGAGATCAAATTTCATTTTGTTAAACCTTCTTTTATCAAGCGGTTTAGTGAAAATATCAGCACGTCGATTCTTAGTAGGGATATATTCCAAAGATATAACTTTTTCTTCTACTAATTTCCGAATATAATGAAATCTAATGTCAATGTGCTTAGTACGAGAATGCTGAATTGGATTTTTCAAAATATTTATTGCATTGGAATTATCACAATATAATAATATAGAATCCTGTTTAATTCCATAATCACTTAGCATACGTTTCATCCAAACAAGCTATGTACACGCGTTACCAGTTGTGATATATTCAGCTTCAGCTGTTGAAAGTGATATAGAACTTTGTTTCTTGCTAAACCAAGAAACTAAACAGTTTTCAATATAAAAACAACCACCACTGGTTGATTTTTGATCATCAAGATTACCAGCCCAGTCAGCATCCAACTACCCAGCTAATTGAACACTAGTTTCATGAGGATACCAAAGACCGAGATTAACAGTACTTACGACATATCGTATAATCCGCTTGACAGCAGTCAAGTGCAACTCTTTAGGTTCAGATTGATATCTAGCGCAAATACCAATACTTAGAGCGATATCTGGTCTACTAGCAGTTAAATACAATAGACTACCAATCATACTCCGATATAATTTTGGATCCACATTTTTACCTACAGAATCTTTTGAGAGTTTCAATGTTGTACTCATAGGAGTATCAAAGTTCTTACCATTCTCAAATCCAAATCTCTTAATCAAATTCATAGCATATTTAGATTGAGAAATGAACATTCCATCAAGTTTTTATTTTACTTGCAACCCGAGGAAATAATTCAATTCCCCAACTAAGCTAATTTCAAACTGAGATTTCATCAAATTTGCAAACTCAATAGTCATGTCAGTACAGGTAGATCCATAAATGATATCATTAACATAGATTTGTACTAATAAGATGTGATCCTTATGTTTTTTAATAAACAGAGTTTTATCAACACATCCCATTTGAAAATTATGGCTTAATAGAAACTTTGTTAGTTTCTCGTACCATGCCCTAGGAGCTTGTTTTAAACCGTAAAGTGCATTTTTAAGACAATATACATGATCGGCATTTTTGGGGTCTTCAAAACCCATTGGTTGTTCAACATAAACTTCCTCATGCAGATCACCATTTAAAAATGCACTTTTCACATCCATTTGGTAAATCTTAAACTTTCTAAAACACGCAATGGATATAAAGAGTCTGTTTGATTCAAGACGTGTTACTGGTGCAAAGGTTTCATCATAGTCAATACCTTCAATTTGAGTGTAACCTTGTACCACTAGCCTAGCCTTATTTCTAATTATATTGCCAAGTTCGTAAGACTTATTTTTGAAAATCCATTTGGTTCCAATGATGTGTTTATCTTTAAGTCTAGGTACAAGATACCAAACATCATTTCTCACAAATTGGTTAACTTCTTCTTGCATCACAACAATCTAATTTTCATCAGCAAGAGCTTCTTTTACATTAAATGGTTCTATCTGAGATGTAAAACATACGTAATTGCATATATCCTCAAGTTGTCTACGGGTACGAACACCAGTGAGAGGGTTTCCAAGAATCTGTGTGGTTGGATGATCTTTAATAGTCCTCAATTCAGAATCAGTCTGATTAGATGAAATATCAGATTTATCAATTACTAGTACCTCATCATTATCTGAATTTAAGACTGATGTGTTTAAGTGATCATCAATGACCACGTTGATGGAATCTTGAATCACACCGGTCCTTTTTTTCAGAACCCTATAAGCTCGATTGTTTAAAGAATATCCTAAAAAGATCCCTTCATCACTCTTTGTATCAAACTTTCTCAGATTTTCACGATCTCGTAAAATATAGCACTTGCTGCCAAAAACTCGAAAGTATTTGACAGTAGGCTTTTTATCGAACCACATTTCATAAGCCGTTTTATTATTACCTTTACTAGTGTAAACCCGGTTAATAATATAGCAAGCTGTATTGACTGCTTTAGCCAAAAGATTCTTAGAGAGCTTCATACTATTCAACATGACATTGGCCATTTCTTAAAGCACTCTATTTTTCCTTTCAACTATACCATTTTGTTGTGGAGTTTTGGGCACTGAGAATTCATGTAATATTCCCTGGTCACTACAGAACTTCTCAAAACTGCTATTCTCAAATTCAGATCTATGATCATTACGAATCTTACAGACTTGAGAACCTTTTTCAGTTTGAATCCTTTTGAGAACCTTTTTCACTTCTTCAAGGGTTTCTGATTTGCCCCTTAAGAAGACAACCCATGTATATCTGGTAAAGTCATCTACTATTACCAAAATATATCTTTTACCACCTTGACTTTCCATCCTGGTAGGTCCTACTAGATCCATATGGAGAAGCTCGAGTGGTCTTGATGTGGTATTGGAATTCACCTTTTTGTGTGAGTTCCTTGTTTGTTTGCCAATCTAGCATTCACCACATATTTTATCTAATTTTTGTAGTTTGGGTAATCCTCTTATAAGTTCTCGTTTGCTCAATCTATATAGATTTCGATAGTGTACATGTCCAAGACGTTTGTGCCACAAATCAGACTCGTCTGTTTGGACCATGTAACATGATTAATTAGATGAGTTGGATTCGCTAACAATATAACAGTTTTCAGACGTTCTACGTCCAGTTAGTATTATTGAACCCTTGTTGTTTAGAATCTCACAACTTTGATTAGAAAACCGTACACTATGGTTATTGTCGCATATTTGAGATATGTTAAGCAAGTTATGTTTTAGACCTTCAACATATAAAACATTTTTAAACAAAGGAAGGTTAGAGTTTAACAGTACCTTGGCCCATAATCTTGCAGTTGCTGCCATCACCAAATGTGACTGAACCATCAGTCATGTCTTCGAGATTGTTGAATAAACCTTTATCACCAGTCATATGCCTTGAGCATCCACTGTCTAGGACCACTTTGAATGATTTGTAGCTTTGAAAGTGGTGTGAGCAACCAAGCAGCCAACTTTAGGAACCCATTTTAGAACTATTTTGGGTTTAGGAGTATAGTTGGTTTTCTTCTGACTGATGTTGTAAGAAAGACCTACTGAGTTAGATTTTAAGAGCTCCTTGAGTAAATCTACAATCTTTTCAGCAAGAGGGTTTTAGTTCGGATTTTTAAAGTTGACATGACTGCTTTTAGGTTTTTGAAAAGTTTTTGTATTTTTAAAAAACTTTGATAAGTACTTTTCCCTTTTGAGTTTGAGGATTCTCCTTTCATAAACTTGGGAGGAGTATACTTTTGATTAGGAGTTGTATTCTTATCATAGCCCAATTCGGATCGATCGTCACTTTTTCTTAATCCGGATAATAGTTTTTCTAACTTTGGATCTCCTTGGGCATACCTCCATGTATCCTTTAAACTCAGAAGAGAAGATACTTCATTTTTAAGTATCTCATTTTCAGATTTTAGATTTTCAATCAGCGAGGTTTTAAATTTTAAATCGCATTTTGATTTTTCAAAACAATCTGAAATTTGGGATTTTTCTAAAACAAGTGATTCAAAACATTCTTTGAGTTTAAAAAACTTTTCTTTTTGAAGTTTAAGTTTGACAGCAATTTTACAACTTTCCTTGTATAGGGCATTGTAAGCATCTTGAAAATCATCTTCATTTTCATAATCACTGTTCAAATTTTCTTCGCCAGTCGAATCATCATGATCTGAAAAAGTGAATTTGGCTAGAGTCATAAGGGTTTTAACTTTACTGCCCGACTCGGTTTCAGAAGAAGCTTTAGAATCAGATGATTCATCCCAAGTAGCCAACATACCCTTTTTTTTTGTTTTGTCCTTTTTAGGACATTTGTTTGCTAAGTGCCCATACTCTTGGCAGTTGTAACATTGACTATCTTTCAAAGACTTCCAACTTTTAGATCTAGGTTTAGATCTTTTCTTATCATTTGATTTTTGAAAATCTACCCTTTTCTTGCTTTTGAAAATCTTGTAAAATTTCTTCGCTAAAAGAGCCATATCGTCTTCAGAATTTTTTTAAATCTGAGTTTTCTTAAGAAATAACTTTAGAAGATTTAAGAGCAATGGATTTACTTTTAGGAGCTTTAAAGTTTAACTCATAGGTTTGTAAAGAACCAACTAGTTCTTCTACCCTCATATTATCCGTATCACGAAATTCCTGGATTGCGGTTACCTTAGAGTTAAACCGTTCAGGAAGTGAGTGTAGTATCTTTGCACACACTTTACTTTCTGGGATTTTATCGCCAAGACCCCACATTGAGTTTACAATGTCATTTAATCTTGTGTAAAAGTCCATAAACATTTCATTTTCCTCCATATGAATTTCTTCAAATTTAGTTGTGAGAAGTTGGACTTTAGATTTTTTGACAATTGTAGTACCCTCATGTGTCATTTCTAATATATCTCAGGCTTGCTTTGCAGTATCACAGGATATGATTCTTTTGAACTCATCCGGTGATAGTGCGCAAGTGATTGCATTTAGTGCTTTTGCATTGGCACTACTTTCATTTTTCTGAAGGGTGGTCCATGAGAAATATGGTGTTACTTTCATTGATTTTGAACCATCAATACCAGTCACTTCAGTGGTAGGTGGGTTCTATTCAGTCACTGTGGCTTGCCACACACTCTCATCCATTGATTTGAGGAAGATTCTCATCCTGGCTTTCCAATAGGCATAATTGGAGCCATCAAAGGGTGGAGGCCTAGTGACTGATAGGCTATCAAAATTTGACATCTTTTATATAGTTGAGATTGTTAGCTCAGGAATTAAATCCAAATAAAAGCAATAAGAGCGAGCTATTAGGCTTTGATACCACTTGAAATGGCCAAGCTATATGTCCTAGAGGGGGGGAGGGGGGGGTGGGGGGGTGAATAGGACTATGCCAAATTAAAAATAAATACAGCGGAATATGAAATAAAGAATAGATAGCAATCACAGAATAGGAATGGAAAGCAACCTAAAATAGAGAAATAGAAACACAAATTGTTCTAAGGACAACCTTACACCAAAAGCCAAAGTTTATGGTAGGACAACCTTATTTCTAGAACAAATAGAGAAACAGAAGCACAACGTAATAAAGAGATAGCAAAAATATAATGTTGTAATGTAAATCTAAATTATTACAACATTCCCCACTGTGCTTGAAATGTAAAATTTACAACATTCACATCCACACATACATTCCACAATTCTGAATGATAAAAGATATAGAAAATAAACAAACATTCAAATCACAAGACAAAGAATTATAGTGGTTCGCCTGTGTGTTCACCAACTGTTAAACAACAACCACACAGAATGCTACTCCACTCCTAATATCCTCACACAGGGGATATTAGCGTTCACTATCAAATAGGTTTTCACAAGTTCACCCAAAACCTTCACAATTGTGTCTTTTTTAAAGGGCTTACACAATTCAAAAACCCTCACTTTTGAGTTTTCTGGCTCTCCTCAGATAACCAACAACTTTGAGATTTTTCTGGCTTAACCTCAAACAAAACCGAACAATGTAAATTACACAAATTGTAAAATACCTGATTTTCTCCTTTCTTGTAGCAGCCCAGAAGAACCAAGTCGGAGTAGAGATTTGAATGTCAAAGTTCAATGTCCAATACTCACTTTATAATGGTTTTAGGTTCTAATAGATTTTAAATTAAAACAAAAGGGCTAGCTCTAATTGATTTTGATTCCAGAAAAAGGAAAACAACAATTCCTCTTTTTCAGATTAGATTGGAATGCAAGAAACAAAATCAATTAACAAATCTAAAGAAAGAGAATATTAAATATGCACACTTAGCTTATATGAAGCACCAACTTATCTCTCAGAAGACCGAATTAATTTAGCTTAAAGTTCATGTTTTATTCTGAGATTCATGCTCTATTTATAGGTGAGCAAATCACACCTTCGATTGGTCTAAGGACCTCTACGACTGATCATAGAACCAACAGATATTTGAAAAATTCGGGCGCGATAAGATTTGATAGTTTTACGACTGGTCGTAGGTGGTCTATGACTGGTCGTGGGTCTCCTACGACTGGTGTAGATTCACACGATTGGTAAAAGCAGGTCGATTTTCAGCGCTGTACATTGAGTCGTAGCTCTACAACAGGTCGAAGATGTAGTCGACACTGTTCCTACGACTGATCGAACAGTCCTCAGGACTAGTCGAAGCCTAACAGAAAATTTTTAATTTTTATAACAAACTTACGACTGATCCAGGAAATTCTTAGACAGGTCGAAGCAGTGCTAGGACTAGTCGAACAAAATCCAAGACTAGTCTTAGAACAGACCAAACTCACTTATAGAAAACATATGAATTATGTATCCAAAATGACCTACTCTAAAAGTCAACCTAAGGTCAGTCATACCTCAATAGTGAAGTAAGGACATTGAAACTTTAGAGACGAGTGACCTTTGAAAGTAATGGAGTTTGAAGTCTTGATGGAGCTCAATCTTGAAAGCTTCTTGAGATCTTGAGGTAGAACTTGAATGCATCTTGAGATCTTGATAACAATCTCACTTTCTCGAGTCTTGACTTGTGAACAGTGATTGTTAATCGAAATTGATCTTGAGTAGAGCATTGCTCTTCATATATGCAAGCTTCATAGTAGTGTCTTTGGCACCACAAATTTGACAACACACAGGGCTATAAACTATGGCACTTACAAGTTCAAGTCTCAATGTTTGCTCACTTAAGACTAGAGACAACCACTTTCAAACAATGTAACATAAATGTCAAAGCCTTTAATAACTCTTGAAGGAAGACTCAAGGAGAAATTGACCTAGAACTGCATATCGATCCGAACATGTCGACCATCTCTTTCCAAGTGCTAGACATCCCATCATCATTCGACATTCTCCTTAATAGACCATGGATACACAAGGTTGGTATTGTCCCTTCTACTGTGGGACCCCGTTCATTTGTAACTTGACTTAAGCACACCCATGTTCCAACTTGCACCATTGATAGAACATACATCGCACCATAGTGTACCTAGCAATCCCACTCAACTGATTTGCCTAGATGACCTTGAAACCCCTGTCATGTTGACCGCATCGTCCTTACGATTGTAACAGTGAAAATTGTGTGTCAATCTGACACTCCATTAGTGAGATATGACTCGTTGAATCCATAATCCAAATTGTGTATCTTTTAACTCAAACAACCTTTATTGTGTTAGGCCCATTGGACTTGGGGCCCATGTGAGCCTAGAGCTACTTTTTAGAATATGAAAATTATCAGAAGATAGGACAATCAATACATGACAAATAAAGAGTTAGCACATATGAAACAATGCACTATAAGATAAAAATGGGTTTTACCCCAAAATCCATCATCAGCCCTCTCCCCATGCCTTAGAAACTAATCATGGCCCATGTCCACCTCATCCTACATATGCATTCAATGCATGCCATATTTTGTACGACATTACTTCAAATAGCCAATTAAAACACTCCACTTCATTAGCCACCATGCATCACCTACAACCTACAATCCTTATTTACCAATGCATGCCTAGATTTCATCTATTTAGCCAATGCATGCTTAACACCATCCACCTCATTCATCCACTACCCATAGCATGCACCACCTTCCACATCACTTTTAGCACCAATTAGACCCTCTAAATTTATCACATCATCTTGCCACCTCAACTCCTCATTCTCTATAAAAGAGTAAGGGCTCTCTTACACTTATACTTTTGCTATACTTAGAAAATTTCTGAAATTGTGAAAGAGAGAGAGAGAGAGAGAGAGAGAGAGAGTGGGGCCAAGGTGTGGCCCACCATCAAACCTAGAGGGAGTGCAGCATTCATTATCATCCAGTCGTCCATCCATTTGAGGTGAGACTATGCCCCCTCCTTCAATCCTCCTTTTCCTCCTCTTTCTTTTTTCTTCTGTATTTTCTTGATGTATGTTAGGCCCATCGGTGTGGATCCCCTATGTGTATTTATGACTGGCCATGGTGGTCGGCAAGATGGCCCACATCGGTATGGTCCACTAGGATGAAGGTTATATCCACACCTTTCACATGTAATCCCATTTTCGTACCTGGATAGCAAATTGTATAAAATCAACCATATTAAGATCTAAAGTAAAACTTAGTGATAATATGTAGTATCTGTTAAGTAACTCTAGACCAAATTTTGTGGCTATCTGATGATCCAATCTCCCGTAGCATCAATTTTACCTAGCCATTATTGTCCAGCAAAGCAATGATGGTCTGAATTTACCAAAAATAGACCCATTTTTAAGTCCCTTTATTTAACTTAATAGATATATATATGATCCATTGAGTTCATAGTAAATCGAAGTAGCTTTTCAATGGTATATAATACACCTCGACCGGAGTGCGCATGTCTGAGATCTTGGCCTTGTATGAAAATGTATATGGAGGCTTGTTGTGGCCACACATTGTGTAGGCCATATCCGTGATTCCAACAGTCAAATCTATTTGAATTTTTTTTCTTAGTTTACTTGAGTTAGTTATTTATTATATGTACAGTTCCTGTGGTTAGATTCTTTATTGATAAATTTTAGAAAATTCTGGACTGACAGATACTTTTATAAGGGTAAATATTGAATTGTTGTGTATGGTCCAAAAGGATCCAAGACCCTATATGGCCGGAAACTTATATGTAGCCTAAATGTTGTATTCCCAAACCATCCGTTGGCTCAGATTTTTCAACAGAGAATCTGATCATAGAGATTTGATTAATACATTTCATGTACTGCATGATGTGTGTGTTTTTCATAACATTCATCCTCTTATTGTGGAGCCACTTGGGAGTGGACCACTTGTGATTTAAGTGTTTTATTAGTTCATCCAATCTAGACAGTCATGTGCATTGATGTGTGTGTCTTATATATGCTTTTACTAGCATGTGAGGCCCACTTGCCATTAGATCTACTTCCTTTCTTTTGCACTTTTTCTATTTGTTAAAATTTTTTATGAGTTCCTATCTGTATTGCAGATAGGCCTCTTTGACACCTCACGGTGGCCCCGTGCTAGCTCTATAGCAAAGGGTCCCATTAAGGGAGATGTTTATTTGACATGTATGAGTATTCGGATGTCCCACCACTTCATTAGGAATAGTCCCTAAGTGTTTGAGAAGTTGACCCAAATTTGGGAAAGATCTATTCCTGAAACTGCATATCTGATTTTCTAGGTTTTAAACCAACTTTATGCCTCTATGTTGGACCCCACGTACAATATAGGCATAAGGTACCACATGGAACTTCTATCCCATATCTATGGCTTGAGAAATAGTATTTTACTTGGGCCATAGAAGACCCCACATGACCAGGGAACGGATCTCAAAATGGGGTCAGGCATAGTTGTGCAAAAATTTATGCGCAGAAAATTGAAATACTTATGTTTGGCCTTATTCCAAAAATTATGTATGTGCATCCAACAGGTCCCACCTTATGGGTTTTGAAGTCCATATATAGTACTACCAAGGTCACCTGACATCACACATAAAGGTGTCCTCATGTGATCGTAGGATGTACTCAAAATTGGGCCAAAACTATTTCTACACTATTTCCTGCACAGTTTTTACAAGTACCCATGTTTGGGCCATCACCATAAATTGTATACACTCAACAAATGAGTTCCACCTTATGAGTTTTATAGCCCATACATAGAGCTAGCATATGGATATTTCCTTTTACCAGATGTGGTCTCCATATGATTATGAAATTGACCCAAAAATAGCCCAAAACTACTTTTTCACCAAAAATTTATTTGACATAAAATTCATGTGGGGCACATCAATGAGGTCCAGCACCTTCCCAAGCCATTTAATGTAGCATCTAAACCCTGAAAATGAACTCTCAGGTGCTTGTGGTCCCAAAACTATAGGTAGGCCATTTATTGTGGATCATCTTGTATGGGCCTTACCCTTCATCTAATGAGGCCCACCTGGCATGTTTTATAAATGGGTGTTATCTAACTTGTGAAATGTGTAGTGAATAGATCTTCCTGCCCATTTGTTGTCTTAAGATATAGGTGGCCTCGGGCCCATCTAAATGAGGCAACCCTAGGGACCAAGTGAGCCCAACATTAAGAGAAATCGTTGGGGAGTGAGAAGCCCACCATGACAACCTTCATTGAGCCCATTAGGCAGGCCCATTACCTAGTAGTCAATGTTCCTTGCACACTACCTTTGGTCAAGTGGACCACACTTAGCGATGCTTATTTTAAAATGCATAAACTGGATAATTGGGCTTTTTCTTGGTTTGCTTGTATATGTGGCTAGTGGGTCCAATATGATATATGATGTGAAAGTTATTAGTATGTTGCCCTTATGTTTGATATTGTGTATTGTTTCTAGTTGATGGTGGAATGTGTGGGGCCCACTTAGTTGTGAGGTTAGACACACAACATTGAAATCCTTGTGGTTGGAAGTTTATCCCTTCGAGTTGGCTTAGTGGTTCACCAAGTGGGACTCACGCTTGAGCTATAGGACCGCGTGCCTTGCACATAGTCCAAGGTTTCTGTGGGGTCACACCTTAGTGGGATGCACCTATTGATGGTTGAGAGGACGATAAATGCATGGTTACATGATGATGATAATGATGGTGAGTTGTTGGTTGAAACGATAGATATGATCTAATTGATGGTGATTATGGTGGGGGTTAATATCGATTATGGTGATAATTTAATGAATGGTGAATTGATATAATATGCATTGATGTTGGATAAGTAGTTGTTTCTGGTAGTTATGACATTTTCTTATGTTAATCAAGAAGTGGAAATGATCCACATGCTAATGATGATGATAGTATGTATAGATATTCGTAAGGATAACCACATGCATGATGATGAACAAACAACTAACACCTAAGGCATTTGTGATGATGGTGTTGGATGATGGCTTTGATAATGATAAGGGATCTAAATTCCTTAAAGATTGAAGAAACGATGCTTGATCTTGAGCTTGAATTTGAGACTTGATCTTGAGCTTTAACATAAGCCTAAACTTTAAGCTTAAAGATTGAAGAAATGATGCACTTAAGCTTGAGTAACTCAACTTGATGAACTTCAACTTGTTGTTTTAGTTGAACATGCGTACTTGTAGCTCATATAATGTCGATGTGGACAACACCATGCTCATCTTCGAATGAAGGTGAACTTCCCATCAATTTGAACTTGAAGGCGAACTTTCCATTTATCAAAACATGTTAACCATACTGAAGTATTTTGGCACAACAAAACTTGAGAACTCAGGGTGGTAGATTTACAACTTAGCACTTACAATCTCCCCCTTTGTCAAATTTGTGACAAAACCAACTTACAGAAGATTAACCTATTCTAATACACAGATTCACTCAGTTCAAAACAAAATCTAACAACCACAAACTCCCCCTCAATCAACTCCCCTTCAACTTAAGCTCAGTAGAGACCTGTATTAAGAGATACATATACATTTCCAAAAAAAAATTCCTTTCCACACAGTACATGCATATCCACATCTCTACATCTCATTTAAATAACCACATCATCATAAAATAAATTAAGATAAAACCAATCAAATACCCAATTTCTTCCTCTTTTTATCACAAAATGACAAAGGAAGAAAAGATATGTGAAATGTGGTAGCCAATAAGTGAAGAGAGTAAGAAAGAGTGTGAAAGTTAGCAAATTAAACCATAATAATAGGAGAATCAACATCAAACTAACTTAAATATGTCCAAAATTCAGAGTCACCAAGCAAAGCTAAATTGAGTATTACAAGCCCAACAAAAGTAAACAAACTAATCAGAACTAGATGAAGAGGGAGGTGGAATGGATGGATCAATCTAGTGTAATCCCTTATTTATGCATCTAAAATACTTATGCATATACTTCATTTGATTATCTCGAGAAATTTTCAGTCCATCCACCTTCTCTTCCAGTGAACGTAGGTGCTCATCAAAACCAGAAGGCTGAAAATCAAGATCAGCCTCAACATCATCAAATTCTAATTCATTAAAAATATCTTTCATATTGGCTTCAATTGGCAGTGCATCTTCCTCTCCAACTTCTTCTCTAACTTCTTCAGCATCCCTATCAGATTGACCAAGTGCTAATCTCAAATTTATTTTGTTAATATTTGAGTTGTTGAAAGGTAGATAAGAAGTAGGAGCTTCTCCAGGTGACATGGCCACAGAACAGTGTAAAAGAAGAGTGGTCATCAAATAAGCGAATGGAATATCACTATGCCCTGGATGAAGTCGAAATTGGATAATGAAATAGCATATTAACGAAGGAAGACATACCAGAATGCCAGATACAACAGAATGAAGAATACGCATCATGAAGGTAGTCAGTTCAGACTTGTTATCAGATCTAGGGTATACATTAGAAATAAAAATGCGATGTAATACGCTGTATCTGGGCAACATCTGATTGGCCCGGAGCACATTCCCAGAACTCCATTCTGATTCCATGTTGCATAAATTTCTGGTTAATAAATGTCTTTCCGACTCATTCAATTTTTCAGCCAAAGTTGGAATAAGAATTCCTTCATCATTCACTGGAATGTCCATCAACCCAGAATTTAAGTGATGATCTACTTTATATGAGCCTTCTCTAAACATGATATTGAAGGTTAGATCTTCAATAGAAACATCACTTATACACGCATACATTGCTTGCGCAATGGAGCGGTATGCCAGTCCGCCTCAATTTAGAATGTTATTACATCCTACAGCAACAAGGATGGAAATAATGTTGAATTTGAAAAGGCCAAGCTATATGTCCTAGAGGGGGGGTGAATAGGACAATGCCAAATAAAAACTTATAACAGCGGAATAATAAAGAAAATGATAGCCAAATTAAATAATAATGCAGGAAAGAAAAACAACCTCAAAATTCAGATCTTGAGAGGTTGATACAAACGTTATTCTAAGGACAACCTTACACCAAAAACAGAGTTTATGGTAGGACAACCTTATTTCTAGAAAGGTCTTTGTATCAAGTCTCAAATCGAAGAGGAATACAAAAACAAATATGAACTGAATTGAAATAACTTGTAATTAAAGATGTATTGTTCTAGGGACAGCCATACACCATAAAAATGGCAGGGCAACCTTGCTGGAACAACTTTCAAATGAAATTGCAAATCAAGCTTATAAAGGAATAGCACAAAGTAAATTCTAAGCTATTACAACATTCTCACAAAGCTTGAAATAATTACAACATTCACCACCATACATACATCCCACAAAAAGAATAAAAACAATTAAAAGAATAAATCAATCAACCACAACTCAAAGGATTTATAGTGGTTCGCCTGTGTGTTCACCAACTGTTATACAACAGCCACACAAAAAGCTACTCCACTCCTAATATCCTCACACAGGGGATATTAGCGTTCACTAAAGATAGGTTTTCCCAGGTTCACCCAAAACCCTTACAATTGTGTCTTTGTATGTGGGCTTACACAATTAAAAAAACCCCCACTTCTGAGTTTTCCTGGCTTTCCTCAGATAACCAATATAACAAGATTTTTCTGCAAATCTTGAAAGAAACCAAAATAATAGAAAGGAATTTACAATATGTAAAATACCTGAAAATCTCCTTCGTTGTAGCAGCCCGGTAGAACCAAATCAAAGTAGATGATTGAATGTCCAAGTTCAATGTCCAGTACTCGATTACAATGGTTCTAGTTCTAATAGATTTTAAATTAAACCAAATAGGGCTTGCCTTAATTGATTTTGATTCCAAAGAAAGGGAATAACAATTCCTCTTTTTAAATCGGATTGGAATAGCAAACAAAATCAATTAAAATAAAGCTAAGGAAAGAAGATATTAAATAAGCACACTTAGCTTAGATGGAGCGCAGAATTATCTCTCAGAAGTTCGACGAAGATTGGCTTGAATACTATAATTAAATCGATGATTTCTTCTGAGATTCGTGCACTATTTATAAGTGAAAAGATCAGGTCTTCGATTGGTCTAGAGTGCTCTACGACTAGTCGAAGCTCTAACAGATATTTGAAAAATCCGGCGGGATTTGCTTTGACCGTTCTACGATCGGTCGTAGCCCTCCTACGATCGTCGTAGGTCACCTACGATCGGTCGTAGGTTTCCTTCGATCGTCATAGGTCCTGCAAAGACCATGGACTTCGAGTCGTAGATTCTACGACGGGTCGAAGATGCAGAAACACTGCTCCTACGACGGTCGAACAGATTCCGGGACTAGTCGAAGGCTACGATTTTATCCGGAATTTGTAACAAACTTACGATCGATCCAGGAAATGTTTAGATTGGTCGAAGCAAGTCTAGGACTAGTCGAAGCAGACCTAAGACTGGTCGAAGAACAGACCAATCACATGTAAAATAACATTCGACTTATGTATCCGAAATGACCTACTTCTAAGGTCATCCTATGGTCAAACAAACCTCAATCATGAAGTATGGACATTGAAACAAGAGACCATGAAGAATGAGCCTTGAAGTCTTGATGTAGACTAAACCTTGAAGTAGCTCAATCATGAAAGTGGCTTGAGTTTCAGCTTGAGTCTTGAGTTCAGCTTGACTTTCAACTTGAGTCTTGAGTTCAGCTTGAGTCTTGCCTTGTACTTTCTTTTTCTTTTCAGCTTGAGTCTTGTGAGCAGTTCTTGTATTCAAGAGTCTTGTCTTGTGATCAGTTCTTTCATTCAAGATCTTGAGTCTTGTACTTGAGAGCGTTGCTTGATGTGAGCTAATGTTGATCCTTGAGAGAGCTTCACTTAAGCAGGTTATATAAAACATAACAGAGATTTTGTCATCACAAATTTGACAACAAACAGGGATATAAAGTATAACACTTACAGAATTGAACAAGATGGTTAGCATTGACGGTCCGCTCAACAATAATGTTACGAAGACGGATATCCCACACATATTCTGGATCCTATTCGGGTGGTCAAAGAGTACATAACGAAATGGAACAAGAAGAAGATGCTCGAGTAGGTTTCTTCTTCGGTCTACCTTCCATTGCAAGAGTAAACAAGAAAATGCAAGAAAGGATTTAAGGGTTTCAAACCCAACAGATTTTTAGGAAGAAAACCCAACAAAATAAGAGCAAGATTCAAGCAAGATGAGACCTAAAGAGCATAAATCCAAAAATAAATTGAAAATAAACCACTTGCAAGAATCGAAGGTGTGTTCGACGGGTCGGAGAAGGGCCAAGAGAAGAAGATGAAGATTTTGGAGAAAAAGTGATGTTTCACCCTAAAAAGGGTTTGGCTCACACACCACGACTGGTCGAGAACATGCTCGACCGGTTGTGCTACAACTGGTCAAGTAAGTGCTCGACCGGTGGTGAGAGTACAAAAATGCATATATTATTATATTTCCTCAAATTTTAAAATGAAATTTAAAAAAATACACAATAGTACAAGCATGTAATCATGAACATTTCAAGAAGAATTACACATACTAATATCCAATTTTAATTTGGAAAACCTGTTTCTATCAAGTGTTTTAGTGAATATGTCAGCAAGTTGGTTTTCAGTCTGCACATAGTCTAAAGAAATAATTTTCTCTTCCACTAATTCCCGATATAGTGATACCTAATGTCAATATATTTGGTACGGGAATGTTGGATAGGATTCTTAGAGATATTGATTGTGCTAGAGTTATTGCAATATAGAATCATTATGTCTTGCACAATCCCGAAATCGTTTAACATTCTTTTCATCCACACGAGCTAAGTGCAGGCATTTCCAGCTGCGATATATTCAACCTCGGCTATGGATAGGGATACGGAACTTTATTTCTTGTTATGCCAGGAAACTAAATAGTTCCCAACATAAAAGCAACCACCACTAGTGGATTTTCGATCGTCTACATTCCCAGCCCAATCAGCATCCGAGTATCCAGCTAATTGAACATTAGTATCAAGTGGATACCATAGACCTAAATTAACTGTACTTACGACATACCTAATAATCCTCTTGACAGCAATCAGGTGGGATTCCTTAGGTTCAAATTGATATCTAACACAGATTCCTACGCTAAATATAATATTAGGTCAACTCGCAGTTAAATATAACAGACTGCCAATCATACTGTGATACAACCTAGGATCTACGCTCTTACCTGTTGCATCTTTAGATAGCTTAAGAGTTGTACTCATAGGAGTATCAAAATGTTTACCACTTTCAAAACCAAACTTCTTAAACAAGTTTAGAGCATACTTGGTTTGAGAAATGAAAATACCATCTTTAAGTTGTTTTACTTGGAGACCTAAGAAGTAATTCAGTTCTCCAACCATGCTCATTTCGAACTTGGACTTCATCAACTCTGCAAACTCAGTAAACAGGTTAGAACATGTAGAGCCATAAATAATGTCATCAACATATATCTGCACTATAAGTATGTGTTCATTATATTTCTTAACAAATAAGGTTTTATCAACACTCTCCATAACAAAGTTATGACTAAGTAAAAACTTACTCAGCTTCTCATACCATACCCTGGGAGCTTGTTTTAAAACATAGAGTGTCTTTTTCAGGCTATAAACATGATCAGTGTGTTAGGGTCTTCAAAATCCTTTGGTTGTTCTACATAAACTTCCTCATGTAGATCATCGTTCAAGAAAGCACTCTTAACATCCATTTGATAAATTTTAAATTTTTTGAAACAAGCAATGGATATGAATAATCTGATGGATTCAAGATGAGCTACTAGGGCAAAGGTTTCATCATAATCGATCCCTTCTTTCTGTATGTACACTTGTACAACCAATCTAGCCTTGTTTCTTATAATATTCCCTAACTCATCAAACTTATTTTTAAAGATCCACTTCGTTCCAATGATATGTTTATCAGCCGGTCTAGGAACTAAATGCCACACATCATTTTGAATGAATTGATTCAGTTCATCTTGCATGGCTACAATCCAGTTTTCATCAGCAAGAGCCTCTTTTACATTAGCCGGCTCAATTTGGGAAGTAAAACACACATAATTGCATATGTTTTCTAATTGTTTTCGTGTACACACACCTGTGAGAGGGTTACCTAGTTTTTGATCAATAGGATGGTCTTTAACTGATCAAAGTTCAGTGTTGACTTGACTAGACGAAGAGTCAAGTTTATCTATAAAATTGACTTCGTCATCTTCTAAACTTGGAGGTGGTGTATTTAGGTGATCATCGATAACAACATTTATGGATTCCTGAATGACACAAGTCCTCTTATTGAGAACACAATATGCTCGACTGTTTAGAGCATACCCTAGGAAGATCCCTTCGTCACTTTTAGTGTCGAACTTCCCTAAATTTTGGCGATCACGCAAAATATAACAATTACTGCCAAAAACTCGAAAGTATTTAACTGTGGGCTTTTTATTAAACCACAGTTCATATGCTGCTTTATCTTTTGATTTTTTGATGTAAACACGATTAATTATATAACATGCAGTGTTCATAGCTTCAACCCAAATATTTTTAGGTAACTTCATGTTATTTAACATAACATTGGCCATTTCTTGAAGCACACGGTTTTTCCTTTCAACAACCTCATTTTTTTGAGGTGTCTTAGGTGCAGAAAATTCATGTGATATCCCATGATTGCTACAGAACTTCTCAAAATTGTTATTCTCAAACTCCGATCCATGGTCAATTCGAATTTTAGAGATATTCGTTTCCGTTTCAATTTGGATACACTTAAGTATCCTTTTCACTTCATAGAGAGTTTTAGACTTCTCTCTCATGAAAGCTACCCATGTATATACAGTAAAGTCATCCACAATTACCAGAAAGCATTTCTTTCCACCTTAACTCTCCATTCTTGTAGGTCCAATGAGATCCATGTGGAGAAGTTCAAGATGTTTAGATGTGGCGAAGGAGTTCACTTTCTTGTGACTACTCCTTGTTTGTTTCCTGATTTGACATTCGCCATAAATATTATCCATTTTCTTTAATTTGGGTAAACCTCTTATTAGATTGGCCTTGCTCAGTCTATATAGATTTCAGTAGTTTACATGTCCAAGGTGTTTGTGCCATAACTCGGTCTCATTGGTTTGGATCATGTAACAAGATAATTTAAACAAGCTAGAATCACTTACAATATAGCAATTTTCAGATGTTTTGTGACCATTCAATATCACACAACCTTTCTCATTAGAAATCTCACAACCTTGATTAGTGAATTTCACACTGTTTATTATCGCAAATTTGAGAAATATTTAAAATATTATGCTTAAGACCTTCTATGAATAAAACATTTTTAAAAGGAGGAAGATTAAAAAGTTGAACCATACCTTGGCCAATTATTCTGCAGTTGCTCCCATCACCAAATGTGACTGACTCGTCAGTCATTTCTTTGTACTTGGTGAACAAATCTCTGTCACCTGTCATGTGTCTAGAGCAACCACTGTCTAGGTACCACTTTGATTGACTCGAAGCCTTGAAAGTGATGTGGGTAACCAGACAAGTAACCTTTGGGACTCATTTCATCACCATTTTGGGTTTTGGAGCACTGTTGATTTTTCTACACTTGTAGTTATTATTAATTCTACCATTCAAGTTAGTTTTCAGAAGCTCCTTAAGTAAATCAACAATCTTCTCAACTAAGGGATTATAATTCTTATTTCTAAGATTGATATGGTTGATATTAGGTTTGGTAGGTTGAAAAGTTTTAGGATTTTTAAAACTGTTTTGATTCAAGCTTTTCCCTTTTGAGTTGGAGGACTCTCATTTGACAAACTTAGGAGTAGTAATCTTACATTTTAGAGGCATGTTTTTATCATAGCCCAGACCCGATCTATCTCCACATTTTCTTGATCCGGTTAGTAATTTTTCAAGTTTAGGGTCTCCCTGGGCATACCTCCAAGTATCCTTTGAACTCAAGAGAGAAGAGACTTCCATTTTTAATTTCTCATTTTCTGATTTTAGGTTTTCAAGTTGAGATGTTTTGAAATCTAAATCACATTTAGTTTTTTCAAAACAATCAGAAATATGCGATTTTTCTAAAACTAAGTTTTCAAAATCCTCTTTTAACTTTAAAAACTTTTCTTTTTGAAGTTTAAGCTTGACAAAAATCTTACAACTCTCCATGTATAGGGCATTGTAGGCATCCTGAAGATCGTCTTCATTTTCAAGGTCACTCCTCATATTTTCATATTCACATGTATCACAACTATCTGTGGAAGTGACTCTGGCTAGAGTCATTAGGGTCTTGACTTCACTTGTAGATTCGGGTTCTGAATCATCCGACTTAGAAGAAGCTTCAAAGGAGGACAATTCATCGCATGTGGCCAACATGCCTTTTTTCTTTGGCTTGTCCCTTTTAGGGCACTTATTTGCCAAAAGCCCATATTCATGGCAATTAAAGCATTGGCTGTCTTTTAGTGATTTCCAATTTTTAGTTCTACCCTTTTTCTTCTCAGAGGGGTTTTGAAAATCAACTCTCTTTTACTTTTAAAAATCTTATAAAACTTCTTGGCTAATAAGGCCATATCATCCTCTGAGTTTTCACAATCAAAATTATTACTATTATCATAAGAAATACATTTAGATGATTTAAGGGCTATTGACTTACCTTTAAGATCCTCAAAATTTAACTTGTAGGTTTGTAAAGAACCGACAAGCTCTTTCACCCTCATATTATCCGTGTCTCAAAGTTCCTGAATGGTTATCACCTTAGAATTGAACCTCTCAGGAAGTGAGCGCAGTATCTTTGCACAAACTTTACTTTCTGGGAAGATATCTCCAAGACCCCACATTGAGTTGACTATGTCATTCAGTTTAGTATAGAAGTCTATGAATGATTCACTTTCTTCCATACGTATTTCCTCAAACCTAGTGGTGAGGATTTGAAGTTTTGACTTTTTGACAATAGTCATACCCTCGTGTGTCATTTCTAAGATATCCCAGGCTTGTTTTGTAGTATCACAAGATATAATTCTTTTGAACTCATCTGGTGATAGTGCACAAGTGATTGCATTTAAAGCTTTGTCATTGGGACTGCTCTCATTTTTCTGAAGGGTGGACCGCATATAATAAGGTGTTTCTTTAACAGTCTTAGTTCCATCGGTGCCTAAAACTTCAGACATAGGTGGGTTCCATCTAGTCACTGTGGCTTGCCACATGCTTTCATCGATGGACCTCAAAAAGATCCTCATCCTAGCTTTTCAATAGGCATAATTGGAGCCATCAAATGGTGGTGGCCTAGTAATAGAAAGACTATCGAAATTTAACATATTAGGAGCTCGAGATCGCTTAGCTCAGGAAATTAATCTAATGGAACGAGCTATTAGGCTTTGATACCAATTGAAAAGGGCGAGCTCCAAGTCCTAGAGGGGGGTTGAATAGGACCGCTAAATAAAAATAAAATGCGAAAAGATAACACAGATAGCAGCAATCTAAAGCAACCTCAAATGCACAAGTATTGAGAGGTTCATACAAATGTTGTTCTAAGGACAACCTTACACCAAAAACCAATGGCTTATGGTAGGACAACCTGATTTCTAAAACATTTGTGAGTATCAAAAACTCAAACTGAAACAAAACTAAAAGAAATAAATCTAGCTATTACAACATTCACCACAAAAGCATAAAATAGATAACAACATTCACACACATAATCAAATACAATCATCCACCCAACTCCAAGAATTATAATGGTTCGTGTGTGTACATCAACTGTTCGAAAACAGCCACACAACTTCTCCAATCCCAATATCCACACCCACATGATATTGGCTTTCACTAAGAAAGAAGGTTTTCCAAGGTTCACCTTAAAACCTTTACAATTGTTTTTCAATGGGCTATTATAATTAAAAACCCCACACTGAGATTTTCCTAGTTGATCTTAGTTAAAACCACAAATAGAGATTTTCCTGGCTAAATCTCACAAACCAAAAATATAGAAAATTGAAATATAATACTTATCTGAAGAATGTCCTTCGATGTAGCGAGTAGAACTGCTTCTTTGTAGATGAAGATATTCAAAGTTCAATCTCATAAAAGAAGGGGTTCTACGTCTAAATGAATTTTAAATTAAATTTAACCTTAGGCTACTTGGATTCAATTTCTTGAATCTCACAAAGGATCAAATCAAAATTCCTTTTTAAATCAAATAGAATGGCATCAAGAGATCAAGAAATTAAATAAACTAAAAAGCTATTAAAATAAATTTTAAATACCTTACAATAGCTTCTCAATAGTGGGGACTTATCTCTCAGAGTGGTGGCTTAAATTGGATTGGAATGAATGATAAATTCTGAGAAATGTCCACTATTTATAGGCTGTAAATTGGTTTACTCGAATACTCCTAGGTTCGGCTCGACTAGTCCTAGCAGAACAAATTTTCAAATTTTCTGACACAATCGGATAAAACAGACTCTCGACTAGTCGAGTGAATAAAAATCGTGTTGCTAGAGTTCGAATCGAGTCACAGACGAACCAGTCTCCACGACCAGTCGAGTAGGGTACTCGATTGGTCGAGGACCTAATAAAAAATTCTAAAAATTTGAATTTAAATCAGGACTGGTCGAGAAAAACCCTGGACTGGTCAAGCCAGTGCCTGGACTAGTCGAACAAAGACTAGGACTAGTCAAAGTAAAGCCTAAATTAAGTACAATGACCCAAATTAAATCTACAATGATAATGACCTAATCCTAATGTCTTCCTAGGGTCATGTATACCTTAAATATGAGTATTGTAATTAAACCATCGGTCGCTTCGGCAGATAGGACACTTTAAAACACATGAAGCTTGACCTTGAATTCTTGAACTTTTCTCGAACTTGTGTCTTGAGACTTGAGCAAATGTACTTGAGCTTGTTCTTGTGACTTGAGCTTGAAGTAGTTTACTTGAGCTTTAACGTAAGCTTGAACTTTAAGCTTGAAGATTGAAGAAATGATGCACTTAAGCTTGATTACCTCGACTTGATGAACTTCAACTTGTTGTTGTAGTTGAAAATGCGTACTTATAGCACATATAATGTCGATGTAGACAACACCACACTCATCTTCAAATGAAGGTAAACTTTCCATCAATTTGAACTTGAAGGTGAACTTTCCATCTATTAAAACAAGTCAACCATACTGAATTGTTTTATCACAACAAAATTTGACAACTCAGGGTACTAGATTTACAACTTAGCACTTACACAACCAATGTGTGATGGATATGGCATGAAATGTGTAGCTTATACACAATGTGGATCTCATAAGACCATATTATTGATCGATGATTAAATCCTTAATCTTGTCTAGATACTTAATAATAGACCCTCAGGTCATACTATGTTTGGGCCCTTATGTTAGTCCATATTGTAGTATTTGGGCCCTCATGTTGGTCCTTATGTCTGGATGAAACTCCAAAAGAATTGGGGTATGTATATGCCTTTGTGATTTTGCATTTGGTTATATGGGCTTTCATGGTGACGTATTTCAAAAGTGGATATTTTGTATGGTGGCCACGTGATGGCTGGTTGGGAGAGATGGTTTGCATTGAGGCCTTGAGATGACCAAGTTGTTAATATTATTGAAAATATTTCTAGAAGGATGCGTCATGGCCACCTCGGGCATAGATCCCATGATTAGAGACGCCTATCCTCCAATGACCCACTAAGATTGGCCAATTGGGTCCTCTTCCATCATGTATCGAATGGGGGTGAGCACAGTTGGATATGGGTAAGAATCCTTTCACTACCGGGACCACGAAGGGAAGAGGTGTAACGAGCCTACCAACCACCATATGTAGGATCAAGGGCATTGTATTCAGACTGCTGAGGCCGAGTAGGGTGAATTAAATCAAGGTCCCCCATTATTAAGCCAATGGCTAGATGGGTACAGATTGAGGTGGCTAAGACTTTATTTTTTTGAAATGCGTCCCACACTTATGTGGAGATGTGGTATTACACTTATGTGGTGTGTTATGATTCTTGTGGATATGTACTACGATGTTGGAGGTATGCCATTTAAGATGAGGGATGTTTAGCATTTAAATCATGCATCCACTCATACATGATTTCACTCAAGTTAGTGTAATGCCCTGAAATTCGGGGGTTGAGCATAACTCAGCTCCCGAGTTTCAAAACATCACTTATGCAACATATTTAATGATGGATGTATGTTGTCTGTAAGAGTACATAAAACATGGAATAGATCACATGGAATAGATTACGCCAAACTGTAAACATAATTCAGGGATAAGTGAAAGACGCAAGCGGAAGACTTAAAGAAACATATGTGTACGTGTGCAAGTCCCTGAAATACGTATACATACCAGGTCAAATTATAAGTGTTGCTATCAAAAATACAAGCATTAAATGACATTATCTATTCCCAAAAGAAAATCCAGAATTCCCCCGCATCAGGACATGGCTCACAAGAACCCGCCTGAGAATTGCATAAAAGAAAATGCGGCCTCATCATCCTCGAACTCCTGCTCTGCCTCAGGGGTCGCATCAATATCTACATCTAAGACAAAGTCTGGTTGGTGTTTAAACACCGTCCCAGAACGTGGGAATGAGTGATCAACTTAGTGGAACAATAAAGCAAAGGCTAACATGTTATCAATTCAATCAAGCAGTAATGATAAAGCAGAACAATCAAACATGTCCTAATTACTCTTGTTAGTGCAAGGATGTATGTAGAATGATGCATGCCCTCGCCTGTACACCCTCAGCGTCTTCATCTTACGTTACGCATGACAAACGTCCTCAAGTGCTCCACCTCTTCCAGGCATATGCAATGCGGTGTGTGAACATGATTACCAAGTTGTTATTAGTCCTTTTCATACAACCGGATTGGGAAGCTAAGGTACCTTCCTTATATCAATTTCCACACAGTGATCCATTCTAAGGTCGTCAGTCCTAGGCCATCTCATACGATCATATGGTTTTAAGTGGCTGCAAAGGGCTCGTCACCAATCAATACACACCTATCATACCTTCATTACTACTCTAAGGCTCGTCGCCCTAATGCAGTATCCAGGTATGCTCGAGGTCACTACAAAGGGATCGTCACCAATCAATGTAGGCCGACAGCACGAATATAGTGTCCCATACCACCATAATCGGCTCACGAGTTTGGTTACTCACTGGTCACTACGGGGAGGCTCGTCACCCCAGCGTAGGTCGATAGCTCGACCACGGTGCACATACCACCATGTCCGGCTCATGAGTCTTAGCGGATCAGGGTATAATGGTTAACGGGATTTCATCGGTAAGTTTGGTACCCTAGATTCAAGCAATAACATCCATACATGGTGGACATACATTGGACAATCGGGTTACTTGACGAACTTGACTAGCATGAGCGCACGTTGGGTTGAACGAGATAGAGTGCACAAACACTCCGTGTGGCCAAACCACTGCCGACAACTCTAATACGACTCGAGTTCGTCAAATTACGTCCTTCATGGCGAAAGCAACCTCAGCCCCAAACTCAAGGCCGATTATCGATTTCCTGAACTATTCCATAGTCCCGAACACATTCCACTACAACAGATATTCATATCAACAATTTAGAATAGTAATGGAACAGCAATTCAAATCATGTAGTACGTGAGCATTTGAAGAATATCAACTTAACATGGATTTACACATAAATAATGCTTGAAGTTAAACAACAAAGAATGTGACTTACATATAGGCAATCATACACATCAATAGGAGAGTTGAGAATCTCTTCTCAATGCCCGCAAATAAGATAATAAATTACACTTTAGACCAATCAGACATTTCTACAAACACTTAGACTACATAGTGCAACATACATGACGTATGTTGGAAAACACACATTTGGACAATTCCTTTTGCCAAGGAGTTGACACACATACATTTAGCACAAGTACATGACAAATAATAATGGCAAACACATGTTCATATTTTATACGTATACGGTACTTTCTACATATACATAGAATACACAAATCTCAATATAACACATACATATCAGGAACACAAAATAAACATAGCATTTGGCATGGGAAATTGCACCCACAACAAGAATAAACCATTATCTAACATTGAAAGCCTTGAAAACCATAACCTATACGAATATAGTCCGCACCTTAAACCAGAAATAGCGCACCGAACTGATTCAGACGATATGTCTTCGTCAACGGCGACTAGATAACCTAAGGCAAGAATAGAAATGAGCTACAACAACACATAGACTATTCTAAGCTCTAAAACATATTAGGGTTAGGTTAACTTACCCAAGGATGAACTTAGAATCGCCGAAATAACAATTCAAAAGTGATGGTTTAAGGATGTAGAGTAACAGGAAAGAATCTCCAACGATTCACTAACTTCTCTCTCACTTTCTCTCTCTTTTCCTCTCTCTTTCTTAGCTAGGGTTAGAAAATTCGTATGGAAAAGAGAGTGAGGGTTTTAAGGTCTTTATATAGGCCTAACGTTGATGAAAATAGCCCCAGGGCCAAGGTATACTTAGGTTATAACCAAATCAGGCCTCTCTCGATCCAACGAAGCACTTTTGGTGGTCCTTTTTTCACGTGCGGTCGGACTTAAGCTCACTGACCATGGATCTAGGTCAGGCTGAGTTTTCGTACCGATCAGATTTACAGATCAGCCGTGGCGGACCACACTCAATTCAACGGTCACCGAAACTCGATCAGGTCCACAAGCACTATGACATGCCTGGGCCATCTTCTTGATCCGAGGGTGAAATTGGGTCAGAATCCAATGGTCAGATTGCTTAAAATCGTCGCGCAAGCGACACGACTCAGATTTCATAAAATCAAATTTAATTTCTCACCGTTCTCACACTCTTTACTCCGGACTCAATCAAATCGACCCAGTTCATCATCTGGACTTGATTTTTGAGGTGATGGTCAAGTCCAACATGGTGACCATAACTGTCTAAGATCATCGCTATCGGACTTTCGACGCGCGATCCAAGTCTGATCCAGAACTTTCAAAAATTCCCAAGAGCAACTGGATTTTGTGTTGAATCCCAGATTTCAGAGTAACATAGCGCTAACTATTCTACAGGTTTTGAGTCCTGCAGATCAAATTCAAAGTGATTGATGCTAATTTCACAAGCAATCGAGTTTAGCACTAATTAACCCACAAATAGCTTCTAAGGAAAATAGAGGTAGTACTCGGGTCTTGGCACGAAATTTTCCAGGTCATTACAGTTGGTGAGTACGTAACTAAACCATTATGTGCTCACTTGCATAGGTAAGATTTTGGTTCGGTATGGGACTAACATGAGATCAAGAGTTTACCATTTTCAGTCTATCTATCCAAATCAGGTATGGGACTGGTTTGGATAGAAGTCCGTTGTGATGGACCCCATGACTTACGAAACTGCGTACTACCATCCTGACTATACTACATGTCAGTTTTGACATTCCTTTTCTATAACATGCCTTCTAGTATAATATAGAATTTAATTATCTTGTACATGATTATTGGTCACTCTCATGATTCATGGTTACTCATTTGAGTAGTATGCCTAACATTGATGGCATGTTCATGATAACCTATCTAACTATAACAACATACTTGATTGATAACTTACTCACCTATGATAACATGCCTTTGGTTGTTTTCGATGTCTTTATGAGAGCACCCTGATAAGACGTGTTTTACTCCCAGCAGGCCATAGATTTACGAGTTGTGGTTTGCTATAAAAATAATTTACACTTTTTTTAGGATGCATTGGTAACACGGTGCGGCAGGAGCTGTTGAGCTTGATATTGTTCCCTTCATTGTTGTTGAGATGATTGTACTTCTGTATGTATAATATGAAATAATGTATATGGTTATTTTGGGCGACTGTCATTGGAAGGATAGGTCTATCTCTTGGTTGTATGCGTTGATACCATGTATATGATGTGTAACTACCAAATTAGATTAACCATTTTAAAAAAAAAAATCCTCTGCCATGAGCCAAGTTTGGTGTTCGGAAAGTTCCCTAACAGTTCACCAAGTTTGGTAAGTGGTGAGGAAGTTGCTCCGATCCGAGTTTAGGACTTGGGAAGTAGTAGTGCCAGGGATCAGAATTTGGGGTGTAACATCTACCCTCCATTAAAGACTCAAATATATCTTCAGCGATAATGTAATGTAAATCATGACATATCTCAAGCAACTCTATCCCATCGGGTTAGCCTATTGGGAGATCATGGCATTTTGGTCATTAATGTTTGGGCTCTAGAGAGAAACAATCCATGTTAAAGTTTCCTATTCAAGGCAATGGACCATGTATCAATAGCATGTTCTCTCGAACCTAGCCCCGCCTTTTTCTCGTTGAATGTGAAATTAAGAACTATCAATGCGAGTACCAAGACATTGCCAAAGTGATAGAGGTACAAAGAAGGATAGTAAAGGCAGGACTAGTATATGAATCTCTCCCCAAGGACAAAACAACTATCTTAGAGCGTAAAAGAAAAGGAAAGGGTCTGCAAGAGGGTCACCATCTTCCCTTCACTCTAGTCCAGTTCACAAGTATTGGAATCCTCCATCCGGACATTCATCCAGATTACACCCAGCCAAACCACAACCACACTCTCACTTGAAAAGGAGAGCTTAACCAGTCCTAGAGGGGGGGTGAATAGGACTATCCCAAATTTAAAATAAATTAAAAAAACTAAAGCACAGAAATAATAAATAAATCAAAGGTCTCAATTGCACTAGTATTAAAACTTTGATTTAACTAGTTCGTAAGACAACCTTCACCCAAATAAGTTTAGGCAGGACAACCTTATTTTACGAAACTTGTAAGAATCAAAATTCCAAAACAAGCAAGAGTAAATAAAAGCTTAAAAAACTATTACAAGCATTCACCACTTTAACTTAAAGAGATTACAACCATTTACCACATAAACAAAAAGGCATTCACTGCACAACCAAGAATCATAGCGGTTCGGTATGTCAACAACTGCTCTGAAATAGTCACACCTACTCCACTCCCAATAATCACTATCCATGTGATATTGGCTTTCACTATAAATAAGGTTTTCATAGGGTCACCTTAAAACTTGATACAGTTGTGATTTTAAAGGGCTATCACAAAAAATAAATAAATAAAAACATTCACTAAGATTTTCTGGCTATCTCAGGAAAACCAACAAATGAGATTTTCTGGCTATCTCAAAGAAACCAAAATACAAAAGAATAATATACTTATCTTCACCTTTGAAGGCGTATCTATCGATGTAGCCGTAGAACCACTTCTCTTAAATGTAAATTGTTCAATGTTCAGTCATATAGACAAGGGTTCAAGGTTCTAGATTGATTTTAAATAGATTCAAACCAATGGCTACTTGTTTGAATTTCAGATCTCAAAAGAAGAGTATTTAGTCTCTTTATAAAATGAAATTGACAAATTAGAAGATCAAGGAATTAAACAAAAAACTATGAAAAATATTTAATAAATACGGTGCAATAGCTTAAGCATAATAGGGGCTTTCTCTCTCTCTTGATGAAGATTTGATGTACTTGAATTGTATTTTCGGATTGAGAGAAAGCCTCAATTTATAGGTAAAAAAGTTGTTGCTTCGACTCGTCTAAGAACCGGAATTCGTTCTAACAAATTTTCAAATTTAAGCATGATAAGATTAAATAGATTTTTGACTTATCGAAGGCCCTGCTCGACTGGTCGAAGGCCCTGTTCGACTGGTCAAGGGTGCCAGAAATCTGAACTGATTTAGTCACTGGACTTCGAGTCGAGCATCCCTCGACTGGTCGAAGGCCCACCTTCGACTAGTCGAGCAGCTTTCTCGACTGGTTGAAGGTGTAACAAAATTTCCGTTTTGCTTCGATTGGAACTAGGATTAGTCGAAAATTTCTTAGACTAGTCGAGCCATAACTTAGACTATTCGAACCTTAGCCAACTCTAAGCATAAAAACCCACTTAAATTAGATTTTGAAAGTACTTAAACCTAAGGTCTTTCTAGGGTTTATTGTACCTGAAATAACTGAACTTTGAAGTATATTGAATACTTGAACTTCATGGAACTTGTTCTTCTACTTGATTCTTCAAATAGAGCTTGAATTTGTAGATGAAGCTTGATCTTCTATTAGAACTTTAGTAAAACTTAAACTTTTGATCTTCTACTTGACTTGAACTTTTGTAGCGTCTTAAACTTTCCATCTTGATCCACATTAGAAGTCCACTTCATAAGTTGTTTTGTCTAACTGAAATTTGACAAACAAGGTGTGCTTTATACACGATAGCACTTACATCACTCATCCAAGTCATAACCAGGATCTCGATCTATCAAATTCCATCTAGCCAAATCAGGGTCATACCCCTATTTCCTCACTGCACACAAGGGGACAAGGGGTAGGAATTACCTCATATCAATTAGACGTTTGTCATGGTCCCACCATAGCTGCAGAAACTAGAGGAACATTACGACATTGGGAATGAAGAAGAGGATGTTCCATTTGACACAGATTCAGACCCAATCCTCATTTCATCATGACAATTAAGCACGATGGAGATGATCCGCCTACTACATTCCTAAGCCCTGTCTCTTAAGGGGAGAGAGTACGAGTGTAAGGCCCATAACCTAGTCTGTACCATTCCTTAGGATCCCGTAGTCCTCCCGGTCGAATTTTGGCAACCTGCGACTTGTAGCCGGCATTTACGTGTGACCCTAAGTCACATCCCGTATATCTGAGTTGACTCGACCCGAGACTTCTACCCTAGCGACTGTGTCGTCGCTGCGTCTCACGCGCCAATGCGATACCCAGGCCAGGAGTTGTGAGCCCACATTTATTTCGAGGAAAACGGCGTCTGTTGTGAATTTCAAGAGAATCCCTACCCAAACATCGTATCAATCAATCAAAGTACAACCTATACCTAGCCCATCCCTCTCGCACCAATAAGGCATGGCAACCCATACCTCTCTCATCCAAAGTCAACTCTCTCTCTCCACCCATCCCTTCCTTACACCCATCACTCCACCTCTCTCTTACAACACCATCTCCTGTCTCTCATTTCTCTCTACCATTTTCCAAACAACCAAGAGAGAGTGGACGTCCAAGCTTCCCAAAGAGAGCCTAGTGTGTGGCCCACTTCCTACCCTAAAACTCCCATCTCCACCCTTCATCTTCATCATCCACCATCAAAGGGAAAGCATAGGAGTTAAGGAGTCCAAGGATCTAAAGAAGAAGGCAATCAGTAGGTGATTTTAGGATATCCACCGTTGATTTTCATTTGAAGGCCCACTTATGATGGGACCCATTTTGATGTATGTGTTATAAACAAAGAGGGGCCCATAGTGGCTGGGTCCCTCCATCTCACCGCTCTCTCTCTCTCTCTCTCTCTCTCTCTCTCTCTCTCTCTCTCTCTCTCTCTCTTTCTCTCTCTCCTTTTCTTTTGATGATGATGATGATATATGTGTGTGGCCCACCCGATGTGATCACAATCGGGACTGTCCAGATTTTCTAGACATCTAGCAAATGGAATCCACTTTCTTCCTATTTTCAGGCCAGCTCGGATGATGGGTCCCACCCGTGTGGACCCACCTATGATGCATGTGTTTCACCCAACCCATCCACCGTCCACTTACTGGACAGTGGGACCCACCATGTTGTACATGTGAAATCCATACCGTTCAGGCCATGAGGCCACGTGATGTATGTGTTTTATCCACATTGGTCATCAGTCGTGGGGCCCGCCTTGATGGCATGTGGTGTCCATGTGTGTGGACCCACCTAATCTGCACCGTCCATCTGTTGGGCTGAGCAGCATATAGTTGCTGCAATTGACGTCAGCAAGCTCTGTGGGCTACCATGATGTATGTGTTTTATACATGCCATCCATCTGTTTTGGACGTGGGCCCATCCCACACGTGTGGCACGTGTGGGGGTGGGACCCACCTTGATGTACGTATTTTATATCCAAACCATCCATCCGTTTGGGGACGTGGACCCCACCACATGATGTATTTGTTCTCCAAGCCATCCATCTGGATAGTGCTACCGTGAGAGACCAGCCATGATGTATCTGTACATTCATGTTGTCCATCCATTTGATGGGTGGGGTCCACCTTGAGATATGTATTCCAACCACATCGTCTATATTGCTAGACGAGTGGGGCTCACCTTGTAACATGTGTTATATATCTGCATCGTCCGTCCAGACGGGCTGGATGTGGGACCCACCATGTTATACATGTTTGATCCAAGCCATCCGTGGGACGTGGGCCACCGCGATATATGTGTTGTACATTTACACCGTCCAAGGCAGCAGCCCACCCTGATGAATGCGTTGTTTATCCAGGCTACCCATCCATTTTTCATGGATTTTGGGCTGCCCCATTAGGCCCATTTTATGGTGCAACTGGCCCACCTTTATGTATGTATTGTAGGCACCCTGTCCATTTTTTTTAGACCTTTGGGCTGACCTATCAGGCCCACCTTGTTGTGTACATTAAGCATGTTGTCCACTTATTTTATGGACTATATGGGCTGCCCCATTAAGCCCACTATGATGTATGTGATTCACTCACTATCCATCCCTTGTGCCTAGTCCATGGGCCCTTGAGTGAGGCCCAATGGGATGTATTTGCGGCCCATAAAATGAGGCGCGATGTGATGTATATGAGGCCCATGAGTGAGGCCCAGATGGTGAGGCCCAATGTGATGTATGAGAGGCCCATGGACGTGGCCCATTGTGATGTATTTGAGGCCCATGGGACATGGCCCATTGTGATATATTTGAGGCCCATGGGATGTGGCCCAATGCGATGTATATGAGGCCCTTGTATGAGGCCCATGTGATGCATGTGAGGCCCATGAGTGAGGCCCAATGTGATGTATGTGAGGCCCTTGTGTGAGGCCCAAAGCAATGTATATGAGGAGCGATGTGATGTGTGATTCCACCATGATGTATGTAATGATGTTCATGATGGGTCATGCCTTGGGAGCAATGATGGTTTGATGTCCACATTATAAGAGCAATGATGGTTAAATGTTCACATTGTAACTCTCCTTAGGACCCATTGTTAGGCTCATTCTCACCTCCCCTTAGTGGGCTAACCCAAACCATTGGGCCCTCATGATCGTTAGGCCCATTCTTGATATGAGTAGGCCGTCTAGGCCCAACCTCGCTATGAGGAGAGTACATCATCATCATATAACATACTTAGTATAGTTTCATGATCCATGCCCATGCGCATCATATGTATGCTTGATATGAGGAGTGATTGATCATAGCACATGCCATTGGGTGGATTATTATGGGACTCCCTGATAGGAGGAGTTGCCCACATGAGCGCGCGGTACGCGCAGGATTGCTGCATGACTGGATAGTATGATTCATGCATCTCACATTTGTGTGATATGATTTCTGTATGCCCTAGCGACATCAGGGTCATAGCCTCCAGAAGCATATCATGGATGGCAGGATTAGACACCAGAAATATTGTTACTAGCATCGAGGCGTCATAGATGTCCCTGGGTGAAAATTCCTAAACCCGATGGTACCAGAGGATGACTCCAACGTCGAGATCGAGTGATACATGAGCACATGAGGGCCGTATACTAGTAGGCTGCGTCTCCCACTGTATCATGGTCGGTTGGAAGGGGGTGTGGCCTTATCCGCCGGAGGGTAGGGGCAATGCTAGGCTGAGTCTGACCAGCTCGTACATGGGTCCACTATCGACGGGCTAGGCTGATATTGGTAGGCAAATAATGAGGTCTCTTCCACTTGCATGGTTGCGCGTCCAGTGGGCGGCGATCTGGTGTAGAGTGTACTAGACCCCAGTGATTATGCAAAGAAAACTGTACCGATATATGGTGCAGATTGGTATGCTTGAGCTGCATCTTACTCATGACATTGGTTATGTAGGCCTTGCATTATATGGCCTTAGTATAGCCAATAGCATTCATGCCTTGCATCGTATAACTTTGGTACGGCTGATCACATTCATGGACTTACTAACATGTTTCTGCATTACTCTGATATTGCAAACTTGCATTGCTACCTTACGCACACACTTTCACCACCCTTTAAGCTTTCTATAAGCTTATGCATGATAGATGCGTGCAGGTGATGCCAGGGCGCAGTCGTAGCTGAGCAGCAGCATTGAGATTGGAGCATTCAGCTGTCTTTTGGAGCTTCTGTTATTGATATTGTATTTCCCTTTTACATTGTACTCAAGTTTTGATCATAGTGGATTTTTGTGATAGTGTCCTCGTTATTGTTCGTGGGTTATGCTTATAGTTATGCTTATTATGAATCAAATTCATGTTCAAAATCCTCCTTGTAGGATCCCAGGATCGAAACCTGGTATATGGGTGCTAAGAATGGGGTACTATAGAGGCTATCGATGCCAGATTCGGCGATCGGGAATTTTGTGAGCCCGGTTTCCTAGTTTGGGGCGTGACAACGAGGCCCAACTTGGTTTATAATTCCCCCGACCACCAGGTCAGCCAGCCAAACGCTAACACTACCAGCTAAAAAAAATGTCTATATAGATAGGAATGTGCACCCCAAGCCGAATCAAGTTAGCCCTTGGTTCAAGGCACTATCTCATTCGGGGACAAACATTTCTAAAATCTCCCAAAAAAATAAAAAAGTCCTAATATCCTAAAAACAATTAAAAAATACCCCAAAATTCAAAAAACATCCATGCATTATTCTAAAAAAGCAAAAAAAAAAAAAAAAATCTCAAATACCATGCATAGCACAAAGACAGACCAGTTCCTTTGACCTAGATAAATTCGAGGTTGACATCTATGATTTCACCACAAAACTCCACTTTGAACTTATAGGTTAAGAAATGGTTAAGGATAATGTAAATGATGATCTGACTTTCGAGCTTGAGGATCTCCTCGAAAGTTCGATTTAAAAGCCAATATTGTACCTAACGACTTTAAGGTGGTAAATCTCGACACCACCAAGACTCCTCAGGAAGCATGCATTGGAAAGAATCTTTGCCTGCAAGACAAATAAAGAATGATCAATTTCTAAAAACCACGACTGTCAAATTTTGCCTTGTTATACGAGAATATGCCCAGGATTAATTAAAATCTGGTTATGCATTATCTACCCACCATGCCAGAAATTAAGCCGGTTAAGCAAAAGCTATGAAGAATCTGACCAGAGTGGATCCTGAAAGTATGTGAAGAGGTTATCAAGCAATACAATGCAGGATTCTTGGAATGTCTAACTATCTAGAATGGCTAGCCAACATCATCCCAATTTTCAAGAAAGACAGTGAGGTTTGGATGTTCATCGATTTCCGAGACCTTAACAAAGTTATCCTAAAGGATGATTTTCCACTACGTCACATCAATACTCTGATCGACAACATTGAAGGACACAAGATTTTTCCTTCATGGACGGGTTTTCTGGCTACAATCAAATCAAAATCATCGTAGAAGACCATGAAAAAACATCATTCATCACACCATGAGGGACTTTTTGCTGCCGGGTTATGCCTTTCGGATTGAAAAATGTCGGCTCCACATATCAACAAGCCATGACAACATTGTTCCTTGATATGATTAAAAAAAAAAAAAAAAAAGAGCTTGCGGTCTATATGGATGGCATGATTATAAAATCTCACTGCATCAAGGGGCATTTCAAACATCTCAAATGACTATTCAACCGTCTTAACAAATTTAAGCTACGTATCAATCCCCATAAGTGTAACACCCTAGATTTTTGGCAGTTGGGAATTGGATGTCCATGGACAGTACCTTTGATTTATCAACTTGAGTGCATGTCTTTGTGTGTATTTGCACATGTTTGGGACTAAAAGGATTGACCTTGGATCCACAAAATCCAACCAACTAAGTGAAATTTGAGAATTTTGAAGAATATGGACATCAAGGTTCGGTTGCACTGACCAAAGTGGGGCAACTGTGGTAGCACTACTCAGTTGCACCGAGTAAACATTGAGCAACCGAACAAATTTGGATAGTAGGGTTCAGTTGCACTGAGTGGGACTCAGTGCAACCAAGTAACTCTGTTCAACAATATTTTGTACATTCGGATTTTGATAGTCTCAGTGCACTGACTTTAAAAATTCATATCTATTTTTCTACAACTCCTATTGAGGTGGTTCAAAAACCATGTCAAAGCTTAATGAGTCTAGTTTTATGAAAAAAAAAAAACCTAAAAGAGGTTAATTTTAGGACTTTTTGAAAACTATACCAAAATCATTAGTTTCAGGCAATTGGTACTCCAGAACTTTTAGAATTTTTCTATAACTCAAATTGTAATGAATTTTGGTAGAGATAATTAGACTTGATGATGAACAACTAAAAAAATAATAAAAATAATCTAATAATTAAAAGTACCAAAATTATTATATGAAATAGACCTATTGAAACTGAAAATTTATGCAACTACACGTTGTCGATGAACCGCACATCTCTTTTTCATCTTAAAGATTTTGTATTCGATGCCTCCTTAAGAATTGCTTATAATCATACTAGGAATCATCCTATTTAATTAAATTAATATTTTTTATTTTTTTAGTATATTTTACTAATTTGGATAGCTTCGACTATATTTAAATTATTGCCTTTGATTAAGGTGATTAGAGCCGAGTTACCATTTTCACTAATTACGAGTAGATCATACTATGAATTTAGCTAATCCAAACCCCAATCATCGTGCATGAGAAATTTCGCTGCCCAATTCATCCCAAAAATTCCCAGATTCACCAGATTAGATATAGATGGCACATTAGTGGCCCACTAGACTCGAAACTATAGAATAACGACCGTCTTACCAGGCTTGACATCCATTGGTGATGTTAATTCGAGATAGTGACTAAAATCGCTCAACTTGGGCCAAAGGCCAGATACATGGGATGTGCAAATTCCATAGGCAGAAACCTAAAATTTAAGTGAATTGGGCTCTCTACTCTTTTGCGAAGTTGCGACTTTCCGCCCGTTAGGTTTCAACCAAACTCGATATGTGAGTTAAGAATATTTCCCCACACATATTCGTATAGAAGCGCCCCGATCGATCATCGATGACCGCCCATCGCAGGTGGGTCCCCACAGCTAATCGAACGTCCGATTGCCGCCCGGTTGTGTCCAAACATAGATCCTATAGTGGAGCATATTTTCCTTAACACAGATGAGCCAGTGGGCCCCCGAAAGGACCCTATAAATCGAAAACAACTTCCCTTAGACAAGTTTATTGGAAAAAGGGTCACTGTGGCTATTTGTGCACATTCTGGCACTATAAATAACATTCCATTTTCACCCTCTCACTCCCATACGAATTTCTGTTGCAATAAAGGAGATGAAGAGGATGAGAGGAAGAGAGAGAAGGGGGAAATGGTGGAGACCAGTGCTAGATCTGGTCGTTCGATTGTCGTACTCGTCTGATCTTATAAGATCTCTCATTTATGCTCGGTTTCATGCTTTTCATAGCCAAAATCCAATGAGTTTGGGAATTCTTCATCCCTTTCTAGGTAAAATGTTTCTTAGTTATCTTTCCCTCTCTTCCTTTCATTTTCTACTTTTTTGAGCCACTAGGATTGGAAACTCTCTTTCATTTCCATCATTTCTCGAAAACCCTAACACTAGGGTTTGATCATGCTAGGACCTGGGGTCTTGTAAATTGATTTGAAGTAGCTCATGCTATTATGAGATCCATATTTGGGCATGGCCCCATGTGGATGCCATAGTATGTCAATCCCAAGCCCCGACTCGTCGAATCGAGTTGGGATTTGCTCGAACTAAGTTAGGTAAACCCCTTAACCCTTAGTTAAAACGTAATTATATTAAAATTCACATTATTAATAATGAAATTGTCAACGAATTCGAGTTTGGAGCATTTTTCCCAAATTCTCAACGCTAAGGCCGCATCCGAGCCGAGGATTTTAACTCTAAGGTGAAGATCTACCCCAAGCCTCTACTTGGCATTTTAAAGAAAATTAAATGCATTTATTTTTTATTTGATTGATAACATGCTTGATGAAATGCATAAACGACATGAAACTCTTAATATTATAAAACTCTTGAATGTTAAACGCATAGAAATACTAGGATGATTGAATTGTGTTGTTGCGGTGGATCAAGCTTTACAAATTATCAAAATATACAAATAGCCCGCTTTAGTGAGGCTATCCCAAGCTTATATGACTAACTGGAGTTGAACACGGACAATCGGCAGTAGTCAGACTTATGCTAGATGCTTTGCACCCAATGCCAGTTTGCCCAGGGTCCTCCATAGTCGATCGCATCAGTCTAATGCAAGCTCGATAATTCTTGTGCTTGGTGATTGTATAACATTTAATAGAATCCGGGATACCACTGTTACCATTGATTTAGTCTACTCATAACCATTGGTGCGTTAAGATCCCCAAAGATTCATGAGCGGAGCATTGTGGTGTGAGATGTTATGTTTGAGCTGTCGGCCTATGCTGGGGTGACGAGCCTCCACATAGTGACCATTGAGCACTGATAGAGGTGATGGTATGTTGTTCGCATGGCCCCCGTTAAATTACTCGGCCAATGGTTTCATGCCAGAGTACCGTTCAAATGACCGGGCGTGAATGGAATTGGGTGACGAGCCATTTCCTTTGTATCGATTTAGTTTTGAGTGACAAGCCCGCACCTCTAAATTGATGGTTCATACTCGGTATTGGGTGACGACCCATACCTTATTGATGCCTTAATTTGGATTAAGGGACACTGGTGAGGAGCCACCACATGCCATAATAAACCACGTGATCCAAATAATGACTCGTGATATAATGGCAGTATCCTAGCTTCGCCAACCTGCTGTATGAATTGGGACTAATAATCACTTGGCTAATCATGCATATTCTAGGATAGGTTGCGATTTGACGTTGGAGTCACTTGTGATGGAGTGTTGGTCATTTGCGAAATAGGCATGAAAGTCGCTTGTGAGGGAGTGCTGGATTGTGAGGAGCATGCATCATTTCATCATCATATTAAAATACTTACCAAATATATTAGGAAACTGTTTGTTTATTGTGCTATCATTACTTGCGCTCTGTTGTGTTGGTAACATCTGTAACTTGTTTAGTAATTGTGCATTAAAGATAACATGCTTGAGTGTATAATATGTATTAATATATATTTGTTATGAACCTATTAATCACTAAAATGTCCCAAGTAACAATCTTGGGGATATTTCTTCACTATGTTCGCATTTGACGCATCCTATTTGACATATGCAGATAACTCAGGAATAGGACCAGTTGGTGGTGTACTCAAGGCGAGTAGATCCCTAGATTTTTCCCGCTTAGTAGTCGTTCTTCTATTCCTATTGTAATTGTTGTGATTTGTATAATTCTCACATAGGTGGTCGCCACTTTTGGAACTGTAACTTCTAGGTGTTAGCCCTATATTGTTGGATCTTGCTATCTCTCTCTCTTTGGTTTCGCTAGATTAAAATGCGCTACTCTGATTATTTGTGTGTGAAATGAACATGAAGTTGAATGAGGATACATGTGCATTTTTGTTAGGTTAACACCCGGGAACTCGGGATCAGAGTCTATGTACTCGGGTCCTGATTTTTGAGGTGTTATAAGAAGTGTGTCTTCGGGGCAACTAGGGGCAAGTTGCTCGATTTCATCGTCAGCAAAAATGGCATCTAAGTAATCGAATCAAAGACCAAAGCAATCCTTGAAATACCATCTGCGAAGACCGAGAAAGAAATTTGGGTTTCTTGGGCCGAATCCAGTACATTAGTCACTTCATTGCTTAGTTCACCCCCATATGTGAGCCCATATACCCAGTTGAGCTCGTGATAATCTACGCAGAGCCTCAACGAGTCATCCTTCTTCCTGACGAAGAGTATCGGCGCTTCCCAAGACGAACTACTCCGATGAATAAATCCCAACTCACGTAACTCATCCAACTGTCGCTGCAACTCCCTCAACTGCATCGGTGCCACACGGTACGGGGCCTTCTAGATGGGCACAGTATCGGGCACAAGATCGATCTGGAACTCAATATGACAGCATGGCTGCAATCCCAGAATCTCCTGGAACACGTCGGGAAAGTCACAGACAATCGACAACCGATCAATGCAAGCGGCAATAGGCTACTTAATGGCACGGGACATCAAGCAAGACAATGACTCTCCTCGGGGCTCAGTAATGAACTGAAATTACGGTAAGCCCGGTATGCAAAAGGTGACTGTCCTCGCGGAACAGTCCAAGATGGCGTAGTACTCAACAAGCCAATCCATGCCCAAGATAACGTCAAAATCTGACATCGGCAGCACGTACAAGTTGATGGGCAAGAAGATCTCTCCCACTAACACGGGGCAAGACGAACAGAAGCGGCCCAATACTGAAGTCTTCCCCAAGGGTGTCGATACAGTCAATCCCTCGCATGTAGACTCTATCGGGAATCCAGTCGATCGGCAAAAATCCTCAGACATGAATGAGTGCGAAGCATCGGAATCAAATAATATCGGGCGATGCATGCAGAGACTGGAAGTATACGCTCGACAACTCCTCCGGATGACTGCGAGTCCTGCTGAGCCATATAGAATCTAACCTGAGCTGGTTGGGGAGGTGCCTGTCCACTCGGAGGATGCTGCTACTGCGGATGTTGCTGAGGCGCTCGAAACTACTCCTCTGCTGCTGCGGTCTCGGATGCTGGTGCTGATGCTAGTGCTGAGGGGGCTTCATTGATGGGATCTGTTGTCGTTGCTGTTGCGGAGGCTACTGCGGTACTCTCAACTACTGCTGTGGAGGCTGTTGTCGTGCTCTCTGCTGCTACTGCTGAGGTTGGGAACACTCCCACCTACGGTGTCCTACCTCATCGCATTCATAGCAGGTATCAGAAAGCTGCCTTTGAGGTGGTGAGGCTGGAGGTGCCGATGGTGCTGCTGGTGCTCTGGCGGATGGGTGGCTCCTGTATCTCTGCGGTCATCGATGCTGCTGGGAACTACTAGAGGGGGTCTGCCTCTTCTAACCTCTCCTCTGATCTCGATCGCTCTGTGAGCCGGCCCACTCAGTCTCGTAAATCTGGGCCCTCCGTACTACCGCCTGAAAGGTCGGGAGCTCATGCCCAATAACACGGCCTCAAAGACCATAACGCAAGTTGTTCTCGAAACGGCGGGCCTTCCGCCCCTCGTCCTCAACTAAATACGGCATAAACCTCGATAGCGCCACAAAATGAGCCGTGTACTGTGCCACTGACATGTCTCCCTGCACCAAGATCTCGAACTTTAGTGCTCTCTGACAACGAATGTGGTCAGGGAAGTACTACTGCTCAAATCAATCAATGAAATCCTCCCATGTCCAGACATAATTAGGCCCTGCAACGCGGGTAAAGGAGGCCCACCAATGCTCGGCATCACCCTGGAGAAGAAATACTGTCAACCGGACTCGCTGTTGGGTCGTACATGCCATTGTATCAAAAACCTTCTCCACATCAGAGCGTCATCTCTCAGCTGCAGTCAGATCTGGCTCGCCTTGGAAACGCGGAGGATCGAGCTGTCTGAACTCTCGAAGAAGGGCGCTCGCGTGCTCCTGCTCTGCCTGGGCTGGTTAAACAACTGGGTGCCTACCCTCTCCTTGAAGTGCAGCCGTCACAGCCTGCAACATCTGTTGTAACTAAGAGGCACTCACAGGCACGGTCGGATCCACACCGGTCTCAGGTGGAGGAATGACATTCTCAGGCTGGGGAGCAGGGATCTCTGGGGCTGGAACGGGAGTCGCAAGTGGTAAAACTGGAGCCTCAGGTGGTGGAGCGGGGTTCGCTCGGGTCGCTCTCCTGGGCGGCAAGTCCTATAGGAAGAATAAGGACGCCAATCAACCTTGAGAATCGCATGTTAGGGAACTCAATCGAAAGGTTACGCACCTAGAACCTAATCGTCCTAAACTCATAGCAAACATGTGATGTTGTTCTCAGTTAGTCCCAAGTTATGCTCTGATACCAACTTCTGTCACACCCCAAACTCGGAAACCGGGCTCACAAAATTTTCGATCGTCGAATCCGGCGCTGACAGCCTCCATAGTACCCCATTCTCGGCTCCCGACACCCATACATTGGTTCCGATCCTTGGATCCTATAAGGAGGATTTCAAACATGATTTGATTCGTAATAAGCATAACCATAAGCATAACGCATGAACAATAACCATAAGAACGCCATCACAAAATCCACTATGATCAAAAACTTTGAGTACAATGCATATAAAAGGGAAATACAAGATAATGAAAATAACAGAAACTCCAGAAGCTCGACTGCACACTCCAACCGTAGCAAGGCTATGGCTGCGTCCTAGCGTCACCTACACGCATCAATCGTACATAAGCTTATAGAAAGCTTAGAGGGTGGTGTAAGAGTGTGCGTAGTATGAACGTGCTCAAAATGCAATGCCAGAGTAATGCGGAATCATGCTAATAAGTACATGAATACAATCAGTCGTACCAAGGCTATGCGGTGCAAGATATGAATGCTATCGGACATGTCAAGACCGTGCGATGCCAGATGCAACTCAAGCATGTCAATCCTCATCCAAATCTTCATACAGCTCATCAAATATCACTACAGTTCTCATTCTGGATAATTACCGGGTTCTAGTACACTCTATGCCAGCTTGCCACCCCTATCCGAACGCACAACTGGGAGTGGAAGAGACCTCACTATCCGCCTGCCAATATCAAGCCCGGATCGTCGATGGCGGACCTATTCCTCAAGCTGGTTAAACTCAACCTAGAAATTGCCCCCCTAGAAATTGCCCCCTCACTCAGGCGGGTAAGGTCACACCCATTTCCAACCGACCACGACATAGTGGGAGACGCGGCCTACTAGTATACGGCCCTGCGCGCTCATGTATCCACTCAGTCTCGACGTTGGAGTCATCCTTCGGTACAATCAAGTTTAGGAATTTTCACCCAGGGATATCTATGGTGCCCCGATGCTAGAATCAGTATTTCCGGTATCCAATCCAGCCACACAAGATGTGTCTGTGGAGGCTACGGCTCTAATGTCGCTAGGTCATACAATAATCACAATCACATAAATACAAGTGCATGAATCACCTTACCAGACATGCAACAATGCTGCGCGTACCGCGCGCTCATGAAGGGCAACTCCACATATCAGGGAGCCCATAAGCAATCTGTCTGAAAGCATATGCTATGATCAGTCACTCCTCATATCAAGCATATATATGATGCGTATGAGCATGAATCATGGAACTATACTAAGCATGTTACGTGGTGATGGATTATGTTCATAACGAAGAGGGGCTTAAACGGCCTACACACTACAAGTATGGGCCCATCAATGGGTCCTAGGGAGAGTTACAATGTGGACATTAAACCATCATTGCTCTTACAGTGTAGACGTCAAACTACCATTGTTCCCAAGACATGGCCGCCAAAACATTATTACATACATCGTGGTGGAATCTCACATCACAATGGGCCCACACAAAGGCCTCACATACATCTCATTGGGGCTCATATACATCAAATAGGCCGCATCTTATGGGCCGCCCCAATGGTTCAATCATGCATCAAATGGGCCGAATTAAAGGGGCCAAATCAAATCGGCCAATCGAATGGGCCGATCAAATGGGCCGAATCGAATGGGCCGAGCCAACGGGCCGATTCAAATGGGCCGAGTCGAATGGGTCAATCAAATAGGCCGAGTCGAGTGGGCCGATCAAATAGGCCGATTCAAATGGGCCAGTCGAATGGGCCAATCAAATGGGTCGAGTCGAATGGGCCAGTACAATTGGGTCGAATCAATTGGGCCGGTACAAATGGGCCGAATCAGATGGGCCGGTCGAATGGGCCGAGTCAAATACACCATTTATCCATTGTTAGAGATCGTTATAGTGCATAACAAAATGAATCATATCCAAGGATCATTTGGCCCATACTACTAACGGCGGTGGTGATAATGATTTCCATGGCTATATTTTCAGTGGGCCCACCATAGTATTTATTTTCTATCCAATCTGTGCATAAGGTCACAAAGACCTGGATATAGAGGAGAACAAATATCATATTGGTCCAAGACCCTGTAATCCCAAGGGGTTTTTAATGGTGGACGTTCATCCCACTGTTTTCTGTAGCGTGGTCCACATGATATTGGATGTCTCTTCTTCTTTTTTTTTGTAGTCTCAAGCCGTGAGACGAGGTGGCCCAAATAAATGGACGGTTGGGATACAACACATGCATCATGGTGGGCCGTACCTGGCGTGGCACGCTAGTTGATGGACGGTAGGGATACAGCACGTGCGTCATGGTGGGGCCGTGTGCACGTCAGATGGCTGGATGGCTTGGTTTACATCACGGTGGGCTCCACCAATAAAAATGAATGGACGGCATGGCTTTCATGCATGCTGCACCGTCCAGCAACTGGACGGTGCAGATATATACACCATGGTGCGGTCCACGTAGTGACCCACTGTAATATATATATACATATATTATATAATATAATATCATATATAGTATTAAATATATAATATAATATCATATATAATATAAAATTATATATAATATATCTGTACAGTGGCAGGAGATGCCCAAATCCACCGTCCAGATCCATCTGGACGGTGTAGACGTTAAGAGAAAGGTGGGTCCCACGAATCAGTGGCCCACCACAACACCTATACAATATATATATATATAATACGTGTGTGTGTGTGAACTTAGAGGTGCCAGCGTTACGTGTGTGTGTGTGAACTTAGAGGTGCCAGCGTCCAGCCATCTGGACGCTGGACGGTGTCAAGGGTCCCACATGAAAGTGGCCCACCAGCTATGAATATGCCATCCAAACCGTTCAGGTGGGCCCCACGTGTATTATATATATCATCCAGTCAGCGTCCAGCAGCATGGACGCTGGACGGTCTGGATATATATGTGTGTGTGTATATATTATTTTTATTTTTTTTTAAGTTAGCCGGTTAGTGCACACCACCGTCAGATCACACTACACTGTTAGCCACACCCCACTGCTACCACGTCCAGCTTCCAGGGACATCGGGCGACATGGATATAACACGGCATCATGGTGGGTCCACATCAGCGTGGCCCACCACTTGGATCAAACTGTTACTTGTGTTTTTCCTTCATCCAGGTCCGTGTGAGAAGGACAGAGTGGACAACACATCATGGTGGGGTTTCCACCGCCCATGGTGTGGATCTAATCCATTATTCAAGGTGAGCCACCATAGAAAAAATAGAGAAGGAGAGAAAGAGAGAGATACGGTGTAGTGGAGGGACCCCGCCACTATGGGCCCCTCATATGATTACAACACATACATCAAATTGGGTCTCATCACAAGTGGGCCATTAAATTAAAAATCAACAGTGGATCACCCACCTATTGCACTCCTCCTTGATCTCTTCAACTTTGATGGAGGTTGATGGTGATTGGAAGGTTGAGATAGAAGATGAGAAGGTGGGCCATACTTAGTATTTGGGAGAGAGGAGCTTGGTTGTTGGATATTTCTCATGGAATTTGGAAAATTGCTAGAGAGAGAGAGAGAGAGAGAGAGAGAGAGATAATGGATGAAGGGATAGATGGAGTGGTGGTTGTAAGGAAAGGAGATGGAGAGGTAAGGTTTGGTTTGAAATCTTTGTAAAAGAGGGATGGGTAGGGGAGAGAGAGAGTTGACTTGGGAAAAAGAAGGAATGGGTGTTGGTACTTGAGGTATGGAGTCTACTTGATTGATTGATTGATTGATTGATTGATTGATCGACGTGTTGTAGAGATTCCCTCGAAATTCGCAACGCGGGGCGTTTCTTCGAAATGAACGCAGGCCCACATCTTCTAGCCTGGGTATCGGATCGGTGCGCAAGTTACAGCGTTGGAACCGCGGCGACGACGCGGTCGCAAAGATAAAATTTTCGGGTCGATTCGACTTTGGTATGCAGGACTCGGCTTAGGATTGTGCGCAAACGTCGGATACAGGTCGAGGGTTACCAGAATTCGACCGGGAGGACTGTGGAAGCCTACAAAACGGTACGGACTAGGATACGGGTCTTACATAAACTTTATAAGCACAACATCCATGCGAATGCTAGAAGGCATGTATGTCTATTTAACACAAAAAGCCAAAATAATAATAATAAAAAATAAATAAAAAGATTAAAAAACAGACATGAGATGGTTAACCCAACCTCACAGCTTCAGGTTTGTCATCCTAGGAAAAAGATAAATACAAAATACATTGTTTTGATACCTAAATTAGCATAACTGCCTTCCCACTTGCAAAAAAAAAAAAACATCTACAAACCACAATGACAAAATCCAGAACTTGGATGGCTAATGAATAATCAAGACAACCCTAGTCTGAGAAACTTGTAAAATTATTAAATTGTAATGTGGGAGATCCGAAAAGCTGCAAAAAGCACAGGCAACTGCCCATTACAATTAATAGGCTCACAAGTGATCATAAGGGATTGCAGCATCGAAAAACTACTCTTTCAGATCCAATGTGTGTTATCCTCATAAGGTCACGCGCATAGGGGTTCTAACCACTTAAACATCCAACCCAGTAGATTTTCCCAATGCATATGCCGATCAACGACGTGTAAGAGTTGCAATCAGATATTGTAACGTTTTCACCACCCTTATGAATTTTTTGAATTAACTTTCTAACCAAGCAAGCTTCTTGATCATGACACTCTAGCAAGAAGAAGAACTAATTGCCTCTCCATCCAATATAGGTGGGGTGTCCACTCGCTTTAACATTTAGTTGTCCCCAACCTCTGCCAAAGAGGGCCATCTATAGACACCACAAATCGGCCGAGTGTTAGCCACTTTTGACCAAAACCGGGTGACCCTCAACTAGGTGTGGGTTTTGGTTCAAAACTAGCAAAGTGTCAGCTAGTTTTGACTAAAATCGGCTAACACTACACTGATTGCGGCTTCTGGACATGGTTCGAGCTCAGTTCTGCACGTGGTTCAAGCTCAGTTTACATGTGGTTCGGGCTCAATTTACATGAGTCTCGCTTTCAAACAAAGCTTCGGCTCGAGAGAACTGAATCTGGCCACATATCCCTCCCCAAATGCCTATAAAGGGGAGAAGTCCGGGGAGAGAGCCAAAACAGAGAGAGTCTGACATAGAGAGTCTGGCGAGAGAGCCAAAACGAAGAGATTTTGATAGAGAGAGTCTGACAGAGAACCAAAACGAGAGTCTAATGGAGAGAGTTTAGTGAGAGAGCCAAAATGGAGAGAGTCTGACAGAGAGAGCCAAGAGGGAGAGAGTCTGACAAAGAGAATCCGACGAAGAGAGTCTAGCAAGAGAGCCAAAAGAAGAGAGGGGGTGCCTATCTGAGATAGAGAAAGAAAGTCTGTCTCTTTTATTCTCTCCATCACTTCCATTCTTTCAATCTCTTCAATTTTATTTCAACTTCAAAGTGGTTGTATTCTTGATCTATCCTTTTTCAGTGTGTATATTCTAACCCCACTACTTTGAACACCTGAGGTAGTAGGCTCTAATCTGATATCACGTAAAATATGCTCTACAGTTGCCTCTTTTGAGGATTTTCTATATCAGAATACGTGACTTAAAGAAGTAACCAAAAACATTGTGTTCTTTTTCTTTTTTGTACTTTTATCGAAAAACCATTTTGTATCATTCCTATTATATTTTCAGTTTATCTTTTGCAGTTTAGACATCTAAATCTTAGTATTTTACCGGAAGTTCCTTGAATCCCCTTTGAAAGTGTACAACCTTAAAAAGTAGAAATCATGTTTCACATGGGTGATAAAAGGGTGCCTAACCTCTTCCTTTTTTATAAATGGAGCCCTTAACCAGAATCCATGGGGCGAATTAAGCTAGGAGTTACTCGAGTCGGGAATTCTTCAGTTTTCCCTATCTTAAGGCAATTTCAATTATTCTAGCCTACCGTAGATGCTGGAGATTTTATTTTGGCTAGTGGCAACTCCAAAATAGTGCTCAGTCGAGCCGTTATATCAATCTTGTGAAAAGGTAGTGTACAACCCTGTTCACTCCCCAAGTATAGGGTTGTGATGTAGTAATAAACTCGGTGAGACCGAGGTCGAATCCCAAGGGACTGAAACCTGTACGTAATTTGAAACTAGGTAAAAATAGAACTAGCCTAAGATGAAATCTAAATCAAATATAAATTGATGAATAATGGTGAGAGATTAATGTAGAACTTAAGGAATTCAGAGGAAGGAAACTAGGGATTCAGAGGATCCACTTGTAGAGATCAGGGGGATCTTATGCCTGCATCGAGAATCATAAAAATCAAACTGAACTTACTTAATCTAGTCTTCACGAGATGAAAGGTATATGAATTAGAATGGATTCCATCATCAAACCATGCCCAGGAGACAAAGCAAACAACAGAATTAAACTAATTACCAACCAATCAACAATGCATGAAAGTTAGGAAGGATACCGTCATCCAACCATGCCCATGAGACGATGGTGAACAACAGGGCTTCCTGACGTCATAAACATCAAAAGAAGGAAGAAATACTCAAAGCTATCGCAGATCTATTGTAATTTCAGTCACAACAAAACATTAAAAACTGAAAGCATTCCTATTAATCAACTAGAATCAAACGTCAGTTCATAAACATGAATCCAAAACGTAAAATCGCCCCATCACGCTACAAGCTTCACCTCTTAGCCCTAGCTAAGAGGTTTAGCTAACCATAGACATGATTAGAAAATCCCTAAAAAAAAAAAGGCAAACATACAGCCAAAGAAAAACGAAAAAAATTACTCCGTAAGAAAACTGCTCCACGTTCCCAGCTTCTCCTTGGAAACTTCCACCTCTTTCCTCTGCTTTTCCTTCCTCTTTCTTTCTCACGTTCCCTCTTTTCTTATAGGTAATGCAAGCCCTGGAGAGGTGTGCTGTCGTCCGTCATTCAGTTGGAGTTGGTTTCGTGCTTGAGTTTACGCAGCAAAAGGCGGTGGCTGTGTAACAACGTGCAGAAGGACTTTCACACCGAAAAGACGACGCTGCCCTCCCTTTTTTCTCTTACTTTCTTTCTAAAAGGATAACGTCACCTGGTATGTTATCGGTAGACCTACAAGATGGACGGTACAGATCGGCTATCCGATCACCGTCGAGATTACACAACAGGCCGCAAAAATCAAACAGCGTCCGGCTTCGAAAACAGGCGCTGCGCTAATCCTTGAAGGGGCCCACTTCAGCTGATGTTTGAGAGATCCACTCCGTCCATCGGATTCAACTTGAAAAACCCATCAGGAATGGACAGTTCTTGAATGATTTCGGTGTGGTCCATAGGCTTTTTCACTCCGCCATCCGACCCACATTTAGACGGTTGGAAATCAGATGCTCGCTGCTTCTTGGAATTTGTCCACCTAGGTCTTGTTTAGAGGGCTTGTAGGACTCTGATGGACGGTCCGGATTAGATCGCTGAAGCACGAAGGTGGCCCACGAGATTCGCATTTGCGCTGTGATGGACGGTGGACCCGTGATTGAATTTTAATTGAAAATCCACGCCATCCATTAGAATCAGCATAAAATATTATTCAGAGATGGCTTGTTTTGGATCTGCGTTGACGTGGCCCATGAATTCTGCAAAGCCACCGTCCGTTATACGTTTGCAATTGCATCCGTGCGTATATACATGCATGGGTCCCAGAAAACACCTGGTGCACGGTCGATTTTTCCTCCCAAGCATAATGGACGGACCCGATTGTCCATATAATGGACTGTGTGGGTCCACTTCGTGGTTCAACGGACGCTCGTCCGTTTCTCTAGCGGAAAACAGAAGAGTTGTTTTGGTTTTTAGAAAGGGTCGGGTCAGCGCAGCTGCTGACCGGTTCTTGGACTAGTGCACGTCCAATGCATGTGTACTCCATATACATGCAGTGTACGTATGGGGTCCATCATGATGTACTCAAGTAATCTGCTCCATCCATCCATTTTGTCAGCTCATTTAACGAGTTGAACCCAAGATTTAGGCATATCTAGATATCAGGTGGGCCCTAAATCAGAGTTGTATGGGCTGATCTGACCGTTGGGCCAATTCCAGAGGAATCCAATTGCTGAAATTTGACGTGTACGGTTAGTTTTTGGTCCTCGAGCCATGTATAAAGTTTTGAGCTGAACAGATGATGGAAACCCAGTGATCTTGCATTCTGGCTGACTTTCAGGCTGCTTGAGCTTCAGTTTCTCGATTTTCGCGGATCCCTGGCATGTAATTCCATCGATCTTAGTCCCCTAGAGTCCGTCCCTTGCCTTTAGTGTCATCAAAGCATTAAATCCATGCTTTAAGCTCCCTTTTCAGTCCACGCTCGTAAATACACTCTGCATCACAAACATGATTAAAGCGGGCCATTAAATGGTATCATGTTCGTAAATCCAAACAATAACTGGGGTCTAATATGCAATATTTGACCCTCAACACAACCCCAAACCAGCATTTTGCTAGTCCCAAGCAAAGTATGCGAAAAATAAGTTGAGAATTACAGGACAATTTATATGAACTAGAGTGATTTTTGAATAACACATCAAATACTAGAATTTTAAGATTCATGAATGTTGGCATTACTTTCTCCTGATATCAGGCTCACGGTAAACTTCATAATCAAGTTCAAATATTAATCCATTAATTAGAACAATTCTAAACATCGAGTTCCATGGGTATATAGTGTAATCACAGCTTACCATCATTAAGAGATCCAATTGTCAAAGTTCTATGATACGTTGATGATCAAATGAGCATCAAGACAACCAAACCTAAACTAGAAATTGCCTTACAATTCTTCTTCTTCTTCTTCTTCTTCTTCTTCTTTTAAAAAAAAAAAAAAAAAAAAAATTCATTCTTCCAGCTTTTGATTTTTCCATCGAGGGGAAAGGAAATCGCATCCACACCTATAAGGAGCGAACCTATGTTGAAGATCGTACACCCAACCCCTTCCTGATGACAACTGTTTTTTAGCTGGGTATTCTTTTTCTTTCTTTCATTCATTCCTTGTATTGAACAAGATGGACAATTCCCCAGGTTAGTTCCTTCCATGCTTAATGATCACCAATGTTACAATTCAATATCGGACTGAAACCTTAATATGCAAGTGAGATGTGTCCTGTAAATTCATGACTCAATCAATGTTTACACTTCTAATAATGGATTAACAATTCAAACTTAGCTGTGAAATCTAACAGATAATTGAGTTCAAGAGTCATAACTTACCAACATCATGTATTTTGCAATTCCAAGTGTCCCAGATGGCCATAAAAATCACTTTAAATTCATACGAAATTCTAGAAAAATTTAAAATTTTCACAATTTTCGCTCAAGACCAAGAAAACACTGATTAGGAAACCTAATCTCCCACCCCCAACCTAAAATCTACATTGTCCTCAATGTAAAAAAATAGACATGCAATGCACATGGGACAACGAAAATATAAGAGTAATGGCAAGATAGTACCTGGATGAAAGAATCAAGAGGCTTTCCAAAGATATCTCCGTTAGAGCGGGTCAGCACAAGAGAGAAACCAACAGAAGTAAAATAAAAATAATAAAAATAAAATCCTACCTACACCACTTTCGCAGGTGTTCTCGATTGCATTTAGCCTATGCAACAACCCTTTAAACCCCTAGGTTGCCCCTAGTGGACGAGTTGTAGTCTCGTGAGGGTTTGCAGCAATGTTACCCACAAACATTGAACTAACTAATTAGAAAACTGAAACGGAATGAAAAGCTGGGTTGGCTCCCAGGAGCACTAAGTTTACCGTCTATCTTAAAACAGCATAAAGGAAACTATCCTAGTCCTATGAAAACAGGAAACCTACCTATACCTCCATCAGACTAGGAGATCAATCCTGGTAAACAGGATCAGTCAGAGGTATGGACATGTCCTCTAAATCAAATTTCTCGACAAATGGCTTTAAGCGATGTCCATTTACTTTAAACTCCTTGCCATTGTCAGGATCTCTTATTTCAACAGCCCCGTGAGGATACGCAGTGATCACAATGTAAGGGCCAGTCCAACGAGATCGAAGCTTACCTAGAAAGAGATGTAATCGAGAATTATACAAAAGGACTTTCTGATCAGGTGTGAATGATTTTCGTAGAATACGTTGGTCATGAAATGCCTTCATTCTATCTTTGTAAATTCTCGAGTTCTCGTACGCATCATTCCGGATTTCTTCAAGTTCATTTAATTGAAGTTTACGTAGCGAGCCAGCGTTGTCCAGATTGAAATTCAGATTTTTGATCGCCCAGTACGCTTTATGTTCCAACTCTATAGGTAAGTGAGCTTTCCCATAGACAAGTCTAAAGGGAGACATTCCAATAGGGGTTTTAAAAGCAGTACGGTATGCCCATAAGGCATCAGTCAATCGGATTGACCAATCCTTACGATCAGAGTTAACCGTTTTCTCTAGGGTATGTTTGATCTCCCTATTCGAAATCTCAGCTTGTCCACTTGTCTGTGGATGGTACGGGGTGCTCACCTTATGAGCGATACCGTATTTCTTCATTAAGCTCTCGAATGGTCTATTATAAAAGTGTGAGCCCCCATTACTAATGATGGCTCGAGGCATCCCGAACCGCGAAAGGATGTTCTCTTTTAAGAATTTAATGACCGTGCGATGGTCATTATTTCGACACGGAATTGCTTCGACCCATTTAGTTACATAATCTACGGCGAGCAAAATATACAAATTTCTAAATGATTGGGGGAATGGTCCCATAAAATCAATGCCCCAGCAGTCAAATGCTTCTATGATAAGGATGGGATTCAAAGGCATTATATTTTGACAGGACAATGCTCCCAATTTTTTACAACGCTCACAAGCCTTGCAAAACTCATGAGTGTCCTTGAACATAATAGGCCAATAAAAGCCACACTGTAAAATCTTGGCCGTGGTCTTTTTAGCAGATAAGTGACCACCACAGGCCTGTGAGTGACAGAAGGAGATAACACTCTGATGCTCATCGTTTGGCACACATCTCCTTAGGATCTGGTCTGGGCAATATTTAAACAAGTATGGATCGTCCCAGAAAAAGTTGTGTACCTTTGTAAAGAATTTCTTCTTATCTTGTGCAGTCCAATGCGTCGGTATGGAACCTGTGGCAAGATAATTGGCAATATCAGCGAACCAAGGCAAATGGGAGACTCTGAACAGTTGTTCATCAGGGAACATGTCATTGATATGGGTCGCCTCAGGGGAATCAGAGGTATTAAGGCGAGACAGATGATCGGCCACTACGTTCTCTACTCCATTTTTATCTTTAATTTCCAAATCAAATTCTTGGAATAGAAGGATCCATCGTATCAGGTGGGGCTTAGAATCATTCTTAGAAAGAAGATACTTGAGTGTCGCATGATATGTGTAGATAATGATCTTGGATCTGATCAAGTATGACCTTAATTTGTCCAAGGCGAACACTACGGCTAAGAGTTCCTTTTCCATAGTCGAGTAGTTCACTTGGGCAGAATTTAAAGTTCTACTTGCGTAATGAATGACATAGGGCCTCTTATCTTTTCTCTGGCCTAGAACCGCTCCAAGAGCATAATCAGAAGCGTCGCACATAAGCTCAAAAGGACGGCTCCAATCGGGTGGTTGCATGATAGGTGCAGTGGTTAACATGCCCTTAAGCTTGGTGAAAGCTTCCTAACATTGCTCAGTCCACTCGTATGGTGCGTCCTTTTGCAGAAGATTACATAAGGGACGAGAGAGGAGACTAAAGTCCTTTATGAATCGTCTATAAAACCCTGCGTGTCCTAAAAAGGATCTCACATCTCTGATGTTCTTGGGTGGAGGTAGGTTAGAGATAAGATCAATTTTTGCCTTATCCACCTCGATTCCTTTGGATGAGATAATATGTCCAAGGACAATTTCCTTATGAACCATGAAATGGCACTTCTCCCAATTAAGTACCAAGTTCTTCTCTTCACATCTTTTCAGTACACATTTAAGACTCTCTAAGCACTCGCTGAAAGATGAACCGAAAATAGAGAAATCATCCATGAAGACCTCTAGATATTTCCCCACCATGTCAAAAAAGATACTCATCATACATCGCTGAAAAGTGGCAGGGGCATTACATAATCCGAATGGCATCCTTCTGTAGGCAAAGGTGCCGTAGGGACATGTAAATGTAGTCTTTTCCTGGTCCTCATGGGCGATTTCAATCTGATTGTAGCCCGAATACCCGTCAAGGAAACAGTAATAGGAATGACCAGCTAGCCTTTCCAAGATTTGATCAATGAAGGGCAAAGGAAAGTGGTCCTTCCTTGTGACGGTATTCAGCTTCCTGTAGTCAATGCACATTCTCCAACTAGTAGTAACTCTAGTTGGCACGAGTTCATTATTAGCATTGGCTACGATAGTGATCTCGGACTTCTTAGGAACTACCTGAGTTGGACTCACCCATTGACTATCGGATATGGGGTATATGATACCCACATCCAATAGTTTAAGAACCTCGGCCTTAACCACTTCCCTCATGTTCGAATTTAGTCTACATTGTGATTGCCGAGCGGTCTTAGCATTATCCTCAAGATAAATGCGGTGAGTACAAATCGAGGGGTTGATTCCCTTGAGGTCCGCTATCGTCCATCCAAGGGCTCCTTTATGCTCAGTGGAGTAGATATGAGCATACTCTCCTGTTCTTTCTCCAGGTGGGTAGAGATCACCACCGGATATGTCTCATCTTGACTTAAATAGACATATTTCAAATCAGAGGGTAAAGGTTTTAGGTCAAGCTTTGGTGACTTGAGGTTAGACGGTAGAGGCACTACATCATCTTGGGGCAACTCTTCAAATTATGGCCTCCACCGGTTAACTTTAAGTACCAGTGTAGTATCAAGTAAGGCACACATCTCCCTAATCATGTCATCATCAAAATCATGGGAGTGGGTCAGGCACGTCTCTAGAGGGTCAGAGGATAAGGTCAGATGTGTCGTATCTTCCATTAAAGAGTCAATCATGTTAATGTCATGGAAATCGTCATCATCCTCTAAGTTTCTACCGTTATTGAAAAAGATGTTTGACTTCAATGTCATATTCCCAAAAGACATAGTCATGACACCATTCCTGCAATTGATAATTGCGTTTGAAGTAGCAAGGAATGGGCGACCAAGGATGACGAGGATCTGAGTGCTCATTTATTGATGGGTTCAGTGTCCAGGATGATAAAATCTACAGGGTAGTAAAATCTATCAACTTGGACCAACACATCCTCAATTATCCCTCTTAGTACACGAACAGAGCGATCAACAAGTTGTAGTGTGGTTAGGGTGGGTTTTAATTCACCCAAACCTAACTGTTTGATACCGAGTAGGGAATCAGATTGACGCTCACTCCTAAGTCAAGAAGTGCATGATCAATTCGATGGTCCCCGATTACACATGATATGGTTGGGCTACCGGGATATTTGAATTTCTGTGGCACGTCTTGCTTTAGGATGGCACTCACTTTCTCGGTCAAGAAGATCTTCTTTTGAATATTCTGCCGTCGTTTAGTCGTGCATAAGTCTTTCAGAAATTTGGCATATGAAGGTATCTGTTTTACGACATCAAGTAGAGGAATGTTGACTTTCACTTATTTCAACACCTCTAGGATATCCTATGAGTTAGAGAGAGGTTTTGGTGCAACCAACCGTTGGGGAAATGGAGCAACTGGTTTTTCTAGAAGTTCCGGTTCTAATTTTTGTGGGGCCTCACTAGATCCATTATTGTTGTCCTCTTCTGGTTCTTGAGGCTTTTCAGGCCTAACTGGAAGGGTTTTATCAATGATCTTCTCACTCCTAAAAGTGGTGATGGATTTAGCGTGCCCCATTTAATTTGAAGAGTTGGGATCACTTGTCTCGTATTACGGTTTAGAATTGGGGAGCGATTGTGCAGGAAGTATCCCCTTTTCTATAACCGTTATACGTGAATCCATCTTTTGTATAAAGTCTCGCATTGCATGGGTCAACTCTTGCATGGAATTTTGAACCGGTTCTTCTTGAGGTTTTCCCTGATTTGAATTTTGATTAAAGAAACTTTGAGGGGTAGCAGTTTATCCATTTCTCCAACTAAAGTTTGGATAATTTTTCCAACCAGGATTGTACGTATTAGAGATTGGTCCATTAAAAGGTCTTTGATAATTATTTACGACATTGGATTGTTCATTCAACACTTCTCGAAAGGCGGGTATTGTAGGGCAATTTTCAGTTGTATGAATGTTGCAGTCACAGATGCTGCAAACACTTTCATTAACCTTATCCTTCTTTCCTTCCATGGCCTCAACTTTCCTTATGAGCATAGTCACTTTACACTTGAGATCATCCTCTTCTTTCAAGAGATATAATCCACCTTTCTCCTTTAATTGAGTCGGCCTAGACGTGGTGTTCGACTTTGGGTAATAGTCCCATGATTGTGTTTTTTCAGCAAGACTATCGAGGTAATCCCATACCTCGTCAACATTTTTATTAATGAATTCTCCATTACACATTGTCTCGACCATTTGGCACATGGAAGATGTCAGTCCATCGTAGAAAAAATTTGTAATGCGCCACGTTTTAAAGCCGTGTTGTGGGCATGAACTGACCAAATCCTTGAACCTTTCCTAACATTGGTAAAATATTTCATCCTCCTTTTGGGTGAAGTTCATGATTGCTTTTCTGAGAGTAATCATTTTATGATGTGGGAAAATTTTCTTTATGAATTCCCTCTGCATGTCATTCCATGTGCCAATGGATCTAGGACGCAGTGAATGTAACCACGCCTTAGCCTTCTCTTTTAAGGAAAAAGGAAAGAGTCTCAGCCTGACTGTGTCCTCAGACACATTTTAAAAATATAAAGTAGCTCTGATCTCATCAAACTCTTTCAAATGTAGATATGGTTCTTCAGATTCAAGCCCATGGAAATTAGGAAGGAGTTGGATAACCCCTGGCTTGATGTCCATATGTCCTGTATTTTCAGGAAAAATCATGCATGAGGGCGTACTCACCCCCGCTGGTTGTAGATAATCTCGTAAAGTACGAGGTGGGGGTGCTTGATGCACCTCATTCTCATCCTGAATGTCCTCCACCCTGAGTTGAGGTAGAAGAGGTTGGTTCTCAGCCATTACTTCAATTAACTCAGGGAATTTCAAGTGGTGTCTAGTCCTACGATGGATAGTCAACCCCTCAACCAATCCTCCTTCAGTCAAGAGACGTCGAGTGTTGTCACGGGCCCACTTGGGCATGAAACACTCGCTGCCCTCAATCAAATTCGAAACGAAAGGAAAATTCAGAAAGAAAGAGAGAGTTGGAAAGAAATTACCAAATTGACGTCCCTAAGTTAAAGACCTGCAAAAGAAAACAAACAAGTCAGTTTCTAAAGAGAAGGTCTAGAATTAAAAAATCTTAAAAAGGAAGATAGAAGTAAACTAGTTTCTAAAAGAAGAAAAGTCTAAACTAGAAAGTAAATTACTAAAAGAGAACTGAAAAATAGAAAGTAGAGAGAAAGCTTACCGAATTAGAAATTTCTACCTTAAAAGCCTATACAATAGGAAAGTTAGTTTCTACACAAAAATTCTACAAGCAAAAAATTTCTAAAAATAAATTAGGAAACAAAGTTAGATTCTAGAAAGTTAATAAAAATAAAAATTGAAAGTTAATTTCTAAAAAGGGAAATAACTAACCTAGTTTCTAAAAATAAACTATTTCCTACAAATAGGAAAATACTAGAATTAGAAAATTTCTAAAATTTAAACCCTAATTTTAAAAGTAGAAAAAGTAGAGAAATTAGGAAGGAATTACCAATTTAGAAACTTATGTCAGGATCCTACAAAACAGGAAAACAAGTTAGTTCTAGAAATCAAATAAAAGTCTACAACTAAAGTTAGTCAAATTCTAATCTTAAATTAATTCTAAACCTAATTAATTTCAGAGAATCGCAACCGTCAATCCCCGGTAACGGCGCCAAAAACTTGTTCACTCCCCAAGTATAGGGTTGTGATGTAGTAATAAACTCGGTGAGACCAAGGTCAAATCCCAAGGGACTGAAACCTGTACGTAATTTGAAACTAGGTAAAAATAGAACTAGCCTAAGATGAAATCTAAATCAAATATAAATTGATGAATAATGGTGAGAGATTAATGTAAAACTTAAGGAATTCAGAGGAAGGAAACTAGGGATTCAGAGGATCCACTTGTAGAGATCAGGGGGATCTTATACCTGCATCGAGAATCATGGAAATCAAACTGAACTTACTTGATCTAATCTTCACGAGATGAAAGGTATATGAATTAGAATGGATTCCATCATCAACCCATGCCCAGGAGACAAAGCAAACAACAGAATTAAACTAATTACCAACCAATCAACAATGCATGAAAGTTAGGAAGAATACCGTCATCCAACCATGCCCATGAGACGATGGTGAACAACAAGGCTTCCTGACGTCATAAACATCAAAAGAAGGAAGAAATACTCAAAGCTATCGCAGATCTATTGTAATTTCAGTCACAACAAAATATTAAAAACTGAAAGCATTCCTATTAATCAACTAGAATCAAACGTCAGTTCATAAACATGAATCCAAAACGTAAAATCGCCCCATCACGCTTCAAGCTTCACCTCTTAGCCCTAGCTAAGAGGTTTAGCTAACCATAGACATGATTAGAAAATCCCTAAAAAAAAAAAAAGGCAAACATACAGCTAAAGAAAAAAGAAAAAAATTACTCCGTAAGAAAACTGCTCCACGTTCCCAGCTTCTCCTTAGAAACTTCCACCTCTTTCCTCTGCTTTTCCTTCCTCTTTCTTTCTCACGTTCCCTCTTTTCTTATAGGTAATGCAAGCCCTGGAGAGGTGTGTTTCCGTCCGTCATTCAATTGGAGTTGGTTTCGTGCTTGAGTTTACGCAGCAGAAGGCGGTGGCTGCGTAACAACGTGCGGAAGGACTTTCACACCGAAAAGACGACGTTGCCCTCCCATTTTTCTCTTACTTTCTTTCTAAAAGGATAACGTCACCTGGTATGTTATCGGTAGACCTACACGATGGACGGTTCAGATCGGCTATCCGATCACCGTCGAGATTACGCAACAGGCCGTAAAAATCAGACAGCGTCCGACTGCGAAAACAGGGGTTGCGCTGATCCTTGAAGGGGCCCACTTCAGCTGATGTTTGAGAGATCCACTCTGTCCATCGGATTCAACTTGAAAAACCCATCAGGAATGGACGATTCTAGAATGATTTCGGTGTGGTCCATAGGCTTTTTCACTCCGCCATCTGACCCGCATTTAGACGGTTGGAAATCGGATGCTCGCTGCTTCTTGGAATTTGTCCACCTAGGTCTTGTTTAGAGGGCTTGTAGGACTCTGATGGATGGTCCGGATTAGATCGCTGAAGCACGAAGGTGGCCCACGAGATTCATCCGCAGGCTCTGTTTGCAAAACAGAGCCTGCGCATTCGCGCTGTGATGGACGGTGGACCCGTGATTGAATTTTAATTGAAAATCCACGCCATCCATTAGAATCAGCATAAAAAATTATTCAGAGATGGCTTGTTTTGGATCTGCGTTGACGTGGCCCATGAATTCTGCAAAGCCACCGTCCGTTATACGTTTGCAATTGCATCCGTGCGTATATACATGCATGGGTCCCAGAAAACACCTGGTGCACGGTCGATTTTTCCTCCCAAGCATAATGGACGGACCCGATTGTCCATATAATGGACGGTGTGGGTCCACTTCGTGGTTCAGCGGACGCTCGTCCGTTTCTCTAGCGGAAAACAGAAGAGTTGTTTTGGTTTTTAGAAAGGGTCGGGTCAGCGCAGCTGCTGACCGGTTCTTGGACCAGTGCACGTCCAATGCATGTGTACTCCATATACATGCAGTGTACGTATGGGGTCCATCATGATGTACTCAAGTAATCTGCTCCATCCATCCGTTTTGTCAGCTCATTTAACGAGTTGAACCCAAGATTTAGGCATATCTAGATATCAGGTGGGCCCTAAATCAGAGTTGTATGGGCTGATCTGACCGTTGGGCCACTTCCAGAGGAATCCAATGGCTGAAATTTGACGTGTACGGTTAGTTTTTGGTCATCGAGTCATGTATAAAGTTTTGAGCTGAACAGATGATGGAAACCCAGTGATCTTGCATTCTGGCTGACTTTCAGGCCGCTTGAGCTTCAGTTTCTCGATTTTCGCAGATCTCTGGCGTGTAATTCCGTCGATCTTAATCCCCTGGAGTCCTCCCTTGCCTTTAGTGTCATCAGAGCATTAAATCCATGCTTTAAGCTCCCTTTTCAGTTCACACTCGTAAATACACTCTGCATCACAAACATGATTAAAGCGGGCCATTAAATGGTATCATGTTCATAAATCTAAGCAATAACTGGGGTCTAATATGCAATATTTGACCCTCAACAAACCCAGAGTTATACCGGGTTACTGCAAACCAAGTGCACACCCCCCGGGCTCAATGTCTAGGATACGAGCAGGTTGAATGAGGTGTTACGAACAATATAAGTATAATTATTAACTTCTCTTCTCAACCCCTCCACGAGGTTCGAGTATGAGGGTCTTAACTATCGGTTCTACTGGATTTAGATAGATTTCAGATCTGAGCTTTCATATGCTACTGTTTATATCAAACGAACACCTAAAATTATAACATCTCTTCTCAAACCCTATGCGAGGTTCGGGTATGGAGGTCTTAGGTATTGGTTTCACTGGATCTGGATAGACTTCGTATCTGGGCCTTCACATACTATCGCCCGTATTAATTAAGCATACAATATTCTAAGTTTGTGAAAGGCTTATGCTTTTTGACTTACTAGGTATCCGAATCCTGTCATATATATATATGACTGATGTAACCATTAGATGGTCCGACTCGGATGCCTAGTGGGCAGCCCGAGGGAAATTTTCCTTAAGCCTTAACACTACCGTAGGAAACAGTGGTTATGGACCATTAAGAACATTTTGTAGGCCACAAAAGTTTTGTATCAAGCTGATATTCGCTTCTTCTGTTTTTTCCTTTCATCTAGGTATGTGTGACCTTGTCAACACGTTGGATGGTCAATAAACATTATAGTGGACGTTAGAAGGTTTTTAATGTTGGGTGTTCAACGACCGCAATTTCCTGTGGTGTGGTCCACTTGGAATTTTTATTAACTTCATTTTTTAGTCCATGTCTTAAAATAAGGTGGAAAAACTATAGAACGGCATGGATATACAATGCATACATGGAGATGGACCCACTTCTAGGTTCTCGCCCACATTCGCTGGTTCTTAGGTCACAGCCAAGTCGCGCTTCCACTCCATGCACCTTGAAGTATGGCAATGGCACATGTGGCAACTTAACCTAAATTGTGGCATATGGAGCATTTATAGTGAAACTTCACACCAAAAAATCACACACTGCAAACATGTGACTCATGTTGTGCGCTTTAAGATCGATTATAATATTAAACTTGAATAGTCGCACATTTGATATTTGACACTTGTGATGCAAGTCTACAGAATATTGTGTCCATGCATGCATCTAAGCTAGAATAGCATGCATGATAGAATAAGCTATCCTCATTGCTATTTCCAATAGATAGGCACTCAAAAATTATAAATGAGCTAATGATCCTCATATCGTCTATGGCAAGCCCCACCTAATTGACGCATGGAAGAGCGTGAAGGGATAAAGAAAAAGATCACCGTCTTCCTCAAGTGATTAAGACCTTGAATCCACAAGGGTATTTTCTTGCATTGACAAGAAAAAAAAAATTTAAAAATTTTATTAATCAATAATTGTCCAATGTGTATGTGTCTCAATTACACCATTAATAAATAAATAAATAAAAACAAAAGGCATAATTACCAAAAATAACAAAATTCTAACCATAATAAAAGTCCTAATTATAATAAAACTCTTCTAAAGCCTAATTCCAAAAATAAAAATTCCAGATAAACTTTTACTAGAAGAGTCCTAACATGATTAGGAGTAATTAAAAAAATAAAAAATAAATAAATAAAAATTAAAAAAAAAAAGATGAAAAATCTAAAACTCTAAAAATAATGAAATACTACAAAAATCATAATTACTAAAAATAGTAAAATTTTCCTAAAATCCCATCTTTGAGCAGGAAGTGCATGCTTTCTAGTGAAATGGACACACACGACCGACAAACTGGGTCGGTTCATCCCGAATGGCCCATTATAGTAAAAATTGATAGGTTGTGCGTCCCGTAATGATACCCGAATCAAAATTTATGGCCAATTTACTATTCACCCTCTTTTGGTCCAACCAATGTAGCAATGTATATGTGTCACGTTGTACATCAGACCCCCTCCACTTGAAAAAAATTCATCGTAGTTACTCAAGGCACTTGGCAAACTGATGCAAGAAAGAGCGTGAAGGGATAATGAGAAATATCACCGTCTTCCTCAAGTGATTAAAACCTTGAATCCATAAGAGTATTTTCTTGAATTCACAAGAAAAAAAAAATTCAAAATTTTATTAAGCAATAATTGTCTAATGTGTATGTCTCAATTACACCATTAATAAAGAAAAAATCTAAAATTCATAATTACCAAAAATAGCAAAATTCTATCTTTTATAAGAGTCATAACTATGGCGAAACTCTTCTAAAGCCAAATTCTAAAAATAAAAAATAAAAAAAATTCCAGGTAAACTTTTACTAGAAGAGTCCTAACATGATTAGGAGTAATTTAAAAAAAAATTTAAAAAAAAATTTAAAAAAAAAAAGGAAGAAGAAGAAGAAGAAGAAGAAGAAGAAGATGAAAATCTAAAAATCTAAAAATAAGGAAATACTACAAAAATCAAAAGGACTAAAAATAGTAAATTTTTCCTAAAATCTTATTTTTGAGCTAGAAGTGTGTGCTTTCTTACAAAATGGACTGATGCGACCCACATTGTGGGTCAGATCATTGCAAATAGCCCATTACAGTAAAGATTGATATGTTGTGCGTCCCGTAACGATACTAAGATCAAAAGTTATGGCCAATTTACGATTCACCTTCTTCTAGTCCAAATATGATAGGAGTGTATCTGTGCTATGTCTTACATCAGACCCCCCGTTTGGAAAAAACTTGTTATTGAGTTACTCAAGGGACTTTGCTCATGATACTTAAATAATTTTTGGCGCCGATGTTTATTAGCATTTTTCTTGTACTTTGCATTCGGCTCTTGAATTGACACAACACATGTACCCATGCTCTTCTTGACTTGACCCATATGGATCAGTTCCTCTACTTGTTTCTGCAAGATCTCAAACTCTTTCTGATAAAGTGGGCAATTAAATGGAATTTCCCCTAAGACAAGATCAACGTAGTTTTCTATATCTCGCATGTGAAGTAATTTCTTAGGAAGTTAATCAGGCCCAACAATGATTTCAAATTCTCTGGCTCCACATCTTTTCCTTTTTAACTGATGCATTTACATCTCCCGTCTCATCATATTGTTTGACAAAATCGTGTTCGGTTATGAGAGATTGTCTGTCCACTTTAGAAGTCTTAGGTTGGTTCTCCACTCTCATAGGGACGAGGATATCTTTCTACCATCTTTAATAAATATAAATACGTTATCTCGACCTCCATGCATAGTATCAACATTATATTGTCATGTTCGATCAAATAACATATGACAAGCTTCTATGTCGACTACGTCACACATTACTTCGTCCTTATAATATTTACTAATGGAAAAGGATATACGACATTGTTCGGTTACCTCTGTTTTGCTGACCTCCTTAATCCATCCAATCGTGCAAGGAGAGGGGTATTTTTTTTACAATTGTAGCTTTTCCACTGTTGTTTTCGACACAAGGTTATTGCTGCTCGATGATCACATTATAGACTTTTTGCTCTACAATGCACCTCGTTCGAAAGATATTTGCCACTACATATCTATCTTTACATTTAGCATGTACAACAGCTTCCTCATAATTAAAGTGGTAGCCTGAGATTCACCATTATCGAGTGGTGGCCTGCGATTCATTACTAGTATCACACTACTAACATGAAGACCGCAAGCTCCATTGCTGATATCATATTGCTTATTATTACGAACATAAATCTATCCTACGGCTTTCGTCAAATGGTTGATCACTGCCTGTAGTCCTTGTATGGCTTGCCGATTATCCGATTGAAGGCTTCAAATGTCACCATTGTTATAGGATTATTCTCTGGAGTACAGTTCATGGGATTGTTGCTTGTATGTTTGTTAGATGTCATTGTCCCATGGAAAAAATCTCGCTCTTATACCAACTGACATAGGAAAAAGCGTGAAGGGATAATGAGAAAGATCACTGTTTTCCTCAAGTGATAAAAACCTTGATTCCACAAGGGTATTTCTTGAATCATAAGAAAAAAAATATAATAATAGAATTTTATTAATCAATAATTGTCTAATGTGTATGTGTCTCGATTAGATCATTAATAGTAAAAATAAATAAACCAAAATTCGTATTTACCAAAAATAGCAAAATTCTAACCATAATAACAATTCAATTTATAATATAACTTCTCTAATGCCTAATTCTAATAATAATAATTTTAGATAAACTTTTACTAGAAGAGTCTTAACATGATTAGGAGTAATTAAAAAAAAATAAAAGATGGAGATCTAAAACTCTAAAAATATGAAAATACTATAAAAATTGAAATTATTAAAAATAGTAAAATTTTCCTAAAATCTGGTTTATGAGCTAGAAATGTGCATTTTCTTTTGAAACAAACTGAGGTCAATTCAACACTGATAGCCCATTACAGTAAAGATTGATATGTTGTTCGTCTAGTCAGATCAAAAGTTATGGCTAATTTACTATTCACCTTCTTTTGTTCCGCTGGGAACTTATCTATAACACTGTCACATCCTACATCACTACACCCAAATATTTTTAGGCTTTTCTTGAATCATTCTTTTAAATTCTGGTTGCATGAACTTCCGTTGCTATGGATAATGTATTTCCTCACAACGTTTGTTATATGGTGCTGCTCAATGTGACTCAACCAAAATAATGTAATCTAGTCGATCCACTCAGGAATATACAATCGATCAACAAGAATAATACACACGTGTATATGCATACAGTGGAGTCACTCCGTGGATTCAGTGCCACTCATACGCTACGGTGGTACCCAGCTGATCTGTAGCCAATTTTTGAGTCTGGAGTAACTTGATGCAACGTTGGGTGCAGTGAGTCACCTAGGCTACGGATTTGTCGGTTGGTTGATTCTCGAAAGAATCTTTGGAAAAAAAAAAAGGCTCTCGGGTCCCGACCCACAAATGAATAGGAAGCGGGGCGAGGGGGTTTGGGGAGCTTTGGGGGGGCCGCCTTGCGCAGCTATGGAAGCTTTTCCTAAACTATCTGAACTGACGAGCGAAACTGAAAGAGGGAATCCTCTGATCCACTATTTCTTTCGCAGTCAATTAGAGATCATAAGATTCAGTTCCAGGTTGTCTGCTGCGAAAGTCTGGATCGCCAATGCCTTGCAAACTCCTTTATTGACTTGTTGGCACAACCTTCTTCCCAACAACAGGACATCGCTACTGACAGATGTTTGCCTTTGCGGCACAAGATCCAGGACCTTATTGAATCAGGGTCGATCATCTTTCCTGCAGCACCGCAGCTAGTTGTATGCACCACCAGAAAAAAGCTTACAGTGGTGTCTGGAAGATGTGGGGCCAACATGATTTATGAATAGCATCTAACTCATCCATCGGACATGTCACCTTTAGTTGCCCTAAGCCCAAAAAACAGCTCAATCTAAAACTCAAGCGGGCCACAGCACAGTGAACAAGTTGAGAAGGATGCGACCCTTGTACACAAAATTCAGGGTATTCAGCTGTTCATTTGGCCTGGTTGAAGAGTCGGGCTGAAATTTGGGTATTTTTGCTACTTCGATGGTCCTGATGAAAATCAAGGGTAGGTCTCTCCTCCAAACTTGTTCCCTATTCTGTGGCCCACCTGAGTTTTGAATCAAGTTGATTTTAGGCCTAAAAGTAAATTGGATTGATGCATTTGATAGACGAGTTAGATGTTACATATATATCACCTTGACCCGACATTATGGTGGCACCAGTGCCATTAGACCCCAACGTTACATATACATTGACACATGGTTTCGCAGATTCTTCAAATTGATTAACTATCGTCTTGAATATATATATATATATATATATATATATGTGTGTGTGTGTGTGTGTGTGTGTGTGTGTGTGTGTGTGTGAAAAAAAGAAAGTTGTGGTGTTGAACCAGCCGGGGGTGTCACATAGAAACCCATTTGGGCAGAAACAGTCAGAGAGACGGTTCATTGAAATAGGCTGGGTCTAACTGCTTAATTCACATCATTGTGTTTCTACCATGGTTTTATGACTCAGGCAACTCAAGAGCAAGAGCGAGGCGGAGATGACTCATCCAAGTCAGACCAACTAGGAGAAATAGAGATCGACTCATGGTGCTGAACCAGACTCAACCAAGTCCAAGTCAACTTGGACAAGTCGCTTCAGATTCAACTGAGTAGATAATCCAGGTTTCTACACACCATGCCTTGAACTGGTCAGAAAACCCTTGGAACCGCTTGGACCCAACCGGCAACATAAATAGGTCTAGGCCTAGGACGGCTTTAAAACATTTGTCATGATTTAATTGATTGACTACATTTTTCACCTAGTTTTAACCACATTCATTGATAATTGATAGCTGTGATTATAAAGGATTCATGATAATCTTCCTTCCAAACAAAAGAAATACTCTTGGAAATATTCAAAGTTTTTTTTTTTTCTTTTTTTTCTTTTTTTTTTTTGGGTTTGTCTTGTGAAAAGATACACTCTAATTTTAGATTCATTCCAAAGAAATATAATAAGAAGACAATAACAAACAAAAAATAAACCAAAATTCATTAGTTATTAATTGCAATTCAGTTCAATGGTGGGCACTGCTTAAGAAAAGGGGTGGTTTAATGCATCCTGCTTTCCAGGGGGGGAAAAAAATCATGTGTGAGATCTAAACCATGTCCACAGGAAAAGGGCCTGTCTTGCAAAATTGAGCCAGTTGATTAAACAGGTGGGCCACAGTCGGAGACAATCTTAACCATCAGTACAAGTTCCCATAGGTGCTGACCTGACCTGCTAACACACTCATCAGATAAATTAATTAAATATATTTTTTGGGTGCCACCCAAACGCACCCTTGATGCCCACATACACACTAGGGGCATGTTTGGGTGCACTGTCAAATATAGATGCAATTAGTATAATTAAGTGGAAATCACAAAATTGTAGTTTCCTTCACATTCATACTGAGCCTGAGCTTCCAAGTTGCAATCAAGCTTGCATTTTAGTTGGGACTCCAAAGAAACACAAATGCAAATTTTGGGCTACTTCCTCATTATCGATGCTAGGAAAAACATCGACTTCAGTCATCTCTTTTTTATTGAACTGAAACCTACTGTTTACAATTCAATTCAATTCTGCATCCCTTAACCAAGTGCAATCTGAACTTTCCAAAATGATCAGTGTACAACAATATATACTTGTGTTTTGATAAATGATGTACAATTGGAAATTTGTAACCTCTCCAACTTAATAATGTTTCTCCACCAGTAACAATCTCACACAACCAGCATGTCATCCACATTGCCAAGGCTCGCTGCACATCTCATCCTGTAGTAACCGATACACCACACCTCCAGGCAGTTCGGTGTCTTTCACAACAACCTTCACATATGAAGCCAACTCTAGAAATTTGAATAACCCAACTTTTATTTTGGAATACAGAAATAGATATGATGGCATCTTGTCTAGAGCATAAAAGAACTTCTCTATTGGATAGCCCATGGTCATGGCATTTTTTATGGCAAGGATGAACTTGTAATGTGATATGGCATGATGTAGATGGCCCACCAGTTGGGATCTGAGCTTACCATGGTTGGCGCATTTAGGGCCTGTTTGGTTTTTACAATTTCCTATGAAATACAAAGTAAAGGAGCTAGCATTATCATTTCCAAGTGTTTGTTTAAATAGGAATTATGGCTCGTAAATCGATAGTCAAATACACTTATCATAAGTACAGAAAATTGTAACCAGTACATTACATTTTCACATTATAAATTTACCATTTTTACAGTCATTTTTGGGTGAAACAAACAATTTAACAAAATCATCATTGCATATAAAAATGTAAGTGATGTCACCATACAATTTCAAATGTAATCATTACCCATTTACAGCCATTTACCATTGTAGGAAAACCAAACAGGCCCTTTAGGTATGAGATCAGGCATCATTGTCCAATTGCTGAATGAGTGGTGGGGCAGCTAGGAGAGGAGAATTCTTGGAGAGTAGGGTTCTATCTGGAAGGCACCTTGAGGAACACCGGTAAAAAAGGGTTTCCTGATAAAGAAGGCAAGGAAAGATCACGATGGAGTAACCCAAACAGAGAGATGTGATATGGAAAATATCATGATTTCAGAATGCCAAGGCAACTAGGACCATCACCATATGAGTATATGTAATCTGAGGTAATGTCTCTCTCAGACCTGTGTTTTAAAATCCGGGCTAGAGCCAATGGTTGGACTGGTTTCAACTGCAACTGGCCACAGAAAAAGAGTCGGGTCACAAACTTGTTTTAGCCACAAATGTCACTTTAGATTTTTAATAGGTAAACTCCTGGTTAGAAGCACATGCTCTCACACTGCTACAGGTGCTTTTGAGCATGATATTTACCATTTTATTTTATTTTTTATATGCTGCACACATATATCTGGTCTGCATTGGTTGGACTGGCTCGGACCAAACCGCAATCAGAAATGGGTCAGGGTCTGGTCTGGATTTTAAAACACTGAGCCAGACACTGCATGTAGATGTTATGTATTATTTCACAAACATTTCTGAGAAATATGGTGAAGAGATGGCAAAGAAGATTTGAGTTTTTCTCTTCACAATACACGTTATAACACGGCATACATGTATGTACAACATCTGGGCCATTATCAGATGGGGCAACTATGAATGTGCACAGACTCAGGTCAGTCCACTCATCAGGTGGGCCACCGGAGCATGTTGAATGTGGACTACTGCTCTTCCTAACCATCCATTTTCCTCATACATGAAAGCCCCAGTCTCACATACCTGTGCCACAAAGAAAACCTTTACACTTCACAAATCTCCTTAGCATCTCTTCAAAATTCAAATTTTCAGACACGTGAGAAGTTGGAAGTAATCTGGGCTATTCTGCAAAAGGTGATTGACTACTTACATTGTTCTTGTTGAACGATAGGTGATATTTTCATTGTTGTGGAAAACGGCACCAACATAAGTTGACTGAACATCACCTTTAGTATGATAACCTTGAAAAATATCCTCAAAGCCAGATATTTTCCCTACACGCTTCGACATCCATGTATACACAGAGTGGATGTCCTTTTCATCTCTATCAATCAAAACAAGACAGGTAAGCTGGTTCTGTCAAATAACAAGATGAGTCTCACAATGAGAACTAACTGGCTTGGTTGGAGGGAAAATAGTTAAATGTAAAATTTCAAGAATTACATATATGACCATTATAAGACAATCCATAAAATTTGTAATGCAAGGCCATTGTAAGACCATCCATAAAATTTCCCTTAAGAAGGCAAAACTAAATAATTGACTACAATCCATAAAATTCCCCTTAAGAACGCAATGCTATATAATTGACTACCAAGTGCAAAGACAGCCAAGGCACTATTTCCATGTTCATTTGGATCAATTGTTTAATCTTGCGATGTGTAGGAGGCTGGGAGCTAATTCAAGAATCCAAAATGGGATCTGAATCTTAAGTTACAGTCACCCCTACCATGAATCCACCTCTTCTTCTTCTGCTCCTGTTCTACTTCTCATGCTCCTGCTCCTTGCTCCTCTCTCCTGCTTCTATTCCTCTGCTTCTGCTACTCCTACCCCTGCTTCTGCTTTTCCTTGTCCTACTCTGCCCACTGCTGCTTCTCCTCCTCCTGCTGCAGCTTGTTCTTCATCGTCTTATTCTTCGTCTCCCCCTACTCCTTTATTATTATTATTATTGGTTTTTGTTATAGTTATTATTATTGCAATAACTAATAATTTAGTTAGAAACATGAATTGCCCGACTCGCTGTGTCGACCCTCTTGAGACAAGTTTTGTAAGTTGATTATAAGTCGAACCATCAGTATCGAATTTGTAAACCTTGATGCATGCGTGCATTGACACCGCCCAGCATAAAAGATGTGTTATGTCCTCCTTGTTGCATAGCTTGTTACATAATATGTTAGTGAACGAAGAGCACAGTTAAACAAAATAAATCAGATGGCAAAAACAATGCCTTCAGAACTCTCACACCTTCCCCAACCTTCAATGAAAAAAAAAAAACAAACAAACAAACAAACAAACAAAAACAAAAACAAAAAACAAAGAATTATACAAGAAAAGCCAGGACTTTAAAAAAACAGACATGAAAGAGATTATGTCATCAAGAGCATCAACATCACTAGAGAAGGGCTGAAAACATAAATAAATAAATAATACAATTGTCGTAAGGTCCCTACGAAGCAAAATAGCATGAATATTTCTTTTTTAATGGTAATAGCATTGACTTTTTTGACTTGCTGTTTTCAATAGTATGCAATATTTCCCCAGTTACAACGTGTTAGCACCATCTCCAACAACCAAGTGTTAGAAGGGACTGAAAGAGGTGATCATGAGAGATGCGCCTAATGTCAACAGTTAGTTATAGCACTTGATTAATCAAGTAATATTTTATTCATATTCATCATTTCAAATTTGTATTGTATTGCTTTATCATACTCTTGCACAAACGTATCATCATGTCTGTTAGTTTGGATAAGTTTCGATCCACCACTATGAAGTTGACAATCACAAAAGCAAATCCAGATATGCATCCGAACTTGGAATTCATCCATCATAATTAGACTAATATAGACCTCACAAACAATGTTGTCATAATTGTTATTGTATCATAAATTATAAATAGGTCTGAATTGTATCATATCGTGAATCATGAGATTTTTTTTTCAGATTTTCCAAAAAAAAAAAAAAAACATAAAAACTGTAAATAAATCAGAAATATTAAAAAAAAAAAACACACCAATCATCCATTTTCTCATGAAGAAGACTGTACACAAGCCAAGCTAGCTCGAAAAGCTCGCTCGGCTTGGCTCGATCTAGCTCAGCTTGACTCAACTTGAATGACGACTCGAGGCGAGCCAAGCTTCATATAACCCAGTTGATTTGAAAACAAGCCAAGTTCGATCATAGTGGATATTGACTCGACTCGACTCGAACTCGGATCAGCTCGAATATATATTATTTTTTTAAAAAAAGGTTAAAACTTAAACCCTACCCTACCCTTCCGTCCATTTCTTACCTTTTCCCTTCCTTACCCAACCCGCCGCACCCGAGCTCCTCCCCCTCTCTTGTGCCCAAGCTCCACAGTCTCTCTCTCTCTCTCTCTCTCTCTCTCTCTCTCTCTCTCTCTCTCACAACATCAAGAACAAGGTATATTTATGGATCTATCTAATATTATATATATTATTAATTGAATATTTGATTTGGGAGTTGGGTCAAGTGTGGGTTGGGTTGGGTCGGGTGTCTGGGTTGAGTTGGGTTAGTTGGGTCAAGTGCGGGTTGAGTGTTGGGTTGGGTTGGGAGAAGGCTCGACTCAACTCGAGGGAAACTCGACTCGACTCAATCCACAAGTTTGCCTTGAGCTCGACTCGAAAAGTTTGGCAAACAAGCCAAGCTCTAATGGTAAGTTCGAGGTCGAGCTCGAACTCGAGGAGAGCACAGACAAGTCAAGCCAAGCTTGGCACACCTCGACTCGACTTGGCTCGATGCACAACCCTACTTGTGAATATGTACAAAAACAAACAAAAAAAAAAAAAAAAAAACCATGATAACATTAATCTAAAATTGTGATCAACTGTATACTATGTTTAAATGCATCATTGTGTTGTATCATGTCATGATCAAGTTTTAAAAATAAAATAACCCTTTGCCCATCCCATGTGAAATTGCTTGAAATTGGATACCACGACTATGCATAGAAGCTTAGAGGAGCTATAGTATGGTGGTTATGTCCTGAGGAGGGGGGGATTAGGACCAAATAAAATTTTGTCAATTAACACACAATTGCTTACTTAAATTAATATATCAATTTAAACTAAGAAAGACAATTAACTCTAATGCTTCCAAGCCAATAGAGGGTCCAATCACATATACTACTAAAGATGTGTCAATTATGCAACTAGTCTATAAATAATAGTGAGTTTATGTGTGCATTACAAGTTAAGTGCCTATCATACAATTCAATTCGAGCATTCATAGGATTTACCTAATCAAACACATGAGCATGAATAAGAATGTATGCAATTCATAATCACAAACAAAAGCATGTATAGTGGTTCAGTTTCCCTACTCCACTCCCGACGGACGCACTCTCCTTGAGTGTACCGGTATTCACTATCGAAGGTTTTAAATCAATTTCACCCCTAACCTTTATAGCCATAAACAATTACCGCAATCCTACACAAGAACCTATCTAGTGTACACTCCCATCGGAGGCTCCCGCAAGAGACTTTAGTTGGTTTTCTATCAGCTAACCAACAACCTCAGTCCTAGTACAAGGACATACGTTCACTCTCCCATGAAGACTAACATGTACACACATGTTCGGTGAGTTCGGCCTTACACAAGAGCCTGGGTCCTACACAAAAACCTATCGAGTTTGGGTCACAAACTTCCATCAATCATACACAAGGAAAGAGAGTATGGACTCACTAATTAACACTTATCAAATTGAGCCCCTTTGATGCGCCATCTTAGGTTGCTTAATCGATGTTCTCCCATGCTTCAATCAGCTCCCCTTTTACTCTCCCGATGGTTGATGCCGATGCTTTGTCGATGCTTAAGCGCCAAGATCAAATACCTTGCATGCGATGCTCCATTGAGGTGACCAAGGTGATGGGAGGTTAGTAGAATATCCTACAACTAATTGGGTAGTTGAAATCCTAGGGGATTAACCTAGAAAGGTCTTCTAGAGGATTAGACCAACGATATGCCAAGAAGATTGGGTCTAATGTCTAAAAAATGGTAAAGTTCAAGTTCATCTTCACATACGAGGTCGGAATCCTCATTAGAGTGTTAAAGCTCATGAACATGACTTGAAACTCATGGGATTAGAGGTCTAGGATGTGGGATAACAATGTGGAATAACCTAGCCTTCTATTACACCAAAAACCCCTCCTTTTGCCCAAGAACTGAATGCCCTTTTATAAGAAATCAATTTGCAACGGGTACAAAACGGCTAGTTAACGTTTCTGTCGATGGGATCAAAGCTAGAGGTGTACACAAGTCGAACCGAGTCGAGCTTGGCACAACTCGACTCGGCTCGGCCACTTGCTGACCCCAGCTTGAACTCGGCTCAACTCGATCCTCGAGCCTGACTGGCCAGCTCAGCTCGGTTCGGTCAACAGCTCGGGCCAGTTCGAGCCGAGTTCGCCTGTGCGGCATTTTCACAAACACATGGTCTGCACCTTCAAAATCTCACTGTATATAAAACAGTAACAATGGTTTTACAGGTATTTTATCAAACACCTTGTAAGCAACATAAAAATCAAGAAAAAAAGGGTATTTGTTTCATATAAGTACCTTCCTTACCACCAGCCACACTTCATTGAGTCATTTCATCAAACACTTGGTGAGCAACAGCAATATCAAAGTAACCAAGTCACCGAACTGAATCGATCTGAGTTCGATTCGATTCAAGTTCGATCCGAGTCAAGTCGAGCTCGGGCAAGCTCGAACTCGGTTCGAAATTTTTTCAAGCTCAAAAAATCAGCTCGACTTGACTTGAACTCAATTTCGAACCAAGTCGAATCGAGCTTTTTCGAGTCGAGTCGAGTAGGCTACCGAGCTAACTTTGCTCGTGTCCAGCCCTAATCAAAGTAGTCTTCGATGGGATCGAAAGGCCCTTCAATAGGATCGAGCAGGCTATCGATCCCATCGATAAACCCAAACAAATAGATCGATGTTGGCTAGACAGATTGGGTGTCCTATTTGATTCTATCGAGTGGATCTTCGATTCCATCAACAAACTGTTGAGAAAATCACTCAAAATTTGTTGTTTTGGGTATACAATTTCACAGCAGCTTTGCGTCCTTATCATGTTCCGATTAAGTTCCTAAGGCTAAGGGATGATCAAACAAGGTTTACCTATTAAACCACGATCATATAAAGGTTTCGGGTTGTTTTAGGTCAAGGGTTAGGGTCACCAAGGCACCTCATATACTTGTTCTTTGCTCCTTGATGCTCATGTCCACTTGTGTCTTCGGCCTTCAACTTCCAAGGGCTCAATCAACTCCCTAACTTAATGACTCACGTGAATGACAAACAAGTTGCACAAATAAGTGCACTAATACCATGTACATTAAAGTTTTCTATACGATTCAAAAGATAACAATTTCCCCATCCCCATTTACATGTATAACGTTATTCACTATTCACTTGTTTCTATAAATAAAAAAGAAAACAAAAAGTCCAAATAAATATATTCTTCGTCGGCCACGACGGAGCCATCCTCCTCATCATCATTAGCAATGATATCAACATTATCTTCATCTTTATGATTTGATGTTGAAATAAAATCTTCGTCCCCATCTTCTACCACTTTCGTTTTCCCCATTGCTTTACGTCTAATTGCAAGTTTTCTAGGACCTCCGAAATAGTTCATGCATAATGCATTAAGCTTACTTGTTTAGCATAAGTGCGTAACTAAATGAAAGTAAAACTATTAATTAACAATTATAAGACCACAAGACTAAACAATAATTATACAACATGCATTCGTACCATGTCGCCCATCCCGTCGTGAGGTAGATTCGCCTACACCTTGCACAACGTCCAATCCCTCGAGAAAGCATTCACCTATGTCCATCTAGGTGTTATCTGTAGAAAGTGCAAGATCCTCCTTCTCAGTGATCCATTTATCATCAAATTCCATATATGATAAACATATAGAATCAAGTCCTTGGTCATTCTCTCTCTTCGCATGATGGACTTTGAGCTAGAGATTGTATTTTATGAAGACAAGCGCAATCAATCTCTGTTGCTCGAGTCTATTTCTCTTCTTCGAATGTATCTGCAATGAACGTAAAATTCCATAATGACCAATGGCACTACATGGTGAATTCATAAGACAAGTAATGAACTCAATAATGTCTCACTTCCTCAAAAGTGCTCCAATTGCGCTCGCAATCAGTAGCACTACATGTAAAACTCAAAATACAAATAGCCACCTTTTGCAATTTTGGACACTCATCTCCGTAATTCCCCCACTATAAACCTATAAATCAATCATACATAATTATATAAATAAACTGAATAACCCAAAAGGTAAAAACATACATGTAGAAATCGAATGAAACACGCTGCGTTCAATTCCATTAAGCGATGAAAAATATATGTCAGCTTCTTTCTTTAAAGGGTTTTTTTTTTTTTTTTTTTTTTTTTTTTTAATTATTTTTATGGCCCACGATCTCCAAAAGTCTCCAAACTCTCCTAAAAGAAGCAAAAGATAGTATATTCTAATATGAGTGGGACCTAAATGATTTTTAAACACAAAACACAAAGAAATTGCAAAAAACATATTTAAAATGATTTTTTCCAGAAATATCTGGCATTTTCGCATGTCTGTCGAATTGTACGATTCGACTGAATCGTACGATTCAGTTTTGAATCGTAACAATCCACTCCCTGTTACAATTTAAGTATATGATTCAGATCGTATACCTATACGATACAATGTGAATCGTACCATAATCATAACACTGCACAAAAATAGTGTAGCCTAGTTGGCTAACATCATTAATTTTCTTTCTATTTTTATTTCAACTTTTCAGTTGCTCAGTGGGTTGACTATAGAGAGGACACAAATGAGCTTAGGTAGATGATAATAAGAGCACCACACCAAACAAATTCATCATATGGTTGTGGAAGATGGAGGAACTTGGGCCACCTCCTAGCTAATTGACATAAAGTCAACAAATTCAACAGCCTCAAGTAAGAAAGAACTCTGTCCGCTACAAAAAAAAAAAAGTTGATGATGATAAAAAAAAAAAAAAAGCATCGTTAGTAGAACTCTGTTTTAAACTCCTTATTTTTTACCAAACCAACCCCCCGAAATATATTTACCTAAATATTTGAAGCTCCATACATTTCAATACATTGGAAAGAAAAAAATCACTTTTTGGGGCTAACGAATTTAGCACATATTTTTCAAAACACAAGGTTTTTTTTTTATTTTTACAAAAGAGGAAAAAAAAAAAAAAAAAACTTTTGAGGTGAATTTAAAAACTTTTCAGAGGATATTATTCAAAACCTGCGTGGTCGCCATCCATTGATAAAGTTGAGCAGAGGGTGGAATATTTTAGTGGAAACAATCAGTTAATAGATAGATTACTTGGAAAAGAGGATATGAGAGAGGAAATGAATGACATTAACCCAATCTTATGTTAATCTGATTCATATATAATTAAATTATGTATGAATATATATTATAGCCATTTTCTCACTCCATTTTATTTTATTTTTTGTCGAAACAGTACTAAACTCGAACTTTTCATTCTCCTATCTTTCAGCATTTCTATTTTTTGACCTATTTCTTACTGTCTTTTTAATGATTGAAACCAAATTGAACGTGAACAGCTACCCCCCTGAGAGATAACTGAAATTTTATTGAAAAACCGACAAAGCGGGAAAGAATACAAAAATCAAGACAACATCCAAGAAGAAAGATCAGGGTTCGTAACTGATTTAACAAAAAGTGCTCATTTCCTTGTTTTGGAAACATTGAATATTACGAGCCTTCCAAATAGACCAAAAAAATCCCACTGCCACTAGTCTCCAAACAGTTTTCTGGGATTTACCCACCATAACCCCATGCCAGGCCCACGAAAGCTGATCAACCATCTTCAGCATGACCCAAGACATTTGGAAAATGCAAAGGAAGTGCTCCCATATCATGCAGGCAAAAATACAATGTATGAAAAGGTGGTCAATAGACTCTGCATCCCTCATACACATCATGCATATGTTTGGGAGAATGAGAGATTGCCTTTGAAGTTTGTCAATGGTTAGGATTATTTTCCAGCCTAGAAGCCAAACAAAAGCCACAATTCTCGGGGGAGTGCCATAAGACCACTGGAGGTAGCGAAAGGAATGTGACAAAGATGGCTTAGCAATTAAGTCATGAAACAAGCACATGGAGAAAATACCGGAACTATGAGTTGTCCAAATCAACAAATCTTCATCTTGAGGCAATGGCAAATAAAACTTCAGATGGTTGAGCAAGATAAGAAATTCATCGAGTTCGTCATCCGTGAGATTTCGCCGACAAGGAGACCATACTATGGATCTACCAATAAACGAGCAATGTCTATCCACTATGATAAAAAGATTGGGAGCAAGATGAGCCAACCCAGGGAAGCATTCCTGTAATGATCCATCCCCACACCAAATGTCGATCCAGAAGCATATACGATTGATTACATTTTCCCCGAGAGAAAGAGGTGCCCGAACAGAAGAGAGGTTCAGTAGAGGCTACATCCTTCCAAACACAAGACGCATGATAAACAAGAAGAAGACTTTATACCCCAACCACCTGATTGAGAGCCATATTTGGCAATAAGAAATTCCCTCCATAACTTGCATGTCTCAACGCTAAACCTCCAGTGCCATTTTCCAAGAAGAGAAACATTCATATGCTCTATCTTTTTCAGACTTGCTCTTCGCTTATTAGTCGGCTTGCAAACTAGGTTGAACTTCTTTATATCTTTATACCCTTTCCATAGGAAATCTCTTCTCAATTTCTCGAGTCTACCCAAGACCTACTTTGGGTATTTGAAAAGAGAATATATTGGCATGTTGGAGAAGGCCGTTTTGATGAGCATCAACCGGCCTCCCAGGGAAAGAATACGATGCTTCCAACTAGACAACTTTCTCTCAATTCTCTTTATAACTCAATCCCAAAGGTAAAAGGCCAATTTTCCTATGCATAGGGGCAACCCCAAATAGGAAGAGGGGAAGGATCCTGTTTTGCCACCAAAGACATTAGCCAAGTGTTGAAGATCTTCATTAAGCACATGGATTCCTAGCACTTCGCTTTTGGAGACATGAATATTTAGGCCGGAGACTACTTCGAAGCAAACCATAACTTTCTTGAGATTATCGACCGAGATGACATCTGCGTCACAGAAAAGGATCATATCGTCCACATATTGAAGATGAGTAACTTACACCCCCTCCTCTGACCTTGAAGCCATGAATTAAACCATTTTCCTCTACCCTGAGAAGCATCTTGCCCGATAACAACAAAGCAACGTACACCGTATCGGTATCAATTGGCGTAATAGTGCCCTCCGATACCGATATGGATACGGGGGCATAACAGCGAAATGGGGGCGTAACGGCTCATAACGGTGCAAAAAAAAAAAATTTGCCAAAAAAATATGAAAAAAAATGGATTAAATCCAGAATATTCTAAGCATTCCAAATATGCATTCATTTATAAATTGGAACATGTTTATGGTGGTGTAATGGTCCACTCTTTGGTGAGAAGTTGTATCAGACTGTCTGATAAATTTATGAACCAGACAACCTGGATTTGATTGCAAAACTCATATATTTATTTTTCTAACTATCTACTATCAATGATAGATATATTAGAATGAATGTAATATGAAAATATCTTACATGTGTAAGTGTTTGCAATTATTTGTCATAATTCATAAAAAAATATAAAATGACAACAATCTGTAAAATGAACATTAACATGTTCTAATATAATTAACACATCATATTCTACCATTAAAACATCAAAACATTCAATAAAAAAATAATTTTTCGAATTTAAAAAAAAAAAGGGCCAAAAATAGTGCATAAATAAAAAAAATTATAAAAAAATATAAAATGACAACAACAATCTGTAAAATGGACATTAATATCTTCTATTATGATTAACACTTCATATTCTACCATTAAAACAGCAAAACATTAAATAAAAAGCATAAATACCTATTTTTGAAGAATTTCTGGAAAATGGCCCACGGAGCTTCGAATCAAGAAAATCCTTAATATAAGTTGTTTTTATCTATAATATCAAGCTAAGAGTGGTCGAAAATAGCAATAGAATGATTTAGGAAGAGTTTGGAAGAAAGAAGCTAAAATTTTAAATAAATAAATAAATAAAGCCAATTTTTTAGCATTACGCCCTGACCGTTACGGAGCAGTAATGGCCATTACGCCCCGTAACAGCTGTTACAGGGCCATTACGGCTACAGAATTGGGGGGGTGACCGTTACGGCCCCGTATCGCATAACGGCCATGGCCGTTACCGATACGTATCGGCCGATACGCTCGTATCGTAACGGATACGGGACACCCTGCAACAAAGAGATACAACGATAAAGGGTCATCGTGTCTGATGCCGCAAAAAGTCTTATAGTAACTGAATGGAGATCCATTAATGAGAACAGAAAAGGATGGAGATTGCATCCACAGTCTCCAAATAAATCCGCAACCGATTCTCTCGAGCAAAAATAGTCCAACATTTCCAATTGATGTAGTCATAGGCCTTATCAATATCTAGCTTGTAAACCACTTCGCTCTTTTCTTGCTTGTGTCTAAAGTTGATGAATTCATGTGCTATAAGGGTGGTGTCAAGGATATGTCTGCCTAAAATGAAAGCTCCTTGATTCTCTGATATGACTAGGGAAAGAACTCTTCTTAATTTATGAGCAAGGCATATCAGTCTAAAATCTTTCAACGATTCCGTTCCTTCGATTTTTAGGATGAGGGCAATGAAGGTAGCATTAAGATCCTTCGAAAGACGGCTTCTAGCATGAAATTCGTGAGGGAAATCCATAACATCGTTGCTTGCCGCCAACCAAAATTTCTGAAAGAACATAATCGGGAAGTTGTCCGGGCCGGGCGCTTTATCCCCACACCGAATCGAGGGGCGAATTTAACATCCTCCTCCGAAAAAGGCTTTTCAATAGAATTTGCCTCAAAAAATATGCGGGGGAAGAAAAGATTGTCCAGTCTCAGCCTTCTCCACACATCAGAAGATAGCAAGTTCCTGTAGCATTAACCAGTGTTCGAAATATCGGTATCGCGCTATGTATCGCACCCTTGAGATACATATACGTATTGGTTATCGCATGAGATATATCGTTTGTATCGGATAATTTATCGCACTTTTTAGGAAACATGGGGAAACATTAGGAAATTGGTTGAATTTTTCAATAAAACTTCAAGAATTGCTAAAAAATACTTTAATTTACACTTTTAAATCATAACATCTCAAAAAAGAAATGCATAAAATAGGTTTCCTTTGTATAGGGTCCTAAGCCATGTGTTGTCTCACTGAAGAATGCAACTATATTCAAATTGAATGCATAACATTTATAAATGTATCAAGACATGTGATCTACACTAATGCATAGTAATGCATGGGATTTGCACTGTTCATAACAATAGGGTGGACCCCAGAAGGTTTTCAACTGTAAGTATTCATTCCCACTGTCCTGCTATAGTGGGGGCCATTTGAACTCCAAATCCACCTCACGAGTGGGCCCTGGCCCATGTCCACATCCAGTGGACCTAATCAATGGTTGGATGTCAAACAGGCACCATGGTAGGCATAAGGTGTTTAAATCCCACTTTTTATAGTATTTGGGACCATGTTTCTTATAGTGTGGTCTACCTGAAGCCTCATTGGTGCACCATTGTCTGGGACCATGCATATAAAGCAGTGTTTGGGAACATACAAGGCAACGTGCAAATAAACCTCATTGGTGAACCACTATTTCTTACAATGTGGTCCACTTGAAAACACAAATATCACCTTGATCCAAAATATTGGTCGCCCCTAAGAATTTTTCAACATTAGTCGTTTAATTCACACTATTTCATGTGGTGTGGTCCACCTGAGCTTTGGATATGCTTCATCTTTGGGGCCACCGTCCAACTATTTTCAAAGCATATTTTAGGGCATTGTCCTAAAAACGAAGCATGCCCAAATCTTAGGGAGACCACACAAATATGATCCAAAGCTTTTGTGGCCCACAAGAAGCTTTTAATGGTCAATTACTATTGTTTCTTGTATTATGGTTCGTTTGAGATTTGGATTTGCTTTATTTTTTAGATCATGCCCTAAAATAAGTTTTCAATACAGATGGACGGCGTGGCTGTAGTCACATACATCAAGGTGGGCCACGGGTCCCACACACCTCGGTAGATCCAGGGTATCACTTAATCAACTCCCACTTCCGACAGAGTTGGGTAGTACCCGCTCCGCGCATGCAACACGAAAGACTGACAATGTTGGTGGGACCCTGCCTATGGGCCCCACCGTGATGTATGTGTTGTATCCACACCGTCCATCCATTTGGAGATATTTTTTTAGGGCATGAGCCAAAGAATGAGACCAATCCAAAGCTCAGGTGGACCCCACCACAGAAAATAGTGGGGACAGTGACACCCACCGCTGAAACCTTCCTAAGGCCCACCATGATGTTTATTTGAGCTCCAACATGTTCATAAGTTCATGCAGATATGGATGAAGGGAAAACACGAATATCAACTTTAACGAAAACTTTTGTGGCCCCCTGAATTTTTTAATTGTAGGCGTTGAATCCCCACTATTTTCTATGGTGGGGTGCACTTGAACTTTGGATCGGCCTCATTCTTTGGCTCGTGCTCTAAAATGATCTCTCAAAATGGATGGATGGTGTGGATACAACACATACACCATGGTAGGGCCCACAGAAATATAGTTTTATTATTTTTAAGGAAGAGAATTAGGTGCTGCCCTGGCCTGACCCAAGACGGTGTGCCACTTATGGTGGGGCTCACCTTGGTATATTTATTACATATCCAAGCCGTCCATATGTTTTTACAAATCATTTTAGGGCATGAACCCAAAAATGAAGCAGATTCAAATATCAGGTGGACCATACCGCAGGAAATAGTGGCGATGGCTCATTAAAACTTGCAAATAGGTCACAAAAGTTTTGGATCAACCTAATATTTGTTATTTTCCCTTCATCCACGTTTTTGTGACCTTATCAACAGGTTGAATGACAAATAAACATTACGGTGGGCTTTATCAAGATTTTAATGGTGAAGGTTGAAATACCATTCTTTCTTAGAGTATGGTCCACTTGAGATTTGGATCTAATTCATTTTTAGATCATGCCATAGAATGATCTGACAAAACATATCAACGAAATGGATATACAATACATATATCAATGTGAGCCCCACTGTAAGGGCCGCATCGTATTTGGTGCAGCCAAGTCGCACCAAATACACTCCTTTAATTAAGGCAGAGAGTGAGAGCGTTCTTCAAAGCTCTCCTCGTCTTCTCCGTTAAAGCCGCGAATGCGCAAGCCCACCTCGAGACTTCGAATTTGTTAAAATCCCAAAAAATCTCTCCTAATTACATCTTTTTTTCAAAATCCAACCCAAATCCCCACAAACCTCAGCGGAAATCTGGTTTCCTTTCGAAGCAATTCTCTTCAAAGAAAAAAATAGGGATTTTAGGTTTTCTTACATGATCTGGCACTGTAGATCGTGATTGGCACACCAAATCCAAGCAGATCTTGAGTAACAAGGTAAGAGAGATTTTTTCCTATATATTTTATTTTCTTCGAATTTCTAGAATGGTAGAGAGGATTGTCGCCTATGTCGCCGAAGATATCAACCGATATCTTTTCTTCTTCTTCTTCTTTTTTTTTTTGTACTCCTAGGCAGTTTCGTATCACCGAACCGCAATATCGATAATATCGGCCGATAGTATCGATATTGCCAACACTAGTATTAACAATGGCGTCCCATATTTGATTTTTCTTTGTAGTTCTGACACCCTCCACTACCAAATTGCTTATTTTATTCGCCCGGGCACGAGCACTAACCATATTATGAAAGAATTGAGTATTCTTATCTCCCTCCTTTAACCATAAAGCCCTTGATCGTTGCCACCATTTAATTTCCACCTCTTTGGAAAAAGATGTGTACTTTGCATCCAAATTAGCTCTTTAGAGCATGTCATCTTCCAATAAATGCCCCGCCTCTTCTTTCATATCTATATATCATGAATCTTGGCCAAAATTGCTTCAAACTCTACCTCTGTAGATCTTTTTTTTTTTTTTTTTTCTTTTAGCAATCTGAGCTTCTGCCCCAATCTGAACCCTACATATCCCATAACTTAAAAGGAGGACCACCACTCGAGAACAAGATCCTTGAAACCTTCAATTTCAAGCCAAGCCAACTCGAACCGGAACAAGCATTCGCCCCAATTATCTTTTTTTTACTTCCAAAATAATCGATCTATGATCTAAAAATAATCTCAAAAGAGCCCGTTAAGCGACAAGGGGGAATTTATCGATCCAACCTTGATAAACAAGGAATCTATCCAAGCGCGAAAGCATAGGGGCGACTTGGTTGTTGGACCAGGTAAATTTTGCACCTTCCCGAGGAAGGTCAATGAGTTTGTGAGAATCCACCCAATTAGAGAATTTATGCATATTGTTGGTCATCTGACCCCCATTTGATTTTTCATAAGAAAAGCGAATAACATTAAAATATCCTCCGATGCAGCATGGTAGGTCCCATTTGAGGCAAACAGAGGAGAGCTCTACCCCAAAACTAATCCCGTAACGACAGGTAACAGGGGCCATAAACCGTTAAGAAGACCCAGGAGAAATTGGAGGCACAATTTTTTAGAACCACAGAAACCGAAAAGGAGCCCAAAAAGCTATCGGTTAGCTTCCAACAATCTGTCTTCCAGGCCAAAATAATGCCTCCCGCAGAGCCAAAAGCGTTGAGTGCAATCCAGTCAGAATTCGAGATGCCCAGATAGAATGTACCATACCTTTATCGACAGATTGAAGCTTGGACTCCTGCAAGGATATGATCTCTGCCTTGGACTTTCTATAGACCTTTCTGACTTGGGCTCTTTTCAGCTTACTACCCAACCCTCTTAATTTCCAGGAGAGAACTAACATTGATCGACTAATTTGCCCATTCTTGCCCTTTTACCATAGCCGGATTTGGTCGTGGAATCATAGTTTATAGAACACTCCAAAGTGAGAAGTTCCCACCACCCCTTTGAAGATTTTTTAGCCTTCGACAATTGCTCTTCATAAAGTCTTTGGGCTCCTTTCCTTTTGATGAACTGAGCAAAATCGTACACGCTTCGTCGCTCACCCCAAAAGACATACCAACCATTCCTCCTCTCTCTAGGATGTCCTTGGACCAAGTAACCTGGACCTGGGATAAGACAATGTTTTTTGAGGGAGCAGCTTGTTCGGTGCAAATCTCAACCACGCCTGGCTGAGGTTATGAAGAGGGTTCGTTTGGACCTCTAGTAGCACAAAGCGGGGTCGAAATCAAGGGATCCTTCAATAAAAGATCTTTTAGGGCTATTGCTTCCACCGCAAGAAAATTGCCGTTGTGATCTTCTAACCTACCGTCGAGCATCGACTTTTCGCTTACCGATTCATCGTTGCAGACTTCTTCCCTATCGTTGGGATCTCGTGTCTCTTCGTCTTTAGAAACTACCAATTCGTCTGTGGAGAGGCTTGTGCTCGCCACTACGAGAACACCATCAACCCGACCCATTGTTTCACGAGAGAGCGATCCTTCTCAATCTCCAGGGAGGACTCCTTTTCAATCTCCAAAGTCGAGTCTATGAGTGTGATAGGAATAGAGGATTTGTGTAAAGTAATCGGGTCGAAGATGTTGCACGTGTCGATGAGAGGCACACACTGCTGAAAGTTTAAGTCGTCGAAACGTGTGGGATGACACACAAGCGTCAACTCGAGATTCAGTTCATCTCCACTTGGCGTTCCAGAGATGCTTTCAACGGTTTCACGTGCTAAAGATGGACACATGTTTAGAGAAGTGGAGCCTCCTTTTCAAAAACAAGTTCTCCTTTTGAGATGGGAGGTTCGGAGTGAGCCTCACGAGCAATTTCGACAACATTGTCAGAACCTGAACTCTGAGCCAAAAGGTTTGGATCCAAGCCACGGTTCAAGCTTGAGCGTAACAGTCCTCCACTTACCTCGAAGCACAGTAGCTTTTATGATGCCTTATGGGTCACTCAATCCCCAACTACGACTGGCAATGCAACCAGATGCATACAAGTGTCCATAGAAAGAGTCATTTGGGCACGGGGGCATGGGAGCGATACTCCATCTCCCCCGATCCACCTAGAACAGACATTCGTCGGGTTGTTAACTTCATCTTGACCACTCAAAACTTAGCCCCAACACTATGGGCATCCCCACAACAACTCCTGAACTATTAGAACCAACTCGTTGTCAACAACCACTTTGATGGAATCAGGGATGGGAGTGCTCCGTTTCTTCTTAATGTAGAGTCTAGCTACTCCGATTTCTTCTCTGTTCTCTGTGTATGGATCAATGGCAACCATCTAGCCCAAACATGACCCTAATGCAAGGAAAATGTTGTTAAAGCACAGTTCCATTGGAATTCTACAAATTAATATCCATACTATTTCTGTTTTAAAGTGAGTGTTCTCTGACCATTGCTTGAGTTTATAAATTGGGCCTTTTAAGCGTATTGTCCCTGCCATTAACACTTTGTCAAAGTTTCACTAGATCTGAAGTTAACCCAGACTTCGTTAGCATCTGTAGGCTTCACCGTGAAATCCTTGTCCGAGATAACAAAATCCTAGAACAATCCCTGAACTTGAGCAAGAGTAGTATGACGCATCGTCTCTACGATTAACGACCACTGAAGGTTGTTTAGAGATTTTTGGATTACCTCCGGCCTCACGTGAACAGCAGGAACGTCCTTGCAGGTGGAAGTCCATATCCATTTGAACTCAGTTGCTCCATTTTCAATGGTTGAAATGTTATGTTGTCCTAATGCCAAGGCCTTCATCTGAGCCTCGACCTTAGTAATAGCGGAAGCTGGATGATGTTGAGCCATCAGCGCGTCTCTGAAAGAGATGTCATTGCTCGTCTTCGGAGATTTGACTCGATTCGTCATAGGATTAGTTTGGCTTTTATTAGTCGATCTTTTCTTCTGAACGCCCCCCTTATTTGAGCTCTTCGATTTCCCTTCTCTGTTCTTCAAAACAGGGCCAAACCGTGCTCGTTAAATAGTGAGTTTCAATCCCCCAAAACTTTCGCCATGCATCAGCTTGATGGCCCTTTCCAGCTTTGCATTGGAACTCATCCTAACGAAAGTGAAAACTCGATAGTGGTTCATTTCTTGATCTCGAGGGATGTGAACGTCCATCACAATTCCAACCTTTCCAAATACCTTGGAAAAGTTAATCGGGAGCAACCCTTCAGGGAATCCGGCAACAAATAACGTTAGAAACTGCATAAGTTGTTTTTTGGGTTAAGGTTTCTTGGATGGTTGCATTTACCGATTTACCTTCTACCATCGTTAATCACCTCGTTCAATTCTGCCCTCACTATCGTTGGTGTCTCCATCGTCTTCATCGATTCTCTACTTTCCTCGATTCTCCATGACAGTTCTTCTCGATGATACTCCCTTCAGTAACTGTGTAAAGTCATTGAATGATTGATAGTTTTCCTACCCCTTTTTTTGTTGTATGGCGTTTTGTTAACCATGATGACAATGCAACAAATGGTTCAAATGGAAGGGAGATGGGTTAAATATGAAATAACGATGCAAATTAAGACCGTGTCTAAGGTTCTCCAAGAAAACATGTTGACCACAACAAAAGTTACACAGATCTACAAGATTATTATATAGAGCATCATTGGAAAAGTGGGAAGTACATTCACCAAAAGCTCACATCCCACCCATTAGGGCTGAACACGAGTCGAGCTGGCTCGAAAAGCTCGCTCGGCTCGGCTCGAGTTAGCTCGGATTGACTCGGCTTAAAGGACGACTCGAAGCGAGTCAAGCTCCATACTACCCAACTCGATTTGAAAACTAGCCAAGTTCGAGCATAGTGCATCTCTACTCGACTCGAACTCGACTCGAAGCTCGAGCTCGACTCGAATATATATATATATATATATATAAAACAAAAAAACTTAAAATTTTAAAGCAAAACCCTACCCATCCCAACCCTTTCCTATCCCTTTTCCTCCCTTTCAACCGGCCACAGCCCGCACCCGCCCGAACAATCTCTCTCTCTCTCTCTCTCTCTCTCTCTCTCTCTCTCTCTCTCTCTCAGCAGTCAACACCCACCACAAAGGTAGCTTACATTCCTCTATCATGAATGATTCATTTAATTTTTTTTATATATGAACGAATATTTGATTTTCTGTTTGATTTGGGTTGGGTCTTGGGTCCTAGGTCGGGCACTGGGTTGGGTAAGGTTGGGCGTTGGGTTGGGTCGGGTGTGGGTTGGGCGTTGGGTTGGGCTTGGTTGGGCCGGGTTAGGTGTTGGGTTGAGTCGGGTGCAGGTTGAGTGTTGGGTTGGGTCAACTCGACTCGAGGTAAGCTCAACTCGACTCGAAAGGTTTGGCAAACAAGCCAAGCTCCAATGTTGAGCTCGAGTAGAGCACGGACGAGTCAAGCCAAGCTTGGCCCACCTCAACTCGGCTCGATGTACAGCCCTACCAACCATCCACAACATCCAAGTACAAAGCAAGGCTATTTAGCATAGTAGAGATAATGAGTGAGAGATCTGCAATTTTGGATGTGTGTGTGTTATGCATAATACATATATAAAAGAGAAAATACAACAGTGAAGAAAAGAGAGAATGCTAGGAGACGACGACAACAAAGAGCTGAATGAGGAACGGATCAACATCTCGAGTAAACAATCTTCTAGCAGCATGCAAATCCAAATCACCACGACATGATTCATATATATATATATATTAAAAAAAAAAAAAAAATTGGAAGTGTGGAATGTAATAGAGTTCAAGAGAATATTCAGGAGGTAAAGGAAGGTGGTAGATTTGGCATATTCTGGGGAGAGGAGCACAAGATATGGCAAAGATTTCACCTTCCTCGGGTACGAATCTGCAGAGGAAGCTGGGGAGGCAAACAGTGATATGGACGGTCTTCTTTACCGAGGGAGGAAAATACAAGTAAATAAGGCAAAACATGGTGGGAGGGAGAAGTCTGAAAAGAAAAGGGTACAGAACAGTGTCTGAGAAGGGAAAGATGATAGTCATGAAGGTACATATGCAGATGGGGGATGGAATAGAAACATGGATGGAGTCATGGTTGGAAAACGAATAGGGAGATATCATATAGGGAGTTTCTATTGAGAATCCGAGATGTAGGGAAAAGGAAAAGGGAGTAAATGAGAATCTTGAGAAAGGTATTGGGGTCTTGAACACTGGAAGGCAATCAAAGAGGCAGTGGCTCCGACATTCCATTTAGAGCAGAAGGAAGGTGAAGCCACAATGGTGGTGGGCCAATCCATAGCACAGAGGCAAGAGTAACTATTTGGAGAAGACATACGTGCTGACCATGGAGGATAGTCATCTCTCCAACTCAGAAATCATAGAGGGCGAAGGTGGGGTTTCCTACTGCACAAGTTTTTTGTTATCTTCTTGGATAATTACAGCATATGGTTAGTACTCCAGCCCAATTTAGCTACAGAAAAATTGTTGAAGGATCGCAACCATGGGCTATAGGGGCCAGTGAAGAAGATCCGACACTAGGCCGAATTGTCCCATTTCAGGTATGAAGAAGGATGGTTCCATTTTTATGATATCCCACTAGATTTGGAAAGAAGAGGTACTACAGTTGTCGAGTTCTCAAATCGGGAGGTTACGGAAATCAATGAGATAACTGCAAGGAATGGGTACAGTACGCAAGGATGAAAATCAGGAGGAAGAAAGGTGATGAGTCGCCCAATTGATCACTACTTGAGTTAATAAAATGGAGTTCTGCATTGGGTGCAGAGCGAGTTGGGAGGCAGAGGAAGGAGAGCACTACTACAACTTTCTTTCGGCAACCTTCAAAGGCACTTGCAGACAAACTAGTATTAGGAAGAAAGGAGCGGCGTTCGCAGTGCTTTGCAGGATCACTGAAAGCGGTCATCAGGCTGAGACATGTTGAAACAATAGACCAGTTTCGCCAGTTTTCTGGCAGTTTTCTTCCAGTCACAAAAGCAATTTCGAGAAAGAAAGCAATTCGGAAGGCCAAACACATAAATCCCAGGCCAATAGCAAGGTCAAGGGCCTAAGGGAGTCTAGTGAAAGAGATGGGGGAGATCAGCGCATCAGGGATCCAGCCAAAGAGATGAAGCATACAACATAAAAAGGGTTCTGGGGAGAAGGTCAATAAAAGTCCATGACCTATGCCAGTCAACCTACGAACCAAGCTGAAAGTAATCATTCATGGGGTGTCGGAGTGACTGGTATGACATCTCACCAACCATTGAGGAAGTTGGAGAGGAGTTGGATCACGAACAAGCACAGACTGCCTGTCATCTTGCAGCTGAATCAGTTTTGGAACACATACAAACTGCCTGCAGAGATGCAGTAGGAAGTAGGGGGAGCCACAGATATGTGTGGATCATCTGGAATTAATGCAAGAGATGCAAGACAATACTGACAATGCGGACAAGAGACCCTCACCAAATGCAGACTATTTGATACAAGTACAACAACAGTTCGAGGTTCAGGAGGCACAAGAACAGCAGCAGGTGGCTCTGCAAGATGCCCAAAAACAAGGAGGATATTTTGGAGAATCAATGGGGATATCAGAGGAAAAGTAGCATGCAATTCAAGAAGTGGAGGCTAGGGAGGATAATTCAATCAGCATCTTAAGCCAGAAAGGTAATAGCAGAAAAGGACAGAAGTAGGCGTGAAGTCAATCCTCTGAAGGATCCATCCATAATGAAAGAATGGGGGGGATGTAGACAAAGAAAGATCTTTGGCGAAAAAATGGGACTGATGAAGAGAGGCAAGGGTAGGGGGAGTATGTCAAGTCCTTATGAAGATCTTGACTTGGAATATAAAGAGGTTGGTTGCCCCAGAAAAAAAGCTTCGTGACTGGGAAGAACTCAACATAATCAGGAATAGATGAAGCTTCCATGGTGCATCTCTGGTGACTTTAACATAATCCATTTCTCGTTCAAAAACTGGGGGTCCAGAATCTCTATAGCCGTGGAAAGCTTCTCAGAATTGGTGGACAAGTGCAAGGTAATTGGTATTCAACTGGAAGAAAGCCAATATACATGGACAAATAACCAGGAGAATCTGGTTATGCCTAGATGGATGGCAAGCCGTTACCCAGGGATCAGTTTATGGATGTCAGTTTGTGCATGAACTCAGGATTGCCATCCATTGTAGTTTATGCCAACAATGTCCCATTTCTATCTTGTAAGGTGTATTCTTTGGTTTGTGAAAGGCATATTTTTCATGGCTTTTAATTTAGCGTGAGTTCCTTTCCTTGACAGCACACTATGATGCTGACTAGAATGGATCACTTGATGACTGACAGTTCATTTCTGACTATTTGTGCATCTCGAGTATACCGATGTCTCTAGGTGTGCAAAGAAAAAGCCCAGGGTTTCTCGTCTTAGTGCTGAAGTTGAGTATCGTGCTTTGGCATCTACGGTTGTTTAGTCAACAAACTTTATTTCAGGATATCCTTTTTTTTTTTTTAAGGAATTTTGGTATCTTCAATGTCATCATATCAACAAATAAAGGCACAACTGGTAATGAAAAGGTACCAAGCATGAATCCAAACCTGCTTGCAAGCAATGCCCAAAGCCTCAAGTTAACACAGCGAGAAGAAGTGTAAAAGGTGTAATGAATCTGACAGCAGCTGGAGATGTCCTCTGCTTATAACAACTCATTAGGACCAGTTCCCCAAATAAAGAAATATCAAAATATATGCAAATAAGGTTGGGACTAACCTACATATTGCTGGTGACAGCTTAACAGCACCCACAGGGACATAAGCCCCAGCCATAATTTTGTTCAAGAAACGAGAACGAGCACTGCACTTACAGGGAGGGAGCATATGTCATTATGGCAGTTAGCAGGGCATCGATCTTGGCAATTTAATTGAAACAGAAATGGATAGAAATGTCCCAGAAAGGGTAGCACATTGACCATGCGCTCTCTGTTTCCTCTATTTTATTTAGGATGTGATTGGATGCTCAGTTGGGCTGAATTACATTAATTTGGGGAATGACGAAGATGGATGTGGCTCCATTTTAACCTATCGAAAAAAGGGGGCGGGGCCATTCAAATCATTACAATGATCAACCCATAATTGCAACTCCGTGCATCTCAAGTTGAACTTAAAATGCTGCAAAATTGCAAGTTGGGGGGCCAGTCCCTCATCATGAAGGGAGTGAGGTTACCCAAGGTCATTTCCACAGAATTGCAATTCAATTCAATAGAGCATCCGAACACAGTCTAGTTCAATGTTCCTCAACATAAACTACCTGGTTTAATCTCTCAGGTAAAAGAAGCTGCTAATTGATGTCCATCAGAATGAAAGGCAACGCTGAATGATCTGCCAGACAATGCAAAAGTTGAATAATCTATTAGAGAATGCAGTTCACATTTTTACAACTGGATACTAAAAATAACCATCATCGCAAAGAACAATTAGACTTACTTAACCAGATATATGGACCACCCTTCATTACAAGGCTCAGCTGCTATCATGCAGCACCATCATGTAAGCTAGCTTGGCCTTGATTTCTGAAACACTTCCAAGCACCAAACTCAAACTATCTGAACTATTCATTCCATCCTTGTCAAGAAAATCCAACAGCCCTGCTATGGCAGAACGGTTTATACTAGCAGCAGCAGGTCTGAAAGATAGAGAACCATCATCTGTGTTGCTACTATTCTGTAACAAGTCAGCTAAGTAACCAAAGAACATTGATCTATTAGAGGCAACCCAACTGGCCAAAACTGCAGCAGCAAAGTTACTAAAGGCACTAGGTAATGACATAATAGTAGCAACAAGTTTCCGTGTAGGAGAACAACTCCTAAGCAGTTTCAAGAGCCCCTCTAAAGCCACAGAATTTTCATTCATATCTATAAAACCGGAGCACATGTCCAAAACTATATTTTCGACCTGAACCTTGGAAACTGCCAGCTCTGATATCAACAGACCCCACAATTTCTGTTGTTCAACGAAATCCCAATAGCAAGTGCTCCTCACTAAGTCAAGTATCATTTTAGTGTCCTCGCCAAATATAGGAAATCTCTTCAAACCAACCTCAAATTGTATACTGACAAGATCCACATGATCTAACACATCCACAAGCAGCCGAATGAAATCTTCCCTTGCGATGGATAAATCAGATAGATGGCAAAAGATACAGCTGAATAATGACTTTGATCGTTTCCCTCTCCACCCACAACAAGATTTTAAATCAGAAAACAGCATCATGGATAGAGTTCGATCCATTTCTTTCGCCCCATTACATGAAATGCTATTTGAACCATCTTGCGTTGGATAAATACCATGAACATGTGACAGTGGCAGTTTCATGCTAGAGATCTTTAGAAAGCCTTTGTAAGCAACAAAAGCACTTTCTACCAACTCAGCAATGAATTTAGCATGCACTGTAATAGGAATGATGGCATTGGGAGGATCTTTGCTTGTACTTCTCGTAAAAGAAATGTAACCATCAATGTGACATTTCAATAACGACTTCACCGAGTCAATTTCCTCACTAGTGTTATTTTCATTGCCCTCTATCAGTGCATCCCCATTTGATGGGCCACCATCATGGTAATGGTGGTTAATAGGTTTCTGATGATCATTTGGATTGCTCAAGCCACACATCACATTTGCGTCATATGCAAGTCTTGATGCATAAGATAGCAAGCGTGGCCCAACAGCATGACCTTTTTTGGTCCAAAACAAAAGCAAGTCTTTCATCCTTTCATTCGGAGAAAAGATAAAGGCACGAATAACCACGGAGGTCGCGGACTGAATTTCATCATCATAGTCTACTTCAATTGACGAACAGTTGATATAAGTGAACATCGTGTATCCATTCGATTTGAATGCATCTGTTATTTGACAAGCTAATGCTTCTGAGCTGAAAACCGAATTCCCTCCAATTGCGGCATCAAATTCTCCATTATCAATGGCTGCATAAGAAAACAATATTTTCTCCAAAGTACCAAGGCCCCTTTCCTTTGACTCTTTAACAGCTGCTTCGAGATCATGGAGTGAACTCTCTTGAATATGAATCTGACTCTCATTAGATTTTACTATAGTGCAGGAAACTGGATTGTCTGAGATTTTAAGAACAGCAGCAGCTGCTGCTTTGGCATGAACTCCACTTCTTTTGTGTCCAACTGAGAGCCCAGACTTCGTAGATAGTGGTTGCATGCTTTCGACATTGCATTGGCTCGGTAAACTCATTGGCACAGGATTTAGTGGAAGACAGGCCAATGGATCTCTAATAGCTTCTTGAACAGCATCATCGACCGCTTTCGTGACAAGTCCATTTCTTTCGTGGCCTATGGAGAGTCCCAACTTCCTAAAATGGGATGGCGTGTTTTCAACATTGGATGGACCAGGTAAGTTCAATGGCATGAGAGTTGCTGGCAGATGAGCCATTGATGCATCTTTAATGGCTTCTGGAATGGCAGCATCAACAGCTTTGGTGTGAAGGCCATTTTTTCCATGTTCCGTAGAGAGTCCTACCTTCCTAAAATGGAGTGGACCACTTTCAACATTGGATGGACTCAGTAAATTCAATGGCTGGGGATTTGCCGGTAGATGAGCCAATGAATCTTTTGCAGCATCCCGAATGGCAGAATCAACAGCTTTGGTATGAAGTACATTTCTTTCATGGCGCATAGAGATTCCCGACTTCCTAAATTGTGGCGGCCCACGTTCGACATTTGATGAACTAGGTAAATTAAACGGCAAGGGGTGAAGGGGAAGACGGGCCGATGGCTCTCTAACAATTCCTGATTCTAAGTTTGGAAGGAACGTGGAAAGCCTCTCTTTGAGAAGAGGAGAAAGAGAGTCGCAAGAAGTCAAAGCTTCAAAAGAATGGACAACTCCTTTTCTAATAATCGCACTGAAAGATGCTGAAACACCCCGAGTTATGATATCCTTACGAGTAACATCATAATTATCCACAAGCAGAAACAAGAACTCCAAAAGGGTTTGAGTCATATCCATGTATTTTGGAATGGAGTGCACCATCAAAAGAATGGCAGGCTCAATGTTCATGATATTGTCGACTTCCTCATCAAAGAAAAGCCAATCATAAAACAATGACAGCTTCGCATTAGCCTCAGCGTGGTTCTTCCTACAACACTTCAGAAGCCACCCGACCACGGCCCACCTCGAAATGATGTCAGATTGGATAATTTCATTCGGAGGGTGGTGGGCACAGCAAACAAATCGAATAAGGTCACAAATAATCGTCTCCCGCTCGGGCCCACAAAGGAATTTCTTCGCGAACCATGACTGGTACCGCTTCTGACTCCCCCATTTCACATGAGTGAGCAAGAACCGCAACTGGGTCTCCATCTCCGGCCTAATCCGAAGCAAAAAATACCTACTTGACGTCCTTGAATGGAAAATCTGTGAAATATCCGAAAACCCTGGAACCTGGAACACAGACGGGTTATACAGCAAGTCCTTCCACAAATCTCGAAACTCGGGAATATGCACTAGATCTTGCAACGGGCGAATAAGATCTCTTCCTATTTTCAAACACGAACAGAAACATTCCCTCAAAACACGAATGCAAAAATTAATTTCCAAGTGCTTGAGCTTATCTAATTCCGGCCCTGATAACCTATAATGATCAGACAACAGCCGTAGATACGTGAATAGAGCACTTGTAAGAATTGATGGTTCAGATATCACCCAATTCCACTTTTCAGTGAAAACCCGAATCAACACCATCGGCAACCATAGATTCCCATCGCTGAAATCCCCACCATTAATCTGCCTCAATAAAGATACTAAAAGATTTTCAATACCGACGGCGGAAACATCAACCAATTTCGAACAGACCCAAATCAGTTGGGTCCGCGACGGCCCAAGAAGTTTCAGGTACGATTCGTTTACAATGTTGATGAGGGTAGTCACAAAGAGATTGTAGCCGTCGGTGACGATGGCGGCCAAGTGGGTGAAATGGATTTTGGCGAGCTGGGGTTCGGTCAATATGCCGTAAGCTAGGGCGTAGATAAGACGGTTGTACTCTGATGGGGAAGGGATTGTTAGAGGGAATGGGGGTTTGAGGCTTTGGTGAAGGAGAGTGTGGGATTCTCTGAGAGAAAGTACTGTTTGGCTTTCGGCTTCGAGGGGCGCATCGTGTAGTAATTTTGAGGACATTAGGGGCCGTTTGGATGCCTGTAACTTCTGTAAAATGTAAGAAAGTTACAGGTGACTTCCTGACAGTTTGTGTTTGGGGTAGAAATGTTACAGGTAACAGAGTCTCAACCTGTAACTTTCTATCAGGTAAGATTGCAAGAAATGTAAGAAGGGAATTAGGTGTTTTTCAAGTCACAGGTTACTTTGTTACAGGCAACGGCTATCCTTTCGAATTTGGGAGAGGGAGGTGGAAACACAGCTGGATTGAAAGTGCACCTACCTTCTCTGACCCGACGTCTCCTTCCCTCCCTCTCTCTCTCTCTCTCTCTCTCTCTCTCGGCGTCTACTTCCCTCTCTCTGCTCTAGCAAGCCGTAAACCTTTTTTCTTTTTCTTTTTTCTTTTTCCTCTTCATATGTTTTCTCTTTGTACCCCCGCCCGGACAGTAATCCGTCCGGGCAGGGCTCTGTGGGGGCCAACGTGACGTAAGTGTTTTATCCACGCCGTTTATCGTTTTTCTCGTATCATTTTAAAATATGAGCCGAAAAATGAGGTAGATATAGATCTTAAGTGGACCACAAAGTTGGAATTGAACATACACCGTTAAAAACTTCTCGGGAGCTGGAGAAGTTTCGGATCAATTTGATATTCGTGTTTTCACTTAATCCACGTCTACGTGACCTTATGAATAGGTTGGATGGTAAACAGGTTGGATGGTAAACAAACATCACGGTGGCTAGAGAAGTTTCAATCGGTGGGTATCATTATCACTGCAGCTTCCTTTGGTGTTGTCCACTGGATCCGTGGACGGGCTTAAATTTTTTATGATTATGTCTTAAAATAATTTGACAAAAGCAATGAACAGCCCAGATAAAACACTTACATTACGGTGGGCCCCACATAGCCATGCTCGGATAGATTACCGTCCGGCGGGGGTAGGACGGAAACAGCAACTTTGCAGCGGAAACGGATTGGCGACTCCCATGCAACTAGCCCAGTGGCTGATGGGCGGTACTATGTGGGCTCCACTATGATATATGTGTTTCATCCATGTCGATCATTCATTTTTACGTACCAATTTAGGGCTTGATCCTAAAAATTAGAGGGATATAAATACACGTAGACCACACCACTGGAAAACAATAGTGATTAGATATCCACCATTAAAATCCTCTTAAGGCCCACTGTATTGTTTATTTGACATCCAACATGTTTATTAGGTCATACAGATGTAGATAAAGTGAAAAAACAAATATCATCTTGATCAGCCCCCAAAAAAAATTTCAATGGTCAACGTTCATTCGACACTGTTTCTTATGACGTGGTCCACTCCAGATTGGAATATACGTCTTTTTGTCCTCAAACTCGAAAATGATCTAGAAAATTAAATGGATGGCATGGATGAAACACATACATCATTGTTGGGCCCACATATCACCGATCACCTGCCACTGGCCACTAGCAGGGGGAGTAGCCAATCCATTTTCGGAACGGCCTTGTTTGCCCGGAAGCAAATTGCGCATTAACTCACTACGCTTAACGTATTGAGTAAGCTCTATAAGGTCCACCATGATTTATGTATCTGATCCGCTCGGTCCATCTATTTTACCATATAATTTTAGGGCCTGAGACAAAAAATGAATCATATAGGATGTTTAAATGTACCACACTACAATAAAGAGTTGAATTAAACAGAACATCTATTGTTGAAAAATTCTTGGGGGCAACAGAAGTTATGGATCAAGCTTATATTTGTTTTTTTTCTTCATCCATGTCTATATGATCTTATGAGCAGGTTGGATGACAAATAAACCTCACTGTGGGGCCTAAAAAGGTTTCAACAGTCAAAATTTATTATCCCCACTATCTCCTGTGTTATGATCCACTTGATTTTTAGATATGCTTCAATTTTGGGCTCGACCCTTTAAATTAGATGGAAAACGGATGGACCGCGTAGATAGACTGTCATGCCCCAAACTCGAAAAACGGGCTCACAGAATTTCCGATCGCCGAATCCGACGTCGACAACCTCTGTAGTGCCCCATTCTCGGCTTCCGGCACCCATATGCCAGATTCCGATCCTGGGATCCTATAAGGAATATTTTCAGTATGATTTTATTTTTATTTTTTTTTGTAATGGAGCATAACCAAGTCACAAAACAACATCACCACATATCCACTATATCAAAAATTTTAAGTACAATGCGGAAAGGGAAAAACAAGGTGATCAAAAGCTCCAAAATAATCCGATACATGGTCCTGCCTCGGCACTGCTGCGATCCAACGTCACCTGCACGCAACGGTCGTGCATAAGCTTACAAAAGCTTAAAGGGTGGTGTAAGTGTGTGCGTAAGGCAAGTGCCGAGTATATAATATCAGAGTAATGCAGAAATATGCGAGTCAGTCCATGAATACTATCAGTCGTACCAAGGCTATGCGACGCAAGGCATGAATGCTATCGGTCATACCAAAGCCATGCGATGCGAGGCCTATGTAGTCAAATGTCATATGCGAGATGCAAAGCAAGCATGTCAGTCCTTATCAAGTACACATATCAGTACAGTTACTCTCTAGGATATCACTGGGGTCTAATACACTTCACACTGACTGCTGCGTCCCTAGCCGCACAGCCCATCAAGTGGAAGAGACCACACTATTTGCCTGATCAGTAGTCTGTCAATACTTACTCGGCTCATCGATAGCGAATTCATTTGCGAGCTGGTCAAACTCAGCCTAGCTTACAACCCCCTCACTCGGGTGAATAAGGCCACACCCTCTTCTAACCGATCACGACACAGTAGGAGACGCGACCTACTGATATTCGGCACTCATGCGCTCGTGTATCCACTCAGTCTAGACATTGGAGCATCTCCTGGTACCAAAAAGGTTTGGGACTTTCACCTAAGGACATCCTAAGTGCCCATAGTACTAGACCAAGTATTTTCAGTATCCGATACGGCCATCCATGATGTACCTGTGGAGTCACAGCCCTGATGTCGCTAGGGCGTACAATGATCATGTCACACATATGCAAGATGTATGAGTCATACTATACAGCCATGCAGCAATCCTACGTGTACCATGCGCTCATGTGGGTAACTCATATCAGTGAGTCCCATAAATAATCTACCTAATGACATATGCTATGATCAATCACTACTCATATCAAGCATGCATATAATGCATATGGCATGAGTCATGGAATTATACTAAGCATGTTATAAAGTGATGAATTATCTTCACAACGAAGATAAGCCTAGACGGCCTACACACAACAGGTATAGGCCTATCAATGGGCCCTAAGGAGAGTTACAATGCGGACATTTAACCAACATTGTACTTACAATGTGGGCGTCAAACCATCATTGCTCCTAAGGTATAGCCCGCCATAAACATCATTACATAAACCATGGTAGAATCCCACATTGCAATGGACTTGTGTACATCCCATTGGGCCTCAACCCATGGGCCTTAGATACATCAAATGGGCCGCATCATATGGGCCTCATATATGTCAAGGTGGGCCTCAACAGACGGGCCACAAATACATCAATGTGGGCCTCATCACATGGACCTTATATATATCAAGGTGGGCCTCAACAGACGGGCCACAAATACATCAACATGGGCCTCATAAATACCCAAAAAGAGTCATATTGAGGATCATTTAGACCATACCCCAAGTAACAGTGGAGATAATAATTTTTACTATTTAAACAATTCACAGGGGCCCTCCATAAAGTTTATTTTTCACCCAATCTAATCATAAGGTCTTAAAGACCTGGATTAAGAGGGAAAACAAATATCATATTAGTCCAAACCTTGTAGCCCAAGGGTTTTAATGGTGGACGTTCAAACCCACTGTTTCTACAGTGTGGTCCACGTGATCCTAGGCTGGGCACATCACGGTATGGCCCACCGTGATTGTAACGCCCCGAATTCTGAGGGTCGAGCAAAGCTCAAATCCCGAGATCCGTCGCATCACTTATGCAACATAGATAATGATGATTAAATATTGTCCGTATTAGTGCATTAAACATGAATGAGATTACACTAAATCAGCATATCATACTCCAAAGATAATTAAATTAAATAAGCGGAAGACTGAGATAGGTATATGATGTGTATAAGTGTTTCTCAATCCCCAGAGTATAAGTATGTTACCAGGCAAAAATATACATGTATTATTTCCAAAATTACAAAATATCAAGTGTAATGTCCAGCTAATCTAAATCCTATAATCCCAGCGACGCAGCTCTAGGCCTACACAGACCCGCTAGAAAGCTACACGTAGGAGAACTCCTCCTCCTCATCAATGAAGTCCAGCTCTGTCGCGGAAGCCTCGCCATAACCTGCATCTAAATCAGGGTCTTGTTGGTGTTTTAAAATACTGTCCCAGTGTAAGAGTGAGTGATCAACTCAGTGGTACTATAAGGCAAAGGTTAACATGTTATCAATTCAGCCAAGCAGTAATGATAAAGCAGTACAACAATCATGTCCTAAGTACTCTTATTAATGCAAGAATGGTATGTTGTAATGATGCATGCCCTCGCCTACACTCCCTCAGCGACTTCATCTCACGGTCGCGCATGACAAACTCCCTAAACGTGCGCTTCCTCGCCAAAGCATATGCAATACGGTGCATGATCATGTTAGCCAAGTTCTTAATTAGGCTTTTTTATACTGCATATTTGGAAAGCTAAGGTACCTCCCTTTATATCATTAACCCAAATAGAGATCCATCTAGGGTCGTCAGTCCTAGTTGATCACATACGATATGTAAGTTGTAGGGTGTCACCCCTAATGTAAACAGTGGACATGTAAGTTCAATTGATTATACTCGAGGTCACTACGGGAGGCTCGTCACCTGAATGTAGGCCGACAGCTCAAATACAGTGTCTCATACACCACCATATTCGGCTCACGAGTTTGGGTTGCTTACTGGTCACTACAGGGAGGCTCGTCACCCCAGCGTAGGCCGACAACTCGACCATGGTGTCCCATACACCACCATGTCCGGCTCATGAGTCTTAGCAGATCGTGGTACCATGGTTGAAACGGGTTGTCACATCGGTAAGCGGTACCTTAGATTCAAGCAGTGGCGTCCATACATGATAAACACACATTAGGCCAATCGGGTTATTTAACAAGTTCGATTGGTACAAGCGTACGTTGAGTTAACCGACATCAAGCGCATAAGCTCTCCACGTGGCCTAACTACTGTCAACAATCGTCGTACGACTCGGATTCATCGAACGTATCCCTTATGGCGAGACCATTTCAGCCACTCGATCGGAAACTGTTACCGATTGCCTAGACTACGTAATAGTCCCAATCATACTCAAATGAAATAGGTAGTAACATGTGATAAGCATAATAGCATTTTACAAACAATTCAAACACGAATCTCATTTGAGCATTTTATCAAACACACAGAACATGTTATATACACATGCATTTTCTACATAAATCATGTGGTTGCAATTAAGATTACATGATGGAATTTATACATATAGCTAAGGTAGTTGAGAATTCCATCTCAACACCCTTAATAAATGCAATTCATCAAACAACTACTCATTCAGACATTTTACTGAACACTTAGCCCACACATTACTTCACACATAAACTAAATTAGTTAAAGCATAGATTATGGCAAATCCTTTCACAAAGAAGTTGTCATACATACAACAATCATGTATTCTAGGTTAATAGTCATGGCAAGCACAAATCATGATTTCGTATTCATTTGAACATTTCAACAAACACATGGAACACATTATATATTCACATAGTTCACACACATATATAAATTATCGAATACATCGTAAATAAGATCATATGGTAGCAATCAAGTCAGACATAAATCATTGCCGACATTGAAAGACTTGAAAACCATAACCTAAATATTTATAGTCCACACCTTTCGTCAGTATACTCGCTACGAACTCGGTTCGTACACTATGTCCCCGTCTATAGCACAATGGCTACCTAAATCATGAAAAAGGTTAGTTATTTCGTCGATTCCTCTATTTAAATTTCTAAAACGAGATTAGAGTTAGGATTTCTTACCCAAATCGAAATCGAAATAAGTTGAGTAGCGTAGTATAGAGGCGAAACGGTGTGTGGAGTTGTGGAAAAAGATCCCACCAACAATCTCCAAGAATCTCTCTTCCTTCCTTCCTCTTTTCTCTCCTTCTCTCTCTCTCTCTCTCTCTCTCTCTCTCTCTCTCCTAGGGTTTTTAAGAAATTCATATGAGGGAGAGAATGGGTGGTTTAAGGGCCTTATATAGGCTCAGAAGTGATGTCAATGGCCCCATGGCCATGGTATACCTAGTTTATAGCCAAAAGGCGACAGTTTCGGGTCAACGGGACACATCTGGAGGTTCAGTGTTCGCATACGCCCTGGAGCAAGTTCCTTGACAATAAATCTAGGCTAAGTTATGATTTCAGTCCGATCGGATTAGTGGATAGACCGTGAAGGACCTGTGTCAGTTCAACGGTCATCGTCACTCGATCAGGGCCACAAGGATACGGATATGTGCAGGGAAATTTTCCTGATCCACGGGAAAAGTTTGGTCAGAATCTGATGGTCCGAAACCTTCAATTTTGCCTGCAAGCAAACGGCCCAATTCACTTAACTTCTGGTTCATTTTCAAAAGATATTCACGTTTCTCACACACTTCGCTCAGGGCTTTAGTTGTGCATTTCTGGATTCTATTCAGACTCGATTCCCACGATGGTTGTCAAGCCCAATAAGGCGATCATAACTTTATAGTTTTGCGGTGATCAGACTTTTGATTCACGGTCCAGGTTCGATATGGAGTTTCGATGTGTTCCCGAGAGCAACTGGGTTTTGAGATCGCTCCTAAGTTTTTAGGTAATGTTAAGTTAGGGATTTTAATCGTTTTGGGTCTTGTCATTCGTATAGATAGTGGTCCAAGCTAATTCCACTGATTATTTAGTTTAGTACTTAATTAACTTTCATCTAATTTCTAAAGAATTCGGTCTTTAGTGATTTTTGCCTGAGGTGGTGGTCAGGTCTTTGTACGGATTTTTTAGAGACATTACAGTGCTGTATTTGGGATCCAACCATTTCATAAGTTAACATAGAGATAGATGAAGTAAAAACAAATATCGGCTTTATTGGAAACTACTGTGGCCCTTAAAAGTTTGAACGGTGGAGGTCACTGTCCACATTAATGGTGGGGTCCACTTGAACTTTAGATCTCACTCATTCTTTGCCTCATATCATGAAATGATATCTCAAAATGGTTGGGTAGCAGGGATATAAATCAATGCATCATGGTGGGCCCCACCGTCCAAACAGTGGACAGTGTGGATAAAACAAATACATCAAATGGGTGGGTCCCACCATCCAGTGCTGTGGACAACGTGGATAAAACACATATATCATTAGGTGGGTCCCACCGTCCAGTGCTGTGGACGGTGTGGATAAAACACATACATCATTAGGTGGGTCCCACCGTCCAGTGCTGTGGACGATGTGGATAAGGGACTAGTACTGGGACCCACGATCCCTTGCCGTCCACACCACAGTAGCGCAGGATGCTGATGCGTGTCCTTGGACGTTAGCAGCAGCACCTGCTACTTTAATTTTTTTAATTTTTTATAAAAATTTTGGGTTTTTTTTTGAGGTTTTTCCTAGGTGGGGCCCGCATCAGTAAAATCCAACCCAAACATTGGTTTCTATGGATCAAGACAGACCCATCAAGCCTAATATTCGATGTGTTTTAGTTTATAGAAACATCAGGGTGGATTTCAATGGTAAAAACACAGTTTTCTATGCTATGGCCCGCCAGATAATCGGATTGGCTTCATTTTTTGGCTCAACGCCTAAAATGATCTGGGGAATGGGATGGACGGCTTGGATTAGATCCATGCATCAAGGTGGGGCCTGTATGAGTGGTCCACCTAAGGCTTGTTGAAACAATTTAATATTTATTTTTTGTTAGTACACCTCACTGTCTGTTCACACTTCAGTGAACACGTCCAGCGTCCAAGGACGTTGGACGGACTGTGTACATATATTAATCAAGGTGGGTCCCACATGGACGTGGCCCACTTGATTTGGATCAATCTGATATTTGTGTCTTCCCATCGTCATAAGGTAGGGCCCACATGGTTTGGATGGTGCAGGTTCTACAGGTCCATTAAGTGGGTCCTACAAAGGTGAACGACTTGGATAAATTGCATACATCACGGGCCATGAACAAGGGAAAAAGAGAGAGATCGAGTGGTGGAAGGACCCCAGCACTATAGGCCCTCCCTTCCATGATTTACAACATACATCAAGTGGGTCCCATTACATATGGGCCCACCGATCAAAATCAATGGTGGAGATCCTTTCTTCACAGAAATGCAAGGTTTAGATGACCCTATCCATACAAGGAAAATAAACATCATGATGGGGTCCATGGAGAATGGCCCCATCATGGAATGATCATCAGAATCAAGGTGGGCCATCGGCCACACCTAGGGTCCAAAGTGAGATCCATACCATCAATCGGTAGGCCTCACTTGACCCATCATTAAAACATGAAATCTAGGCCTATAGAACACCCATTGTTCAATCTTCTTGGTCCGATGGGACGTCGAACTCCTTGTGTCTCACTTTAATGGAGGGTGATGAGAAATGAAGGGCTAGGATGATAAATCTTGGGGTGGAAGTGGGCCACACACAACACCTTTTCTCTCTTGAAATTGTTTGGACGTGCACTTCTCTTTTGCTTGGAAAATGTGAAGAGAAAAAGAGAGAGAAATGGTGGTTGTAAGAGAGATGATGGTTATGAGTGATGGATGTGAGTTGATAGATGTACTTGACTTAAGAGTTGACTTAGGGTGGTTGCTTGACTTGGGGAGAAAGAAAGCATGGGTTGTGTACTTTGATTGATTGATTGATGGGATGAGATGTAGAGATTCTCTTGAGTTCGCAAATGCACGGCGTTTTTTTGAAATAAACGCGGGCCCACATTTCCTGGCCAGGGTATCGAATCGGTGTGCAAGACGCGGAGTCGGAACCGCGGCGACGGTGCGGTCGCAATGGTACAAGTCTCGGATTAAGCCAACTCAAATCTACGGGATACGACTTAGGGTCGCGCATAAACGTTGATTATAGGTCGTGGATTGCCGAAATTAAATAGGAAGGATCGCGAGAGTTAACGGAATAGTACAGACTAGGATATGGGCCTTATAACTCTGTTCACCTAATAAAAATTTCGTTCTCAAAATTTATACTACCATCGCAGCTAAAAATAACTCATAAGGGAATAGATAACATAACATCATATATGATCAAAATACAATACAACATACAATCAAACATCTAAAAGATGGGGATATCGCTCTTGAATCTCCGCCTCACGCTCCCAAGACGCCTTATCCACACTATGATGGCCCCACTGCACCTTCACCAATGGAATGACCTTGGTCCGCAGGACCTGGTCATTTCGATCGAGGATACAAACTGACTGCTTAATGTAAGAAGCGTCCTTATGAACCTTCAACAGCTGCTAGTCAATAACAGGAACAATATCTGACCCACACTTCCTCAACATAGAGATGTGTAAAACGTTGTGGATGCCAGACAACTGAGATAGTAAGGCAAGCTGATAGGCCACGATGCCAACGCGCCCAGTGATCTCAAAAGGTCCTATGAATCTCGAGACAAGTTTACCCTTCGCTCCAAAAGGAATCACACCCTTCATGGGTGAGACCTTGAGATACACATGGTCCCCAATGGCAAACTCCAAGGGATGACGCCGACGATCAGTAAAACTCTTCTGCCGGCTTTGAGCTATGCGCATCCTCTGCCTGATGATGTCGATAACCTCTGATGTCTGCTGCACAAGCTCCCGCTCTCCAACCTCGGTCCAACAACTCGGATATCTGTATGGTCTGCCATATAATGCCTCAAAAGGAGCGATTCCAATGGTCGCTTGATAACTGTTGTTATACGCGAACTCAGCCAATCGCAGGTGCTCGTCCCAACTACCCGAGAAATCAATCACGCAAAGTCGAAGCATATCCTCAAGGATCTGGTTGACCCTCTCGGTCTGCCCATCGGTTTGCGGATGATACACAATGCTGAGCTGCAATACAGACCCCATCGTCATCTGAAAGCTCCTCCAAAAATGAGACGTGAACCTTGGGTTTCGGTCAGAAATGATCGAAACTGGAATGCCGTGCAATCTCACAATCTCATCGATGAATAACCTCACAAGCCGGTCCAAAGTCCAGGTCGCACGAATCACAAGAAAATGCGCCGACTTCATCAGACGATCGACGACAACCCATATGGCGTCGTGACCGTGCTGAGTCATCGGCAAACCCATGATAAAATCGGTGGATATGTGCTCCCACTTCCATAACGGAACGCTCAATGACTGCAAGGGACCCGGGGGTCTCTGATGATCGGCCTTGATACGTTGGCACGTGTCACACTCGGCCATAACACTGACTATTTGACTCTTCATCCTTGCCCAAAAATATTGACGCCTCATATTGCGATACATCTTCGACGAGCCAGGGTGGATAGAGAATCACGATCAATGTGCCTCGGTCATAAGATCTCTGCGCAACTCAGGAATATCCGGGACACATAATCGGCCTCTGAAGCGAAGTCCACCATCAGAACCAATCTGCTAGTCTGACTGACTCTTAGAGCTGCCTTTGCCTGATAACTCTATAATGACTCATCAGACTGCTGAGCCTCGATCACCCTTGCGACAAAAGAGGGTTGAATCAACAGGCTCGATAACTACACAATAAAAGACTGCAAGCCGATCTCGAAGTCAAAAGCTGACACATCCTCAAGCATCCTCCACTCCTGAATCATCATGTGCGCCACCAGGCCTCGTGGCTGACGGTTAAGGGCATTCGTCACCACGTTCGCCTTACCCGGGTGGTACTGAAGATCAAAATCATAGTCCTTCAGGAGCTCCATCCAACGCCTCTACCTCATGTTCCGCTCGGACTGAGAGAACAGATGCTTCAAGCTCTTGTGGTTTGATAAGAGCTCGAACCTCACCCCATAGAGATAGTGCATGCCTCTACACCTTCAGTGCGAAGACAACTACTGCCAGCTCCAAATCATGCGTGGGGTAGTTTAACTCATGGACCTTAAGCTGGCGAGACACATAAGCCACCGGCTTCCCGTGCTACAGCAGGACAGCACCCAAGCCAACTCGCGAGGCATTAGTAAATACAACAAATCCATTACTTTCAGAGGAAAGAGTGAGGACAGGAGCGGACGTGAGGCGGTCTTTCAGCTCCATAATTGTCTGCTTACAAGTGTCGCTTCAAATGAATTCGGCGCTCTTTCGGGTCAACCTGGTCAACGGGGCTGCAATACGAGAGAATCCCTCAATGAAACGTCGGTAGTAGCCCGCCAAACCAAGGAAACTGCAGATCTCGAACGCGTTTATGGGTTGGGCCCACTGACGCATGGCATTAATCTTCAAGGGGTCCACTGTGACACCCTATCTCGTCATCACATGACCAAGGAACTTCACCTCCTCTTGTCAGAACTCGCACTTCTTCAGCTTCGCGTAAAGCTGGGTGCACGGAGGGTCTGCAAAGTAATCTCCAGATGCTGCTCATGCTCCTCACGGGTCCTGGAATATATTAGAATGTCGTTGATGAACACTATAACAAACTGGTTGAGATACGGACGGAAGACCTTGTTCATCAACTGCATGAATACTGCAGGTGCATTGATCAGTCCAAAGGACATGACCTGGAACTCATCTTCGAGGCTGTCTTCGGGATATCCTCATCTTGGACCCGAACCTGATGATAACCGAAACACAAGTTTATCTTTGAAAAGAACTGCGCCTCTTACAGCTGATCAAACAAATCATTGATCCTCGGGAGAGGGTACTTATTCTTGATCGTGACCTTGTTGAGCTCGCGGTAATCTACGCAAAGCCTCAACGAGCCATCCTTCTTCTTCATGAAGAGTACCGGCGGTCCCCACAACGAACTGCTCGGACAGATAAAGCCTAGCTTGCGTAACTCATCCAACTGCTTCTGCAGTTCCCGTAACTCTAGCGGTGCCATACGATACGGAGCCTTCAAAATAGGCGTGGTACCGGGCACAAGATCAATCTGAAACTCGGTGTGCCAACGAGGTGGTAACCCTAAAATCTCTTGGAACACATCGGGAAAACTACAAAAAACTGGCAGCTGGTCGATACTCAAAGCAACTGACTCCTCAATGACACACGATAACAGACAGGAAAGTTGATCTCCTTTGGGCTCGACAATAAACTAGAACTCTGACACGCCAGGTATATAAAACGTGACTGTCCTCGTGGAGCAGTCCAATATGATGTGATATTCGGTGAGCCAATCCATGCCCAAGATGACATCAAACTCGGACATCGGCAATACGAACAGGTCGGCAGGCAAAAATATATCCCAATCAGAACGGGGCAAGACGAACAAAATCGGTCTAACACTGCAATCTTCCCTAAGGGCGTCGATACTGATAAACCCTCACAGGCAGACTCCATCAGCAAATGGTCGATCGACAGAAATCATCGGCCACAAAAGAATGCGATACACAAGAATCAAACAATACACGTGCAATGCATGCAGAAACAGGGAGAGTACCCTCGACGACTCCTGATAACTGACGGTCCTACTGGGCGGCATAAAATCTGCCTTGGGCCTGCTGGGGAGGTGTAGGTCCCCTCTGAAGTCTCTATTGTTGCTGCTGTCGATGTGACAGCCTAATCTACTGCCTCTGCTGCTGCGGGTGAGGTCCCGGAGGCTGGTGCTGCGGTCGTTGCTGTTATTGTGGGGGCTGTTGCAAAGGCTGATACGGTGCCCTCGGCTGCTGCTGCTGTGGATGGGGACAATCGTGCCTATGATGTCCTGTCATACCATACCCAAAGCAAGTACCTGAAAACGGTCCCAGAGGCGGTGCTTGGGGTGCCACTGGTGCTTGGAATGCTGGGCGGGTCGTGCGTCGCTACTGTGGACAATGCTGCTACTGCTAGGAACCACCGGAGGGTGCCTTCCTCTTCTGATCTCCTCTCTGGTCACGGGCCCTCTGCAATCCGGCCCAATCTGCCTCTTCGATCTGGGCTCTCTCCACGATCTGCTCAAACGTCGGAAGCATATGTTCGACCACACGGCTCCTAAGGGCAGGGCGCAAGCCGTTCACAAAACGGTGGGCCTTCCGCCCCTCATCATTAACAAGGTCCGTCATGAATCTCGATAGCGCGATCAAACATGCCTCATACTAGGACACAGTCATGTCCCCCTGGACCAGAGTCTCAAACTCTAATGCGCGCTGCTGACGCACATGCTCAGGAAAGAACTTCCAGTCAAACCGGTCAACAAAGTCCTCCCGGGTTCACTCGAAATCGGCCGCTACTGCTCGGGCGACAGATGCCCACCAATGTTGAGCTTCTCCTTGGAGAAGAAATACAGCTAACGAGACTCCATGCTGGGTTGTAACGACCTTGGAATTTTTGTGCTAATCTTTCCTTAAGTAGTTGTTTTTGGGGTAATTAGCGCTATACTTGATTGCTTGTGAAATTCGCATCAATCACTTTAAATTGTATCTGCATAGCTCTAAACTTGTAGATTAGTTAGCGCTACGTTACTCTGAAATCTGAGATCCATCGCTAAATCCAGTTGTTCTGAAAATTTTTTGGAAGATCTGGATTAGACTTGGACCGCGCGTCGAAAGTCCGATGGCGATGATCTTAGGCTATTGCGGTCACCGAGTTGGGCTTGACCATCACCTCGAAAATCAAGTCCATCTGATGCTCTGGGTCGATTTGATTGAGTTCGGAGTGAAGAGTGTGAGAACGGTTGGAATTTAATATGTTTTTATGAAATCTGAGTCGTGTCGCTTGCGCGACGATTTTAAGCATTCTGACCGTTGGATTCTGACCCAATTTCACCCTCTGATCAGGGAAGGTGGCCCAGGCATATCCTAGTGCTTGTGGACCTGATCGAGATTCCGTGACCGTTGAATTGAGTGTGGTCCGCCACGGCTGATCTGAAGAGCCGGTCGGTACGAAAACTCAGCCTGACCTAGATCCATGGTCAAGGAGCTTAAGTCCGACCTTTCGTGGTTATAGGCCCACCAGAAGTGCTTCGTTGGATCGAGAAAGGCATGCTTTGGTTATAACCTAAGTATACCTTGTCCCTAGGGTTATTTCCATCATTCTGAGGCCTATTTATAGTCCTTAAACCCTAGCTCTCTTTTTCTTACGAATTTTCTCTAACCCTAGCTTGGAAAGAGAGTGGAAAAGAGAGAGAAAGTGAGAGAGATAAGTTGGTGAATCATCTTGGATTCTTCCTTGTTCTTCTTCATCTTTGAACCTTCACTTTGAATCGTTCTTCTGACGATTCTGAGTTCTTTTTAGGGTAAGTTAATCTAACCCTAACCTGTGTTAGAGCTTAGATTAGTCTTGGTGTTGTTGTATCTCATTTCTATCCTTGTTTTAGGGTATCCTATCGCCGTTGACGAAGACAACTCGTCTAAATCAGTTCGGTGTTTCTTTCTTTGCTTAAGGTGCGGACTTTAAGTGTATGGGTTGTGGTTTTCAAGGCTTTCAATCCCAGTGAATGATTTATTCTTGTTATGGATGAGATTTCACATGCCAAATGTTGTGTTTACATTGCTTTCCTGATATGCATGCGTTATATTGAGATTTGTGTATTCTATGTGTATTTATAAAGTACCATATACGTATAAAATATGCACTTATGTTTGCCATGATTATTTGTCATGTATGTATGCTAGATGCATGTATGACAACTCCTTGGAAAAAGGAATTGTCTAAATGCATGTATTTCAACATACGTCATGTATGTTGTTCCATGTATGCTACGTGTTTGTAGAAATGCATGAATGATCTAAAGTGTAATTTATTACACTAATTTCAGGCGTTGAGAAGTGATTCTCAACACTCCTATTGATGTGCATGATTTCCTTTATGCAAGTTACATTCCAAGTTATTTAAATTCAAGCATCTCCTATGCTTACATTTATGTTAAGTTGATATTCCTCAAGTGCTTATGTACCATGATTTAAGTTGTTGTTCCATTACTGTTTTACATTCAACATGAATATCTGTAGTAGTGTAAGGTGTTTGGGACTATGCCATAGTCCAGGAAATCGGTAATTGACCCTATGTTCGTGGCTGAGATTGCTTTCGCCACGTAGGACGTATTAGACGAACCCGAGCCGTATTAGAGTTGTCGGCAGTGGTTTGGCCACGCGGAGTGTTTGCGCACTCTATGTCGTTCAATTCAACGTGCGCTCGTGCTAGTCGAGTTCGTCAAGTAACCCGATTGTCCGATGTATGTTCACCATGTATTGGACGCTACTGTTTGAATCTAGGGTACCGAACTTACCAGTGAAATCCTATTAACTATGGTACTTGATCCGCTAAGACTCATGAGCCGGACATGGTGGTATGGGACACCGTGGTCGAGCTGTCGGCCTACGCTGGGGTGACGAGCCTCCCCATAGTGACCAGTGAGCAATCAAACTCATGAGTCGATTATGGTGGTATGGGACACTATATTCGTGCTGTCGGCCTACATTGATTGGTGACGAGCCCTTTGTAGTGACCTCGAGCATACCTGGATACCGCAAGGAGGTGACGAGCCAAATTGTGGTAGTAAAGGCATGAAAGGCGTGCATTGATTGGTGACGAGCCCTTTGCTACGACCTCAAACATATGATCGTATGAGATGACTAGGATTGACGACCCTAGAATGGATCACTGTTTGGATGGTGACATGAGGAAGGTATCTTAGCTTCCCAATCCGGCTGTGTGAAATGGACTAATAACAACTTGGTAATCATATCCATGCACCGCATTTGCATGTGCTTTGTAGATGTGGCGCACTTTGAGGCGATGTCATGCGTAACGTAAGATGAAGACGCTGAGGGTGTACGCGTGAGGGCACGCATCATATTGCATACATCCTTACATTAACAAGAGTACTTAGGATTTATTTAATTGTCCTGCTTTATCATTACTGTTTGATTGAACTGATAACATGTTAACTAGTGCCTTATTGTTCCACTGAGTTGATTACTCACTCCCACGTTTCTGGGGCGGTGTTAAACACCCACCAGACTCTGTCTTAGGTTCTGATGTTGCAGATGTGGATGCGACTTCTGAGGCAGAGCGGGAGCTGGATGATGATGAGGCTGCGTTCTCTTATATGCAGTTTTCAGACGGGTTCTAGCGAGCCTCGGTCTGATGCGCGGGATCTCTGGGATTATTTTTGAGAATTTAAATGATGTAACTTGATACTTATAATTTTGTTAAATAACACTTTCATACGATCTGGTTTGTATATGTATTTCAGGGATTTACACTTGTACACATACTTTTCTATAAGTCTTCCACTTGCTTTATTCACTTATCCCTGAATCATATCTGTGTTTTGGCTTAATCTATTCCATGTTTTATGCACTAATACAGTCAACATACATCCATCATTAAATATGTTGCATAAGTGATGTTTTGGAACTCGGGAGCTGAGTTATGCTCGACCCCCGAATTTCAGGGCGTTACATGGGTCGTACATCTCATGGTGTCGAATATCTTCTCTACCTCGGAGCACCATATCTCTGCTGCAATAGGGTCTGGATCGCATGCTCCTGCTCAGCCTTGGCTGGCGTAACAGTGGGACTCATGTTCTAACCGTAAAGAATAGCGGTCATCGCCTGTAGCATCTGTTGCAGCTGGGCGGCACTCACAGGTACGGTCAGATCCGCACCGGTCTCAGGTAGAGGAGTGGTATCCTTAGGTTGGAAAGCAGGAATATCCAGTGGTGGACGGGGAGTGGCAGGTGGTAGAGCGGGAGTCACAGGTGGTGGAGCGGGAGTCGCTCGGGTGGCTCTTTTAGGCGGCATATCCTACAAGAAGGAACACGAGCCTATCAGCCTTGAGAATTCTCAAAGGCATAAATGTTAAGGGTCTATGTCGGACAATCGCTAAGTCATTCGGACTCGGAACCTATTCATTCTAAGTTCATAGTAGATATGTGATGTGATCTTTACGTATTCCCAAGTTATGCTCTGATACCAACTTCTATCACGTCCTAAACTCGGAAAACGGGCTCATAGAATTCCCGATCGCCGAATCCGGCGCCGACAGCCTCCGCAGTGCCCCATTCTCGGCTTCCGACACCCATATGCCAGATTCTGATCCTGGGATCCTACAAGGAGAATTTTCAATATGAATTTTTTCTTTGTAATGGAGCATAACCACAAGCATAACCAAGTCATAAAACAACATCACCACATATCCACTATATCAAAAACTTTAAGTACAATGCGGAAATGGGAAATATAAGGTGATCAAAAGCTCTAAAATAATTCAATATGTGCTCCTACTTAAGCACCGTTGCGATCCAACGTCACTTACATGCAACGGTCGTGCATAAGCTTACAAAAGCTTAGAGGGTGGTGTAAATGTGTGCGCAAGACAACTGCCAATTATACAATATCAGAGTAATGCGAAAATATGCGGGTTAGTCCATGAATACTATCAGCCGTACCAAGGCTATGCGATGCAAGGCATGAATGTTATCAGTCATACCAAGGCCATGCGATGTGAGGACTATGTAGCCAAATGTCATATGCAAGATGCAAAGCAAGCATGCCAGCCAGTCCTCATCAAGTACACATATCAGTACAGTTACTCTCTAGGATATCACCAGGGTCTAATACACTTCACACTGACTGCTGCCTCCCTAGCCGCACAGCCCAACAAGTGGAAGAGACCACACTATCCGCCTGACCAGTAATCTGCCAATACCTAACCGGTTCGTCGATAGCGGACTCATTTGCAAGTTGGTCAAACTCAGCCTAGCTTACAACCCCCTCACTCTAGCGGATAAGGCACACCCCCTTCCAACCGACCACGACACAGTGGGAGACGCGGCCTACTGGTATTCGGCACTCCTGCGCTCATGTATCTACTCAGTTTAGACGTTGGAGCTTCTCCTAGTACTAAAAAGGTTATGTGACTTTCACCCAAGGATATCCTAAGTGCCCACAGTGTTAGAACCAAGTATTTCTAGTATCCGATATGGCCATCCACGATGTGCCTGTGGAGCCACGGTTCTGATGTCGCTAGGGCGTACAATGACCATGTCACACATATGCGAGATGCATGAGTCATACTATATAGTCATGCAGCAATCCTGCGCGTACCATGCGCTCATGTGGGTAACTCCTATCAGTGAGTCCCATAAATAATTTGCCCAATGACATATGCTATGATCGGTCACTACTCATATCAAGCATGCATATAATGTATATGGCATGAGTCATGGAATTATACTGAGCATGTTATAAAGTGATGAACTATCCTCACAACGATGTTGGGCCTAGACAACCTACACACAACAAGTATGGGCCTATCAATGGGCCCTAAGGAGAGTTACAATGCGGACATTTAACCAACATTGTACTTACAATATGGGCGTCAAACCATCATTGCTCCCAAGGCATAGCCCGCCATAAACATCATTACATAAACCATGGTAGAATCCCACATTGCAATGGACTTGTGTACATCCCATTAGGCCTCAACCCATGGGCCTTAGATACATCTAATGGGCCGCATCATATGGGCCTCATATATGTCAAGGTGGGCCTTAACGGATGGCCCACAAATACATCAATATGGGCCTCATCACATGGGCCTTATATATATCAAGGTGGGCCTCAACAGACATGCCACAAATACATCAATATGGGCCTCATACATACCTAAAAAGAGTCATATTGTGGATCATTTGGAACATGTCCCAAGTAACAGTGTAGATAATAATTTTTACCATTTAAACAATTCACAAGGGCCCACCATAAAGTTTATTTTCCACCCAATCTAATCATAAGGTCTTAAAGACCTGGATTAAGAGGGAAAACAAATATCATATTGGTCCAAACCCTGTAGCCTAAGGGTTTTAATGGTGGACTTTCAAACCCACTGTTTCTACAGTGTGGTCCACGTGATCCTAGGCTGGGCGCATCACGATGTGGTCTGCTGTGATGTATTTGAGATCCAACCATTTCATAAGTTAACATAGAGATAGATGATGTGAAAACAAATATCGGCTTTATTGGAAACTATTGTGGCCTTTAAAAGTCTGAACAGTGGAGGTCACTGTCCACATTGATGGTGGGGTCCACTTGAACTTTAGATCTGACTCATTCGTTGCCTCATATCATGAAATGATATCTCAAAATGGTTGGGCAGCAGGGATACAAAGTAATGCATAATGGTGGGCCCCACCATCCAAACAGTGGACGGTGTGGATAAAACAAATACATCAAATGGGTGGGTCCCACCGTCCAGTACTTTGGACAGCATGGATAAAACACATACTTCATTAGGTGGGTCCCACCATCCAGTGCTGTGGACGGCGTGGATAAAACACATACATCATTAGGTGGGTCTCACTGTCCAGTGCTGTGGATGGTGTGGATAAAACACATACACCATGGTGGGGCCAGTGCTGGGACCCACAGTCCCTGGCCGTCCACACCACAGTAGCGCAGGACACTACTGCGCGTCTTGGACGGTAGCAGCAACACCTGCTACTTATAATTTTTTTATTTTTTTATTTTGGTTTTATTTTGAGGTTTTTCCTAGGTGGGGCCCGCATCAGTAAAATCCAACCCAACCATTGGTTTCTATGGCTCAAGATATACCCATCAAGCCCAATATTCGATGTGTTTTGGTGTATAGAAACATCAGGTTGGATTTCAATAGTAAAAACATAGTTTTCTATGCTATGGCCCGCCAAATAATCGGATTGGCTTCATTTTTCTGCTCAACGCCTAAAATGATCTGGGGAATGGGATGGATGGCTTGGATTCATGCATCAAGGTGGGGCCTGTATGAGTGGTCCACCCAAGGCTTGTTGAAACAAGCTAATATTTATTTTTTGTCAATACACCTCACTGTCTGTTCACACTTCAGTGAACACGTCCAGCGTCTAGGGACGTTGGACGGACTATGTACATATATTAATCAAGGTGGGTCCCACATGGACGTGGTTCACTTGGTTTGGATCAATCTGATATTTGTGTCTTCCCATTGCCATAAGGTAGGGCCCATATGGTTTGGACAGTGTAGATTCTACACGTCCATCAAGTGGGTCCCACGAAGGTGAACGACTTGGATAAATTGCATACATCACGGGCCATGAACAAGGGAAAAAGAGAGAGAGAAAGAGAGAGATCGAGGGACCCCGACACTATGGGCCCTCCCTTCCATGATTTACAATATACATCAAGTGGGTCCCATTACATAAGGGCCCACTGATCAAAATTAACTGTAGAGATCCTTTCTCCACCGAAATGCAAGGTATAGATGACCCTATCCATGCAAGGAAAATAAACATCATGATGGGGTCCATGGAGAATGGCCCCATCATGGAATGATCATGAGAATCAAGGTGGGCCATCGGCCACACCTAGGGTCCAAAGTGAGATCCATACCATCAATCGGTATGCCTCACTTGGCCCATCATCAAAACATAAAATCTAGGCTTATAGAACACCCACTATTTGATCTTCTTGGTCCGATGGAAGCCGAACTCCTTGTGTCTCACTTTGATGGAGGGTGATGAGAAATGAAGGGCTAGGATGATAGATCTTAGAGTGGGAAGTGGGACACACACAACACCTTTTCTCTCTTGAAATTGCTTGGACGTGCACCTCTCTTTTGCTTGGAAAATGTGAAGAGAAAAAGAGAGAGAAATGGTGGTTGTAAGAGAGGTGATGGTTGTGAGTGATGGATGTGAGTTGATAGATGTACTTGACTTCAGAGTTGACTTAGGGTGGTTGCTTGACTTGGGGAGAAAGAAAGCATGGGTTGTATACTTTGATTGATTGATTGATGGGTGGGTTGTAGAGATTCTCTTGGGTTCGCAAATGCGCAGCGTTTCTTCAAATTAAACATGGACCCACATTTCCTGGCTAGGGTATTGAATCGGTGTGCAAGACGCGGTGACCGTGCGGTCACAATGGTACAAGTCTCGGATTAAGTCGACTCAAATCTACGGGATACGACTTAGGGTCGCGCGCAAACGTCGATTATAGGTCGCGGATAGACGGAATTCATCGGGAAGGATCGCCGGAGTTGACAGAACAGTACGGACTAGGATACGGGCCTTACATAGACCACATACATTCAAGGTGATGCACTTTCATTATATCCACACCGTCCATCCATATTGAAAGCTCATTTTATGATATGATAAAAAATGAAGCTAATCCAAATCTCAAGTGGGCCACAGTACAAGAAATAATCTTAATTGAATCCCTACCATTAAAAACTTCATAGGTCCACTGGAATATTCATTTGTCATCCAACCTGTTGTTAAGGTAATAAAAAATTGAACGAAGAGACCACACAAATATCATCTTAATCCAAAAACTTTTGTGGCCCACGAAGTTTTTCATGGTCAATTACTACTGTTTCCTATACTATGGTCTACCTGAGATTCAGATCTTTTCATTTTTTTTTAATCATGTCTTACAATGGGGCGCAGATTCAGTGCTACCCTGCCCATCTCTAGCCATGACCGAGCAGTTCCATGGGCAGGCACACCTTGATGTATCAATTTATCCACACTCTCCATCCCTTATCTCATATTTTAAGATATGTGCACGAAATATAAGGTAGATCCAACTTTCAAGTGGAACATGTCAAATAATAAGCTTGGGTTGCACTAATTGCAAGAGTCATCTGTGGTGGTGGTCCACTTTAGCATTGGATTTGCCGCATTTTTGTGCTTATATCTTAAATCAATCAAAGAAAATGGATAGATGGCATGGGTAAGCAGATACATCATGGTAGGTCGACTCATAGAACTGCTCGTTCGTGGCTAGAAATGGAAGGGGGTAGGACACAATCCGCATCCCCTAAAATGAGCTTTCAACACGAGTGAACAACATGGATGTGAGGAAAATACATCACAATGGGCTCCACAATCCGAGATCCCACCCACCTCGATGGATCTACTCCGGCTTGGCTAATGATGTTAGCCAATAACTAGATCACTACTGGTTGGTGCTTTGTGGGCCCCATCATGTTGCATGTGTTTTATCCATGTCATCCATCCATTTTTCTCATATAATTTTAGGGCTTGATCCCAACATGAGGAAACTGAGGTAGATCTCAATCTTAGGTGGACTACACCATAGGAAAACGGTAATGATCGAATGTTCGCGATTAAAAACCTCCAAGCCCCACAGTAATGTTTATTTGATGTCCTACCTGATGATTAGGTCTTAAAGACCTAGATGAAGGGGGAAAAAAATATTAGTTTGATTTTAAACTTGTGCCCCCCAAGAAGTTTTTAAGTTACATATAAGTGGGCCCACTTTTACTTTTTTTTTTAATACGCGGGCCCACTTTTAGGACCCACCTAATGATTAATTTAGCTTAAGAATCGGCCCAACTATTCATGTGGATGGGTTCAATAAAATTACATACTTTTATCTAAGCATTTCTACGTGTCAATTTAATTTTTAAACAATTTCAAACTTCAAACTCAGGTTTGGGTGAATGTATAACATCTTACCTGTAACTAACTTACAGGTTATCCAAACACAAAAACTAAATTACCTGTAAGTAAGTTATAGCTTACACCCAAACAGGGTTAACTGTCACTTTCTTTCACATGTAAGTAGGTTACATGTAACTTACAACTTAAAAAACTTACTAGGATAAAAAAATTGTTGGGTGAGAGAGAGAGAGAGAGAGAGAGAGAGAGAGAGAGAGAGGATTTGGGGCTGTGGGGAAGAGAGAGAGAGCCGAACTTCATCTAAGAGAATGGAAGGAGAAAGGAAGCGAGGGAAATGACAAAGCTAAAAAATGAAAAAGAAAAGGAAAAGAACGCCTCGTTTGGTGCCGTGGATTCCGAATACTCGAATTAGGTATCACTAGATTTGAAATACCGTGGATTCTGAATCCTCTAACTGTGTTTTGCACCCTAGATTCAGAATCCCCTTAATCTGAAAGTAACTATGCACTTAAATTATGTATTGTAGCAAGCACATTGAAATGCTTACTTTGGCCCGAAACAAATAAATTCTAAGCCTTGGATGGACCACAAGCATAGGATCACCACCAAGTAACCAACGATTTTTAATCGTTGATTTACATGGATAATGTTTGGCCTGCCAAAATCATTCAATTGAATAAAATTTAGTGATGCAATTGATTATCTAATTGTTTTGGAATATCATCAGTGGGCCATGTGCCTAATAAATTAGGCAAATTTAGTGATGTAGTTAATAATCTAATTGTTTTAGGATATCAGTAGTGGGTCATGTGCCCAATAGATTAGTAGCCTAGAGAGACATATGTTACACATGTTGCTCTCCTGCCTTTAAAAATGAAGGGGAAAAAAAGAGGATTGAAAATCCGAGCAAAAAAGAAAGGATTGCAAAACTAACCCAAAGTGAGGATTTAAAATCCAATTGATTTGGAATACCCTCTAATACACCATATCAAAAAATTGATGGATTTGGAATACCCTTAAATCCCCCCAAATTCTTGGTGCCAAAAAACCCTAAAAAAGAAATGGCACTATTTCCATTGAAGGAGGACACAACTTAGTTGTGACATGAAACCAACGATGTGGGGTGAGACCTGGGGTACGGCACTAAGGTGGGTGGATCCCTATTTATGGGGCTCACCATAATGTATGCACCTTATATCCATGCCATTCTTCCATTTTTAAACCTAAATTTAGAGCATGATCCAAAAAATGAAGCAAATCCAAATCTTAAGTAGACCACACCATAGGAAACAATGGTGATTGAATATCCAACGTTAAATTTTTTTGAAGGACACATGAATATTTATTTTTCATCTAACCTGTTGATAAGGTCACAAGGACTTGGTTGAAGGGACTGTACTTGTTGAGGTCAAAATTTGGACCACCCTCCACTCAAAGCCACGGACTTTCGACGAACCCTGGTCTTGCACAAAGGGTGAGCAAAGGAGACCCTGGCTCAACGGGGGGACCCTCCGATGCCTTACTCGGGCTAGGGAATCTAGGTCTAAGTCGAATGTAGAGAGAGGGAGCGAGATATTGCATACCTATAGCAATGGGGTCTCCTAGTATTTATACCTGCGGGTTGGACGATCCACATCCGTTAATCTCGGCATGATTCGCTCAATCAGCAAGATATCATGATTATGGAGATATTATTCGCAATCTTTAGATCGTGCGGCGTATTGTGTCTTAAAGGCGCGTATCCTTGGGCGAGATCTTCGGTGACGTCCACATCTAGGTTGATCTCCAGGCTCGGCATATGGGGTATCCTCACCAGGGCTCTGCCTCAGCCTTGGTGTATGGAGTATCCTTACTCTGACTCGACCTCAAATTATGCAGACCTGAGGCCAAGTACTAGCAGTCAGAGTCTGTCGATAGATCACTTAGGTCGGAGTTCGTTGAATGGAACTGAGGACGAGGATCAGAGCTTGGCTCAGTCATCCTTCCTCGGATGAGGACGAAGGTTCAAGTCGGCCATTCAAGATTGTAGTTCTGAGTCGTGATTCATTAGTGGGGAGCTTGTCTCAACTAGCCTATGGTCATTACTTAGGGGTCGGCTCATACTTGATGTGGAATCCTCCTCCCGAGGCCGGTTCGGGTAGCTCAGGCTGACCCCGATTATCCTTGTTCAGATTTCCCCATAACAACACTAATATCTTGATCCAAGACTTTTATGGCCCACATGAAGTTCTTAATGGTCAATCACCACTGTTTCATGTGGTGTGGTCCACCTGAGACTTGGATCTACTTCATTTTTTGGATCATATCCTAAAATGAGTTGTCAAAATGGGTGGGCGGGATTGATGTAAGGCACATACATCATGATGGGCCCCACGTCTGGGATCCACCCAACTCAGTGCATCCAGGGATCCATTGAAGCCGCGTGTCAGGACCTGACTGTGGGGCCCACCTCGATGTATGGATTGAATATCCATGTTGTCCATCCATTTTTTCAGCTTATTTTAAGCCATTGTCCTATAAACACCCACCCAAAAGTGAGATTAAAATTACTCTTTGACTTCAGTCAAGGCTTAAATAAAAATGCCTTCGTAGGACTTGACACCCGTCGAGGGACAATACAAATGGGGTAGGATGTGTTTCATGCAATTCCCAAAAAGTAGTGGATGAACCAAATCAACAATTCAAGAGGCTAACAATATGATTCCAACCAAATCGCCAATGCCCTAAAAAAAACTCAAAATGCACATCGGTCTGATAAAACCATATCTAGTTCACCTAAAAAGCCTTAAAAATTCAAAGTCCAGCTAGAAAGGGTCCTCAAGGTGACCCATATATGATTAACGGATCAGGTTGACAGCCTAACAACTCGTTTAAATCAAATATTGAAAAATTGTCCAAGATATCCAGGAGCGACAAATTAGCACAACTTGAATCACATCATGTGTTGATGCAGAAATCTGGACGTCCTCCTTAGACCACTTGATACCTGTAAGAGAAGATAAAGATGGAGACCTTGGCTGGAGTAGGGGACCCTCCGATGCCAGAGTCAGACAAGCAAGCTAGGTCTAGTAGAACATAAGGCTTTTGGGGGTGTTTTCTGGTTTTGATTGTGTACCTTTCACCAGTAGAGATGCTCTTATTTATAATTGAAGAGGGGCGGTAGCGTAGAGGACAATTTCCATGTTTAATAGGGGCATATTGTAGAAGGATTCGTATCCTGAGGATGTCGCAGGTATCTCCCAAGATCCTCGGCTGAGATCTCAGGTAGATTTGTATCGCAATTATCTTCTGGGATCTTTGGCTGAGATCCCGGACAAATCTTTCTGATAAGACCTGAATAGTTGGATTTATAGGAGATATGTAGTAGAACTTGAGAGTCCGACATGACCTATATGGTCGTTCCGAACAGTAGCCTGCTGACCTGGATTCTCTAATGAGCCGTGGTCGAGTTTCCCTTGACGTTGAGCAAATTACCGACCCGCTGACCTAGACCCACCAACCTGCCCTCGGGGGTCTTAAAGGATTGAGATTGAGCTCCTTCCATTAGTAGAATATAGGTGAGATAACGGGGATGACCATCCTCTTCCTTTTATCGCATGGTGCGGGGCTTCCTTGAGTATGGTAGCTCAGAGTTTAACCTCGCGCAGGGTCATACCTCAGAGGTCCTTAACAAGAAATGTTCCGAGCAGCAACTCAGAAATATATGGATCGTGGAGGAGCTCGGGGTCCTACAACGAAGTATAACATAAAGCTCTATCTTGCCATTAAGGATGTAATGTCCCAGATTTTTGCCAACCTTGGAGTTAGACGTCCTTGGGCAATGGGTCGATCATAACCCCTTATTAACTTCTCAGAACTCAATCCCAAAGCCTCAAATCCCCTTTTAACCCATTTCCTTTAAAAATCTCACTTTTCACCACCTTATTCTTAAATTTTTCTAAGTACTTTCATATTAGACATTAATCCTAAAGTTTAAATGATGAAGAACAATACTTAAACTAAAATTTACTATAAATAGTAAATATATAAATAAAATTAGTTTTTGACCTTTAACCTTATATAATATGACAAAATAAATAGGTTATTGGGCTAGAACAGCTTCTCCTACTCCAAAATCATATATTGCACATCGAATAACTCATTCCAGTTTGTAAAATACACCCATTTAAAATATCAGGTGGCAAAATACCACCAGTCACCACAGCGGGCGGGCGGCACCACGCCGGAGCACTAAGTTTTGGTGGACCCTCACTGCAGATTTTTTGTACTTTTCGATCGACTTCAAAAAGTCATATCTCCCTCAATATAACTCTGATTTAGGTGATTCAAAAGCCAGATTGAAACTTAATAAGTCTGGTTTCATATAAAAATAAGAGAAACATACAATAAAAATTTTAATATAATTGAATCTAGGTTAATGTGACAACTATCCAAAAATTATTAGTTTGGATAGCTGCCGCTTCTAGAATTTTTAGAATTTTTTTACAACACGAAATCTAATGAAATTTGGTAGAGATAAAGTGAACTTGATGAAAAATTATTAAAAAAATAATTAAAATAATATACTAACTAAAAGTGCCAAAAAGGGGCATAGAACTACCTTAGGACCTTATTCTGTTGTAATTAAGGAATAATTTAGTTAAGTACCAAACTAAACAATCGATGGCTTTGGCTTGAACCACTTTCTATATGAACTGCAAAACCCAAAACCATTAGGATCACCGACTCAACATTACCTTAAGACCTAGGATCAATCTCAGAACCCAGTTACTCTCGGGAGCATAGTGAAACTCCGTATCGGACCTGCACCGCTCGTCGAAAGTCCGATTACCGCAAAACTATGCAATTATGACTGCTTTACTGGGCTTGACAACCATCTCAGAAATCAAGTCCAAATAGTATCCCGAAACACACAACTTGAGCCCGGAGCGAAGTGTGTGAGAAACACGAATATCTTTAGGAAATGAACTTAAACTTAAGTGATTTGAGCCGTTCGCTTGCGGGCCAAATTTAAGGTTTCAGACTATCAGATTCTGACCTAATTACACCCTTAGATCAGGAAAAATTTCTCTATACATGTCAGTGTACTTGTGGCCCTGATCGAGTGACGATGACTGTTGAACCGAAACTGGTCCTCCACGATCGATTCATAAATCCGATCGGACCGAAATCTTAACCTGCCCTAGATCCAATGTCAGGAAACTTTCCCCTGACAGTATGTAGGAAATGGGCCTCCAGATGTGCTGCATTGGACCGAAACAACCTCTCTGTGGCTATAACTAAGTATACCATGGCCCTGGGGCCATTTTCATTAGTTATGGGCCTATATAAGGACCTAAACCCACCCCTCTCTCATTCCATACGAAATTCCAAACCCTAGGAGAGAGAAGAGAGAAAAAGAGAAAGAAATAGTGAGGAGAAGAGAGAGTGTGAGAGATCGTTGCTGGGGTTCGATCCCGTCACTCCACATGCTGAATCACCTCTTCCGTGTTGCTATACCGGCGATTTTGACTCCATTTTTTGCTAAGAAATCCTAACCTTAATATGTTTTAGGTATCCAAATAGGTAGATTGGCGAAATAACTAACCTATTTTGTGATTTGGGTAGTCATTGTACCGTAGACAAAGACGTAGTGTTCAAACTGAACTCGGTACAGGTTTGCCGGTGAAAAGTGCGGACTATAAAAGTTTAGATGATGGTTTTCAAGGCTTTCAATGCCACTTAATGATTTTTGATTGACTTGATTGCTATCACATACGCTTAGATACGATGTTTTATGTGTATTACACATATATATATATATATATATATATATATATATATATATATATATATATATATATATATATATATATATATATATATGAACTATGTTGAATATAGTGCATTCCAAGTGTTTGTTGAAATGTCTGAATGAATATGGAATTATGATTTGTACTTGCCATTATTATTGATTGTAAATACATGATTGTTGTATGCGTAACAAATCCTTTGTGAAAGGATTTGCTATAATATATGTTATAACTAATATATTACATGTATGTTGGTATGTGTAGTCTAAGTATTTGATAAAATGCCTGAATGAGAAAATGCTTGTTGAACTGTATTTAATGAGGGTGTTGAGATAGGATTTGCAATTCCCTTATCTATAGTTACAGTTTTCTTTATGTAACCTATCTTACTACTATGTGATTTACGGATGAAATGCCTATGTATGATAACATGTGCAGTATGTGTTGTTGAAATGCTCAAATAAGATTTATATTTAGATTTGGTTATCACATGCTGTCTTTGGCTATCACCTATGAATGCTATTGTTTGGAGTGTGATTGGGTCTACGATATAGTCCAGGCAATCAGTAATGGTTTACGATCGGTGGCCGAACTGTTTTAGCCACGGCGGATACGTTTGAGGAATCCGAGTTGTACGATGATTATCGACAGTAGTTAGGCCACGAGGAGTGCGTTTATGCTCCATGTCAATTAATTCAACGTACGCTCGTACTAGTCGAGCTTATCAAGTAACCCGATTGGCCCAATGTATGTTTACCATGTATGGACGCTACTACTTGAATCTAAGGTACTAACTTACCAGTGAAAAGCCCATTTAACCTTGGTATCACGATCCGCTAAGACTTGTGAGCCGGGCATGGTGGTATGGGACACCATGGTCGAGTTGTCGGCCTACGTTGGGGTGACAAACCTCTCCGTAGTAACCAGTGAACAACCTAAACTTGTGAGCCGAATATGGTGGTATGAGACACTGTATTCTAGCTATTAGCCTACACTAAGGTGAAGAGCCTTTCTCGTAGTGACCTCGAATACAAAATAGGCCTACCCTGGTGCAGCTTGGCTGTGGTCCCCAGTTGGGTTGGTGATGAGCATTCGAAAATAAACTACCAGTTGGTAGGGCGTTAGTGGTGTGACCTCAAATACAAAATAGGCCTACGCTGAAGGTGACGAGCCTCTTCGTAGTGACCTGAACTTACTTGTCCATTGCTTTTAAATTAGGGGTAACGTTGCCCTATAACTTGCCTATCGTATGTGATTAACTAGGATTGATGACCCTAGACGGATCATTGTTTGAGCAAATGATATAAAGGGAGGTACCTTAGCTTCCCAAAGCTGCTATATGAATAAGTCTAATTAAGAACTTGGCTAATTACGTACATGTACTGCATTTGCATGTGCCTTTGGCGTTGGAGTTGAGCACAGAGGAAGGGGTGCATGCCGCGATCGTGAGATGATGTCGCAGAGGGAGTGCAGGCGAGGGCATGCATCATTAACATATATCATTCTTGCATTAACCAGAGCACCTAGGAATGATTGTTGTACTGCTTTATCATTACTGCTTGACTGAATTGATAACATGTTAACCTTTGCTTTATAGTTCCACTGAATTAGCTACTCATTCCCACATAGGAAGTGTTTTAAAACATCACCTAGACTCTGGTTTAGATGCAGGTGATGGCGAGGTCTATACAGCAGAGTTGGACTTCGTAGGCGGGGAGGAAGGATTCTCCTATGTTCAACTATCGGGCAGATCTATGTAGATCTCATACCAATGTGCAGGGACTACTGGGATACTTGTTTAGTTGAACACATTTACTTCTTGTATTTTATATGATTAGAAATAACACAGGTATATATTTAGCTCGGTTTCATACTCATACTCTAAAATTTGTGAAACGTTTTCATAATTAAATACATATATTTCAGTCTTCCGCTTGCCAAATTACATTAACTCTAGAGTATGATATGTTGTTTTAGTATAATCTCACTCATGTTTAAGGGCACTAATATGGACAACATTTAATCATTATTATCTGTTTTGCATAAGTGATGCGTCGGAACTCGAGAGTTGAGCTTTGCTCGACCTCCGATTTTCGGGGCGTTACAAAGGAGCTCCTTAATCATGACGGGCGTTGGCTAATCACATGATGAGCACAATTGTCCAAGATGACCTCTTCTCCTAAGCCAATCTAGTTTTACCCATAACAGTAAGCCCCCTACTTTCGAGCTCGCATAGCTGGCTTGGTAAGTAAGTTGGTTTTGGTGAAGTCGGACAATCTTGCACATGGAATGTTGAGCTTGCTCATCATTAATGCAGAATATGATGGCAGTGCGGGAATCGGAGCATATCTGTAATCATGATACAATACGCTCAATGTAACATGCACCGACTCGAGGCTACGTGCACTGGTAGGACGTCTGTTCAGCTCTCAGCTTATGGGGCGCTTACACATGACATCTTCTAGGGAGTCGAGTTGTTCAGCGAATAGGAGAGCTCCACGTAGCCAAGCGCAGGCGTTGAGGAGCCATTTTGACTGTCACTTTAAAGGTGGGCATTTAATGTTGTATGGGCGGGTTTCCTATAAAAAGGGGAAACCCTAACCGTGTAAGGGTTGTTTGCCCTGCGCCTCCCAGCTTCTCTCTGCCCCAATCAGACTTAGTGATTCCCAACGAGCAAGAGCCCATCTTCTCCAGTGAGCTTCGTCTCTCTCCGCCTCCTCTCTTTTTTTACTTTTCTTTTGGGTCCTTGACTTTCAACCATTATTCCATCCCAAATATGTCAAGTCCATCGAAATGGTGGGAGGAATCAGTGGCGTTCTAGCATGATAGGGAGCTGAAGGACCGGGACCTGCTCGAGAATCCGCCATCTCCACTTGTGATGATGAGTGATCGGGATTTCCATGCATCTCACAGGTCGAGGATGGCTGCTCAGTCCTCGACTGAGCGGACCATGAATGTTGACGGTTCATGCCCAAGTTTGGGAAGAGGTCATCCACTCTCCCGCTAAGTCGGAAGAAACCAGCCCGATCGGGTCAACCCTAACGGAATCCGACCTGGTGCGGATCAAGTTGAAGTACCACATTCTAGAATCGGTGTTGCTCTGAGCTCCTGCACTTGGCGAAATTCTAAGTAACCCCCATAATGGTGAGGTAGCCATAATCCTGGTCGCCCTATAGTGTGGCTTGAGACTTCCTTTCCATCGCATAATCAGGGAGGTCCTCTTGCGACTGGAGTTGGCTCCTGGGTAGATAATTCTGAATGCCCTAAGAGCCTTGGTGGGGTCGTTCATTTTATGGTTCCAGCTCGGACAACCCAAGTTGACCATGAATGAATATCTCCACCTATACCAGGTGAAGTCCAACCCTTACCATGAGGTTTGGTTTTATTTTTTAACTTGTCCACACATGGACAGGGCCATTATTATGGACGTTAAACCTCGAATAAGAACTAGAAGAGTAAGTGGTTATGGGCATCAGGAGACTAGGAGGCTCCAACGGCTTCCGAGTTACGTCCTCGGGTTCCGACCCGTTTTCTCATCCAGGTTAAGTATATTCGAATTGGCATTTCCCTTAACTTATTTTTTGTTATCTCATTTCGATGTCATCGAACATTCTCTGAACGCATCGACTTCTTTCACCAAGATATCTAGTTAGGTGCATGACAGATTCTGTCTGATCTCATCAAACAACCTTCGATGTCATCAATGTGCACTTCGTGCCATTGAGGGATAGTTCGATGACATCGGGATTTCCTTGAAGAATACACTTTGGTTGTTGGACTAATTAAGGCTATTTTTGAAGCCATCGACCAGTGTTTTGATGCCATCAAAGATGTCATCGATTACGGTTTGATGCCATTAAGAGAAAACTGGTTTACATATAAAAACTCTCTGGATAGTTTCTCCCATATTTAGATGCCATCGATCAGAACTTGATGCCATCAAAATTTGAATTTTGATGCCATCGAACGGTCGTCAATTTAATCAAAGATATATAATTTTCCTTGAAAGCTTACTGGACAAACTGGTCCATATTTCGATGTTATCGAACTGTCTTCGATCCCTCGATAGCTTACTTCGATGGGATCGACAAAAGTTCAATTGCATCAAAGAACACTTAGAGTATTTCAAGTATAGAGGAGGGAAGAGGCCAAGGTCGATACTATCGAAGTGGATTCGATGTCATCAAAACTTATGTTTTGATGCCATTGAACATCACTCGATGCAATCATCAATTCCTAGTATATATTCAATTTGTTGCTGGACTATATGGCCTTGGTTTCGATACATTCGAACTAGATTCGATGCCATCAAAACTGTCCTCGATTGCATATCGATGCAATCGTCAGGACATGAAGTTTACCTGTATAGTTCACATTTCCTCCAGTACTTAAAATATTCTGAACTAAGCTTACTAAGGGTTTTTTAAAAGCATTTATAGGTAAGATTAGGTTTTTATGGATGGGGTCATATACCTAAAGGGTTTGGTTAGGAAAGTGAGGCTTTGTTTACCTATGCGGAGCATTTGAACTTCTTCAATTGATGAGTCCTTGATCTTGTAGTCTTCAATTTGGGGTTCACTTGACAGACTGACTCAACACTCACGTATACTGACAAATCGGGGCACTTTCAAAGACTTCAATTCCACTTGAGTTATTTAATTGAATAATGTGAATTAAATATTAAGAATGGCTATAAGTGGATCCTTGGTGCTTTGCTCTATTGATTTTCCTTTAAATTATCTTAATTTCAATCACACTTGTTCTTAAAATCCAACTTTATAGTTAGTTTTAGTTCTAATTCTATAGTATTCTAGAAAATGCACAAATATAAGTCCTCGTGGGTTCGACTTTGGTCTCACCGAGTAAAACTACATAACAATCCTGCACATGGGGTTTGCTCAATAAGTTTTGGTACCGTTGCCATGGACTTCAGCTGTATTCTTTTGAAATACCTTACGGTTAAAATTGGTGTAGGATTATGATTAGTTTTCTCTATGTTTCTAGGTTTTTTTTTAAAAAGATTTATAGATACTAACATTGTTCATTTGTTTTATAAAATCATCAATCGAGTACTATCTTTCCAACCTTCTTGCTTTAGTTTATTTCCGATTTCTTATTTCATTGTAGTTTTTAGTTCAATAGAAGTAGGTTTAGTTTTAGAATTAGGTTTTTGAGTGGTTCATGCCCAAGTGGGTTCATGATAGCACTCTTCATCTGTCAAGTGAAAGAGGATTACTTGAAGCGTTGCATATCTATCTCTAGATTAAACAACACCTAAAATCATCTGAATTGGCTGAAAATATGGCCAAGAACCAACCTCATTGTCATGTCGATGAGCAACAAGATGAGAACAATGTGCACAGTGGTCATCCAGCTAGGACGAGCACACCTTCCTGCATGATTTTTCCACATAATGTATAAATTATGCATTTAAAACAGGGAGTAATTCAATTGTTCCAAAATTCCATGGACTAGATTCTAAGAGAACATATCTACATCTCAAAGAGTTTGATGATATTGTAGCGACCTTATACTTTAAAAATGTGTCAGATGACACATAGAGACTAAAATTGTCCCCTTTTAATTGAAGGATAAGGCCAAGTAATGGCTTCACTCCTTAAGACCGAGATCAATTGGGACGTGGACTGAGATAACCAAGGAGTTCCTTAAAAATTTATTACTAGTTCATAAGACTAACAACCTGTTTGTTAAATTTAAAATCCGAAATCTAAATCTAAAGTCTGAATCTGAAATTTGAATATGAAGTTGGAAAACTAATAGTGAATCTAAAATAACTTGTTTGTTAACTAACATATGAAATGTTTGAAATATATTAATTTGACACATTTACCCATATGAAACAATTGTGATTGAATCCAACCTTTAAAAACTCCATGAATTTCACTGAAATGTTTATTTGTCATCTAACCTATTGAAAAGGTCACAAATAGCTAGATGAAGAGATGACACAAACATCAACATGATCCAAAGCTTTTGTGGCCCAAAAGAATTTTTAAATGGGCAATCACCACTATTTCCTATAAAAAGGTCCATCTAAGATTTGAAGCTAATTTATTTTTTGGATCATGCCTTAAAATAAGCTTTCAATATAGATGGATGGTATGGATGTAGTTACATATATCATAATAGGCCCCAGGTGTGAGCCAGATTTCATGGAAAAGCCTTTCCTAGGAAGTCCACCGTTGGAAATCTAGGTGGGGCCCACCGTGATGTTTGTGTGAAATCCACCCATCCATCCATTTTGTGAGATCATTTTAGGACATAGTGTTAAAAATGAGCCATATCCAATACTCAAATGGGCCGAAAATGTGAGGATTGGACGCCCATAATTAAAATATTTGTGGGGCCACAAGTTTTCAATCATGCTAATATTTGTGGTTTGAGTTCATCTCACTAGGAATGACATTATGAACTGTATTGATGGCATGTAAATATCACTGTCAACCCGGGGAGGTTTCAACTGTAGGAATTTTCCTACCCACATTTTCCTTTAGTGCGGCCCACTTAAGACTAGTATCCTCCTTATTTTTTGTCTTGAGTCCTAAAATGATCTCAAAACGTGGATGGACAGATTAGATTTATCACAAACATAATAGTGGGCTCCACCTATGATTCCAATGCAAGAACTTCCTGCAAAAGACATTTGCACATGATTCGCGCCCCAAATCTGAGAGGGGATTGCGTACTAGCCCACAAGATCTACCTAAATATGGACAATTAAGGGCTTTGTGGGGCCTATCATTATATATATATATATATATATATATATATATATATATATATATATATATATATATATATACACACCGTCCATTCATTTTTGCATATTGTTTTAGAAATTAAGACAAAAAACAAGGCAAATATAAGACTTAAGTGGGCCACACTACAAGAAACTATGGGAATTGGATGCCTATCATTGAAAACTTCTTAGGGCCACATAAGGCTCTGATCAAGTTGATTTTTGTGTTTTTCCTTCATCCAGGTATGTGTGACCTTATAAAGAGATTTGATGGCAAATAAGCTTCACGGTAGACATCAGGAAGGTTTTAACGTAGTCATTCCTGTCCCACTACTTTATGTGGTGTGGTTGACTTGAGCTTTGGATATGCATATTTTTTCAGATCATGCTTTAGAATGATATAAAAAAGTTGATAGACGGTGTGGATCTAATACATAAATCTTGGTGGGCTCAAAGAAGTGCCCCATGTTAAAAGTTGGGATATGTATAATGCAAGGGAGAAAATATTTGTTGCAGAGGACAATTTTGGATTAAAAAAAATAAAAATCATGGAGCGCCTTCTTGATTCTCCATTAAGCTAGACTCCTATTACGAAAAAATTTCAGCATAAAATGATGGAATGTTTTCCTTCTTTAGTGTTAACAGACACCACTAAACATGGAACATTTTCCAAATTCCGTGTTAAGTGCAAAAATTCAGCGTTAACAAATAGGCCCTAACACTTTTAGAAGGGTCATCATGAACTTCTCACAAAAAGAGGAAGAAACTTTCTTCCAGTGACGGGATAGGTTTAAGGATCTCTAAGTGCTTACCCACATTATGGCTATGAAATTTGGCAGGTGTTGGTGCATAAAAAAAATGTACGAAGTTTCCATCATGCGTTGATGAAAAGTACAAATGATAAAGAAAGGATTTTGAGAGAAGAGAAATATCAGAGACAAAGAAGAAAGAAGGAAAAAGAATAGAAGAGAAAGGAAACTATGGAAGAAAGGAACATAAGAAAGAGAAAGAAAATGAAAGGATTGTGTTACGCGGGACCGCATAAAGGATGTTGTTGTACGGGTGTGCGCAACATCAGTCTGGTTATGATGGTTTGAAAGAATGAAAAGCTATACAAGGTGGGACCAACAACATAGAGAACGAGGCCTCACACGTGTGAAGGCCTATAAATACCCCACTCCCCCTCTCATTTAAAGCAGTAGAAGTTTTTGAAGTAGAGGTCAGAGCTCTTAAGAAGAAGAAGTGGATTTGATCCACTGCGCCGGCCTGTGCAATGACATGTTGTTGCGCGGGGATCGATACAAGGGAGCAAAAATGTTGCCGGAATTCTTGAATTCCTTCAAATATACAAGTTTTCTTCAAGCATACATTCGTTTCGTGTTTCCTACGACTTTGACTCATATTCTAGATGAATTAAAGAAAAAGATGAAAGATGTTCTGGCCCACACAACACTTCTCTCGTTGAGATGAATTCTAAACATGCCGAAATGCTATCGAAATTGCCATTGAACTGCTTCTTTTTTCATTCATTGCTTTAATTCTCTATACCTTGTTTCAGAATCAAAGGAATCAAGAGGATGTAAATGAATTTAGAACAAATAAAATACTTTTTGATAATTGTTCCCTCATTTTTTTCTTTGTTATTATTGAATGATAATTCCCCAAACAAAATACATTCGTTTCTTGTCGAAACAAAATGGTGACTTTGCTGGGGACTATTATTATTCAATGATAAACTTATAAAATATTCAGAGAATTTTATCACTGTTTGGTGTCAAACAAGTGCCAAAATGGTGACTCTCAATCGGAACATCCTCTCCTTCATCTCTAAAATAAAGTACAATTTTATTTAATCAAAGTAATTAATGCTATGTTTTGATAGCAGGTATTCCATCTTTACACAATCACGATGACTTTTCTCTCAACTGACGTAGTTGTTTACTTCACACCTAATGGATTCGCTACGGATTACATTTACAACACGCAATCACCACTACAGAAAATACCAAAGAAAATTAAATCAGTTATGACCAATGATAGGCAATGTCAAGTGATGTCTGGAATGGTTTCCACTTCAACGATAACATAGCAGGACAATGAAGGATGGGTAGCGGTGATATCTAAAAGACGAAGGGTTCGATCTTCTTTTACAAGAAGTATTGTTCCACCAAGTATGGTTAGAGGGTCGATCATGCGAAATGTCGCGAGACGCAGTCTTATCTCAATCACGTAATCATTTCATTCAAGAAGAATTGAAGAACCCGTCACTCCGGAAGGTCTTTTAACACAGCCAACTACAACCGTAAGGACGTCTTCCATAGAATCATTACGAATTCAGAAGAACAAAGGGAAGCAATCGCGATAAGCAAATGTTCGCTTACAACATCTCTTACAAAGGACGTAAAGCAAACTCGTGCATTAAGAATACGACGATCTAAATCAGATAGCCTTCAAAAGCAACAATACGCTGGTTTTGAATCAAATAGTAGTTCATCTTCTTCAACAGCACCAGCAATGCAGCACTCGTTTCCTCCTTCAATATCAGGATGATCGAAAAATAAGGAAACAAAAGTCTTTTCTGCACACACATTAATCAACCTTCACCAGATGAGCAAGTTGCTAAAAAAATCTCTAGTCTTCCAAAAGTGATTGTCGTGGACAACATTGAACCATTAGAAGAAAGGCCACAACCATAGGTGGTAAGAGTTCTGGGGCTTGAGCCCAATATTGCTCAGAACATAACGCAGGAATAAATCCGATAGATGGTCATCCAATCCATTTATCTAGAAAAGGAGCAAAACCAAAATAAAAGATTCCGATATCAGATACCGTATCCCCCAGAAATAGAAGAAATGCCATTTCCCATTGATTTCAAACACCTAGAGTTTCGAAAATTTAATGGGAACGGATCACCTGAAAAACATATGATGCACTTCATAACAATGATGAGAAATTTTTCTAGTATTCCTCAAATATTGTCTGCGATTATTTGGGTCTTCTCTAATAAGAAAAGCATTTAAAGGGTATTCAGGTTTAATCCCAAGGTCCATTTATACTTGGGAATATATGCGGGATGCTTTTATGTCAAACTTTTTCTCTTCCGACAAAGAAGCCAGTCTGACCGAATTGGCATCTATTTGTCAAGAGGAAAACGAACCAGTTGACGAATTCATTAGTTGATGGAAAGACTAGGGGGCATCATGTTAATATCTTCCAAGAGAATTAGATCAGGTCAAGTTATGTTCAAGATTACAAAAGAAACAGTGATGAAGAATATAGAAATGTGTAATTATGATAACATATGAAAGAGAGCATAAAAAATGGGGGAACAACGACTCCATAGTATTAATGATTTTTCGAGAAAGCAAACAACATAATAAGACAAGCAGTATTTCAGCCATATGTCTTCATGAACCTTCGTTCTTTGGTGAAGCAAGAATGAAGAATGTTCAATGAATAAAGAAATCAGAGAAAAACACGATTTCTAAATATTCTTTTTAAATATATCATTTCGAATAGTCATGTGAAACTCTTGATTCTTTAATACCAGAAAAGGTCAACACTGGAGCCAGTATCATTACTACAGTTGAACTATTATATGATAATATTCAAGGCCAGGAGTATTATGGCGTTTGAATTATTACTACGGCCGAAAGGTTAAATAGTTTTGATTGTGAAGATTCTCAGAGAAAATCTCACCCAATCAAAAGGGGACAAATCAGCAATAAAGCTCCAATACAAAGTTCTATGCTCCACCCACAAAGCTACAATGCAAAGCTCTAATACAAAAGTTAAGCAAAGATTGAAGAGTAAAGTTAAACGACGATCGAAAGAACTACGATATAATACATACCTTCAAGTTGCAACCAATGGCAATGTTTACAAGCAAGACAATCTTTTACTTTACGCCAATTGGATTTGTGGTACAATATGCCGATGGAAAACTTTGGGAGCTTCATGCAGACAATTATCCGAAGAAAAGGAACAAGTGAATATGTGCCTAAACTCTATGGAAATGAAGATTGCGTTTGGACTCACAAGCAACATAAAGACATTCTAAGATCTCACTACAAAAGCACATGCATCGGAGTTAATAGCCAGGAAAATGTAAGCGTTTCAAAATAGAATAGGAAGAAGAGGATCAAATAGATCAATGGTAAATATTGTCGATTAGGAAACAAGGAAAAGAGTAGACTCAGATCGCTACAAGGGTCGTGTAAATGATAAACAAGCTCGATTATATGACTCTCATAAAGGATATATCTTTAAAAAGGATGTTTTGTTAATGATGGAGCAACTACTAATTGCTGGAACTATCATGTTACCTCAACCCAAATATCCAGAGGAAGTTGAGATGGTGAAAAAAATAAAAAATAAAAAACTATTGCCATTATCATTGTTTTTTGGCGTATCCCATAGAAAATTGCTTCACATCGAAAGATATATTGCAGAAAATGATACAGTAAGGGATCCTTCAAAGATATGGAAAGATAAAGGGAAAGCTGTTATAACAAGAAAACTACCATTTGCTATATCTCCTACAGCAAGTCCCATTAAAAATATTCATTATTATTATTCACAACTTCCTGGATCATCTACTGAAGAAATCAATCTAGGCGTCTTAGCTTCTATCTGCTACAGACAAGATGAACCAGTCAAAGAATTCATTGATTGATGGAGGATCCTGGGGACATCATGCCCACAATTTGCGAAAGAAAAAGAGAACAAATCAAGCCATGTATAGGATGCATAGGGCTAGATATTGCATTAAGTCTTGTCAATCTGAATATACAGACGTTTCAAGATCTGATCGAGAAGTCTTGTAGTTTAGAAAGGATCAGTGCAAAAGTGTCTGATTTTTATATAAGCCGACTGTCCCAAAGTTGTAAGAGAAATTTGGCTAATACAATAGAAAAAGAAAGATAAATGAAGAATTGTCGAGATGAGCGAAGAAACTCTGATGAAATAGAAACAAGTAAGTTAATAACTAAGAAAGTAAAGAAAGAATTCGGACAAGTCAAGAATTGCGGAAAGTATACATTCGAAGAAAATGATATACTTCCTATGATGAACCAATTGCTGGCTACAGATAGGATCAAATTACCATGACCAAAGCGTCCGAAAGAATGAAAAGGATAAGAGAAAATGATTATTGCTATTACATCGTTTCCTTGGACATCAGACTGAGAATTGCTTCGTCCTAAAGAATATATTACAAGAAATGATCGACAGTGGTCCTAGTTGAGTATAAAGTCATTAGAAAGAAGAGCCGTATTTGATATGTTTCTTCACATTTTACAGAACCGGGGGCAAATTGGATCTTGGATGAGACAATATATACCTGTCAATATTCGCTTTGTCAAGATATATATGAAGATCACTCTGGTTTTGATTCTGAAGTTTATCAGAATAACGCTTCCTAATCAAAAGCGGGCAAGACAGGAAGAATAATGAAATAATCTCAAAAGGGAATGCCATGTTTTCATCCCCGGATATGAATGAATAAAAGGGTAGATTCTCAAATATATCAAGTTCAAGCATATCAATCTTGTCACTAATTATCGTTAACATTGATGATGATTATCGCCAAACGCCGATGATGATTATCATCAACACCAAACGGATATTATCGCCATCGTTACTCGCTACTGACCATTATTGCAAAAAAAAAAAAAACAGAGAGGGAGAGGCCATTATAATCGAATTAATATTATCGCCGAGCTGATACACTATCCTAACTACAATTATCATTAATAAATATATTACCAGTGGTGGTGATGTATCATTTATCGATTTATTGGATATGTATCATTCATCGATTTATGGGTTATGGCAGTAGAATAAGCCTATACGGTTAAACCAAGCAAGCCCTATGATGGGGATGGCGATATATCCTTTATCGATTTATTGGTGACGACAGTAGTGAAGAGCCTATACGGTCAGTCATGCATAAGACCTGTCATATCCGATGATTTATATCTGGTGATTCATCAAATATTTTGTGGGCAGCAGTCCGACAATTTATATCTGGCAGCTCATCAAATATTATGCGGGCAGCAGTGAGAAGCCAATGGCCTTAAAAAGCCCGTGAAGGCTATCACATGCTTAGACCCATATGGGCAGCGGATAAAGCCAATCACTACTAAAAGCCATAAGCGGCAAAAAGTAAAAGGAGGCCAATCACGCATGAGACCTATGCCGTCTATATTGCTTCCGACAGTGTTATGAGGGATGGTGAGAGAAAATGCCCTCTCGTAAATAGGTCTGACCTTACAGACGAAGAAAAAGTGGGCTGCATGTGTGCTCTTTGGCTCGTCCATAGATAAGCCAACCATGCATAAGACCCCCCAGATTCCTGGTTTGATTCCAGTAGAAACTCATGAGGATGAGTTATTAGCCTCCTCATCAATGGACAGGTGGCCTTGAATTTGGTACCCTAAGGTAGCCTTGTGCACCCCGTAACCTCTAGAGAGTTACTGCGGCCAACCCTGCGTGTAAATCCTACTGAGTTCACTGCCCCGGTAGCTCCACTGGGCCCCTTTGATGGATCACGGTTTGTGAACTCCTTGGCTGTGATAAATCCTGCGAACTCATAAGAGTTACAGCGACCATTCGCGTAAGACCCTGACTCCAATTATTCAAGAGTCTAAACTATGATCGCTCCACTACTCATGAGCTTAAACTGTGTGTGAAAGTGTCCAGTCAAGTCTAGTCAAGTAAGTTCAGTCAAGTCCAGTTCAGTAAAGTCAAGTTATGTTTAGTCAAGCATGTTCAGACAAAGCTATATTGGCTCCACTACTCATGAGCTTAAACTGTGTGAAGCATTAAATGCTACAAATGCATACGATAGTTGATCTTATTTAATTTCAAATATGCAATTGTCTAATATGATAAAATAAATCATGAAAATCTCAAACACTAATTAAACAATATATAGAAATGTGTTTCTCTTGAATCGGGTTTAAAATACTTGCTACTTTCTATTCAAAAGTTAGATTCTTCAAGATCGACTACGAGTCTTTAATTATAATATACTTATCCTTTCGAAGAGAATAATGATACCTTCCTGTCTCTTGCTCTCCTGACAATGAAGGAAGGTTATCTCGTAAAATCTGCAGAGGTGGAGGATGAAAATATGAAGAATCATCATTCTCTTCTGGACGATCTATAAATTCAGATGTATTCTTTCGATTCTTCAAAGGAGCACCAAATGCTATCCATCCTTCAAGGGTATTAGTAGGATCATTTCATAAATATTATCTTATGAAAAAATCTTTATACAAAGTTGACTTGGAGAGGGGGCATGATCTATTTCTTCAAAGTAATCTATGCCTTGGTTTTTCTGATAATTTCTTATGCGCGGCGGAGGAATCGATATGACACAATCAACTAGGCAATAATCGTGTACTAAGTAATATATATGAGCCCACTAGCGCATCCAACTATAAGAAGCATGAACTGGATAATTATAGCTGGGAATTATGAAGCGTGATCCAGTATGAACGTTCAAAAGTTGCTTTCATATCAAGGCCCAGTTATATGGTCCGATGCCATAACTTCTCATTGTTCTAGTAATGATATTGCAAGTCTTCGGTATAGTCTGGTCAAATCCAAATTGACGAACAAATCTGCTTGGATAATATGGTTTGTGCCAAAATGAACAATCTTCCCTCAATGGAAGAGTACTGGAACTGATGAAGACAATAAACAAATGTTCACCAAAAGAGAGAACTATCATCAGTCACTTCTATGACTTCTGGAAAGCTAGTAAATGGAAATTGAAAGAAATCTTCTTTATTTTTCAGATTCAGCAAATGTCTGAGGAAAATACACTATGAAGAAATGTTAAGGAGCACAAACTAGAAAAGACTCAGCAATTGAACCTTTAAAGCTGGAAATGACATCTCCGAAAGCACGATATAATGAGCAAAGAATGCAACAAATGTAATGCAAAGCATGCTGACAAACACAAAGATGAAATGACTAAATCATTATCTTATTGCAAATATTACAATCATTCCAAAAGCTTTCAATACATTTCAAAATTATCAATACTTCGTGAAACTAAATTGGAAAATTATGATATCTTGAGATACTAACTTCGATTAATTTGGCAGAAAAGATTACCATTCGAAATCCTAGATTATGCAGACTACGAATAAAGGAGTTGATCAAAGATATTGTTGTAGCAGGAGCAGCATTAAAGAACAATTCCCTAGTCAAGGAGTTCAAAGAAAGAGTCGCCAGAGTTGATCGAAGAGATTGTTGCAGTAGGAGTATCATTAAAGGACAGTTCTCTGATCAAGTTACTCAAAGATGAAGTTGTCATAGCCATTACAACGACAAGTTTCGATGAAAAGAAAAGAATTGCACAAACAAGGGGGTCAAAACTGTGGTGGATGTAATTACGGCCCTATTCGTAGAAAGACGCTCTATCTGATTGACCGCTATGAAAATAGAGTGCTTTCATTGCCGCCATTTCCTCTCTATCGAGGCATTCACTCGGCACTTCTGACTGGGGGCATTAAATCTTCTGTTCAAGTGTGGGCATTCAATCTTCTATTTGACCGTGAACATTTAGTCTTTCGTCCGGGCCTAACCATCCAGTCATCCTTTGTCTGTAAATCATTTTGAGCTTGATTCCTTCGATCGTGATTCATTTGATAACAAGCTGTTTGAGCACGATCCTCCGTCTGAGCACGTTTGATCAGGCTCCCATTCGAACTCGACTGTTGAAGTTCTCCATTCAAGCGATCCTTCTCCGATATGTAATCAGCTCTACATTCATGAAGAATCCTTTATCGGGAAAGGATTTTTGTGCAGAAGAAGATCGATTCTCAATTTGATTTCATAAATCAATCAAAGAAGGATCGAGGGGGCATCTGTTGGTGCACAAAAAAAAAAGAACGAAGTTTCCATCATGCGTTGATAAAAACTACAAATGATAAAGAAGGGATTTTGAGAGATGAGAAGATATCAGAGACAAAGAAGAGAGAAGAAAAAGAAAACTATGAAAGAAAGGAACATAACAAAGAGAAAGAAAATAAAGGGATTGTGTTGCGCGAGACCGCGCAAAGGATGTTGGTTACACGGGTCCGCCCAACACTAATAATAGCTGTGTGGGTGTGCGCAACATCAGTCTGGTTATGATGGTTCAAAAGAATGAAAAGCTGTATAAGGTGGGCCCCACGGGACAAAGAACGAGGCCTCACACGTGTGGAGGCCTATAATATAACGCCCCGTGTTTTCAGGACCCGAGTATATGACCTGTTTCCCAAAAATCCGAGTGTTAACCTAAGAAGAGACAAATTCCATATAAAATATTTTTCTTTTATCAGAGTAAACAGGTACGCGTGGGATGGATAAGTCATCATAAAGAAATTTTTATTTACATTTAGAGTATACAAGAGTTTGCCCATAATGACTTATAAAACCAATGTCTCGATATAACAAATATAAGGATTCACATGATTTAGTACATGAAAAATAACATAAGAATGTAAACATAAGCCGCAAGACTGCGCAGCTTCTCGAGGCAGATACAAGCATGCAACCCTAGCACTTGTACCTAGCTCCTCGTCAGCTTGGACCTGGAAATCACTTAAGCCACCTACGCTGCCTGTACGGTTATATATTTAATGGATGAGTGGCCAACTCAGTGTGGATTCCCCTCAAGATTACACACCGTCGCCTTAGCTAAGCATAGGTAAAAACGACAAGACAATCAAAACAATACATGATGCAGTCTTTTTATATACATGGATGCATGAATACACATCGACCTGGGGATGCACATCTAGTCGGACTTGGGCTCGTCACCCATGCAATCATCGACCTGGGAATGATCATCCAGTCGGAACAATGGATCGATAGTTGGTGGTCTGGGAGCTAGCGAAACGATACCCCAACAACTCTAGGGCACGTGCTACAGCATCCAGAATTAGCCACCCATCATCTCCAATATGCCATGAATGCATGATTAGCCAACCGTTATTAATCCAATTACAACTAGCCAATTTAAGTAACTCAATGGTCACTACGGGAGGCTTGTCACCCAGCGTAGGCCAACAGCTCGAGCATAGTGTACCATGACTACCATCCTTTGCCCATGAGACTTTACTTATCTTAGGATGTTTAATGGATACCTGTCGACCAGTGGCCAATCAAATTAATTGAGTAGGGAATTCCATCACATGGTTATAGGCCATTGAAGGCACGCAAGGTAATCACCAAATCATAGGACAAACATTAAATCGCAGCAGAAAAAGGGTGCTCGGTACATTAAATCGAAACGAGAAAGGGGTCAGATAAGAGTAAATCAGAGCGGTTAAAGAGGTCATTTCAAGCCATTCAAGTCGTATAACCTATGGATGGTAAATCCCATATTAATATTCCATATCCCACATAACCTCTAATCGAGGGCCCATTCCATTCCACACTCCATCATGTTTCATCCTAAGTATGGGTTCACATACACAAGAGGGCTTACCCACTAATAAGTGTAGTGAATATAGGTCCATAGTGACTTACAACAATTCATGTGAAAATATACCGTTATAGCATGGCAGGCATATGTTAAGCATAATAGTCACAACAGGACATGATATGAACTATAAATTAAAATGAGGGCTATCATGTAAAAAACTATCGCATGCAATCATGTTTTACAATTATTAATCGTAAATCAGATATAAATCATGTAAGAGATCGCATGCTATGAATTAACAATTTTAACATTTGATAAAGACTATAACTTAAACTAATTTAGAGATGGAAAACTTAAGGGGAAGAATCATCACCTTATTTGTCGACTCGCCTTCTAATGTTATTAGGAAGTGTGCACGCCCTTAGACTTGGACCCTACCACAGATTATGAACTTGTATGGTTAAATCAAAGTTCTACAAAACTATCTATGGTCCAAGTTATAATCTAGGGTTTAGATTACTTAGGGTTTTGATGTAGAATTTGAGTTTTATCCTCCGGTTTAGCCTTGAACTTAAATTTTAGGATTTGAACTCTATTTGGCACATTATTTAGAATTTAATCTTAATAATTACGAGAATACTCTTAACGTTAGTGTTATAATTTATATTAGTTAATATGTTAATAAGGATAGTTCATAAGTTCATATTTAAATATACCAACGTTTTCTAATGTTCCTGTAATGACTTATAATCTCTTATAAATAATACAAGTAAAAATAATAATAATTTTATCAACCATGATATAATAAGGACTAACACTCAACAACACTCATATTAACAAAAATTGTATTAATTCCATGAGGAAGGTGATATATTATCTAATGATGATGATTGTAACTATCAATAGAAATGTGTAAAGGTGAAGAATAAAACACTTATAGTTAACAATTTTAATCTATCTATAATAGCTAATTATAAGTGATTCATCAATGCTTAATCATGCTTAATATTAATACCCTATCAATGATAATTATGGTAACATGAATAACTATAATCGAAATAAATCCAATATGGAAGGAGGAGGTGGACTCACCTAAGTCAACTCAGTTGTTCAACTTGGCTTCAATCCGAACAGACGACCCGCTTCACAACTCAACTCAACTCAACTGAGTTGACCCAACTCACTGATTCAGCGAGTCAACTCAGTCCAGTCAACTCAGCGCTTCCAAGCACCACCATTCCCCCTTCTCTTCCACTTCCTTCTTCTCTCTTCTTCCCTTCTCTCTTCCCTTCACTCTTTTTCTTCCTACTATGGTAAAATTCCCAGCAGTACCCGAACCAGGCCCAACCTGCTGGAATGGGCCCAACTCAACCCTGGCTCAGCCCAGCGAGTGCAAGGGCTGCACTCACTCCCTCTCTCTTCTTCTCTTTCCTTTCTCCCCTCCCTTCCTTCTCTCTCTCTCTCTCTCTCTCTCTCTCTCTCTCTCCTTCTCTTTTCTCTCCCTTCTTATTTTCTTTCTCTTCTACCTCACTCAAACCTGCACCAGCAGGCTTACTAGACCAAACCAGGCCCGGCCTTACCCAACGCAGCTCGACTCGGTTAAGTCAATAGCCGAGTCGGGTCGGCTCGGAGGGTGCAACCACCCGACTGCCTCTCTCTTCTCTCTCTATTTCTTCCAACCCCGCTTCTCTTCTTCCTACCTGCTGTTGGGAACTCTCAGCAAGGACCGAACCCGGTCGAGTCAGTGTGGTGTGGCACGGCCCAAACTCGAACTCTCATTCTCCCTCTTTCGTTCTCTAGTTTCCTTCCTCTCCTTTTTTTCTTTCTTTCTTCCTTTCTCCTACTCCTCCATCTTTTGTCCTCCCCTCTATCTCTCCCTTCTGCCATGTCTGACAAATTCAAGACTTGATTTAACTGAGTCCGAGCAAGCCAGTGGTTCGGTGAAGACGACCGGGTCGTCAATGCGGAATCTCGCCCGGACGATTTCCCTTTAATCTGCCTCTTGCAGAAGGTCTGTATGGGCCACATGGGGCTTAGAGGATAGCTAGATTGGAGCTCGTTCTCTTGGTGGGTTTGAAGGAATGAAGAAAACGGTTGTTTTTAAGCCGCTGTAAGAACAGAAAGGAGCTCTGCTTTTGCTGTTCGATCCCTAGCTCCTTTAGTCACTTACCCTGATGTCCTAGGATCGTCGGATGATGGATGAGCGACTTGGATTTCACTGTCTTGAAGCCGTTTCAAGGTACGGCTTGTAAGGCCGAAACCAGCCACGGTTTTAGCTTCCTATGGGTGGAAGCCCTCTCCCACGTGGACAGCCATTGGATTGCTAGGATTGGTTTGAAATGGACGGTCGAGATGAGCCCTTGCTGGCTCATGCGGATCGCCAAGCTGGCGCACAGACAGTTTCCATTTTCAGAAACTAGTGTTTGTAGGGTCGGTTTGCACTGGAGATTGTGTGCAATCACCTGCGATATCACGTGCGGGGCCTACATGGTTTTGGACGGGACGACTTGCCTGACACGATGGACAGCTCGGATCCTCCCTTTGGATGATGGAGGTGGGCCACATTTCAAGGAATCAGACGCTCGTCCATTGGTGGTAAAAATAGAGGGAGAGAGAGAAAAACTCTCCCTTTTTGGGAGAAACACGGGTCAGACCTGGGCTGACTGTTCTCACTTGTCTGGTGCACAGTGGGTGTAAGACCCGTGTCCTAGCTCGTACCGTTCCGTAGGCTTCCGCGGTCTTTCCGGTAGAATAACGGCGACCCGCGATCTTTTATCGGCAGTTGCGCTCGACCCCGATTCGTATTTTGTATTTCAAGGTCGGCTCGACCCGAGACTTG